>NC_059150.1:12741041-13372500 GCF_020740605.2 Lemur catta
AACCAATCTAGTGTTTGTGAAATGGTACTCCATTCTCATTTTAATTTGAATTTTCCTACTGACTAATGACATTAAAAAGTTAAGTACTTTTTCATTTGCTTGTAGGTCATTCTGTTTCTTCTTTTGTGAAGTGTCTGTTTGGGTCTTCTGCCAATTTGGGGGAGGGGAGTTATTTGTCTTTTTCATTTTTTTAAACTTTATTTTGGGATAATTTTGGATTTATACAAAAGTACAGGGAGTTCCCCTTTAGCTCATACCCTTCACCTGATGTTAACATCTTACATAACCATGCTACATTTGTCAAACCTAAAAAAATTAACATTGGTACAATACTATTAAGTAACTATTAAGTAACTACGGACTTTATTCAGATTTCATCAGTTATTCTGCAATTTTTATCAGAATTGATGAACCTATATTGATACATTATTATCAGTTAAAGTTTAGACTTTTTTTTTTTTTTTTTTGAGACAGAGTCTCACTTTGTTGCCCGGGCTAGAGTGAGTGCCGTGGCGTCAGCCTAGCTCACAGCAACCTCAGACTCCTGGGCTTAAGCGATCCTACTGCCTCAGCCTCCCGAGTAGCTGGGACTACAGGCATGCGCCACCATCCCCGGCTAATTTTATCTATATATATTTTTAGTTGGCCAGATAATTTCTTTTTATTTTTTTTTTAGTAGAGACGGGGTCTCGCTCAGGCTGGTCTTGAACTCCTGACCTTGAGTGATCCACCCGCCTCAGCCTCCCAGAGTGCTAGGATTACAGGCGTGAGCCACCGCGCCCGGTCCTAAAGTTTAGACTTTATTCAGATTTCACTGGATGTTGCCTACTGTCCTTTTTCTTTTCCAGGATCAAATCCAGGACACCACATTGTATTTACTTGTCATTTTCATCTTGGTCTCCTGTGATCTTGTGTTCATTTCTCAATTGTTTTTTATTTTTCATGACCTGGATAGTTTTGAAGATTACTGCTGTTCAGGTATAATGGAGGATGTTGCTGAGTTTAAGTTTGTCTGATATTTGCTCATGATTAGACTAGGGTCATGAATTTTTAGAAGAATATTACACAAATGAAGTTCCTGTCTTGTCCCTTCATTATCTGATCATATGTGATCTCAACGTGACTTATCACTGGTGATATTAACCTTAATAACCTGGTTAAGTTGGTTGGTCTGTCAAATTTTTCCACTGTTAAGTCACTGTTTTCCTTTTCCATACACTATTTTTCAGAATTGATTCATTAAGTCCCTCTCACACTGAGGTGGGGAATTAAGCATCACCTCCTGGAAGGGGGAGTATTTACATATATTATTTGAAACTTTCTGTAAGAAAGATTTGTTCCTCCTCTCCCATTTATGCATTGATTTAATCATTTATTTACATCTGTATGGACTGATGGATATTTATTTTCTTTGGTTTTTAATCCACTAGTATTATTGGTATTATTATTATTTTTGCTTAAATTGTCCCAGCTTTGGCCATTGGGAATTATTTCAAGATTGACTCCCATGTCCTTTGGACATGCACATTCTTTTTCTTCTCTTTCTTCTTTTATTCTTATTGATTTCTCCTCCTCCTCCTTCTTGCACTTTCTTAATTTTTGGCACTGTAAGATGCTCCATGATAACCATTTATTTTCCTGACTCAGATTCAGCCATTTGTCCATGGAGATCTAGTTTTATTTTATTGGACAAAGATATTAGAAAGCAAGATCTGGATGTTGAGTATGATCATTGCTATTGGGGTGTCCCTGCTTTTGGCCTTCATGGACAGAGAAAGGAAATGCATGGATGTGAACTAATCCATGCATATACATATATTTCTATATCTACCTATCTGAAATGTTTTAAAATGTACATGCATTCCTGTTTGTATTGATTATCCTAATATAACATCACAAAGTTCATTCTAATTCCCCCTACCCATTGCTTATTTGTAACATTTTTCTCTGACAGTGAGAAACCTGGCTTCCATTATCTTCCATTATCAAGTACAATTTATGTACTTGTGTGTTCAACTCTAGTATATATATAATTTCAGAACTGCTGACTAGTAAGAAACAAATTCACCAACTAGAGTCAGTATGTGTGTAAAAATAATTGTGTCTTTATACTTACAGTATTCAGTATAGACACACTTTTCTAAAGTTAAGTCAACAACTTTTTCCCACACCCCTTTCAGTGATGTTATGTCATACGTTTTCAATACAGTTAGACTCATTTGTTACAGTCTGCATACTATCTTGTCAATCCTTGACATCTTGGTTGATTTTTAAAAATTTGCATACAGTGGAGTTTACTTTTTGTATTGTACAGGTAAATGGGAATTTACTGCCCCAGTGCCATGCAGAATTGTTCCGTCACCCTACAAATTCCTCTGTGTAGTTCCTTTGTCATCAACTTTTCCATCTCCCAATTTCTAGAATCCACTCATCTATCTCCCCTTCCTATGATTCTACCTTTTCCATAATGTCATATGATTGAAATCTTACATAGGTAGTCTTTTGGTCTGGCTTCTTTCACCTAGCAAAATGGACTTAAGATTCATCCATGTCGTTGCATGAATCACCTAGCTAGTATCCATTGTATAGATGCACCGTAGTTTGTTTATCAGTTCACCTGTTGATTGACATCTTGGTTGTTGCCAATTTTTGATGATAATGAAGAAAGCTGCTATAAATATTGGTGTGCAGGTTTTTTTTTCCATGAGTATACGTTTTCAGTTCGTTTGTGCAAATACTTAGAAGTGGAATCGCTGGTTTCTATGGTTAAGTACATGTTTAACTTTATAAGAAAATATGAAACTACTTTGTAAACTGGCTGGACATTTAGCATTCCTAGCAGCAGTGAAGGAGAGTTTCTATTGCTGTGCATCTTCGTGAGCATTTGGTATTGTGGGTTTTGACTGGTTTTCAAGAGTTCTTTATATATTCTGGACACTTGTCCTTTGTCAGATACATGCATAGCAAATATTTTTTCCTAGTTCACTGCCTGTCTATTCATTTTTTTAACAATGTCTTTTGATAAGCAGAAGGTGCTTATTTTCATGAATTCCAATTTTTAATTTTTTATGGTTAGTGCTCTCTGTGAAATATGCAAGAAATCTTTGCCTGCTTCAAGTTTATGAAGACACTCTCCTGTGCCTTTTTCTAGAAAATTTATAATTTTAGCTTTTACTTTTAAGTCTGTAATCCACCTCAAATTGATTTTTGTGTATTACCAATGAGATAAGCATCATGATTCATTTCTTTTTCATGTGAATATCTAGTTATTCCAGCACCATTTGTTGAAAAGACATTCCTTTTCACCATTGAAATGCTTTGGTGCCTTTGCTGAAAACCAGTCAGCTATGTATATGTAAGTCTATATCTGGACTATGTATTCTGTTCCATTGATCAGTTTTTCTATCTTTGCATCAATGTCACCCTGTCTTAATAACAATTGCTTTATAGAAAGTTTTAAAACATTAGTATAAGTCCTCCAACTTTTTTCTTCTTTTTCAACATTATTTTAGCTATTCTATATATTGTATATTTTCAAAGAAATTTTAGGACCAGCTGGTGATTTCTTCAAAATTCCTGTTTAGATTTTGAAATGAATTTTCTTAATTTTATAGACCAGTTTGGGGAAAATGTCCATATTAACAGGATTGAATCTTCTAGTCTTTGAACATACTATTACTCTCCATTTATTTAAGTCTTCTTTAATGTCTATCAACAATGTTTTATAGTATTCAATGTACAGACTTTGAAACTATTTTATTAAATTTTTCCCTCAGTATTTCATGCTCTTTAGTGTAATTATATATGGTATTGTTTCTTTAATTTCATTTTCCAATTGTTTGTTGCCAATATATAGAATTTAACTGATTTTATGTTTTGATCTTGTATCCTTCAACCTTGATAAATTCACTTATTTATTCTAATATTTGCTTTGTAGATGCCTTAGTATTTACTGAATGGATGCTATCTGTGAGTAGAGATGTGTTTTATTTCTTCCTTTTCATTCTTAGTGCTTTTTATTTTTTTTCTTGCCTTATTATACTTGCTAAGAAGGACTCCAATTCAATATTGAAGTGGTACGAATGGATATCCTTATATAAATTCTGATCTTAAGGGCAAAACATTCAATGTTCAAAGTTGCATCATCAAATATGCTATTAGCCATAGAGTTTTGGTGTTTCCTGTTTGTTTCCTTTTTGTAGCCAACTTTTATCAGGTTCAGAAAATTGCTGAAAGCTTTTTCTTTTTAATCATGAACGAGTGTAAAATTTTGTGGAATGATTTTTCTATTATCTACTGCAATAATCATATGATTTTTATTTTATCCTTTATTATTTTAATGTGGTGAGTTATTCTGATTTTCAAATGTTGAGCCAACCTTATGCTTCTGAGATAAACTCTGATAGGTTGTGATGGATTGACCTTATTGTGTAATTCTGAGTTGGTGTTATTAATATTTTGTTAAGGATTTCTAGGTCTAAGTTCATGAGGGATATTGGTTTGTCATTTTCTTTTTTTGTAATGTCATTGCCAGGTTTTGAGATAGGGATATATCCACCTCATAAGATGTATTAAAAAGTATTCCCTTCTCCACCATTTTCTGAAAGAGTTGTATATATTATTCCTTATTTAAATGTTTGATAGAATTCACCAATGAAGTTACCTGAGCTTAGACTTTTCTTTGTGGGAAGGTTTTAAATTATGAATTCAATTTAACATTGATAATTAATATTAATATATTAATATAATAAAGATATTAATATAATTAATATTAAGATCATCTATTTTTTCTGTCAGTTTTGATAATTTGTATTATTCAAGGAATCTGTCAATTTTATTTGTTATCAAATTTATTTGCATTACTCTTTTTAAAATATGCCCATATTATCTTTTTAAGACTTATAGAATCTATAGTGATCTCTTTTATTCCTGATAATGGTCATCTGTGTTTTCTCTCTTTTTCCTGAGACATACTCATGGTGGTGGAAGATAGCTGTATGTGTTCAGCAAAGTAGGTTGTCAGCCCTCTTCCAAGACACAAAGAAGAACCTTCTAGCTCCTTATAGAAGCTAATAATCTTGGGGGTAGGGTGGGGTGGAGAAAATTCAGTCCACCTGTTTATCTCTTCTTCAATTCCTTAGAGACTAGAGACCCTGCATCTCATCAGGGACATTATAGACTCATGGATCAGCTCCCCAGGGGTTTAAGGCTCTCCAAAGTCAAGCCTTCCCTAGGATCCTCCTCATTCTGTTCCTTGCCCTAGAGCTTGTCAATGTTGCCCTCGGAGCTTTAGTCAGATCCCATGTGGAGGAGGTTCACAACTCTTGTTCATATCCTCTAGGCTTATCTTGCCTGCTGGTTCCAATAGCTATTGGGCTTTCAGGAGATAGATGACTGCAGTAAGAGTTGAGAGTTAATGGAGATGGGGTGGGTTCAGGTGATAGCCCTTTCCATTTCAAAGTCCAAACTTTTAAAATTTAAGTTTGTGAGCATTGTCTAGAAAGTTCTATCTAAAGATTCATGCAATATTTGTAGTACTGCCGACAAGCTCTGGAATCACTTCTTATTTTTAATCTCCATGCATTTCATTAATATGTTCCCAATTGATTTGCAAAGGAACACAAAAACAAAATCAATTGATTTCACTGCTAGAACGGGAAACTCTTCTCCTTTGTTCTTTCATAAATTTTAAAGAAACATTCTTTATTAATAGTGACTAATCAAGAGGCATGGTTATCTAAAATTCTCTCTCGGTTTGACCCTTCTTGAAATATCACTGAAACCACTGAAAAATATTTTATTGTAAGCATTTCTGCTTTTCAAATGCCACTTTTTTTGCTTCTATTTCTCTTCTCTCTCTGTTATAAGGTCGTTTATATAAAAATGAAATCTTAAGATGGTTTATCAATATGTTATGATCATTTTCACCTGCAGCAGAGAATATTTTCACATCTTTTGTTGTTGCCATGGCAGCCATTATGCTATCAAAGGAAGAGAATTAAGATTTCAGTTAGGATAGAAATTAGGTTGGGCAGATAATATTGAAGAAAAGATGCCTACCATTTGTATCTTAAGGGAAACAAAATACAAATCAGTTAGTAATTAGTTATTTTGTTTTAAGAATAGCTATAAGAATGTAAAATCAAATTTGAAGCCATTTGTGTGCATTTTACCCAGACGGTAAAGCTAACAAGAGTGTCATTCTGTGCTCTGATTGGTCTTCAATCTTTGTCAATTGCATTGACCTAAAAAATTGCATTGACTCTACCTGAATATACTCCTCTTTTAATGAGCTAACCCATAACTTACACTGTAGTTCTTTCAGCAAGGTAGGGCAATTCCATCTGTTCATAAAACTTCTCACTTAAAAACAAAATAAATCTTGATCAGCCATTTATTATGGAAGTCACTGAGTTATATAATAATGTCCTTATTGTCTCCACTTGGGAGATTCTTTTTTCCAGTTTTCCAGTAAAGCACATCCGTAGTTACATTTCCATTATCTTCCAAGCTAGAAATGAGTCATTTTCAAATAATATAGTATTAGATATTGGCAAGAAGTAATTTGAAGGTAAACTATTTTGTAAATGGATAGAGGAACTCAATTTAAATACAAAGAGTATCACAAAATTTAATCTGGAGAGGAGGCAGAATAGGGAATACTTATGGCTTCAGAATATTTTAAAAATTATCATCAGAAACCAAGCACAAGTCTATTTAATGGACTTTTAAAAATTTTTTCTTCTTAAGTTCCTTTTCTACAAGTTCTTTTTATCTTTTAGACTGTGGCTAGTTCAGTACTTGGATCTTTGCCATTACAAGCAATTTCCTTTCTAATATTTTTTTATTTACCCTTTGAAGAATTCATCTTCTCTGCACATCCTGAGAGATGGGTGCTTTGGACACAGGAGGGATGAATGAAGGCATTTTTTTTTATTGTTATTTTATTGCCCTCCAGAGGAGTTGATTTTCTTCAGTGAATTGCAATTAATTATGGGCTAAGCAATCTGGCCATGCCACACTGCAGAATATTATGGAATGCCATTCTTTAGGTGTTTTTAGAAATGGTGAAGGATAAGCATGGTATAATAGAAGGAGCTATGGATTGAAGGTTTAATATATTTCAGTTTCTGTGCTAAATAGTTTACATTACATTACAATAATGTAGTGGTCACAGGCTTTTGAGCCAGGCAGTCTGGGATTGGGTCTGAATTCTCTACTTAATGTTTGTTATGGGATGTGAGGCAAATTATTTAACATATCTCTGTCTTATGCCCTTATCTAACAAGAAATTAATAATTTATCAACCTCAGAGGCTTGTTGCAAGACACATAGTACTATATAACACTTGCTATTATACTTAATTCTTAAAATTAGCCTATAAAGAAAGAATTATTATTATTCCCATTTTAAAGATGACAAAATGGATGATTAGAGAGGTTACAAAACTTGTCCAAGGATACACTCCTAGTTCAATGGCAAGATGGAATCTAAACCTAGGCCGGTTTGACTTTAAAGACGTTGCTCATTATGACTCAGACCAGATGTGGCTCTGCTTCTAAGTAACTCTGTGATATTAGGAGAGATACTAATAGTTAATCCTTCAGAGCCTCAATTTACACAACTGTATGGCTAATGGGGGTCCTGGGGCTTGACGTAGACAAAGAGACCCACTCACTTAATGGACGAATCTGCTCATGAAGTAGGCAGGTTGCTGTCACTAGAAGTGAAGACCACCTCTGCAAACTGGCATGGAGTACTAGGAAGTGCTTTGTGGCTTTAGGTAGTGTGGCTACCTGCTCGCTATGAGGTCTTGGGCAAACCAGTTTTCTCATCTCTAACTGGGACTCAGCAGCTATCATCTTTCAGTGCCTACCAGCATTACGTGAGGTGGTGATAATACACACCATATGGGGTGAATTCTAAAGGCTGTTTGAGGATCAAATAAAGCATTTGACACAAAACTGCAGATTGTACAACATCTGTACTCTGCAAATGGGAAGGGACTGTGTTCTGTGTGGACTGTTCTTTGGTTGCTTCCAGACTCAGCACCAGTCAAGCAAAGAAGGTCTGAACAAGAACTTCAGGTCGAGGTATGGAACCTCAGAGGGCTTGACTTTCTTTTAAACTTTTGCATTCTCATGTTTCACTCCTCTGCTTCTCATCTATCAGCTCGTTTCTAAACTGGCACATGGAAAACCATTATAGGTGCAGCATGGGCACTCCATGTGTGGGGAAACAGATACTCAAATACAAGACTATGCTTCATTCTACTTTTTGTTTTTGTTGTATGTTTGGACCTTAAGTAAATGGCTTGCCCACTTCTTAGCAATTTATTTTGAGTAAGTCTCACTTTTCCTCACTAAGCCTCAGCGTTCTTGTCTGTAAACTGAAGATAATAAAAGCCACTTCCTGAAATTGTAATAGAAATTAGATATAATAGATCACATAAAGTGCTTAGCAGAATGCCTGGCTCATAAGATGTGCTAACCGGTAGTTAGTGGGTAAGAAGTGCTCAGTGGTATGAAATGAGATTAAAAAATTGAGTGTTTATATTTTGTTTTTTGTAAGTAATTCTGATCCAAGGTGATAGGAAAGTCCAACTTTTCTTTTTCCTAAAATCAGATTTGGAAATTTTCTGGAATTCACATTGTCTCGTATCTACCATTAATTGTGAACACTCAAAAGCATCATATGTAGTCATATTTTGGTATTATTTTGCCAGAAATGTTGGGTTTTAAACTCAGATAATTGTCCTTTAAACATGTGTTGAATTTCTTAATTTATATATGCCTAGGGAGATTCACAGAATTAAGACATCATTCCCACCATTGAAGATTTTCAGATGAGTCAAGGAGTTTACAAGTTATAGTCTAAGGTGTGTAATTAAGGGGCACAGTTTATTAAACATCGTTTTGTCCTAGAGCTAAAACAAATGCTCTTTTCTCTGCAGGAATTCACATTTTCACAGATAATATTTATGCACAGAGACACAGATAGGACATAAGATCAAGGGAACAGGTACCAAACAAATCATCTAGTTGCATTTGTGGGTGTGGCTTTCCCAGAGAGGTTGTTTTCATTGGAAATCTTGAATTAGAAAACAGTGGGGAGGAAAAGAAACTTGATGAGGTTCATGGAGGAACTAGGGTTTTCTAACATGGGTCAGTGATGGAGTCAAAAGGGCCTGATGATTTGTGGAAGAACATATTCCTGGTCCAAAATATAACCTTGGGAGAGAGATTCAGCAGCAGCAAAATAAATGGGCAAAGGGAGTATTGAGTTAATTTGCCTATGAATAAGAGCAGGAGAGTAGAAAGTACAAACACACTATTTTTAAATTCACATTTTAAAATTTCTGTCACTGGCACCGTTGCTTGACAGTTACCCAAGATGCTAAACTTAGGAGTCCTACCTTCTACTTCTCCCTCTCTTTTATCAGAGTCTGCCTCTTACTATATAAACCCTCATAGGTTGATTTAATCTACTTTTTTCTCTCACGAAATCATGACTTGTCTTGCCACTTCCTAATGAACTCACCTCCAGAAAAATTTTCCTAAATACCTATTTTTTTTTTTTTACCTCATTTACTTTTTCTAAATTCACAATGGCTCCCACTTTACCCAGAGGGCAAAATACAAACTTATCCTCCCATTCTAGGCTCTCTCCTTGAATCTAGTCTTCTCTCTTCCTATACCATATGACAAATGTTTCCTAGGTATCCACTATGTATCACCTACTCTCGTAGGTGCCGATAATCATGTGATAAACCAGTATGTACTCTCACAGGTCTAGCAATCAGTATTTAGATCACTCCTTAAAACTCATGTACTTCACACCTAGTGTGAAAGGATGGCTATTAGGGGTAAAAAGAAGAAAATAACAAGTGTTAGAAAAGATGTGGAGAAATTGGAATGCTTGTGCATTGCTGGTAGAAATGTAAAATGTCGTAGCTGCTGTGGAAAACAGCATGGCAGTACTTCCAAAAATTAAACACAGAATTACCATATGATCCAGCAATTCTGCTTCTGGGAATATAGCCAAAAAAAATTAAAAGCAGGGACTCAGATATTTGTACACCCCTGTTCGTAGCAGCATTTGTCACAATAGCCAAAAGGTAAAATAACCCAAATATCCATCAGCAGATGGATGTTCAATGAAATGTAATATGTATCTACAATGGAATATTATTCAGTCTTAAAAAGGAAAGATTCTAACATATGCTACAACATGGATGAATCATGAGGCTATTATGCTAAATCAAATAAGCCATTCACAAAACAACAAATACTGTTATGAGTACACTTATACAAGGTACTTAAAGACATCAAATTCTTAGAAACAGAAAATAGAATGGTGGTTATCATAGGCTTGGAGGAGGGAGAAACAGGGAGTTAGTATTAATATTTAATCGATATGGAGTTCTAGTTCCTAAAGATCAAAAAGTTCTATAGAGGGATGGTGGTACATGATTGCACAATAATGCGAATGTATTTAATGCCACAGGACTGTATAATTATAATTGGTTAAAATCATAAATGTTATCTATAGTTTATCATGGTAAAAAAATAAAAAAAATTGGAGTAGTAAACAGAAAGTTAGATATTCGCCCAAAATTGAGTCAGCAACATGGATGACCAATGCCAATGCAAGAAATCTATAGATGATGTCAAAAACTATTAATATGATGAGTGAGATGAGAGAAAACGTAGATGTATAATAAGAATTTCCAAAAGATACAGATGATAGGAGGATAAGACAAAGATAACAAATAAGAATAATTGAAGAAAATGAGAAATAATAGGAGAAAATTTTGCTGAGTTGAAGGACACAAAGTTTATAAAATGTACAGGCTCTTTGAGTATAATAAATTAATGAATATGGAAAAGAACAAGATGTTTTAATGCAGTTTTTCCTGAAGTGTGTGCAGGAAAATAGTAGTTCTATGTGGTGGTCTGAGGGGGGAGAGAGGGCAGCCACATATTAATAAATTTTGGAAATAGTGTAAACATTATCCTCCTCTTAGTGCTTTGTAAAACACATTAGATCTGGGAATTCCTATGGTAAAGAAATATGTTAATCATCATTTAATCCAGAATTTCCCCCTGGTTTATTTAAACAAAACACCTAGTAATATCCTAAAATAAGATCCTAAAATACCCTTTGGAAAGGATGATGTCGTTGAAAGTATGCATGATTTTTTAGTCAGGAGATCTGGGTTTGAATATCAGTTCTCTGAGTCAATTTTCTCAGTTAATTAATGGGGATAATATTATAAGAATAATATCTACTTTAAAGGTAGATATTACCTATTAGGTTGAATATTAGATGTTATGGTTGTTTGGAAAAGTAACCCATTAATTGCTTTAATTAATGAATTAACCAATTATCACCTATTATCATAACCATGAAGTAAAAAGTGGAATCCTGAAAGAGTAGGACTACAAATGGATACCATTTGATGGAAACACATAAAATTTGTTCCATAATTAGGAATCCTGATTGGCAATATTGGTTGTTTATAATTAGATACTTGGGGTTAAGAGTGTGTGTGTGTGTGTGTGTGTGTGTGTGTTTGATGGTGAGTTTGGTAAGAATTTCTTAAAAGATGAACAGAGTTAAAGACAAATTTGGGATCAGCCAACCTATGAGGTAGTAACTACTCTTATCAGTAAAATAACCCTTGTTGGTCCAATATGAAACCCAATACTGGCCTGGGGGAATAATTTATCTGGGTCTTTGTGCCTTTAATTATGTCCCTGTGTGAGCTGTGTGGGGATCTAATCTCTTTTCTGAATGTGACAATTTTCCTTTGCAAACTAAAATTCAAAGAGAACTGTAATCTTGTGTGTTGCTATTCATCAAAAGATGACCTTGTGAATAATACTTGAGATAAGGATTTTTAATGATTATGCATATCTTGGGTTATTCCTAAATATATATAAAATAATTCAAATTATGCATATAATCTTTGTTCAATTTGATAGATAGCATCTGAAAGTTCTGTCCTTGAATTATTATCTGAAAGCCCTCTTCTTCAATATATCTATGGTTTGGCTCTGAATAATTTTTTCAAACAAAATAATGCCCTTGAATAGTTATTCAAGGTGGTCTATGTGTTATAAATAGCTTTTTCTGGGTTCTCACCTATAAATAAAATTTTCCATTTTATTTCCTCTGGTTTTGCCATGCTAATAAATGTGTGACCTCTTTAAAAGTGCGGATGTGTGTTTTCATGAATACGTCCCTTGATGCTAATATTGGTACAGTCGATTTGTAGTAATTCTTCTGTTGAAGTATTCAGCACTAGCAAAACACAGACACTCATTGTATTATAAAAATACATTCAGAATGTAACAAGTGGAATTCTACAGCTTTCTGTGGGATAGATTACATATTAATGGTTCAAGGAGTCACGGAAAATCTGGTATAGCAAGAATTATTTATGATACAGGAGTGATTTACAAATATTTAGATCTTAAGCTATACTCAGACTTGTAAACTCTAGGTCATTGCCAGGAAAATAGACCTAATGGAATTGTCCTTTGGGGTGAATAGAACGTTCTGTTACCAAATGGTTTTGATTTGGAAAATATGATTTGAGAAATACAACAGCTCTACGTTTTATAGAGACGGCTCCTGGCATAAAAAAGTATGTATCTAGGAAAAATCCTCAAAGGAAGAAATATACGTATGTGTATATATATATATTTATGAATTTTAATTTTCAATGCTCTATCAGTTTAATATTTTCCATGTGTTGTAGATATGGTTGGGTGTTGGGTACTATATTTGACTAAGGGCAAATTTAATCTTAGTATATAAGAATAAGGAACTTGGGGAGACTTCATCTTCTGTTATAAAATATTTATTCTGTTGCTTGTGCTTTCAACTTTGAAACTCACAGTCAAATAACTATGTATAGCATAGTTAGGAGAAGGCTGTTGTTTAGAACAAACAGATGTAGGTTTTGTTGGATTATTACCAGATTCTTAGGCTCATATCAGTTTGCTTGGCCTTTTAAAATCTGTATTACTTGATATAAATAAAATTTTATGTCCTACTCTTATATAAAATTTAGAAATATATAAATAACATGACTTAAACATTAAGGTAATGGTAAAACAAATTTTATATCAAACAATGTATTTGTTGACTTTCCCATGTGATACAAGTTTGAGCATTGGCTTTGCTTTCTTGCCGCAAGCTTTTCATCCAAGGAAGTGTTAAGGTTTGAACAGAATGTAGGTCACTGTTAAACTTGTTGCAAAAAGAGAAATTAATATCTCTGAAAATGAAATAATAACATATATACCGCTTGTTTCCAGAGTTAGAAATATCTCTATAGTGATTTTCTAAAAATTCTCTAAGATGATGAAATCAAACTTGATTTCAAAACTTCTTAGATGGAGCCTGGAAAAGACTGAAAAATCATTAAAAATATGGCTCCTTCTCAGAGTCAAATGGGAAATTTCAGCATCATAACAGAAAAATACTGCCTGGGTTCAACTTGTAGAAAAATTAAATATGAAGAACAGTTATGTATCAGGACTATGGGGTAGAATACAATAGATGAAGGTAATTGTAGGTATTTCTCTTGACTCTCTGCCATAGTTCTAGATTTCTCTGTTTTTTGTGTTCTGTAAACAGTAGTTTTGTTAAAGTTGGATGGTTAGATTTCAGAGATGAGCAATGAGTGACTTGTTTACTCCAAGCTCAGAGGGATGTAAGCTTCTCATGATTTCACCTGCAGGGTTTTTTGGTGTTTGTATTTCTGTGTTCATCCATTTAACAATGAGTTTGAGGCTTTCACCTGTGAATGGAGGCAAATTGAACAAATCCATGGAGAAACATGGAAAACCAAACTCTCAGGCAAGAGAATGCTACCTGTCTCCTGGAAATTCTCCTGGGATAATAGTGACAGTAACTCATATATCTTTCCTAGGTATTCTGGGTGGTAGGTTGGGAGCTATCAGAAATCAATTAATTAGTTGACAAATGTTTGAGGCCCTGGTGTGGACTAGGACCTGGGGTTAGAGATTGGGAAATTTGTTGAGTAAGCGGTGAATGAATGAATGAACAAACAAGTAGGTGATGAGAGATAAGGTAAACAGGGTAAATAAAATCAGATTGTGGAAGATGTTAAATGTCAAGGTATCAGAAGTTTTCTTGAACAGTGAATTCACCTGAAAAACTGATATTTCTGCTTGAACTCAAATCGCAATTGTAGCCAGGAAATTCTAGGAAACGGAAAATAGAAAAATAAATGAATCTTTTCTCTCTTTTGAGTGGTGTTTCTAGCTTATAAAGGTAGAATAAAAATGTTAGATAGACATGTCTGAACTAAGTACAATTTCTGGCTGTTGTGCTTTGATTTTGTGTATCCAGACTTTTCAAAGCTGTCTTTTCTCATTTAATCAAAAATTTAATCTACTTTTAAATAAATGGTAGCATAGACACTATATGATACAAAGTCTGTAATTTTTGAGCTGAAACTATGTTTTTTGAGCTTTGCTATTTCGGCAAGTATTAATTGCATGATTAAAGAAATCTGTGGTTGCCAAGATTCCCCTTAATTCAGAGTTGTCAATGTCATGTTCCTTGGTAGAAAGGAATTGAATAGTTAGGAAATTGTCGAATGAAATTTTGAGTTCTCCTGCAATTCAGAAAGAGTTACTTACACACAGTTCCTTTTAAATGTTAGCTGTGACTGCAGAAGCCCCCAGGCTTGAAATTTGAAAAACTGCTGAGAGTTTTTTCAAAGGCTGCTTTGTTTTCGGCAGCATCCCTGCACGAGGAACACATAATTCATCACATGAATATAAAATGTGCTATATTCTGTTCAGTGTAACTTACCTTCCCCAGACATGTACCAAACACATCTTTGAAATGGTTGATTCTCCTATAGGCTGCATTGTACACCCACCACTGTTCTGAGCTTTGCAGGGGACAGGAAAATTCTTCAAGTTCTATGTCAAGGTACCTAGTGTGTCTTTCTATAAATAGCAAGTGATAATACAAACCATAAAAATACATGGAGACAAGGAAAATATTACCTGACTGAGGACATTTTTTGAGTTATAAGAGAGATGTTTTTGGCTTTTTTCCACACAAACCAATCAAGGCTTGTTCAGAAAAAATACACCCTGTGCATGTGTGAGTTGTTTTTTGATTTTTTTTTCTAATGTATTCTTTCCACAAGGTTTCTTTCCACTTGTCTTTACCAAATGCTGTGTATGTTCATGAAACCATATCATCAAATCACTTATTTGAATGTTGAGCACACAATTCAAGTGTTAGATCACTAATTTGAATAATGAACATAGAATGAAAATGCCCTGGTAATTGGATCAGATGAACTGCTTATTTAATCACATTATATGAATATCGTAATTTTCATTCAATCTAAAATACATGTGAATTCTGAAAGTATTGATGTTGAATAATTAGTTCACATCATTGTAAAAGTATCTGTGGCACATTGTGTATTGAAGTGTATTCCCAATATTCTTGCGTACTCAGTAAAGCAGGACTTAAGATTTATCCATGTTTGAGTGAGTTTTTCCCACCTTCACACAAGCGTCTTATACTTCCCAATCACTGTCTGCGATTAGAAATCCTCACCACATGCTCAGAATGTGTTCCCATTTTTAGAGAGAGTACAACACATATCAGTTTTTCATGAATATAAAATAAGCTGTGAACAAGAACTAACAAAGGAATATTGAACTGCTCATTGGTTTTAAACAAGATACAATAAGGCATCCCCAAAGAGCTGCTTCTGTAGTTTTGGGTATATTCTCAGCTCACGTGGGTAGCAGAGGAAAGACACCTGCTCACCTAGTTGCTGGCTGAAGAGCTTTTGTTTCATTATGAGGAAGTAAAATAGGCCCCAGGATGTCCTTTACAGTTTTCTGTATTCTTCTGGGTTTCACTTTTCCCCACTTGAATAAGGAAAGATGGCTTTCTAGCCTCTCTCTTTCCACACTTTCCTCCACTCTCCAATCATTACCTCCAGGCTGGATTTCTGTATCTGGTAGAAATGTTCGTTGAGAGTGTGAATACTTGCTATCTGCCATTGAACCACTTGAGAAGTGGCTACAACCAATTAACATGGGAATCTAAATTCAGTGGTCATACTGCTGGCACAGCAAATTACTGGAGATTTCTCTTGTGTGTATTAGTACAATGGCTTATGGTGGTATCCTAAAGCCTAAGGCCACCTCAAAGATAAATTCCTCTGTGTTTTCATTTTTTTAAATGTGTCATATGACCTGAAGAAGTGGCTTATAAAGATACTAAAAAATGTGGAAAGCTAGGGGCATAAGGACATCTAGAATAGCTTGTTTTATAATCATGATATTTATTATTAGTGTTTTCAAAAGGGTTAATGATGAAGTTCTAACATAATGACTTTCTGAAAGTTTATTTAGAAAAAGAGAAATAAGTTAAGACAATAATGCCATAGTAATTTAAGTGTTTTTTATTTGTTATTATTATTATAACTTTTTAGAGACAGGGTCTTGCTCTGTCACCCAGACTGGAGTGCAGTGGTGCAATCATAGCTCACTGTAGCCTCGAACTCCTGGCCTCAAGCAATCCTCCCATCTTGGCCTCCCAAAATGCTGGGATTACAGACATCTACCACTGTGCCCAGCCTCTGAATGTTTTAACATATAAAACATTTGTAAAAAAAGAAATAACATGTCCACACTGTTTTTAAGGCAGGATGTGTAGGGGATAAAAACCCACTCAGGCTACGGACACGAGAACCGGGATGAACTCCTGGAAATTTATTTATTATCCCAGAGACTTAACTGCCTTATAAATAGAATAGGAATAACATCAGTAATTATCTAGAATGTTTGTTGTAAGGACTACATGTAAACCGCTACACACCTGTCTAGCTCAGAGTGAGGGCCACGGATGTTTATTATTTTACTACATGGCTCCTTTCCAGATGGACACACTGCTGCTTGTTTGCTCAACCTGCCCGCAGCCATTTTCCAGCCGTATTTACTACGGGGTAGTTCAGTAGTCAGATTAAGCCTGCACTTGGGGCAATAGAAAACTAGAGGTACAAATATTTTTTGGAATGAAGTTGAGATATGCATATTTGAGTATAGAAGTATTTTAGGATACTCATATATTTTTTTTAACTTTCTCTTCCTTTTTTGGCTCAGTGTTATTTTTATTTTGAATGATACCTGGTAGTTGACGTCAGGAGATCCAAAACAAGCTTTTAAGTGCTTATAACCCTGGTTGGGCATGTGACAAAGGTCCCACAAGTGCAGAGGGACTGACTCGGGGATCAGGGCCACAGGAATGGTTTCTGCAAACAGCAGGGCTCTGGGTGAGGGAGCCGAGGCAGGAGCCAAATGGTGACAATGAGGAACGTAGTTTCTGCCTCCATCTGTACTTGTATGTGAGGAGCAGGGATCTTGTGGAGTGGAAGCTACTGTGACCTGCTTTTATGTCTTGGCTTTGCCACTGAAGTACCTGCAGCTCTAATAGTCTTTGGCTTCTATTTCCCATTTGCAATAACACCAAGTTGCAGATTAGTGATGGCAAGATGGGGGAGAGGAACTGAGCAGGAGTGGTCTGAATACAGTGGAGGAGGGAAGTAGGAGAGGAGTCGGGAGAGAGGGAGAATGGCCTGGGGAAAACAAGAGGAAGAGAGGACAGAGAGAGAGAGAGGGCAGAAAGGGTAAGGACAGAAAGGGCAGAGAGTGCCAGGAAAGGAGAGGGGAGCCACAGAGCCAGGGAGGGCAGGGTGAGGACACCAGCTCAGCATCAGACAGACCTGCCTGTGCATCTTGGCTCTGCTCCTTCCTGGCCTGGTAACCTCGGGTGACCTGCTGCATCTCGCCAAACCCAGAGTACCTATCAAGAGGGTTCATCGTATCTTCCTCACAAGGAGGTTGGGAGAAATAATTCAGGCAATAAATGTGTGCCGGTTTAGTACTCAATAGTGGCAATGGAGGTGGGTGATGCTGATGATATGATGATGATGACAATGAAGGGCAAAATGAAAAGGATTTCAGAAGTAAGAAAAATAGAGAGATAGAGAAAGAGCCCAGGGAGTAGGGAAGTAGAATATGAGGAATGAAAATGGAAAAGGCAGACATGGAAGAGAGATTTGGTTTTGAACACCAGGTGGGCTTCATTGAAGTTTTGCCCCCAGCGCTTCCCAAAGGACACTATCTCTTTCTCATTCCCATGGCCATGCCCTTCCACTGGTACGGATTTGCCATTTACCTCTTCACTAGGTGGCAGAGGTACTCACTCCTCATGTTTGTGACATCTGCCCCCTTCTTTTCCTTTTAGGAGAGACAGAATTGCGTCATACACTTGAGTCTTTTGGTAGCAGGAGCTGAAACTTGATTGAGGACAGAATCCAGGACCATTAGTTAAGCAGACTGGAGATGGATCTATGCTTATCCTGCTGTATATTAATCTTCACAGAGAATGCCAAAAGCAAAGAAATTATTCCTGATTCCTCTTTCCTTCACCCATCTGATAATTTTACCTCCACAACATGCACTAAATTCTGCTTTCTGTTGCTCCTGCTATCGCACTACCACGACTTTTGGTTCTGTTTTTGCTGCCTTCAATCTTTCTCCAAAAATAAAATCATCCCTCTCTCCCCCAATATTTAACCTCTCTAATGGCTTCCCTTTGTGCCTGTGTAAAATCTAAACCCTTTCTCCTTGTTTATAAAGCCCTACATCATCGCCCCCTGGAGCTTTCCAATTTTATTCTACTTTTTTCCTCACAATATACCCTCGAGCCAAACTGAAGACGGTTTTCTCCACATTTCTTGAACTTGCCTTGAGGTTTGTTTTTTCCCCTTCAGGGTCTTTCGAATGGCTGTTTCTTTTCTTTCTTATCTTCATAGCTGGATTCTGTCATGTCTTTCTGATTTTAGCTTAAAAGTCACTCCCTGAGGGGCTTTAGATCATCACTCCATGTAAAAGTCATCCAATCTTTTGGATCACAGTACACTAGTTCGTTTCTTTACACGGGCTCTTCTTACTTCTGGCTTTTCTGCTATGTGCATGTGGGCATATATATTTATGTCTGTCTCCCTGTCCCTAAAATTTTAGCTCCCAGAGAGCAGAAGCTTTGCTCATCTTGTTCACAATAACTTTCTCCAGTGCCAAGAGATGTATCCAGAATATAATATGAACCCAATAAATATTTTGGTGAATGCTGTTGAATTAATGATTCAGCCTCTGAATACAGAATCCTTGCCAATATTTGAAATTCTTTATAGGAAATCAGCATTCCGTTCAAGCCAATAACTCTGAAAGCCTTCCAACGCTTCCCTAATTTGGTAAATTAATAATGAGTAAAATTTGCTAAGTCAATGGTAAGAAAAATAACATGAAATACTATTTAGAGAAAAAAAATAGTCATTTTGTTTTTTTTTAAACTTTCAATGTATAAACAGTTCTCCCAAGTCAGTTTAAGGCATCCATCTGCCTTGGGGTGAAGTTAGGATTAGGAATGTTAGGGAAAGAAAACTATATTATTTATATTACAACTTTTAAAACAGGACCTTGCAGCAAATAAATGGCTTTAAAAGGCAGAGAGACTGTTGAAAGAGAAAGGATTTTCTAAATTTCTAGAGCTCCCATTTAATAGCTCAAAATGCCTGGTCTGGCCAAACCGGATCACAAAATTTTAGTTATGGGCAATCTGTAATAGACAAGAAGCGGAAGTAAAAGAAAAGTACATTTAATGTAGCCCTAGACCCAGAAAAGAAAGATAGAAACAAAGATATGGGAGATAGAAAGCCAGAAACGCATCCTCTTCTCCCCTGTGGTCTGAACTGCAGAACTGCGGAGGTGTGTGTTATGCAAGCCCAGGAAACACCCAGGGAAGATGTTCTCTGGCTCTGCTCACCTGGGCAACGTAGAGGGGTGGGCATGAAGTCTCCAACACAGTCAACAGGGCACACAGCATGGTCAGGCATATGGAGTGTCCACACTGCAGGAGGAATCCTGCTTCAGTTTCCCTGTGATTCGGGTTCTGAGGTGAGAGCAGACAGCAGCTCTGCCCTGGGGCCCATAGACTTGGCAGAGAGTCTGCAGTGGCAGCCAGTAAGACCCGAGAGGACGCTGAGTGAGCAGGCAGGAGCTGGGCCACAACTAAACAGAGAAAAAGAGACTCTACTGTACTGACCCAGACGGGTCCAGAGCTGAGGCTAGCAGGATGCTCCAGGAGGGATCAGACTAATAATATGTCAGAGGCATTAGCTAATGCACAACAAAAGAGTAGCAGGACCAGCTGCCTCCTTCCTCCCACTGTTAAGAGATGATGCAAACATTTCCCCATACCCTCGACACCATCTTTGAAAGCATCAAGAAGAGAAGAGAAAAGTCTGAAGGCCAGTGCAAATATTCCTAAAGGAACTGGGCAACCCCTAGGTGCCTGGTATAAATCACTCACTTAAATGCTTTTTTAAATCTAATTGGATCCAATTACTTTTTTAAAAATTTTACCATGCCATGTAGGAGGCAAGATCTTTGAGGAAGATCTGAGTAGTTTTAGGCAACACTGTTATATGAATCTATATTTATCTACATATCTGAAAGTAGCGTGAGTTACTTTTGTAAGCTATTCTACAATGTTGAACTGAAACTCATTTCTTATTCTGATGCCTTGGGAGTTCACTCAGTACAAATTACCTTCTCTAGAAAATATGAGACTATTAATATTAGCACAGAATCTGATTTCATAAGTTCATCACTATTTTCTTACAAATATGAAAGAATAAGTTTAGGAACACATGTAATCTAAATATTACATTTAAGAATATGTGTGCTACTATTATAGAAGACTGTATTTTTAAAATTTCTAAATAAGTTTTCTGATTACAGAAGACATGAATATTAGAAAAACTTGGACCACACACTATATATTAATAGAAATATATACCTTGAAAATAATTTTTAATGTGTATATAATATATAACAATGCATATATATAATTTTTTCAGCATAGCCCTAATGATGGACATAAACTTATTAGAACATTTTTTCTGTTAGAAATAATTTTGTTTATATGTCAAATTTTATGTAAATTACCCAGTCAATAAATGATAGCATGTTAACTAGCTTATATAAGAATGAAAGTACAATATTAATGGTTTTATCACTACCACCTAGTATAACTTTAAACAATGTGGCCTTTGCTTATTCCCAAAATGTTTTCAAGCATGTACTTTTAGCTTCTATGTAAAAAGAATAAGATTTAGAATCCTTTAAATTTTGAAAGTAATTATAAATGTGAGATAAGATTTTCCAGTATTTATATAGCTAATTTTTCCAAATTGAGTTTCAATGTCTCTGCTAAAAGCTTTTTATTTGGGGAGCTTTTTTTGGGGGGGCATTCAGAAATAAGACTATCACATGTTTATATGTCTAAAAGTTAAAAGAAAAAATAATCCCCAAACCTAGAACATGTATTTTAATTGCTTTATTGGTGTGGGATTTTGTGATTGAAAATTCATTCATGCAGCTTTTTAAAAAAGTTTACACTCTTCTGTCAAATATGCAAATAGTCCTGTGGATTAAAAGTTAATCCCACTAGCACTAACTCTTGGGGCCTTCATATAAAAATATTTTAAGAGTTAGTTTGGATAACTAAATGCATTTAAAAGAGAAATGAATTTCTTAAAAATGTATTCCAGAAACATTATTTTCCTTTAATAAAAAATGGTTGTCCTTGTAATTAGTTTTAACTATTAAGGGTAAGCCTGAGATACCATGGCCCAGGAGGTTTCTTATGGAACAAATTATTTAGAAAATAGTCTAAGGGTAGGTGGGGTAAAGAAGGAATTATTAGTGGATTTCGTTTGTTTTATTTTTAAAAGGCAATCATCTTGGAATTATGGATGCATTAAACACTGACTTTAAACTCTAAAATTGATTAATAAATATAAAACAGTTTGAAATAATTTTACAATATAATAATAGATGCTAACAATCTTCACCACAATATTAGGATTATAGTGGTAACACTCTCCCTTTATGCTCTAGCCAATACACGGCTTTCATTAAATACTACACAGGTCTCTGGCAGAGTTAATTGTCTAAGGCTGTTCAAAAGGCCAAAAATTGCTCTCAGGGAATAAAAACATTATGCTGGGAACCAAAGACACAGATAAGAGTCTGGGCTTTAATTTGAAGAGAAGAGATGAATGCCTGGCAGCAAACAAAGACAGTCGGTATCGGTTTGAACAGCTACAGTTTTTTTTTTAATGTGCTGCTTTGGATCAGTTTAAACCATTTTAGATATGAACAAGGCATGGGGTCAGCTCCTGAGCCAACCTTGTTGAATTATGTGGCCAGTACCTTAGCTATTCGACAACATCGGGTATTTACATGTAGGCGAACACACTGGGAAAATGAATACGGTATCAGGTTCAAAAAGTGCAACTCTACAGGAAAGGTAGGGCGAACATAGAAGCAGGAACTCTAAGCCTGAAATAGATAATAAAACCATTAAACTGGTATTCATGATAATTAGGTGGGGGGGTCTAAAGTTTATTTCATCACTATTAAGAGGTAATTAGTTAGGCAATTGTGCAAATAAGATCACAGAAGTCTTGTTTAAATCCAAGACCTGCTTTTAAAATCTTTTGGTATTTTTTAAGCAATTTTTGCTGATTCCACACTCATTTATTCACTCTTCAAACATTTATTACAACACCAACTCAGTGTTGGGTGTTGGTCAGAAATTGTAGGATACAAGAATTGAAAAATTTGGACCTTGATTTTAAAGGAGGACGGACACACCAGAAAATGAATGAGTACACACCAATGAATGTAACAAGAATGAAAAAAGCATGAACTGGAGTAAAGAAGGAGGAGTCTAGAAAGGTTCCCGTGAGAACAGAAATGAAAGGGAAGGTGCTGGTCCATCTTGGAAAGAACTCTGAAGGTTGAGTGGACGTTACCCAGTGGATTTGGATCGCGGAGCAAGAATTTATGTTAAAGGAATGAAGCATGGGAGAACTTGGCCTGGAGGAATAGTAAGTAATAATAAGGCTGGGAACTGGCCTATTGTGGTAGGGAGGTAGAATATGAAGCCGAAGAAACATGCAGTTGAAGTCTTCTATTTCTGTCCAGTAGCTTTAATTTTATTCTGAAGGGCGTGGGAAGGTAGGGTTGGGCTATTGTCAGAGCAGCAGTCTGACCCCAGCAGGGAGAAAAGATTAGAAACAGATATGGCAGAGACAGGGCCACCAACTCGGAGACTGCTGCAGTAATCCAGGACCAAATGACGAGGTAACAGGTCCGTCTTATTCAACCTGTCCCTGTCCCCATCTCCACCCATGCTTGCATTTTGGATTTTCTACTCCACTTACCATGAGTACAGAAAAGCCACTTGCCCCTTCTCCTTCAGAGAGTAACTGTGTTAATAATAATAATAACATCATTAAATTCTGTAAAGATGGCCTCTTTAAAATGCACCTGTGTTGTCTGAAAGCAGCAACCATCATCATTTAGCATATCATGTTGGCTAGTTTTCCCTCACCCAGAATCCTTTGAAAGAATAGCCCACAAAACAGGTCACTTTTGATTGGGAAGAGAATGGAAGAGATACATAATGCATGGTATATGAGCCTTCTTTTCTTTAACGAAATGTCTTAACTGAGGGTCCTGGGATGTCTTAGAACTTGAGAGATAAGATATCAAATGGAGGCTGGGTGTGGTGGCTCACGCCTGTAATCTTAGCTCTCTGGGAGGGCGAGGCAGGAGGAACCCTTGAGCCTAGGAGTTTGAGGTTGCAGTGAGCTATGATGACACCACTGTACTCACTGCACTCTACCTAGGCGACAAAGTGAGACTCTGTCTCAAATTAAAAAAAATAAAAACAAAAAAATCAAATGGAAATGGAGAAAGAATGCAAAGAAACAGAGAAACTGAGCCACTAGAAAAATTCTCCTTTCACAATATTTTTAAAAGAAAACCAAAATTAACAGCTGGTAAAGGTCGCAGGTAAAAAGTCACCAGAGTGGCAAGAGGCACATAGAGTGTGTCTGGGAGGGTTTTATGGATGAATTCTCTTGAGTAGAGTTCTAAAGTATGAAAAGTAACATGATGTGTGTATAGGTGTGTGTTTGGCACAAGACTGAGGAACAAAATTATCTATCTGTCTATTTATCATTCAGGTTTTTAGCATTTTTTGGTTGTAATCAAAGTAAGCTATGTAGAGTCACATGTGGGAGTGCAAAGAGAATTAGAGAAATGAGATCCCACGTAAATCATTCAAGACAAAACACCATATTTACTTGAAACATCTGAAATATCTTGAGACAATAGTGTGTCAGTTTTATATATTTTTTTAAAAATTTTGGAGCTATGGATAACTGCTTCGAGGTGGGAGAGAGACAGAGAGAGAGAAATTAATATGAGTCTAATCAAAGAAAATAATCCACTGATTTATATAGTTTAGAAAATTCACAAACTGCTTAAGCTGTAGACACAGACTGTTTGGCTACATCCTCTTGGCGATGAAGCTGCAGAATCCAGTGTCTAGAACACTGTTTTTGTTTCCCTGGGTGATTCCAGCAGGCTTGAACTTGCTCAGTATTTTCTAGGGAGCTCACTACTGGGACACAGAGCTGCTCTGTAAAGCGATGCAGCCAACACAGAAAACCATGGCTTGGTAGAGGCACAGCTGAACCTAGATCGGGGAGGAAGAGGATGATACCACTTAAGAGTGCGGTCTTCAGAGAGCTGAGAAACAGATACCACCCTGTTTTTCTTAAATGTCAAGGCCAAAAACTTCAGTGAGGGCTGACTTGTTTAATATTCAAGTGTCCAGCCTAGAGTCCATCTCTTGTAATTGTATCATTTGTACTTAAATTCCTTTGAAGGAATATAAAAGGTCTAACATAAAAACATAAACATAAAGCATAAAAGGTCTTACTTCCTCTTCCTGCCCAATTTCTTTCCCTCATCTACCCTCGTTATTTCTTGTGTTTATGAGATATCACTGTATTATGGTGAATTGTTTAAATATTAACTGTGTCTTGTCAAACAGATTAGGTTGTTATTTGATTTGTGGCATCTTTAGAAAGGAAAGGTAATCCAGTATTTAAAATTTTTTAGGTATTTCAATATACTGCTTGAATGGGGAAATTAGATATTATATATACAAGGCTTTATTTTCTTACCCATACAGATTTATCTAAATACTTCAAGTGTTTTTTAAAAATTTCTATAAACTGAACTTTGAAAGTGGAACTAGATTTTTTAGGGGTGCTCCTAATTTGTACATACCCTGAGATAAATCTTACAAAGCCAGTCCTGTCATCTATTTATCTATTTTCAAAGTTTGGATTTTGTACATAAGTATCTCTAAATATATACACTTATGAACCAGCAGTTGCAGAAAAACTCTTTAAATTTCTCCAAAAAACTTTTTATCAGTCTTTAGTGTTAGCCAGATTTTCAGGAAGAAAAGGGATGAAAAGCAAGAATTGGAGTTAAGCATCAAATTCATAAATTGAAAGATATGAAATATATTTATCAGAACATTTAGGACCCCAAAACCAAAGTTCTTTCTTTAGAGGCAGTCATCTGGCTACTGACTAGAGGTAAAATATGACTTTTTAATTTCAGTTTCATGTTAAATGAGAATTAGTTGCCCAGGAGTCAAATGGTAAAAGGCATTTTGTCGAAGCAACTGATTTTAGAAACATTCATTTAATTAACTAGCAAGTCTCTCTAAGTCACTGCTTTGTTTTTACAAATACCATACGTCTTTATTTGATGGCAAAATTTGGACATCTTGCATGAACAGCCTATGTACTCAGTTGGCCTGGTTGTTAACAAGTTATATGTTTTGGGAAGGAAAGTTGGGAGGAAAGGAAGGAAGGATGTCTCTTTCAAAATTTTGAAATAAACATTACCACCGTTTCTTGCCAATGCTCAAAACTGAGTGTGAATTTGGTGGTTGCTGGACTGTTTTCAGTGTGATCTTGGGGCTAGGGTGCATGGTTCAAGATTTGCCCGTAATTTCTGATCCCTAGCTCTAAACTCAGGTTTTTTTGGTTTGATACAGTAGTCAGTAGAGAGCACTGACCAAGGTAGTCTGACAGTGTGAAAAGGTGTGAAAAAGACTCTTTGCTTCTTTCTCTTTGCCTCATATTCATGGAATCTTCTTGTATTGTTGAATTAAAAAAATTGCATCATATTTAATATTTTAAACTAATTGTAAACAAAGTATTCTCACAGCAAGGTCCTCAAAATACAACTGGTAAATGCTCCCATGTAATTGATTTAAATAAATTTTATGTCCCTTAGCAGATATTTCTATATGGTCCCTTGCAAGTTTGTCTCTATGTTTTATTTTTTCCCTCATGGAAATGTTATCTTCTGAGCTAGATAATCAGCTCTTCACAGGGAGGGCTATTTGATTTTCATATATTTATTACTCACTCTTTGGAGTTTTTAGTGTAGTCCTACATAAATGATAACAATGGTTCAATTTTTATTGAGTGCTCACTATGTGTTATGGGAACATAGTAAAAAGGTACTTAACCCTAAACTTGGGGTCAGGGTTACCAGGGAAGACATCTGGAGTTCATATCCACATTGTCAGAAATGTGCAGACATAGTATATTAAGAATTATAATGCCACATATGAAAATAACGCAGATGGCATCCATCACTTCAGGCATTAAAAAAACCAAACCCTACAGTTAATTACCAAGAAGCCTGGCAAGACATTTTAGAATCTGAACGATGCACTATTGACTTTCCTTCTTGAGAAAAATTTCAATGGAAAACACTAAACAAGTTTTTTTCCACCCAACTTTCATCCAAAGAAAAACTGCCACAAAACTTAGCATTCCATTGTAGGGTAAATACAAAAACAGGAAAAAAAAAAAAAAGGATAATTTATTCTATTGATAGCTACACTTGGTGGCTAACGGATTTTCACTTAGCAATCATTAAAAATAGAACAGCCAATATTTGACATCTCAGTTTTAATTAAAATGAGCATAATGTGATACTGCAGTGATAGGCATAAGAGGGACCCCTGATAAATCTGCAAAGAAGGACCGGTCCCAGTAGTAAATACCTATTGCACCTGTTGCTTCGTAGCAAACTCCCTTCCTGGAGCCCTTATTGTTTACATGTTATTTGCATGCTTGGTCCTCTTAGCAACTGGCTACTTGGGCTTGCAAAAGTTTTACTTTAACCAAAACCCTGTGTGTGGAAAAGAAGAGTTTCATGTGTCCAGAAAACAACACTGATAACAATGAAAGCAAAAAATATATACATATCAAGCAAACCCAGAAGCATTTAAAGCAATCATGATTGCTAAGGAGATGGAAAATAAAGTCAACACATTTTAAGGGACAGTTTCAGATAGCAACAGTCCAAATGTAGTCATGGAAATCAGAGCATATGCAGGGTAAAGAAGGTGGTATCCTCCTGTCTATAACAGTGAGGATAGACCCACAGGTCTGTTTCTGGGCACCTCGGTGAAACCCCCTTCTGGCTCCCTTTCTAACCTCACTGGTTCCCACCCATCTGCCCTTTGTTGACTGCATCCTGGTAAGGATTTCTCTCACATTGGGGAGTATGGGAAAGCCTCCCTGCTCTAGGCAGGAGTTGCCTGAATTGCAGAGTCCTCTTCTTTCTGAGACAGAGGGGCTGGAATTTGACTCCCTCTTCTGCAACCTAGATTACGGGATTGTTTCCTGAATCACAAATGTTCATTTGATTCCTAAAAGCCAGGTTCTATGTGTTTGTTGGGCCAAGTCCCAGAAGATAACTGGCATTTTTTTGTTTGTTTGTTTCCACTTCTTATCTCAGGCCCATCTTCCTTCCCTCTTTCCCTGGTTCACTGCTGTTTCAGTGGTAATAATAGTGTTAATAGTGACCAACATGTATTGAGTTCCCACTATATTTCAGGCACTGCTCTAAACACTTTTTCAAGTATTAAACCTTTTAGGTCTCATCAACAAGTTGAGACTGATATAATTTTTATCCCCATTTCACAGTTGAGGAAACCAAGGCACAGCTAACAATTGGCTGGGCCTGGATTCAAATCTAGGCAGCTCACAATCTTTATCAGTAGACTATGCTGACTTTCATTTGAATCTGTGTGTTAATAGAACTACTTGTGATGATGAAGGGTGTGGAAGAAATATAATGACTTTTAATGTACCAAAAGTACCTTGATGTGAATTAGATGCTTTTTGATGATAAATGTCGTGGTTCTGATAAAATCCTTCTTTGAAAGTCATAAGAGCTAGTGAGTTTGTGTGTGTTGGGGTGATGGTTTCTTTACACTCATTCAACAAGTATTTGAATACCTACCATGTGTCCTAAGAAATAGAAAAAAAGAATCAGGTAAGATGTGTACCCTTATGTGCCCTATTAGCTGTTAGTCCAGTAGAGGAAGCCAGACATACAAACAGACAGACACACATGTGAAAGATGCTACGTGTGTACTCAAGACACACGAACAATTGTGATCAAACTTATCAGAGGTAAAGAGTAGGGAAGATTTCACAGAGGAGTATACTCAGAATATATTATCAGGCAATTGTCCTGAGCAAATTAACTTAACCTAATTAATTGTTAATCTAATTAGAAATTTCTAATTGCATTTATCTTCTAATGTATGAAGAAACAAATTTCACAGGAACTTGAGGCCAAGCTTAACTTTCCTCATCATATCTTGTTCTTATTCAGATTACAGTTTCCACGATTCCCTAGTCTTGAGGTTTCTACACCGGTTCCTATTGTTTTCCCAATGGGAGTTTTGACACTCCATGAGTATATTTGCATAATTGGCTATGATAGTTCTGGTGTGATGTTGACATGGCTTGTGATTCTCGAGGTCTGAGAGAAGCTTGTGACAACCCTGAGTCAACATTTTGCCCTCAGTTGTTACCTAATCATGCACATTATCTCATGGTGGGGTTTGGGGGGATGATAGATGAGAATGTCTATATTTTGAGTGGCGGCTTAGGAAGGGTCAGAAGTGCCCTCTATAATATAAAGCCTTAAAACACTTCAGATGTGATTTCCAAGCTGAGAGATGAATCAACGTAAGAGCATTCCATGGTATCTAACCTGCTTGTGTCGGGCTGCAGTAGCAGGCTGTTGCAAGGCTCGAAACAGGTCTCCATCTGAAGCATCTAGCAGCATGGCAGAAGTAAGCAGGTAGTAAGCAGAATCCTGGGAGAAAAGTGCAATTAAGGCAATTCCATCAGAAGCGAGGGGCACCATTTTAAAGGAGAAGAAATGATTCATTCTTTTAGAGGAGGCAGATGAACTGGAGAATCTGCAGAAAGTCTAAGTCACTTCACCAAAATTGCAATGCAATGCATATTTAGGCACAGAATTTTGGTGGCTGAGTGGTTCCTCCAGGAAGAGGGAACTGATGCAATGGAAGATGGATCCCATAGATGCTGATCTAGCAGGGAGACTAATATCAGTGAAACAGGCAGGCAGGCAAAGATAAGCGTGAGGCAAGTGAGGCTGACTTGTGCAAGTGCAAGGTTGTGTCCTGTCTTTGTCTAAAATTGTAATCTTTTGTTCATCATAGATTTTTTTGCATTAGTGTTGATTTTTAAAAATATTGCATTAAGATATTTATCTTTTTTTTTTTTTTTTTTGCAGAGAGAGAGAGAGAGAGAGGGAGAGGAGGGAAGAAAAGAGGGAGGGGCTATTTATCTTGTGTTTTTTGATACCCTTCCATTTTACAACTGAGGAGAGTACCTCCCTAGTGCTGGCCCTGCAAGACTGCAATTGAAGTGAGATATGGTTTTAACACTTACTATAGACCAATGAATGGAATCATTGCATTTTGCTGTAGATGTGACCACACAGGGCATCTCATGTTACCTTAACACAGAAGCAGCAACCAGGTGGCCTCAAGATCACATTTACCCTACAGACACAGTTTATTTGCCAGTGACATTGTTTAGTTTTGAAAATTGAATTAGTTGCCCCACTTGAAAATGGCAACACTTCTAAAACAATTTGGTTATCAAGCTTCCCTTGAAAAGTTGGAAGGTCTAGCACACTGGATCTATGTTCGTTGTCTCATGGCAGTAATCAGTGAAAGACGACCGGAACGTTTCCTCCAGTTCCCTGGGCCTACTTCATATGGGCATGTTACCTGCCTGGGCTGTGGACGTTGAGATTCTGAGTCTCAATTACCTGCAGGGTTCTTTCAGCAACACCTGTTAAAGATGGCCTTTCATTCATTTAATAAATAATTATTTTTGTGTAAAATGATTTTATGTGTAAAATATTGTGTCGAGGAACAAGATGACAAAGTTTGTTTCTTCTTGGAATTTGTTTTAGCCATATAGGCAAAGTTATGGGTTGAATTGTGTCCCCGTACAATAGATAAAAAAGATACGTTGAACTCCTAACTCTAATACCTCAAAATGTGACTTTCTTGGGAAATAGAGTTTTTACAGAGGAAATAAAGTTAAAAAGAATTCATTGGATTGGGCTGTAATTCAATATGGCTGGTGTACTTAAAAAAGGGAGGCGGATTTGGACACAGAGACAGACATGCAGAGGAAAAATGATGTGAAGACACACAGAGCAAAGATGATCTTAAGGTATGCTAAGGATGGTTAGCAAACACCAGAAGCTAAGAGAAGCAAGGAAGGATTCTTCCCTAGGGCTGTCAGACAGAGTAGGGCCCTGCCGACACCTACATTCCTGACTTGTAGCCTCCACAAGTGAGACCATAAATTTCTGCTATTTTTAGTCACCCACGTTTTTGATACTTTGTTATAGCAGTCCTAAGAGACCAATACAGGAAGCTACTAAATAACAATTTGAATGAGTGGGTAATAATAATTGTGAAAGTAATGAAGGGAGAGTGCAGAATTCCCTGAGAACCTATGTTAGGATGGGTGGGCCGATCTCTTTTGGAGGGGGGCTTTTCTGAGGAAGATGTGTTTGAGCTAAGGTTTGAAGGATGAGTGGGAGTCATTTTCTAGTAATGAGGGAGACAGGGGCAGTCTAGCTGGAAGGCTCTAAGGAAAGAAAGAGGAGTAAAGTATATTCTAGAAAGTGGGATCCAACAGGTGACTGAACCACAGATAGGAAATTGTGGAGCCTGGTGAGCTGTGCCCTTTATACCAGGTGTATCAACTTACTTACTATAATTGCTGTGCTATTTTAGAGAAGTTGCTTAACTTCTCTGAGGGTAATAACAGTGTTTACCTCACATGGATCTTAAGAGAATTAAATGAGCTAGTAAATGAGAGGCATGGATGTAGCGAGCCTTTAAGAAATGTTACCTAATGTTCTGATTCCCGTTCTGTTGTTATCATCATGATTGACAGGCCAAGGATATTCGGGGCCCTGGGATGTCCTTGGCATTGTGCTCTTTATTCTGAAGGCAACAGGAAGCTAGTGCCTGGTTTTAATCAGGGCTTCAACATAACCAGATTTTATTTGTAACAGTTCCACGTGGCTGCGGTGTGGGAAATGGACTGGAGATCAGTGGAGGAGATAGAATGGGGGGAAGATCCCGGGTAGCGGTGACCAGGGCAGTGGTGGTGATAGTCCTGCTTTGTACAATTTGGAGAGATCACATGACCACCTTAACACATTTTGAAATTCTACAAAAAGCCATTTTCTTCTAGGGTTGTTTTTTTTTTTTTTTTTTTCTAAAACAAATATGCCCTGGAGTAATGCATGGATTTTTAAGCTCAATTCTTTCACAAATTTAGCAAGTGACCTTGCACAGCCTCATATGGGCTCATTTAATCATAGACACAAAAAGGTATAAGGGAAAACTAGATTCTATATATATGGTGCAGTCAACATCTTTGGCTATAGAAGACATTAAAATTGTCTGTAGGAGATTTCAAATATCCACATTCTCTATTGGCTTTTTTATTGCCTTTATGTCTTGTGAATTCATTTGAGAAGGGAAATTGGATTGGTTTGCTCTTCACTAAGCCGTATTCAGAGCTATCCGAATTTGTGGTCGCAGGTGAAGGCCAAATGCTGGACAGGCAAATGCTCACAGCACATATAAGTTTTAAATAAAGTACTCGATGTGCCCAAAATTCATTAGATAATGAAAGCCATCAAGAAACACTGAAAATGCTCTAGTTGACTCTGTATTTATGGCTGATTTTTAAAAAAGCATCACATTTGATATAATTGGTTTGCCTAGTATTGGCAGACTTTAAAAAAATTATCTAATGAATTATTAAGTAATTGTCAGTGCAGGATTTACCTGTGATGCCAGAGGCAGAAAATGTTGAAGTCTAGACATGCTAAATGTTCATTTCCTAGTGATATTTATTATGACGCTCAGCTTTGAAAGGGGAAAGAAAACCCTGGAACAGAATTTCCCCTCTGAAAACCAAGTAAATTCTAATGTTTTCTGAATTCATTCTTCTACAACAGAGTACCATTATAAAGGATTTCTTTCCCTTGCAATGCCCTTGTTCAATATCTTATTCCCTGTTGGATAAAATGAAATATGAATATTAGCTTATTTTAAATAATTAAAATACATTGTATGTACACTTATTAAAGCACTGATCTTTATATGCAAAAATGAGTTTTGACTTACATGAATTTTCAAAACTAAAAGAAAATCATATTGGACTGAGAACTACAGTTACAAAAAAAGAGATTATTGCTTACATTTTTAAAACTTATCTTTCTTCATTTTTTGCATGTATGTGTTTATTTTAAAGTAAGCAAATATACAAAGCCATTAAAAAGATATTAAATGTTCTATATTTTAGATGAATTGTGTTTTTACAAAACGAACAAGCTAATTTTAATGAATTTTGGAAAGTTTTATGGTAAAAATGAGTTTTTTTATTTTTATTTTTCAGGGTGAGGTACTTTAATTTGAAACCCTCAGTAAATCAATGGCATTTTACTGCATAGATATGAACATAATTTACTAGTGTCATTCTTTTTTTAATATATTAACTCCATGATGACAAAGATTTATTGTATCTTCTTCACTACTACATATCCCCAGGTGCTGGGAAATGCCTTTCTGATACATTGCAGGTGCTTAATAAATGCTAGTTGAATGAATGAATAAATATGTTAATTGTACCACAAATGGCATAAAACATGTAGTAAATGGTGAGAACCCATTGCTGTAGACAACGCTTGTATGGCCACTGCCAACATCTGTCTCTTAGCTTCCTTTCCCATTCTTCCAGCGATGTCCCACTCCTTTCTGATTGTTATAGTCTAATTTTAGGGATGTGAAATCTTCAAAATGAATAAATTTGGGCCTTTGAAAAATTGCCTTCTTAATTTGTATAGCTCAGGTCTGACTGACATTTTATAGGCTTGCTTGGAATTTGACTCTTAGAAGTAATATTAGTTATCTTTTGCTGCAAAGCAAATGACCCCAAAACTTAGCAGCTGAAAACAAGAATAATTTATGATCTCACAGTTTGGTGGCTCAGAAATCTGGGAGCAGCTCACTTGAGGGGTTCTGCCCCAGGGTCTCTTAAAAGGCTTCATTTAAGATGTTGTCTGGGGCTATGGTGACCTCAGGGCTCAACTGGGGAAGAGTCTGCTTTCAGACTCCCTTACCCAGGTGTCGGAAGGCCTCAGGAGATGCACTTGCAAATTTACTCATGTGAGCTTCTCCATAAGGTTGACTTTTAACAGGGAAGCTGGCTTTTCCCAGAGGGAGAGATTGAAGAGAGAGCTAGAGAGAGCTGGAGAGAGCATACAAGAGAAACCACCATCTTTTTATAACCTGATCTTGGAAGGGACATCCTAGCACTTGTGCTGTATTCTATTCACTAGAAGTGAGTCAGTAAATCCAGCCCACACTCAGGGGAGGGGGAAACATAGGTCATGAATACGAGGAGGCAGGGATCATTGGGGGTCAACTTTAGATAGCCCCACAGAGCTAAATTATTTCCTACTTTCTCCTATTCCTTGCATTGTAATATTTCAATTAGCGATCTTGATTTCTATTGTCAGAAATCTCAACACAAACTGGCTTATAAAAAAAAAGTATGTGGCTTAAGGTGTGGTTTGACATACGGGATTGATCAAACGTCACCTGGGCTTGGCCAGCTTGGTTCTATTTCCTCTGTATTGGCATTCTCAGGTAGCTTCTCCTCTCCTGTTAGCACAGGCGCCTCCAAGGCTTTCAGGTTCAAGGTTAGTGATACAGAATGAAAGTCTCTTTTCCCACAAACCCTGGCTCAAGTCACTTTGTTTGAGTGTGTCACATTGGTTCATGCCTGAACCAATGGAGAAGCTGATAAATTATGACTACATTGGCTGAGCCCCAGGACACACACTGTATTCACAATCGGGGATGAGTCCCGCAAGAAACACAACAGCTGTGAGAAAGGAAGGGGGTCCTGGGAGAGACCGTGTCAGACAGGCATTTCACCCAAGTACCGCCTACACTGCTGTCTCTCCCTGGGCCTGCAATCAGCTGCAACTTCTAGGAAAATGCCCACCCTCTCCATTACTCCCCACTCCCCACATCCAGTGGGGTGTCAGAGCTCTTCTGATCTATTGCCACCTCTCCTCTTCTCTCTTCCACTCCCGTCCACATCACCTGGCTAAAGCAATAATGTCCAAACTCACTTGTCTACATGCTTACATTCTTTGTTCACCACCTCTCTGTTCTCCACATAGCAACCAGAGGGATTTTTAAAAAATGCATCTGATGAGATTTCTTTTGTGATGAAAATTCATCCAAGTGCCATTAATTAAAATCCAAGTGCCGCCTGACCTGGTCTCTACCTGATTCTCTAGCTTCATCGCTGTCCACCACTAATCCTCACTGTCTGAGCTCTCCAAATTCCCCCAGCTTCTTCCTGCCATGGTCTTTTACGAGCCCTTCTCTCTGTTGGGAATCCGTTTCCTTCCATTCTGCTTTTCCCTTTCTAACCGTGCTCATCTCCAGAACCCAACTTTAATGTCACTTCTTTAGGCAGCCCTTCCTGGACCCTCCAGCAGTAAACACTCTTACAGTACCTTATGGCTTATCAGAATTTTAATCTTGTGTTTGTTTAACACCTATCCTTTCCTGCACATATGGTTTCTGTAGACAGTGACCTTGCTATAGCCACAGATCTCCTGTTTGGCACCTAGTAAGCACTCAGTGAATATCTGATGAATGTGATTTATCCTTCCTTATACCTGTGCAATTGTGTTACCCAGAAGATTAAATAAATGGCAAAATCCATTATAGAGTTGGGATTTGTTGGTGGTCTTGCTTGGTCAAGAGTCCCCTGGTCCTTGAGGTTAGGTCAAGCATGGGAGAGAAGAAAATTCTTTTGGGAACCTAAAATATTGAACACATATATATTGTCTCACTTTGATTCTTACAACAATCTCTTGTGAGTTCTGTGTATTATCCCTATTTTTCAGATTAGAAAACTGATGTTCAGAAAGATAAAGTGACTTCCTCCACCCCACATGGCTCAGAATGGTGGAGGTAGAATACCCACTGAAGTCTCGTCGACTCTAAAATCTCGGATATGATTGGAATTGTGAGAAAAGACAGCAGCATACTCATATTTTTATTTTTATTTTTATTTTCACTATGACATTTTGAATAGGCCAAGGTCAAAAAGCAAAATAAACATAAAAGCAAAGTCCTGTAGATGTCATGCTGCTAGTTGGAGCAGAACAACAGATCTGAAAGAGCAAGAATGAGGGCAGTCTAGCTAAATCTTTTTATTACATATTTCAGATTTTCCTATCGATTCAAATAAAGTTTAAAAAAGTGTTGAGTAGTCCTGCAGCATGAAAGAAATAGAGTGTACCCTGCCTTTCTATTACACTTTTGATGGGATTTATATGTATTGAGTGATGCAGGCGTAAAATCAAACAAATGGGATAAACCATCCCATTTCCTTGTTTCTCCGGTTGCAATGATATATAAACTAGTCCGCTTCCTTTTTTTTCCCTCTTACTTCCAACACCATGAGTAAGTATACATTCAGCACAAGAAGGCTCTTAAAGGGACAGGAATGTTTAAGGAGGAGGCTGTGGAAAGCAGGGCTAGACTCAGTGATGGGACCGGCTGATCTCTTGGTTCATTCAAATTATTTGTGAGACTGAGCCTTTACCTTGTTGGAGTGATTCCTACTAATGTTACAATTTGGAGTTTTTCCTTTTTGTTGTATTTTAACCTCTCTGCAAGGGACATCACCTCTCCCTGACCCCTCAGCCACCCTACACATGTGTGATGTCTAATGTGAGAATAATACACAGGGGGACACGGAGGACATATGCATTGATAGGGAAAGGGGGCACATGACATTCCAGCATTTGGGATTGGTGGTGAGACCTGAGTCCTATGAGCTTGGAAAAAGGGAAGTACTGTACAAGCATATGGAAAAACATACAGGCACATTTAAGCTAGGCAAGGTGTGGTTAAATTTGCAGAAAACCCAGAGGGGCAAAAAAACCAAAACCAAAACCAAAAACAATCACCAACTTGTTGAACAAAAGGAGAAAAGAAAAAATTATCTCAGAAAGTTTGGGATAATTTCATCTGAAGAACAAAAAGCCCTATGTGATAGGGTAGCAAATGATTCTGAAGGGAGTGAATTCGCCTCATTTCCTATATATGCAGGATGCCCTGGTTCCAAACAGCTGGAGGGAGATCAGGTGAATGACAATGTCGGGTATATACTTGCAATAACGCTTTCACTCAGATGTTTATCAGACACCTATTTAGTACCAGCCACTAGTTATTGCAAATATTATGGTGAACAGAGAGACATGATTTATGCCCTCAGTGAGCTTACAATCTAGTTTAAAGAAGAACAACATAATATGACAAGTGCAAAGATAGAAGGAGAACAAGTTGACCTGGAAAGCAAATGGTAAAACACCTGACTAGCCAGGATTCCAGGGAAATTTCTGGACAGCGTGGAGATGGGAAAGATAATATCTGCAGTGGTTAGGTTTATGTGTCAATTTGGCAGGGCTATAATATCCATTTATTTATTTACTTATTTTTAGAGACAGGGTCTCTCTCTGTCACCTAGGCTGTAGTACAGTGCCACAATCACTTTAACATCTAACTCCTGGGTTCAAGTGATCCTCTTGCCTCAGCCTCCTGAGTAGCTGGGACTACCTGTGGGCACCACCACGCCTGGTTACCCAGTTATTTAATCAAACACTAATCTAGAATTGAAGTGTTGCTGTAAAGGTATTGTGTAGATGTGGTTAACATCTACAATCAGTGGACTTTAAAGAAAGATTACTGTAGGTAATGTAGGTGGGTCTTATCCAATCACTTATGAGGAAAAAAAAAAAAAGAAAAAAGAAAAAAAAAAAGATTGCATGGAAAAGAAGACATTCTGCCTTAAGACTGAAGCACCAGCTCTCACTGAGTTTCCAGTCTGCCAGAGCTGCCGTGTAGATTTCAGACGGACCTGTCAGCCCCCATCATTATGTGAGCCAAATCCATACCTCTTTGTGCACACACATACACGCACATACGTGTGTGTGTGTGTGTTCTGTTTCTCTAGAGAACCCTACTGATGCAATGCCTTAGTCATATAGTGTTGAGGGGAGGACGAGGGAAGGTGACAGTACCTGGAAGGCCTGGAGTGAAAAACAAGCCAGATCATGAAGCACATCATTGGTGACCTAGAGACTCTGGAAAGGTTTTAATTCTGTGAGCAAGAGCATCGGATTCACATTTTAGAAAGGACATCCAATTATATTCCCTTCCAGAGCAGAAGTCGAGACACACGTGTTTAAATTCCAGCAGGAAAGATATTAGGAAGATTTTTTTTTTAATGGAGGGAAAAGGTGCCGAATCTATTCTGGAAGCTAAAAAAATAACTTCGCATTTTTATCATTGACGGTTACAGTCTTGCTAAGGGTTACAAGGTTTTTTTCTACAATCATGGCTATAGCCTTCGCTTGAAAGTTCTCCTTGTGACAGGGAAAATGCTCCAATCTGGCCCAGGAGCAGTTATGGAAGATCAGCTCTGGCACACAGCGGTGGAGGTAGGAGGATAGGAGGTCAGGAAGGGATTCCCGCTGAGAAAGTGGGAAGGAAGAGGGAGTTTGCAAATGACTGAAGGTCCGCTACATCACGTGCATAGTGAGAGGATTCGCCTATGACAACGACGACATCTAACCTCGCTTTCTTCCCCACCTGGGCGGCTCAGTTCCCGCACGCCTGCAGCCACGAGCTCAGCTGTCCCCGCGCCGAGGTCCCCGAGTCTGGGCGGGGTCTGGTACCTGCCAAACTGGGATCTTGATGGGGACGGGGGCAGGAAGCGCCGAGTTCAGGCTGAGGTCGGAGGTCTCCCACCCCGCTGCTCCCATTCGCCACGCTTAGCAACCCCTGTCCCCAGCAAAGGGGGTCTTGTCCTCAGAGAACCTAACCGGGTTTTCTTCCATTTCCTCTGCATCCCTAGATGTCTGCACCCCGGCTCCAAGTGCATCCCTCATCCTTTTTGGTCTGGGACATTCTGCTGATCAGAGCTCCCTGCCCAAGTCCAGCACCCCTGGAGGTGAGGTAGGGTTTGCTGGTGACTCGGTAACCCTTTCCCAGGTGTAGACTGGAAGAAGCCAGCATCCTTATTACCGCCCCAACTCCAGCAGTCTCAGGACGCCAATGGGGGCACTTCCCTGTCCAACTCGGGGGGGGGGGCGGTGCAGGAGGGCGAGGAGGACGCCCACGTGAAGGGGTCGGGAGACCCGCGACCCCAGAGCTTGGTCCCACACCCCGCACTCTGGGCGGGAAGGAGAGGGGATGGAGCCCTGTGTGCTGTGCACGCCAGCTAGCCGGAGTGAGGACTGGGGGGGTGGCTAGTGCAAGGGGCTGAGAGGGGCAGAGGCAGCAGGTGAGCTAAAGGGCTGTGCCCCCAGGCGGGGAGGCGGGCCGCGGGGGACTTGCGAAGCGAGCACCTTGCAGGGGCGCCGCGGGCGAGGGTCAGGCTAGCAGGGGGTGTGGAGAGGCGAGCCCAGGCGGTGAGACGGCGAGGGGGGGAGGAGGCGAGGAGGAGGGAGTCCTGAAAGGAGGGAAAGGAGCCGGCGTGAGCGGCGAGCCGGGCAGGGAGAGCGGCGGAGGGTGGCGGAGCTGCGGGCGCCGAGATCGTGCCACGCACCCCGCCCCCCGCGGGGCACCGGGGGCTCGGCCGGGGGACACGCACAAAGACATGCGAGGAGGGGCCGAGCGAGGCTCGCGCACAAAGACGCCGGGGCGCACGGCAGCTCGGGCTGCACCCACCGCCCCCGCGCCGGCGGGGAGCCCGGGGCCGAGCGCGCGGCGGCGGCGGCGGCGGCGGCGGCGGGCGGGCGCGGGACCCGGGTCGCCCGCGCTCTCCGGGTGACCCGGGCCCGGCCGCAGGCGCGCGCGGGGGGCGGCGGCTCCCGAGCCCAACTTGGCCTCGGCCTCGCCCTCTGCCCAGCCCGCCGGTGTCCCCTCCTTCCCGCGATTTCGTTTCTTCTCACGCTCCCCCCCCACCCCCTCCCGCGTCCAGCCCCGCTCTCCCCACCTTGTAAAACAAAGCCGGGGAAAATGCCTGCCCGTGCAGCTCGGAGCGCGCAGCCCGTCTCTGAATAAGAAGTGAGTACAATGGCGTGTTTGTAAAAAAAAGCTTCAAGTCCGTCTTTTTCCAAAAAAAACATTTTGAATGCTGCATGCCTCATGCTTCCCAGCGCCTCGCGGGAGAGACCCGGCTATAGAGCAGGAGGTGAGACCCCCGGGGACCCCCACCCCTCCGGCCGCGCGCTCTCCCGCCCCAGCCTGTCCGGGGAGGGCTGCGGATGCCCCGCCGGCAGCAGGCGGACGTTCCCCACCTTCGCTTCGCGTCCCAAGTGTCGGGTCACAATCTCGGTTTGGAGGCAAACCCACCCCCTGATCTTCTCCTGGCCGCTTCTCCCCCCCTCTCCCGCCGGTGCCTGGGGTTTTTTTGCATCTGCCTCGGGTACGGGTTTGGAACACCTTGGGGGAGTTGCCGATGGAGAAGCAGGGTCAGCCCTTGGGAGTAGCCGACAGGCAGGACTCATGGTGACCCTGGTCACACTTGTTGCCCGTTGTGTGGTGGGACAGGCAGTGGTGCTGAAAAAAGCTTGTGTCGCCTGCTGTTCGGTGGTCAGTCGCGGCCTGAACGGAGACATATCTGGGTGAGGACCGGAGACCGAGATTAAGAGGAGGCTGTGCTGTGCTGGGGGGAGGGGAGTGGGCAGCGACGGTGCTGAGAGTGCGTGGAAGGGGCAGCTTCTTTCCTGATCATGCATCAAACGGCGTGGAAGCTGGAAACCCAGAGGTTCCCCATATTAGATCAAGGGAAAAAGCTGTTTTGCAAAAAATCATTTTGGTATTTTATCAGTCTCTGTCCATTCTGTCTGCCAAATGTGCATTATATATGGTCTTGCTAATTAAAAAACAAGGCAGCAGCTTAAAAGAATTAAACTCCTTCAGGAATTGTATTAGTTTAATACACACATGCATAATCTTAAAACAAAAAAATACTGTCTCCTTTCCCCCAAAAGCATATAATGACAATGCCTTGGTGGGATTTTGGGCTGGTAGCATCCAGGTAAACAGTCTTGGTGTTTTCTGATTGTACAGACTAGAAACCAGTGATGTGAAAAATCACAAATGTGAGGGCACAGAGCTCTGCAGAGGAGAGGCTTGGAAAGCTTCCTTTAGAGAGATGATGTGAGCTCCTATGTGCTTTTTTTTTTAATTTTTATCCCAAAGATGGCTAAATTTTAAATTATGACTTTTATTTTTCACTCAGACTCACCAAGCAGATGGGGGTGGTGGTGGTGAGTCTGCAGATGACAGTGATTTTAGCTATCATCAGTACTTCTATTAAAAAAGTTTTTTTTTAAAAAAATTAAACCATAAAGACATGTCCAGTGCTAATTTTGGATGGGCTTGTCTTTATACATATTTTAAAGGTGTCAACTAGTTTGTGGCTTTATTCGGAGAACAGGTGAATGTATCAGGAGAGAAACGTGTGCATACCTGTATGTAGTAGGACGAACCTCAGGAAATTGCTGTGATGAACTATACATATGTGGAATCTCCACTTGGAGCCATGGGTACAACAGCCTCATCCCAGCTCTGATTTCATCTCTTCAAAGTATCAGAACCATTCTAGAGCTTTGCTGGTTGAGGAGCCTCTGTCATCTGCCATATTTTACAACACTACTTAGGTCTAGTGCTTCAAATAGCTTTATTTGCAAAGCTTCTTTTTGATGGGCAACTAAAGATGTATTTTATGAATTCAAACTATGGTAGCTTACATTTAACTGACAGTGTTAGGCAAGAGGGAAAGGGTGGGTAGCCATGTGAAAATTGACACTGTTTATTAGCGTCTTATCCTCCAGTAATTTCAGGTGCCTGGAAGGCATTTGGGTGCAATTCCATGGAGATTTCTTGTATACTTCCCTAAAAGTGTGTTTTAGATTAGGTTATCATTTTATGAAAGCTATCTTGTACACATGACGGCAATTTTACTTAAATCTATAGCAATTATGGACTTTAAATTGATTATTCTATTTGAGTTGGTGGTTTTTTTTAAAGTGCCTTATTTTTCAGACATTCTATTAACCCTTTTTGTTCAATATTGCCTTTCCAATCAAATGTTCTGTAGTAGTTGGATTGTTTTCCTCTTAGAAGTCTAATATCTCTTATATTTTCTAAAAAGAAATCCATTAATGAGATTTTTGAACAGCTGGGCTAAATAATAAATGGATTTAGAGTCACCTCAGAGTGTATGGGGATTTGTAAGAGAACCATATAAATCCACTCTAATGGAGCAATTAACTTTGAAAAGAGCATGTAGGGTCTAAGGTGTGAACCAAGGTTTTAATTTTATTTTTTCTTGATATTGTTCACTGTTGAAAAGGAACAAACTTGTCTTTTCTTGGCTGTCCCTCGGATTGTGCCACAATGGTTAGCAATAACTTTTATTTTTTAAACATGTCAGAGGTGGAGTAAAAAAATTCAGAGGATGCTTCATCATGATCCCACTTTGGAGGACAGGCAAAAGGAAATGATCGGACTGTTGAGTGCATTATTTACCACCATGTTTTACCAGAAAATTAGGAATGATTTCTTTTGAGCAACAATGTTTGGATGACAAACTCTCTTATAATACAATTCTTTTATTACAATATATTTTAAAACAAAAACAGAGAGTGTTTTTCATATTGATGGCTTGCAGTGCAAAGTTGTTGAGAACAGGAATAGACCATGAGCCTTCTTCCTGAGTATTCAAATACCTAGTTTAGTACCATCAACTCCTAGGAGTTCAGTACGTCTTTGTGGATAGCATAGTGGACAGATAGAAATTTAGAAATTAATTAGGTTGCCCTCAGGCATTCTTTTCTTTTTTTAAGTTTCTTGATCTGACTCGTGTTTTTTTTCCCTCCCATTTGGAACTCCAATAGCAGCAGAGAGCAAAGACCCGGCCCCTTTTTCTCGAACCCATATATTTGGTCCTGCCTGAGACCTAGTGAGAGCACTCCTGGTTTAGGTTCCAGAGCTTCCACCAGGAGACCAAGCGGAGTTCAGTCAACCTTTGCTGACCCCTTAAAGAAGCAGCCCAACCAATTCCCCTCTAATCTCCTCCAACCTAACCCTCATTCTCTGTTGTTGTCAGTGGCGGCACCTGACTTGCTGGATCCTAAATCTGCCGCTCAGAACTCCAAACCGAGGCTCTCGTTTTCCACGAAACCCACAGTGCTTGCTTCCCGGGTGGAGAGTGACACGACCATTAATGTTATGAAATGGAAGACGGTCTCCACGATTTTCCTGGTGGTTGTCCTCTATCTGATCATCGGAGCCACCGTGTTCAAAGCATTGGAGCAGCCTCATGAGATTTCACAGAGGACCACCATTGTGATCCAGAAGCAAACATTCATATCCCAGCACTCCTGTGTCAATTCCACGGAGCTGGACGAACTCATCCAGGTAATGAATGGCATGAGAGGAGTTGTTACTCCGTTTCTCCTAAGGAGAAAGAAAGAGTAAGATAGGAGGAGACGACCCATAGCCCATTGCAGTGCTGATGTGCTGGTAGGAGCCCGGTCCCACCTCGTGCTGATTAGCATAGAACTCTTTCCCCCAAGTCTTTGTCTCTTTTCTGATTTTGCCCCTTCTTCTCTCACGTCTGCCATATTTTCTTCTCCTCTTTTACTCCTCCCTCCCACTGTTCCTTGGCATCCTCTTCTGCTCCTGTTCTACTGTGTTTCTTTCCTGTCGTCTTCCTGCTTTCTTTCCCTGTGCTCTACCTTAGAACTGCCAGTGGACACCCGTGAACTTGGGGTTACCATACTGGAAGTTACCATCCTGGTTAGGATGATCATTGCCCACTGAGAAACATTGCCGCGGCAAATGAAAGGAAAATAAAAGACAGAAAAGGGCTTTAATCTTGGCAGTGGCCGTGATAAAATAGAAAAGTTGAATTTGTGATGTGACCGTCTTGGGATGGTTACCCCTCATGGTTAACAACTTGTAGCTCACGTCTTTAATCTAGCCAAGGCATAACTCTGATAACTGCCTTTTTTAAAGTGTCTTGGGAGTAGTGATTAATTATTGCTTCTTTAAAACCCAACTAAAAACAATGTACTAATACACAGAAAAATAGGGTTTTTGAATAAAAACTAATTTTTCTGTATAACAGCAGAACAACATCTTTACGGGAAAATGTTTTAAAAGTTAATCCTCCAGTGATGTATAAGTTTCAATTAGGCTCTTTGGAGATGGCTACATTTTTGTTGTAGATTTCTTCTGCATGAAAGAATCCACTGGTCAAACCAAAGATCTCGGTCAAGAAAAAAGCCCTATAATTTTCTTACAAGGAGAGATCTGATTGGTTGTTGAAAAAATTTTAACTGTACATGTGTTTATTTTCCTATAGAGCCTACATTTCTTACCTGGTTTAATTCAAATTAGACTGAAAATTTACCTGTGAGTCATCATCTGAGCATTTTCTTAATATATATTTGGTATATCATTTGAATGAGTTGGAATAGTAGATTGAGGGAAAAAATTATTGGTTTTATCCTGTTTTTTTGTTCTATGACATTTACTGTCATTTTCTCTTGCCATGGGTCCCCAAATGCTCCTTCCTCCTTTCCTTGCCCTCTCTATTTATTATAGTGTACACATACCAGTCCTTATTCAAGTTTTATTGAGAGCTGTCATAGCTAGTATTCTTTGGCACCTGTTTAGTTCTTGTCACATTCAGACATATCGGCATCTAACACATTTGACTTAAATTTTGATAATACTCTTTGCTTATGTACTGAATTCTCTACTGTTTTTAGATGATGGTGACATTTTTAGTATTGGCAGTGAAACTGCTAACGTTATTGTCCCAAATACCTCCTTCCCTGATCTGATGTCACATCACTTTCTCTTCACTCTTTGAGCCACATAATCTTATAAGGTACTAAAAATCTTTGAAGCATAATCCCCACTTCCGTTGGGTTTTAGAAGAGGAGCTCTTGGTTGTCTTGGTGGAGGCAGCCTGGAGTAGTGGGAAAAGCTTAAACTTTGGGATCAGATAGGATGTGTTTCAAACTTCAGTTGAGTGCTTTATTACAAGTGTCATCTAGAACAAATACTTTTCCTTTCTGAGCCTTAAATGATCTATCTGGAATCAGGAAAGAGTCCCTACCAAGTAGGAGAGTTGCAAGAGCAAGGAGACAGTCCATATATAATAAACCATTTAGGTATTCAAAAAGTGTTAGGTTTGTTTGTTATTGTTTTTTTCTTTTCTTCTTTTTTTTTTTTTCTGCGTCTGTCTTTTCCCTTTACTGGGTTGTAGCCTGTGATTCAGGTAGTTGCATTCTTATCACCTGGAGTGACATGGTTGATCTTGGGCAGGAAAAAAACAAATGACTAAAATTTTAGGACAATGCTAGGGGAAACCCTGTGTGAATTTTAAAATGCCCTCATTGTCCAATATTACCCAGATTTATTCAGAACTCTGAAAATAACTTGAAGGTCATGGTAGGTAGGAGCAATCTGATAGTGAATATTGACCATTTTTTTGCTATATTGTTTTTGGAATAGGCACAAACAGAGCTCAAAATATGACCTATTTTTTTTCTTTCTCTCTGCATGGCAATCCATTAATATCCATTATTAGTATTCACTGCTCATTGAGTATTTTTGTTTCTTAAAAATCTTTTTTTTGGTGCTGATTCAGTATATTTTAATGCAGAAGTTGCCTATTATTTATTGTCATATCACTCATCTTTATATTTTCTCCTTGAATATAATTTGTTTGGATAAAAGAAATCTTTATAATGTTATGGCTTCAAGGATCAAGATCAGTGTGTAAATAGGGAGGAAGGCAAATAAGTTGATAATGATTTATTTGAATGACATTTCCTTCATATGATTCTCATAAATTTTCAAGTATTCTCCCCACATTTATTTTCCCATTTAATCATCCTTAAAACCTTGTGATTAGGTATATTAGTCAGTAATATCACATCATTAAGGATTAGGAAACTAAGACACAGAAAGTCCGGGTGATTTACCCCTATAGCATTATTAGGATGAGGGTTCAGGTCTTCAGAATGTTGGTCTGGCACCATTCCTAGGAGTCTCTGTTCTTTCAGGGTTTACCTTCTTTCAGTGTTGAAGGGGGAAATCGTTGGAGTGGTGAGCAATTCAATTCTAGTGTTGGTGGTGAAGAAATTCTGTCTCCCTTTAATGGAGAGTAGGAAAGGAAAGAATGAATAGTCAGATGATAGGCCAACATCAAGTGCAGTTAGTATAATCTGGTCCCAGGCCCCAGGTTATTAATTACTCCCCTGGACAGATTATGGCAACCTGATGCCATGGTGTGGTTGTGTCGCAGGCTGGGGTCGGGGAGCTGAGGGAAGAGACAGGGGATGGAGCAAAAGTATCTGTTTCTTCTGTTACAGAAACATGTGTGTAGCACTAAGTGCTGTTTTTGACACCAGCCCTTCAAGACAAGATTGAGGAGGGGCAGAGATATCAAAACAGAGATACCTTTGCTAGGCTGAGATGTTTTGAGCAGTGTGATTGTCAACTTCCATTACATTTAGATTAATGTGTTATCAGTACAGAAACATATAAAAACATTTTTTAAGTTTTAAGAGTCATGGATATCATTAATGATAGCCAAAATTTAATGAGCACTTACTATGTGCAAGGCACCATTCTAACCCTTTACATGTATTATCTTAATTAATTCTGTTAAACAGCCCTGCACAGTAGGTGCCTTATTATCTGCATTTAACTTATGTGTAAACTGAGGCAGGAGGAGCCTCATTTCCCAAGAGTGCACAGTGGTAGAGCTGTTATTCAAACCTAGGTGGGTAGACTCTAGAGCTTATACTCTTAGCTCCTGTATTGACTGCCTCTAAAAAAATTTACTAAACATTTAATGTAAAGTTCCCTGTTATTCCATGTATTAGGGTGTAATGAATATTAAATTATAGTCCTTTGTACATAGTAATGTATATTGTGTATCTCTCTTTCTGAAATGGAGAGTATGTACCTGGATCTTAATATTCTTCCTGGACAACAGGATTACATAAGTGTTTTCCTGTTTGAATGTAGTAAAACAGCAGCAGCATGGTTCCATTAGACACACCTGGTCTTTAATCCTGCTATTTCTGTGTTATCTGAATCAATTATGGGATTAAAAAGAAAAGGCAAAATCTATGATCTATATGTTGATAATAAAAATACCTTATGGGAGATTTGACTTTTGTTTCCTAATCTGAGCCCCACCCCTCTGTGAGCTAGGTGGGGAAGATATTCTGTCTGTTTTTGCATGGAGAAGCTGATGCATATTTGTACAAAGTGATCTGGTGGCCTTAGATCTTTGGAGTCTTCTTGCTGAGGGGATTGTATTATGTTTGCACTATTCCTTCTTCTCCTGTTGGTTCATTCAGTGGCATTTATTGAGGACCTCCAATGTGTTGACCTCTGCGCTGGGTTTTGAGCCAATTAAAGTGATAGAAAAAATAGGGCTTCTCTCAAGAAGCTCCGTCCTACGCAGTCAGGCATACTTACAATACAAGTCCTTACAGACTGGAGCTGGAGCTGCTAAAGATCTCCAGATCTCTGTTTCTCCTGGGGCACTGAGGAAGAAATTGACCATTTAATGAGAATGGGGTATACACAGAAGAAGAAGTGAAAGGAAAACTGGATTTCAGGGTACGTCTGAGTGCTTTAGGGGAAGGAAAAGGGACCAGTGGGCATTCGAGAAAGAATGGGCATGGTGTGCTCCAGTACCTGAGTAGCTGGATGTGAGCAGCTCTAACAGTAGACAGTGGCCTGCTCCACACCAGAGGGGTAGGCTTTATCCTAGGCCTATTCTCCTTCACCTGGAGTACATGTGCCCTCTTGGGCGCTTGGCTGTGTCTCAGAGGATGCTTGGAGCCAAAGGATAAATAAATAAGCACGCCTTCCTAGAATGCTAATGATACCAGCCTTTAAAGAAACCCCAAACATTGTTTTATATTAATTCTATAATCACTGATTCAAAAGTATTTATTGAATGCCTACTATGTACATTGTCCAAAGCCCTGAAATGCAATGGAGAATAAAACAGATGAAAATTCTTACCATCAGTAAGCTTCCATTTACTGGGGGAAGGTATTATGTTAGATAGTGACAAGTTTCAGATGTAAAATGAAAGCATGAAGGGGCATAGGAAATGTTGGATGATGTTGGTGATTAATTTCAGATAAGGTCACTGGGGAAGCTTCACTGATAGGGTGACTTTTAAGTAAAGGAAGTGAGGGAACAAGCCAAGTGGCTCTCTGGGGAATAACACTTAGGCAGCATGCTCAGCACACACAAAGGCTCTCGCTGAGGTGAGAGTCCCTGGCATGTAGAGGAACTGCAAGGATACTGGGAGGAGACGTAGAAGATGATGTCAGGCAGGCGATGGGGACCAGGTCATGCAGGGTCTTGTGAGTTCTAATAGGGAGTTTGGCTGTTTGGTGCAGAAGAGTATCCAGCTCTGGCTTGCATTGCAACAGGATCTCTCTGGCTGTGGTATTGAGCATAGACTGATCAAAGCCACGGCTAGAAGCAGAGGAAGCAGGTAGGAGGCTGTTGTAATAATCCTGGTGAGAAATGAGTAGGGGGTAGGGGGTGTGCTTTGAGCTAAGGGAGTAGCCAGGAGTGGTGGTGGTGGAGGTTGTGAGATTACAGCCAGATTCAGGACATATTTTGGAAGGAGAGCCAATGGGTCTTGATGATGGACCAGATGTGCAAAGCATGGGAGAGGAATCAAGGATAACCCCAGCATTTTTTGTCTTAGGGAATAAAAGAACAGGACTCCCATTTTCCTGAGATGGGGGAAGAGTGAAAAAGAGCTGGTTTCGAGCATAATGTCAGGAGCTTAGTTTTGGACATTGCACAAATAGTGTCAATTAGACAGGTTTCAGTTAGTGAGGAAGATTTACCAATGCCAAATAACAGTGCTTACAGATCCACAGTTTATTGCAGGAAAATAATACAGTATAGCAATGTGATGCATCATAGGCAAAGGCTGCATGACAGCAAGGGGTCTTGAGAGACCAGGGGTCAGCTTCAGTTATCCTCCCTCTGCAAGACTGTACCCAGAACATTCTTCTTTCTTGGATCGAGAACCACCGATGTGTGCATGGAACACTTTGGAATTAAGGAGCCCAAAATGGTGTGTCAGTCGGGGTTTCTTACACCTTGCTGGTCACATAGGCATATACTTATTACATAACCAGCCCCCGTGGCAGAGCTCTCTGGGAGTCTCACCAGAACCAGGGGCAAATCATCCATTGCATTGTTATCAATAAACAATGCTGACAAGCTGATACCAATTTCTCTGAAACTCCTCAGGACAACTTTATAAAGCAACACTTTTGATCTGCATGTCTCATGCCTTTACTGGAGGGACAGTGCTGTGCAGGTACTTTAGCAAAACAGCTCAGGCCAAGTCCAAGACAGCACATCCATGTTCAATTTGAGATGACTGTTAGGACATTCAAGTGGAGGTGTTGAATCGGATGCTGCAAATGCGAGTTTGTCATTTGGGGGAGGAGCCAGGCTGAAGATACATGTCATGGAACTCATGATTACACAGAAGGAATTTAAAGTGAAATTGCCAGGGGAATGAATGTAGGTTAAGATGAACAGAGTGTGATCCCAAAAGCACTTCGACACATAGAAGTCACTAAGGAATAGAATCCACAATGCACATGAATAATTGATTTGCAATCTAACATTTCAAGGACATTTCTCTCATTTTAGGGAACCATCTTCCTCTATGCCCCAGACCTATGAAGGTTTTATTTTTCTTTTCCTTTAAGGACTCTTCAAAATAAATGTTTAAGAAGTACATCTCTAAGCATGAGAGCCATTGAAGGTGTGTGAGTAGGGGAGTCCATTCATGTTTTAGATCTTGGCTATCCTAATGGTGAATGGGATGGTTTGCCATGTGAAGAGTGGACTTAGAGCTAATTGCATGTGGTAGTTGGTGATACTACATGATTATATATACAATGGTTTGGTGGCTACCATTCCAGGTTGTATAAGCACCCAGGTATGTTAAATATTTGGCCTCAGTCTTAGAAAGAATACACTCATCTTTTATCATTTTATTTGTGCACATGATAATATGTTGTCCAGAAAGTATCTAAAAAGGCTTTCTTTTCTTACCAGTGATTTTACTCTGCTTTTGCAACTTTTTGGACCTAATGTAGACTTTAGAAGATAAAAAAATAGTCTGCAAAGTGTCTAAACATCCCATAAATACTTTATGTCCTCTGGGTTAATCTCTGGAAAAAGCATTTTTAAGCAGCCTCATGTGTAACCTTTTTGCATGCATATTAACATAGTAGCTTGAATTATTTTACCAGATGAACCTAGGTACCACTTAAATATCTGGGCTTCAAAGGTTAGAGTTCCAAGAGGGAATTGGGCTACCAAATGGGGCTATAGGAGTTTTAAAGAAAATTTTGTCAATTTCCAGTTTTCCTAGAACTCTCCCACGTGCTACTTTCTTAGAAGAATAAATCATTCTGCTCATATGGTCATGCTGGCTTGACTTTCAGAATGAAGGCATTAAAAGGGAAATAGTTTTTGCTGTATATGTATATTAAGTAGTAATTGAGATATTTTCATGTACTATTTCCTAGTAATATTTAGGTTTTTATTATAAAATATGGAAGTAGTCTGTCAGAAAATAACTTTTACTTTCAAAGAATATGTGAATGTTAATTAGCAAATGGTTAAAAAATTAAAGAAATGGCATATGAGTGTTATATATCAATAAAATGTCACTCAAACTGATGTGATTAAAATGTAATAGTATTTAAAAATAATGGCTAGAAAGTTATTTGAAAGATGGAATGGTGATTTGAGAATGTGGGAAATTATTCTATATATACATTATAATATATTTCAAAATATATTTTGGCTGATTATTTAGCCTAAGCTAAAAACAAAACTTAAATGTAAAACTTAGTCAAATAAACAGTGGTAGAATGAGTTTCAACCAGTGTAGATATGCCAGTAGGAATTATGATAATGGCTCTAAAATTCTGAGAGCTGTATGTTCCATGTTTGCGTTTTATCATATATTTGCATACCCTTTTACACTTTAAAGTACATTATATTACTTCATTCCCACATCCCTTAGACATATATACTGTAATTTGTATTGGTAAAATGGAGAAACTGAGGCATAGACAAGTTGAGTGCCTTGCAGTTCAGAAAGAGACAAAAATGTCACCTCGGTCAGATCACTTCTTGTGACTCCATCTCCAGTGGTTTTCTCTGAGACAGTTATATAGGAATGTGTGCAACACGCTGTCTAGCCATATTGGATACCCAATAAATATTCAGTCCAAACCTGCATCTTTTTAGATGTACTTTCATATATATATTCCTCTCTTGTTCAGGAAACAGACAGGTTTTTCGTCATTATCCCCCTTTTGCAGATGAGTAAACTGAGGCACAGAGTGCTGACCCCAAGACGACTCAGCCTTTTTCAGCTTGAGATACCGAAAGTGGCAGAGCAAGCATTGGATTTGTAGCACTGCCATTCAGGTCACTGTTTCCACGGCACCAAATGGCCTTTGAGAAGCTACATTATTTCATTATATTTTTTTCATCCTAGGCTCCTCTTTTATCTAACTCTACAAAGCAAATTAGATTTATGAGCTGTGCATCTAGGGCACGCTCACTGAATTTGAGGTTGCTGATGGATTGTAAACCCAGTAAACACTGCTTACGGAATCCGTGTGCTCTGTGCTGTGTTAGCAAAGCTCAGCGGCAGAAGACACGGCAGGTCTGTAGATGCCAGGGCGAAGCATTTAGTCGTGGTAAACTGAGTACAATTATAAGGCAACAAAAAGGCAACTAAAATATTATGCTAAAACTCGTGTGGCTGTGCGGTAATCATGCTGCAGCATGACCAGGTGAGGTAAGTCAGGGAAAATGATTTTAAAGCCAGAGGATTCTCACCTGGGAAGAAGAGGCAGCTCGAGGAAGTGCAGAGGGAGATAGTTGCAAGGACACACAAAATTAATATTCTACCTCTACAATTACAGGCCTTTTATGGGTCTTTTATCCTTTCTTGCTTTCTAACATTCACAAAGTAATCCTAGTTTCTTGTTGTGCAAAATTCAAATAATACAAGAAGGTATAAAGAAGAAAATAAACACTGGAAATTTCTTCCACCCAGAGTTGGCCAAGACCTCTCTTTGTGCCTATAAACACATATATTAAATAGATGTATTGATAGGGTGTGTGTGTACATCCACACATATATTTTCGCACACAATTTTATACACATGAGATCACAAATGCATGCCACTACCATCTCCATTTTTCAGTCACCACTGTATAGGGGATTATTCAAGAATATTCTAAGTCTTTTTTTCTCTTTTTAAAAAAATTACACATTTTTATGGATACATAATAGTTGTGCATATTTATGGGGTACTGTGATGTTTTGGTGCACACAATGCATAATGATCAAATCTGAGTTATTGGGATATCTATCACCTCAAACATTTACCATTTCTTTGCCTTGGGGACAAGGAATATTCTAAGTCTTGTTTTTAGATATGGCATACGAGGGATTTGCAATAGAGTGAGTGACAGGGAAGGCTACGGACTCATAAGTCCCCTCATGCTTGGGGAAGTGGGCAGTAGGGTGGGGTGGGGTGTGGGAAACGTCACCTGGCAGCTGTTCCTGGTGGAGCAGCTCTAAGGAGCCTCACAACATGAGCCATTTTGAACTCATGTAGTTTGACAGGCGACGCAGACAGAAACTGGTACAACACATTTTTAGGGAACTAGAGCAGAGAGCAAAAGTGGAATACTGACCGTCTTAGAATTCCTTTAAATAGAAAGTTTCTCTGTCAGATTTGTGGTATTTTTGAGATAGCTTTGATTTCACAGTGTTCAAAATACATAAAGTGGAGCCTGTCAGAGTCACCCTAGGACTTGCTCTTTCCTTGTCTCCACACTTCTAATGTTAAAAGTTTCATTAACAAAGCAAGTGCTTTGCTTTGTGTTCTTTTGAGAATGGAATCTGGATCCTTAGAGGGTTTAATGTCAGGATAGAAAGCTCAGTGTCTGAGTGGGATCTGTCTTTGAGCCCTGCTCACACACGAACAGGAAGCAAAATAATTGATGGATCAACCGAGAAGGAAGGGGCTTTCACCTAAAAGTGTATTTATGAAAATCTGTGTCTGCAGTTACTAAGAATAGCTATCTTAGCCTGTGGATAATGGTAAAATTTGACCACTTCCATTTTCATGTATAGAATAAAAATATCATAACAGTAAGAGAAATGCTTTGGAAAGGCATGTAAGAAGATTCTAGACAAGCTTGGTAGTACAGAAGTACAAGTTCTTAAATTGATAGCCATGGTGTCCTTCTCAGGTTAGGACTTACGGACGTGTTCTTGTCCCTCTCTCCTCCTGCCCCCTTCCCTTCAATTCTCTTCCTCTTCCCTCCTCCTTCTTTCTGTTCCTTTCTTTTTTTCTTTTTCTTATTTTTAAACAGCTCTGTTACTGGGCATCTCTCTCCTTTTGGGTGAATGTTAATCAAGAAAAGCGTTTTTTTGGCAGCATCTGAAATTGCATAATTTTCTTGCCCTCTGCTACCTTTTTGAGTTCATTCCTTATGGTTTTATTATTGCATTTAAAACCAAGACTGCAGTTGTTTTCATTTCTGACAATTTTCCCTCACGGAGAGCGGCAGATGAACTTTAATGAAAGTTCTCTAGAAGGTGTCAGTTCCTTTGTGATATTTGGTTGGTATTGTGAAGGTTATGGTGTGTTTCTTTTTAGACTTCACTTAAAGTGAGGTCTAGAATTTGAAGACAGGTAAGACAAATTTAAATTTCCTTATGGTCCTTAGGACCAAATGGCTCATTCTCTTCATAAGTAACGTAGGGAGGAATAGAACCCATGGCATTGCAAAAGACAGAGACTTCTCTCTTGCAGCCATTCAAATGGGGTCCTCTACTATGAGCTCATAGGCATGGCCAATGGTCACATTCACTCCTATTTTATCATTGATTAAATATCCACATAGGTTAGGTAATATTTTAATCAGCAAGGGAATGGGATGATATTTTCCATCTCTTCTTAGCTGTTTCTCTGCCTTTTATTTATTTATTTTTTGAACATCTGAATAACACAGCTGCATTAAAAACAGTAATTCATCTAGCTCAGTATTCCTACTCTTGACAGTGGTACTATGAGACATTTAAAAAGTGCCATAGCTTTCAATGGGAGGACTGTACCCTGAGCATCAAAACATTATGAAAAATCTGTCATGGGTCTAATAGTCATAAACTTAATTTATCTAAATATTTCAAATTTAACTACATTTCAGCCTGTACCTTCTCTTGAGATAAATGGCTCACATTCTTTTCAATAAAGTTTTCTTTTCATTTGATCTTTTATAAAATGACATCCTTTAAGTGTTAAGCCATTTGCCTAGTGAGTTCTGTGAACAAACTCATGTAATTCCCTTCTAAAGATAGGAATGTTGTCTTTTTTTATCTTTATTCCTTACCCCATCTACAATTCATTCTCATTCAACTCTTTATGTTTTTATAATCCGCGAACATGTGTGTCTTGGGTCTTCGCTTTTCTAGGAGTTTTATTTTTTAATCTCTTCTTTGGCAGTTATAGTGTCCCCTGATTATTTTAGTTGTCCTTTACAGAACTACACTCTGCTCAGTTAAAACTTTGATAAGTGTCAATTGGAACTGTGGGGAGTGTTCCAGAAGAGGAGGAATGATAATTTAGCACAAGAGTGCCTTCCTGCTTTCTTTCTTTTTCTTCTATTTTAAAAATTTTCTGTTATCTCTCTGGTGATGCCTAGTGTTTTATATATTGGCATTGTTGACTGATGTCCCTGGGCAAAGAGTCATGGTGACCCATGAGCCTTCTTCCAGGACACTGAAACCACTATTTGAAAAGGCCAGCCTCGCTGATTTCCTCCCAAATCCATTAGTTTTCATATGACAAGGGTGAGCTTCAATTCTCATTTATGTATCTCTTTCCCCTGGGTTGTGAGTTTTTAAAATTTTAATTGAACATTGGACATTTCACAATGTTAAAGATCATGGTGCTATTTCTGGGCTTTGATATTTCCCTTTTCAATTTTAAATGAAAGCATCACAGAACAGATGCGTAGATTTACAATTATCCCTTCAAATATGTTTTATTATATCTACATTTTTTAAACTATTAAAACCCTCTGGCCGGGCGCGGTGGCTCATGCCTGTAATCCTAGCCTTCTGGGAGGCCGAGGTGGGTGGATTGCTCCAGGTCAGGAGTTCGAGACTAGCCTCAGGGAGACCCTGTCTCTACTAAAAATAGAAATAAATTATCTGGACAACTAAAAATATATATAGAAAAAATTAGCTGGGCATGGTGGCACATGCCTGCAGTCCCAGCTACTCGGGAGGCTGAGGCAGGAGGATCGCTTAAGCCCAGGAGTTTGAGGTTGCTGTGAGCTAGGCTGACGCCACGGCACTCACTCTAGCCCGGGCAACAAAGTGAGACTCTGTCTCAAAAAAAAAAAAAGAAAAAAAACCCAAAAAAAACCCCCTCTCTTTTAGATCTCTGACCAAACATACTCATTTGTACAAGGGATCAATTTTTTTTTTAGTCTTTAGTAGGTAATCTTTTTATGACTACTTTACATATGATGAGTTGATTTTTCTCTTTGTCCTAATTTATCCCCTTATGATAGTGATTTTATGGGCGATGCCTGCTTTCTCTCTGCAGAACTGTTTTAGTTTTTCTTATGATTAGAGTTGCATATGTGTTAAAAATATTATTCCTTATGTGCTCCCACTCTGCTCTGTTTGGGGTTTTTCTCAGAAAACTCAGATGTTTTTAGAATGTTTTGTTATATGCAAGTGAGAGACCTCTAGTGAGTGTGGCCTCAGTCTATCGCACTGTTGAGTGGAAGTGTCAATATTTGCGGTCCACTAAGTTAAACAGTTTGTATTCTTTTTAGAAGAACCTCAGGAGTCAAAACTTGCCAGAAGCCTGTAGAAGCATGACGTCTAATGTGTTCTCTGGTGATGGGGCAGTGAAGAGAAGCTCTGGAAAATGAGTAAAGCAGTGCGTGTCAGGATGGAGCGAAGGGAGGGAGATCCCAGTAGACACCATTATATGACCACGTGGATTGTATGGAAGCACATTTTAGGGAAAAGAGTCTTAACGTTCTTAAATTTTCCATTTTTAGGGTCCCAACATAGTTTCTTGGCTATTTTAAAGTTTCGCTTCTACAGTTATGCATCTGTTCTTATTATTTAGCTCAAATTTGCTTAGAGGAAGAATAGGATTCATCAAGAACTCCTAATTGCTAAAACAGGACATGTTCCTTTTGGGCAGATGAAAAATTCTTCTTTCCTGTCACTGTGACTTTTATGCTATAAAGGGTGATTGGGGAACATTTGATTTCAGTGACAGAGACAATAAAATGAACTTCTTTTTCTTTGGATGTCCTATAGTTTCTGCACAAGTGTGCTACTACTAATGGTACCAGGGAAGTGGATTCTGAGATTTACGAATAGCGGCATCAGTTGTGTCCATTTTGACATTTTGGTCTCAACCCAGAAAACAGAGATTCCTCATTTATCCTCCGGATTTGGCAGAGAGTCCTTAGGGAGGTTTTGTCCTGTTAGCCCGGGAGTCACCACGTCGTGGGTCTGTGGTGCTCTGTGTGTCCCCAGCAGGATGACGGTGTGCTTAGGATGTCCAAACAGATTTCCACGCCAGGCAAGCCCAAATGGATGAGAGAGGAGAAGCATAGTTACTAGATGGATTTAGAGTTCTTGTACTTTTCACTGGGAATAACATTGTCCTTCTTGGCCTTAGAATAGCCACGGAGAGGCTTGCAAATGATGTTCTTTAACAGGCAGCATTTTTCATACAGCAGCATCCAAGGTAATTGTGACCCAGGTGTTTGCTGAGCGAAGCAGCCGATGAATACAGTGGAGGTCTTGTTAACCTTGACTTTAAAGCTGGCTTTGGTGATGATGCTTCTTTTAGGCAAAATAAAGCTTATAATGTTAATTGCAAAACAGTCAATAGAGAAATTTAAAGATTGCTCAGTGCGGATCTAATGCTCCTGTGGCAAAAGGGGTTGGTGATGGTTTCTCAGAGCACCCGTTTTACTCTGCTTCTCAGGAAGTGAGGCAGGTTGCTGGTTTTTGTTGTCCCAATCCGTACACAAACCATCAGATGCATGACAAAAATGGAGATGATCGTTCCCAGTTGTTACTAAGTAAAGTTTATAAGACAAAGTTACATTTAATTATGGGTCAAAATAATTTATTACTTACACATGAAAAAAGGAGAATTGACTTGCCCCATAGTTTTGTGAATTTGAATATTTTGGACATGTGGACACATAGTGAATCTCCTCAGTTCTCTTTCTGAGTCTTCACTCAGAAACATTTGTGCATTTGTATGTCTTGTGAAGATAGCGTATTAGCTGTTGCAGAGGCCTGGGGTAAGATAGTTCGTGTGAAGATCTACTCAGCTAAACCAAGAAATAATTCGAAAGCACATTCATTCATGTATTCATTCTGCATGTCTATTTTTAGCAGGGCATTGTTCTAAGCACGGGGCATAGTCAACACAGAACTAAACTGAGGGAGATCTGTTCTCATGAAGCTGCTTTGCTGGTGGGGATTTACTGAAAGTTAACAAATACACACCTGAACAGGATAAATTCAGAAGGTGCTAATGTTCTGAGACTAACCACTGGTGAAATAGAATGGTGGGAGGCGGGGCTTCTGTAGACGGGCTGCGTTCAGAAAAGCTTTCTCGAAGGACATGACATTTGAGATGGGGTTTGGATGAGGAAAGTCAGTCATGTAAAGATTTTGGGAGGTAAGTGTTTGAGGAAGAGACGGCTGCACGTGCAAGTGCTGAAGCATTCCTGGTGTGTTCCACGACCCATGGAAGTGCCGATGTGATTGGGCCATCCGTGGTGAATCAGGACAGCCGTAGGAGATGAGGTGAGGGAGGCAGGCCTTGTAGGCCTGCATAAGTAAGTGGTCTAGGCTTTAAGTGCAATGGGAAGTCAACAAATAGAAAATTCCAGAAAGAAGCTAACAGACCATTCCATAGTATTAATTGTGCTAGGTAAATACAGTCATGTGTCACATAATGACATCTGGGTCGATGATGGACTGCATATACAACGGTGGTCCCGTAAGATTAGAATTAGGCTGAAAAATTCCTATCGCCTATGATGCAGCTGATACAGTGTTGCAGCACAACACATTAGACTCATGTTTGTGGTGATGCTGGTGTAAACAAGCCGACTGCGCTGCCAGTCATATAAAAGTATAGCATATAGGATTATGTATAGTACATAATACTGGATAATGATAATTAATGGCTTATTGGCTTAAGTATTTCCTGTAACATTATTTTATGTTATTTCTTTTTCAAAACTTTTGAGTTTTTTTATTAATGTGTAATAGTTTTCCATATTTTGGGGGTGCATGTGATATTTTTATACCTGTATATAACATGTAATGTTAAACAGCCTCAGGCAGGTCCTTCGGGAGATATTCCAGAAGGCATTGTTATGACAGGAGATGACAGCTCCGTGCATATTATTGTCCCTGAAGACCTTCTAGTGGGACAAGATGTGGAGGTGGGCAACGGTGGTATAGATGACCCTGATCCTGTGTAGGTCTAGTCGAACATGTATGCTTGGGTTTTAGTTTTTAATAAAAAAGTTTAAAATGTAAAAAATACAAAATTTTAAAAATGTTAAAAACCTTATAGAACAGAAAGAGAAAATATTTTTGTACAGTTGTACAATGTATGTTTTAAGCTAAGTATTATTACGAAAGAGTCAAAAAGTTCAAAAAGTTCCAAGTTGATAAAGTAAACAAGTTACAATAAGCTATGTTTAGTTTATTATTGAAGAAAGAAAAGATTTTTTTTTTTTTTTTTTTTTTTTTTGAGACAGGGTCTTGCTCCGTCACCCAGGCTGGAGTGCAGTGGCCCTATCATATCCCACTATAACCTCAAACACCTGGGCTCAAATGATCCTCCCACCTCAGTTTCCTGAGTAGGTGGGACTGCAGGTGCATGCCACCTTGCCTAACTAACTAAAAAAAATGTTTTTTTTTTTGAGAAAGGTCTCACCGTGTTGCCCAAGCTTGTCTCAAACTCCTGGGCTCAAGCAATCCTCTTGCCTTGGCTTCCCAAAATACTGGGATTACAGGCGTGTGTCATCTTGCCTGGCCAGAAAAGTGTTAATAATTTTAGTGTAGCCCAACTATCAGCATTTATGAAGTCTGCTGTAGTGTACAGTAACATCCTAGGCCTTCATATTCACTCACCCAACACTCACTGACTCACCCAGAGCAACTTCCAGTCCTGCAAGCTCCATACATGTTAAGTGCCCTAGACATATGTACCATTTTTTATCTTTTAGACCATATTTTTACTGTACCTTTTCTATGTTTAGATATGTTTAGATACACAAATACTGTTGTGTTACAGTTATCTACAGTATTCAGGACAGTAACATGCTGTACAGGTTTGTCATCTAGAAGGAATAGGTTATACCAGATAGCCTCGGTGTGTAGTAGGCTACGCTCCCCAGGTTGGTGTAAGTACACTTTACGATGTTTGCACAATGATGCAACTACCTCAGGATGCGTTTCTCGGTATATGTCCCTGTTGCTAAGTGAAGTATGAGTGTCATATGGTAACCTGTTAGGGGGATTAGGTAGAATAAAATTAGAAAGATTAATTGAAAAAAATTTATAAAAGTTAGTTTTCTGAAGAATTTTCAAGAATGAGGGCTGAGAGGGGACAGAGAGGGTTTGGATTAGTAGGATAGGGAGAGAACCTTTCAGGAAGAGGTTTGAGAAGGTGATGGTCCAGGTAATATGTGTACTTTTGGGAAGATATAGGAAGAGAGGCGATGGCTGGTTAAAGATTATGAAGCTAGTACTACATATTGAATTCAATGTGTCTAAGATTCCTTAAGAACAAGATAAATTTTTATGAGCATAGATAAATTACTAGATGATTCTTTCGCATGGGCTGTGTGTGGCAGACTCCTTTATTTTATTTCTATTTTCTCAAAATAAATTCTAACATCTATCTCAGGATAAAAAATATATAATTTACTTTAAATTTTTTTTATTTTTATTTAAAATCTTTCATAAGATAGATACTTCTGGGCGTGTTACAGCTTACAGGCTACAAAAATGATTGTGTAATTATTTTACCCTTAGTAAGTATAGGTTTCCTTTTTTCTCTCTGGTTAACAAGTTCCAAAGCTTCACATCAGTTTTAATTTCTGGAAGATTCTTTATCAGACAATGACATTTGGCTCTTGATTTGAGCAGGCCCAAAAATCTATTTCATAAGGGTAATTTTCAATAATTTGACTTAATTAAAATTGTAAATGATGCTATTTTATAATAATGGTATTATTCCTGAGGCACATTTTTCTTGGACAGCTATTCTATGCTATTATGCAAATAAGTATTTTTTGACAGGACAAGAACTCTTGCTTTTTTCTCCCTTACTCAGTACCCCACAATCATATTATTTCCTGATCCATAGACAGCTTGTGTGTGTGTGTGTTTTATTCCCTGTAAATTTTCCCTGATGCAGGATTAAATTGTTTCAGATAAGCCTTCTTGATAGGGTCCTAATGGAATTCCTTTCTTCTTAAAGAAGGAAAAAAAAAAAACAAGCTAATCTGATATATAAGCCAAGCTGGGATTTGTGTCTAAAAGGAAATGCAAAGAACAAGCAAAAATGGCAACTATATCTGAAAGGCAGGGGATTATAAGAAAGCATCAGCAAAATTTTATCAAAATCTATTTTGAATTAATTGCTTGTAACATTCTAAAGAATAAACTCATTGAATTTGGAGCTTTGGGTCTACAGTAGATATTGCCTAGTCAAACTCCATCATTTTAGAGTTAAGAAAATAAACAGTTGGATCATTTTCTTAAGAGCGTATTACTAGTTAGGGACAGAACAATCACTGGGTCCAGGACTTTCAGTTTTCAAATTTTCCTGTCCCCAATTTCTCCTTTTTTACCTTTTCTTTTCTTTTTCTTTTTCGTTTTTTTTTTTTAAATAAATATCATGATCTCTCTGGGATCAGAGATAGCTTTTCTAACACTATGTCTTCGAAGTAAGTAATTCATATATTTTACTCTTTGCCCCCTAGTGTGGCAGTTGGCTCCAAACTTCATACAAGTGCGACTCATTATTTTGCATTTATCATCTGTTTTCTTGCCACTGGTTACCTGTTGCCTCCTGTCTATTGCTGAATGAATGAGTGGAAATCTCAGAATTTTAGGATGAGGGAGAATCCTCCTGAACCTTGAGGGAAATAAAAGTGGATAGTGTCTTTATGAAGTTTCTCTTCACCAAAATGACCAAATGAAGTTATTAATATAAATGGACTCTTAAAAAGGACTTCACAAATTAAAGGATGATAAATCCAAAATGTTTTAGTAAAGAGAAATGAGACAACTTAGAATTTTTTTTTTATTATTTTGCGTGGTAAATGAATGAAAATTCCATGAATTAAACAAATATTTATTAAATATTTATTGGGTGTCTACTATGTACCTAGCACTACATGAGGCTATGGGATTTTTTTCCTCTCCCAAATTGGATTTTATTATACATATCATTTCATATAAACTGATTAGCTCACTTGGCAGTATATCATGGATACATATCCATGTCTTTAACTATGGATTTATAGAATCCTTTTTAAAGGCTTTGTAGTATGCCATTTTATGTATATACCATAGTCTTTTTAAACTATTATCCTATGTCAGGCACTGAATTTTTTTTTTTAAATTGTGGTAAAAAGCATATAACAAGAGATCTATTAATAAATTTTAAGCGTGCAATACAGTATTGTTGACTGTATGCACATTGTTGTACAGCAGATCTCTAGAACTTTTTCATCTTTCATGACTAAAACTCTACCCCTACTGAACAGCAATTTCCACATTTTCCCCTCCTCATAGCCCCCAGCAACACCATTCCACTTTCTGCTTCCATGAGTTTGACCATTTTAGAGACCTCATATAAGTGGAAACGTACAGTATCTATCTTTATATAACTGGTTTACTTAGCATAACGTCCTCAAGGTTCATCCATGGTGTAGCATGTGACAAGGTTTCCTTCTTTTTTAAGGCTGGACAATGTTCCGTTATATGTATATACCCCATTTGTTTTTTATTCATTCATCCACTGATAGACATTTAGGTTATTTCCGTCTCTTGGATATTGTGGATAATGCTGCAATTGACATGGGGATGCACATATTTCTTTGAGATCCTGCTTTCAGCTCTTTCAAATAAATATCCAGAAGTGGGATTGCTGGATTATATGGTAGGTATATTTTTAATTTTTTGAGGACCCTCTTTATTGTTTTCCATAGCAACTGCACCATTTCACCTTCCTGACAACAGTGCATAATGGTTCCAGTTTTCCACATCCTCACCAATACTTATTATTTCTGTTGTTTTGATGGTAGCCATCCTAAGGGGTATATGTGGAGCAGTATCTCACTGTGGTTTTGATTTGCGTTTTCCTGATAATTAGTGATGTTGAACATCTTTTCATATACCTGTTGTCGATCTGTGTGTCTTCTTTGGAGAATTGTCTATTCAAGCAAGACCTTTGCCCATTTTAAAAATCAGATTTTTTTTTTTTGCTATTGAGTTGTGTGGATTCCATATATATTTTGGGTATTAACCCCTTATCAGATACAGTCAGCTCTTTGTATCCATTGATTGCACATTCATGGATTCAACCAACTGTGGATCAAAAATACTTGAAAAAAATAAAAAAAAACAATAAAAAAATAATACAAATAAAAACCAATATACTATAACAACTATTTACATAACATTCACATTGTGTTAGGTGTTATAAGCAATCTAGAGATATTGAAAGGATATGTGTAGGTTATATACAAATACTGAACCATTTTATATAAGGGACTTGAGCAGCATCCACAGAGTTTGGTATCTGTATGTCTGGGGAGGGGTCCTGAAACTAATCCTCTTAGATGTCAAGAAATATTTATATTGCATATATATAAAATATATTGTATATGTAATATATATGATTTGCAAATATTTTCTCCTGTTCTGTGGGTTGCCTTTTGATTCTATTGATTGTTCCTTGCTGCACAGAAGCATTTTAGTTTGATGTAGTCTCACCTGTCTATTTTTACTTCTGTTGCCTGGGCTTTTGGAGTCATATCAAAGAAGTCATTGCCAAGGCCAATGTTAGGAAATTTTTTCCCTGTATTTTCTTCTAAGAGTTTTATACTTTCAGGTATTATGTTTAAGTTTCTAATCCATTTCAACTTGATAAAATAGTATTCTCCTTTTTTTTGGCATACTACAATTTATCCATTCATCTCCAAAATGAAGGACATCTTGGTTGCTTCTGGGTGTTGGCAGTTATGAACAAAGCTGCTATAAACATCTATGTGCAGGTTTTTGTGTAGACATAAGTTTTCAACTTCTTTGGGTAAATATCCAGGGGCAAGATTACTGGATCACATGGTAAAAGTATGTTTAATTTTGTAAGAAATTGCCTGTTTTCCAAAGTAGTTGTACGATTTTTCATTCCCGCTGCCATTGAGTGAGAGTCCCTGTTGCTCCACATCCTCACCAGCATTTGGTGTTGCTTGTGTTTTGGATTTTGGCCCTTCCAATATGTGTGCAGTGTTATCTCATTCTTATAATTTGCATGTCCCGGATGACATGTGGTGTGGAGCATCTTTTCATATGCTTATCTGTGTCATTTTGATTATTGTAGCTTTGTAATGTGTTTTGAAGTCAGGAATTGTGAGGCTTCTAGCTTTGTTCTTCTTTCTCAAGATTGTTTTAGCTATTTGCGGTCCTCTGTGGTTCCATATGAATTTTAGAATTGTTTTTCTGTTTCTGTAAAAAAAATGCCATTGGGATATTGATAGGGATTGCATTGAATCTGTAGATCAACTTAGGTTGTATGGATATTTTAACAATATTAAATCTTCCAATCCATGAACCCAGGATGTCTTTCCATTTATTTGTGTTGTCTTTAATTTTGTTCATCAATATTTTGTAATTTTCATTGTATAAGTGTTTTGTCTCCTTGCTTAAGTTTATTCCTAAGCATTTTATTCTTTTTGATACTATTATAAATGAAATTGGTTTCTTAATGTTTGTTTTGAGTAGTTAATTGTTAGCAAAACAACTAATTTTTATATGCTGATTTTTTCCATCCTGCAACTTTACTGAATTTTTTTTATTGGTTTTAACAGGGTTTTTTTTGTGTGTGTGTGTGGAGTCTTTAGGGTTTTCTACATACAAGATCATGTCATCTGAGAGCAGAGATAATTTTACTTCTTCCTTTATGATTTGGATGTGTTTTATTTCTTTTACTTGCCTAATTGCTCTAAGTCTTCCAGTACTATTTAAGTACAAGTAGTGAGAGCATACCTCCTTGCCTTGTGCCTGCTCATAGAGAAAATGCTTTCAGTTTTTACTGTTGAATGTAATGTTACCTGTGAGGTTGTATATTAGGCCCTTCTTATGTTGCAGATATTCATCCACTTGATGGTGTCTCATAAGTTACTAGACTTTCTTCACTCTTTTTCATTCTTTTTCCTTTTTGCTCCTCTCTTGGATAATACCAAATGGCCTATATTTGAATTCACTGATTCTTTCTTACACTTAATCAGGTCTTCTGTTGAACGCTTTTAGTGAATTTTTCAACTCAATTATTATATTCCTCAGCTCTCAACTTTCTGTTTGGTTCTTGTTTATGTTTTCTGCCTCTTTGCTGATAATCTCATTTTGTTCATGCATCATTTTTTCTGAGCTCATTGAGCATTTTTATTTGGTTATTTTGAATCTTTTTCAGGTAATTTATATGCCTTTGTTTCTTTAGGATTTCTGGAGATTGATTTTGTTCCTTTCGTTGTGCCATGTTTCCCTGTTTCTCCATGTGCCTTTGTAACTTTTGTGATGGGATCTATGCATTTGAAAAAACAGCCACCTCTCCCATTCTTTAAAGACTGTGTTCATACAGGGAAAGACCTTCACTAATCAGCCCAGCTAGAGATTCTGAGAGCCTCTCAAACATTTTTTTGTGTGTATGTGAATACATGTTGTCTGGACTTGTGCATCTAAGTTGTCCATTAGAGGGATTTACTCGGCTCTTTTTCAGGAGCTTCTAATCTCTTGCTCCCTCTTGTGTCTGTCTATGGTATTGCAGGGTATTTGGAACTACCATATGCTGTCCAGCTCTCCTTTGTTCTCAGTGGCCCTCAGGCATCTAAAGTGTGCCAGGTCCAGTCTGTGCTCTGAGTTAAGGAAGACAGAAACCAGTCCCTTGAGCAGCCCCCTGAAAACCCTGAAAAGTCTGCATGTTGAGCATATATTTCAGCCTTCCATTTACCTCCCCAGAGAGAATCTGGGTGCTGGGAATTTTTCTCCCTATCATGCTGCATTGAGCTGGGGGAGGGGGTGAGGTCTATGGCGAGTGAGTGCTATGAATTTTCCTCCTGGCTTTGATTCATCTGGTTTCATGTTTTCCTGGGGTTCAGGGCCTCTTAAATGGTTTCTACATTTCTCAGAAAGGGAATTGTTCCACGTATCATTGTTGAATCCACCTCTCTATGGGGAGAAGGAAAGTTTGGGGCTTCCTGTTCATCCATCTTTCTGATGTCACCTCCCTTGAGGATATGGGCTCTAAAGCTATAAGCAACTCAGATAAGGTTTTCATAATTACAGAGATAATAAGTAAAGTGATAAATACATAAGGTAATTTCTAATCATTTTAAGTGTCTTGAAAAAGTAATATACGCTGTGTGATGGAGAGTCTCTGCCTATGCTAATGACATTGGCAGATCAGGTAGTTTAACTATTTTAGCACAGATCTGAAAGATAATAAATAGCTATACATAACACGTGAATGACAGAAAATGCCTTTGATGTCGAGAGGAGAGTGAGTGCAAAGGCTCAAAGGCACATTCTTGGCAAAGGGGCCACCTGTTTAGAGGGGACAACTGAAGGGGGGATTTGTATGGAAAAAGTCCAGAGAGGTAACAGCGGCCCAATTCCTATAAGGGATCTTGGATTTCATTTGAAGTGAGTTGAAAGACCATGGAAAGACTTTGAGCAGAGCCAGGGACATGATCTGGCTTATAATTTAAAGAGATCACTGTGGTTGTCCTGTGAGGAGTAGAATGTAGGGGAACAAAAGTGGGAGACCACTGCAGGAACCCAGGGGGAGACGGTGGAGGCCTGTGTAGAGACAGATGCAGCGGATGGAATGAGATATGGTCAAATTTGGCATATTTCCAAGGTAAAGCCAACGGGATTTGATGTGAGTTTTGTCATAAAGAAGTCAAAGATGATTCACATTTTGGGGGTTCAAGGAATTGGAAAACTAAAGTTCCCAGTTAAAGAGATGGGAAAAAAATCAGATGGAGCAGGTTTTGAGGAAGAGCTTGAGTTCCATTTGGCACGTGATCAAGTTTGAGTTACCTTTCAGACATCCAAGCAAGGGAACAGTGCAGGATGAATACATTTGGGATTTATCAAGCTATCCATGATATTTAAAGCCTTGAGTTTAAGTGAAATCACCGTAGGATGGATGGAGAACAGAACCATGGCTCCAATGGGAGACAGAGCAGTCAGGGAGGTGGGAGGAAATCTAGAGTGTGGTGTTCTATGAGCCAGGTGATGAGGTCTGTGCAAGGTGAAAGAGATCAGCTGTGTCATATGCTACTGGAAAGTCTAACTCTTTTTGTCATGAAGTGTAACATAGAGTAAGTCCAGGCATGTGCTGCACAGTGACATTTGGTCACTGATGGACTGCACGTACAACGCTGTGTAATGGAGCTGAAAAGTTCCTCTCTCCTTATGACACTGTAGCCCTCATAGCGTTGTAGCACAAAGCATTACTCGTGTTTGTGGTGATGCTGGTGTAAACAAACATACTGCACTTCCCTGGGTAGCGGTAATAAATGACTATGTTACTGGTTTATGTATTTTCTATATTGCACTTTTTATTGTTATTTTAGAGTGTACTATTTCTACCTGTATACAAAAAAGTTAATTGTAAAACAGCTCCAGTAAGTTCCTTCAGGGAATATTCCAGAAGGCATTGTTATCACAGGAGATTATAGGTCCATGTGTGTTGTTACCCCTAAAGACCTTCCAGCGAGATGAGATGGGGAGGCGGATGTGATATTGATGATCCTGATTTTGTGTAGTCCTCAGCTAATGTGGTTGTGTCTTCATTATGTGTGTGTGTGTGTAAAAAAGCTTAAAAATTAAAAAAAATTTAAAAATAGAAAAAGCTTATAGAATACAGCTATAAAGAAAGAAAATACTTTTGTGCAGCTGTACAATGCTTTGTATTTTAAGCTATTTTAATGGCGCTGGTGGGTCTTCTCTGCTCAGAGGCCTGGAATATGCCCAAGCCCTTGCCAGGACAGTGTCTGGCGAAGGATGGGTCTAATGCCTGCAGGGATATCACGTTGGGCCAAACATCCTTAGTGACCTTCACTTCTCCTGCCCCCCTAATCCCTACCACCCAAGAGTGTGTTTATGTTTGTGAAACAAGCAGGAAACATTTAAACTGGGTGGAAAGAGAGGAATAAAGAGTCACCATAAAGCAATGCACCCTCTCTTGCGGATCCAGAGGAGGCATGGAAGGGAAAGCATAAAGCAATGCACCCTCTCTTGACTCTCTTACTAAGAGAGAGTCAAAAAGTTTAAAATAATTAAAAGGTTTATAATGTAAAAATTTGCAAGCTAAGGTTAATTTATTATTAAAGAGAGAAAGAAAAATATTTTTAATAAATTTAGTGTAGCCTAAGTGTGCAATGTTTATAAGGTCTATGGTAAAGTAATGTGCTAGGCCTTCACATTCACTCACCACTCACTCACTGACTCACCCAGCACAACTTCCTGTCCTGCAAGCTCCATTCATCCTAAGTGCCCTATGCAGATGTACCATTTTTTTAATCTTTTATACCATAATTTTACTGTACCTTTTCCATATTTAGATGCACAAATACTTATCATTGTGTTACAATTGCCTACAGTAATCAGTATAGTCATATGCTGTACAGGTTCGTAGCCTAGAAGTAATACGCTATTATATAACATACAGCCTAAGTGTGTAGTAGGTTATACTATCTAGGTTTGTGTAACTACACTCTAGGATGCTGACTCCACGATGAAATCGCTTAAGGATTCATTTCTCAGAACATATCCCTGTCATTAAGTGATGTACCACTCTATTCTATCAGTTCATGATTTCTACTCAGAAATCAGTAGTCACAGAATATGTCACAAATAGTCACTGAGCAATTAGCATTGTGCTAGACACTAGGTCGTATGCAACACAAACATGCAGCACAAGGCCTGGTGACTATTTGAGGTATATGGTCCACATGTGGATAAAATAAGCAAAATGTTCACCTAGCTTCAAACTTATGAATATGTTCTTTAACAAAATTAATTTACAAATGTATTTAATGCTTGGAACTTTCTATGTGTTTTCACATAGCAGTAATGTCAATGAGAGCTATATCCAAAGCTAGGCAACTGAAGCTGTAATCCAGCTGAAATGTAACACTAAGACATGAAGCCAGTTTGCTAAGTCATTAAGTCATTATATTATTGTTTTTACTTATTTTGACCTAGTGATCCACTTAGTCTTTCGATGCCTCAGTTTTTGTAAAATAAATGCTATGCATTTGATTCCTATTAAGTGACATGCTATGGATAATGCTCACGAGGTTATTGGTGAAGCCTTCAGGTCTTGCACTGCTGGCTCCAAATAGTTAACTTAAAGAGGGGTAGTTGGCTAGAGGACATCTAACAAATGTACAGCCAGTGATTAAAAATGAAAACAAATGTGGGGTTCAAGTGTATTCAGTCATCTCTTAATGCCAGTAACCTTTCCCTTCCATGCCTCCTCTGGATCTGCAAGAGAGGGTGCATTGCTTTATGATGACTCTTTATTCCTCTCTTTCTACCCAGTTTAAATGTTTCCTGCTTGTTTCACCAATATAAACACACTCTTGGGTGGTGGGGATTAGGGGGGCAGGAGAAGTGAAGGTCACTAAGGATGTTTGGCCCAACGTGATATCCCTGCAGGCATTAGACCCATCCTTTGCCAGACACTGTCCTGGCAAGGGCTTGGGCATATTCCAGGCCTCTGAGCAGAGAAGACCCACCAGCGCCATGCTTATTCTGTGAATTTTGGGTCATCTTCCATTTCATAGGGTGCTGGGCTCCGAAATGCTCTTGAGATTGGTATCCTGGGTGTGAATGAGGATGAACAATGCAGCATATGTGAGTGACTCATGTAGAAAACATGAGGAAAGGTGCCAGGCTCGTTTGCAGCACTGATGGTTGTGGTGTGACACTCTCATATCAGCCTAAGAGGTGCCTGAGGGAAGGGTTTAATTGCATTTTTGTGTAGTAAGTGCTGGGCAGGTGTCAAAGGGTAGCTCTATTATTCCAGCTGGCTCAAAAAAAGTGCAAGCAAGTCTATCAGGTTCCTGTTTTTCAACAAAATGGATTTCAACCAATTCAGTATCTGCTAAAACTGGTGAGTGTATGGATGTGTAACTGAGAAAGGCGGGGGAAATGTGGAGAAAAGCTAAGAAGCTAAGACAGAATGAGTATGAATCACTCTGTTTGGGGAAGTTATTCATATATTATTTTTGCTGTCTTGATATTGTGACATTGAGCCAAGAAATATAAACATATTAAGCAGTTTTGCAAGACTTCCTTTTCTCTGTATAATGTTAGCAAGTCATTAATAAACTTCCTCTGCGGTATATTAAGAGATTTTACCTGGAACCTGAAGGCACAGAAATGTCTTGTAGGCTTATTCATGGCAATGAGTCAACTCAGTTGGAGTGAAAAATACACATTTTATGGGGCCTGAAACAGGATCTGTCTATCAAAATAATATTGGAATGTTTTAGTATAGTGGTGTTTTGCCTTTATTGATGACTAATTTGGGTTGTAGGAAGCTTGATTTATTTAAATACAAATTAGGTTAGTTAACTGGTCACTTTGGAGTGTGTGTGTGTGTGTGTGTGTGTGTACAGGGCTTCAGATTTTCAATCCTTCCTATGACTTTTTAGTCACACATTCAGGAAGGACAGGAAAAAAATCCCTTTGTTTTTAAAAGTTAAAGTAAAAAATTTGCCTTTTTGTGGAAACTTGAATAATTTTCTTAACTATTTCCTCTATGATTACTTTTATTAATATATAGGTATAAAACACTTTATTTTTGTTTAAACTTCCATCATTATGGAAATACAGGCTTAAGTGTCCTGGGAAATTAAATAAGTAGAGATCAATAGACTTTCTATTGGAAAAAGCCAATAGAATTTCCAAATTTGGAAACCTTGTGGATGTATATAATTGACAGAGTAAAACATCCTTTGTCGCATTTTAGCCTATTTTTTTCTCATCAGTTTAGAAATTCAGGCCTTAAAAACAGTGTGCGAATAAATGTTGGTTAGTGTAGCACTCCCTAGGCAAAATGGTATAAAAATATTGTGTTAGGTGCTGTCTCCCTAATCTCAATCTCCTGCCTACTCAATCCTATTTTAAGAATAACCTCTTTTTAAGGAACTTCCTAGATAAATAGAGTAACTGTAACTTGTGTTAAGTTCCTGTCTTATTCTTCTAGAACTGTCTCTTCTTTGCTAACTGAACAACTTCCATCTTGCCCTCTACTTGCCCATTTGTTTCTGACTTCTTCTACCTCCTACGCTCTCCACATTTTCCTGTTCTTTTATGAATCTTTTTTCCCCCACTCATGCTGAGATGGGGTGGAAGGTGGCCAGAGAGATAGACAAAGATTAATATTCCCATAAAATATAATCCCATACAATAATGTGGAATCTAGGCAGCTACGTGGAAAAATGCACATCTGGGGAAATGCAGTTTTTGCTATACTTGCTTCCCATGTATGTTTCTGGCTCCTTCAGAGTTGCATGGACTGGAGGGTTTTGATCATGTTTTGTATTTTTTAGGCACTACTGTGCTCATTTCATTCTGGCTCAAAGAATAAAAGAATTTCATTGTTTTAAGTTCAGTGCTTGTCTGATGTATACATCTCTGTAACAACTCAGCTAATGGTCACTTGCTCTTGAATACTATTAGAAAAATCTAGTCAATGAGAGAGGAATAGTTGTATAGACTATGTTAAATGTAGCTACTCAATGAGATATCGTGGTCATTAAAAATGATGGCTCTGAAGATTTTAAAATGCCTTGGCACATGCTTATGTTATATGAAAACAACTGTCGGCAGATTTAATGTTATAACTGTTAAAAAATTGGATATATGCATGTCACAAAAACCGTTTTAGGGACTATGAGTGATATTTTTCTTTAGTATTATTTTTCCAAATGTCCAATAATATTTATATTATTTTTATGAATAAAAAACCTCTTCCAAAGTGGATATGATCAGGAAAACAACTATAGTACCCAGCAGTTTGCCTCTTGCTTTCTGGCTGTTTGAGGACATCCACCCCCAACTCTGTTGTTCCCTGCTTTGGATTTTAGGCTTTTGTTTCTACTAATAGAAAATAAATTTACACTTTCAAAAGAGCAAGTAAGAAGCTGTACACTTCATCAGTCTGTGTAAAAATAGCTTTGACATGCAACTGCATAATCCCTAAATAGAAGGAAAGACACGAGAAGGTATGCAAGATGTTTACTTTTAGACATGCTTTCTAAAGTCTGGTGTGCAGAAACCGCTTTCTGTAGGAAATATTATCCTTCTTAATTTATAAGAATTAAGTTTTGTTTTTTTTAAAAAGGGTGCTGCTTTATAAGAAGTTTCTAATTAACGAGTGGTTAAACTTAGGTCGCATCTTACTTGGAAACGCACACAAGGACTTGAAAACCTTTTTAAGAAAACATGAAATGTATTTTAATTCAAATTGTTTCCAACAAAAACAGTAGCTTAAAAACATTATTGCATACTACCTTTCTTACTTACAAAATATACTGTGGGGAAACATTGAAAACATGCTTTTTCCTCAGTGTCTAAATATAGCAAGATTTAATCATTGTGTTTGGTATAACATATACAAAAGTACTACTCCATCTTTTCTCTCCACACAAAATCAGAAATATTTTTTTATAAAAGGAAAAGATTGTTGATGTGTTCGTCAATATTTATAACAGTTCATTTAATTGTGGGATGTAATTTTGGGATATCTGTTTCATTTTTAGATTTATGTAGATGCCTCTATTTTTCCTATATATAAAAAAAACAAAAAACAAAACAAGTGTCACGTCCATGTAAATATAGAATTTCTGAAAACAAAGTTTCATGAAATGAGTTACAAGTTCATTTATCTAAGGAGAGACTAGAACTTATATTAGTGTGGAATATTTGCTATCAAATCATGTATGTACTAATTTACTTTTACAAAGTATAATCCTCTTCAATATTAGGTGATATCTGTGGATTTCTCAGACACATGCAAAAATTGAACACAACTTGAATTTCCAATAAGGGTTCAATAGCAAGTGTATGTTTTCTCAGAATAATATTCTCACTAACATAGGGTTTAACTTTAATACATAGATATACTTCACTATGGAATTGTAAGAAGATTATAACAGATTGATTTTCTACTAACAGTTTCCTGCTCATGGGAATTAGCTGTAATTATGCAGTAATAAATATCACAGTGCAATGAAATTTAGTATGTTATTACACACTGTTCATCGAAACACAAACACTATTCTTTTGCATGCTGATATTAAGTTGCCATTTTGTAGGGCAAAAATACTCCAGTATTGGCAATTTTATATGGTTCAACCTAGTATTATTAGCTGAGGGCTGCTCCTGGAATATTCTTGAAGAGCAATGTGCTAATGTAATGTGGTTCTCAAAACCTTGTTTGCTCCCTTGATGGATTGTTAATGGTCTGAAGTGACACTCTGATAGAAACATTATCTCATGCAAGGAAACCAATGGCATGGCTTGAGCTTCTGGAATATCATCAAAGGACAAAAGGTGAAGAAGATGGGTCTGGCTTTTGGGGCTTATTCCCAGTGGTGTAAGGGGCTGTGCCATGGAATGAATGGTTTTGTATGTCAGTAAAGCCCTCAGAACCTAATATGATGTATATATAAAGGCCCAAGAAGCAGCCCCAGTGATTAAGATTGCTACATGTTACTGACATTAGAAGAGGAGCTTCTTGTGTAGATGATGTCCATAAATAACATTCCAGACCTACATGGCTAGTCAATTACAAACAAAACAAAACAAAACAAAACAAAACAAAACAACCTAGGAATAGATAGTCCAATGTGGTTCCTCCTTGGCTGAAACAGACCAATCAAGGTTGCCCAGGCTCCACCAGTGCTGTATGTGAATTCTGAACTTACAAGAGGAAGGGCCATTTGAGATACTGTCTGGTTTTCTTAGCAGGACCTTTCAAAGCAGTTTACATCATCTGGAATTAGGTAATCATGATGCTGGCACATAGCCAGAGGTTAAGAATGAGATGCACAAGGATCCTCCTACAGCCTTTGGCAACAGTGCTCATACATGATTGGGTATTATTGATGGGTGATGATTATTTTTGTGGTGTAACCATAAATTGTAGTGATATCTACCATTTTCTTCCCACAAAGTCTTTTGGCAGTGAGAGCATCATTTATTATTTTGTTTTCCTTTTCATGCATTCTTCAAGTTTTTCAAAATAATCTTGCTTACATGGTTGAAGTGATCAGATGCAGTGTTATGAATATGTGCTTTGATTCCTTCTCTGAAGATTAGCTTCCTCTCGGGGTGCAACTGGTTTCCCCACAAGGAAATAGTGGCAAATAAAAATCTATAATTGCACCTAACAGAAATTTGGCAAGAGAATACTTATGTTATGCTTTGAGGAACTGTGTAATTATACAGGTGCCACTATAATTATAACTGGATTTGGCCATTGTACCAATTTATTGGAAATGATGTCTTTTTTTAAAAGGAGAGAAAATGAGAACAATCTTAAATATAGAGCTAAAAGAAGTTATCATTGAACCAGTTACACATATCTCATTGGTATAACCTAGTTAGGTGGCAACACCTTATACCTGAAGTTCAGAAATTTTTCTGTCACCTAAAAATGTTCAAATTATTAATGATATTCTACTTCTAGGATTATAGTGTGGTAGTATATTTTAATGAAATCCCTATTGTGATATTAACAGAAGATGAGTTTCTAGAAAGCATTCACAAGATTCTGTATTGTTTTGATGAACATAAACATCTGAGTATAGGGAAAAAAAGGGAAATCAGAACTTCTGGTGTCACTTGTATTTTAAGATTTCACAATACAACCTACTCTGAAAACAATACATTCTTCAGGGTTTCCTGAGGTAGCTCAATTTGCAGTATCTTTTCCTTTAATGAAAAAATATCCATTCTAGTACTTTATAACACATGAAAAGATGTCCCTTGGTGTTGGACTCGTGAAACATTTTCATGATTATCAGTCATTGACTTGAATTCCAAGTCTGTACTAGTCCCCTGTCATTACAGATAAGTGTGTCTTATCAATGTTTGGTGTGAAAGCCGAGCAAAGTTCCAAAATGCCAGATGGCATAGAGACATCAACTTTTTCCAATTCAAGAAGGCACAAATTCACAGGGGAACGCTGTGAACTTTGATTCTAAAGCCACCATTGTCTTGGAAACCAAGATTTTCCATAATTATCTTTATGTGTGTGCGTATGAGCCTTTTAGAGATTCTTAAAATTAATCCTGTATTCCTAACTAAAACCATGTATTCAACTTCTTTTCCTTTGTGTACATCTTACAATTGTCTGTAAACTGAAGAGCAAAATTAAATGTGAATCCAATCGAGATTATCATTCACTATTTCTATTGTAGGTTTTAAGTTTGGAAGCCCTTTCTTAATCAGCACTTCAGATAATCATATATTAGAATGAAGTACATTGGATCCCACATTCTCATATCTTAACCTAAACAATCCAACTTATTCATAAGTTGTCAGCATGACTTGATTGACCACAAAAGTTGCTCTTCATGGAAAAGTGAATTTTTTTGTTTACCTATTAAGTGATCATGTTACTTTAGCCACATTATATGGTACATCCAGAAACAGATCTTATAAAGGCATTTAAGTTTTCTGATGACCTGAGTTGATGTTGAAATTGCAGAGACTCTTAGCTCTATGTCAGTGAGTAGGAAAGGCATCTAATTTCCTGTGGATGTTGACCAAGGGATCTTGTACAAAAATACAAAATAGATTTACAAGAATATTCTAGAGAAAAGACACCTTGGTAGACTCATTCTCACAGTGATTTGACATACTGTTAGTTCTGTGTCAAGCCTCTGTTTCAATAATCACAGCTCTGTGATAAGTATTTCCAACTCACACCTTGCCAGACACTACTGTTTCTGATTATAGGTCCGTATTTGCTTCTTTTGAATTTACATAATTTATGGACCTTATCCCAGTGTCCAGGTGACACTGAATTTCATCATTGACAAGAAAAAGAATAAGCTAAAGTCATGAAGGCTGTATTCAATCAATTGTTGGAGGAATTAGCTTTCTCTTGTCAATAAAATAATTAATTTTACTTAATGGAGTAGAGTCTGAAGACCTGTCTTATCTTTTCTCCTCTATAGCTATATCACCCATGTTTTTACTTTGCTGTTGCTTCCCTATTGCCTAGCACCATAAACAGCTGATAAATATTTTTTGAATAAATGAGTGTGTTGAACAAATGTATATAAAATGTAAAAATATACTTTGGATATAATTATAATCTTTCTAAATCCCCCTTCCCTGACTTTTACTGGAACATTAGTTTTTCCTGAGAGTCACAAACTTAGAGACCCTATGCCTATACCATGTATGTGTGCCATAAATCAGTGTGACATCTCCATGTTTATTAACTGTGAAGCTATTCCCTCAAGAGTAACTAGACAACAGCAGGAATATCATAGGTGGCTCTTTCAGCTTGATGAAGCCTTGAATTTTTTTTTAGCTACATAGACTATGAATTGACTAGTGTATATGAAAAGATCACTTTTTATTTGATTTATGCTAAAATAAAATCATTTTGCATTTCTTCAGGCATTACATCCCTTTTATGTTTATTGCGATCTTAAAATATTTTCCAAAGACATTTTTAGTTTTTTAAAGTTTTATTTATCTGTCCTTTGTATTTGCTTATGCTCTTAATTTATTTAATGAAATGCCATTTTCTTGCCAACAGTTAACATGTTTAATGATAAAACACTCAAACAATTGAGGATTTTATAGAACAAAAACAAAGAATCTGCTCTCATTATTTTTATTTAACATTGCTCTGGAAATACTGGCCAATGCAATGAGAGATAAAAAGTACTAAAACACAGCTATTGAAAGATGTGGAGATAAAATGCCATTATTTGTAAGTGGTAAGCTTGCTTACTTTGGTTTTTCAGGTAAAATACAAAATCAAACAAAATATTGAGTTCAGTATAGATCGGTGGTTCTCAAAATGTGGTCCCCAAGACCTCCTCAGAGGTTTGTTAAGATCCAAGCTATTTTCTTACTACTACTACGATCTTTTTGTCTTTTCCATTCTCATTGTTATGAGTGTACAATGGAGCTTTCCAGAGGCTATGTGATGTGCTATCCCAACAGGTTAAATGCAGAAACATATATTAAAATATGATTTTCTATTAAGCCAGACATTAAAAAGATTTATAAAATTACAAAACTGCCTCTCTTCTCACTGTGCATTTTGTTTGTTTTAGAAAACATAATTATTTATTTTAAAAGGCTACTTATGTTAACATATATGGGCTTCTTGTTATTTTTACATGAATTAATCAAAAAAATTTTAAAAATTAGAAATTTCAACACAGGATATATCAATAGTTATAACCCCCATAAACAAAAGTTCTTTAATGTCTTCATTAATTTTTGAGGCTGTAAAGTGGTTTTAAGATAAAAAATGTGAAAATTGCTGGTACAGAGGATGGGAAATATATGTTTGTGTATCCAACAGCAATAACAAATTATAATTTAAAGTGGAAAAAGAGTGAAATATTTATGAATAACCTTATAGATCTATATAGAATATATAATAATACTCTATTTTGGTATATTAAAAGGGACTCAATAAATAGAAATGCATACCATGTTCTGTGGTAGGAAATTTGACTTTTGTGATTGTGTTTATTATCCTTAATTTGTAGATTTCACATATTTTCAAATATATTTTAACATATTTGAAATATTTAGCCTATTTCAATGGAAATATGTTAAATCTATGAAAATGAAAATTTCTATAAAATTTAACTAAATTCTAAAGTTTATGCAGGAATAACAGGGCAATAACTGCAAAAAACATTATTTAAAAGAAGAATAACAAGAGGAAACCTTCCTTATCTGGTATTAAAGTTACAAAAAGAGTCAGATAAATAGAATGAATCAACTATTTCAAGACTAGCTTTACTGTGTGCTGTGCATATGTGTGTATACGTGTATATTTGCATGCACTTAATATAGGATAAAGAAAGCATTAGTGTTCAGTATTACTCATAATAAAGTCTATATAAATGGAAACAATTTTTGTCAGTTCAGTAAAGGTAAATGTTATTGATATTAGAGGTATTGCTAAGCATTTGTAAATTGTTAGGGGGAAATTGTAAATTGAAACAACCTTCTTAAATAGCTATTTGCTGCTACATATCAAATGCTTTAAAATATTCCTAATCTTTAATAAGGCAAATTTATTCCTAGGAATCTCCCGAGGAGATGTTCAGAAATGAGAAAATATTTACATACAAATATGTTCACAACAGCATGTTTTATATTAATTCATATTTTAGAACAACATTTACATCTACATATTGGGCAATGATTAAGTAAATATGGTAATGACAAGAAAAAACTGCATGTGGAATAATATTATTAATAAATAAGAATGGAGAATACATGTCATATATTTCATAAATCCAACTATGTAAAAACTATATCAAACTATTGGCAGTAGCTGCCTTAATACATTAACAGTGGTTGTTTCTGGGTTCTGGAATTATAGATAATTTTTATCCTCTTTATGCCTTTCTGTATTTTCCTAATTTTTTTTACAGTGAACATAAATAAAAGCAATACAATTTAATTACTTTACACACAAGTATTGAAGTTTTAATTTATAGATTAAGACGAACCAGACAAATATTATAGTCAGCTTTGAAATGAGATTTTGTATTACATTTCAGCTCCACGCTACCTGTACTTTTTCATCGCCAGTAACTTCCTTGGACAGTACCTCCATTTTCAGATTGTATTTATTGTCAATGTGGTCAGTAAACTACATACCTTTAAACAAGTCACTTTTATTTTCTTGGTCTTTCATAATTTCCTTACCTATCACATAACGTTTCTTCCAATTTTAAATCTGAAAATTAAGTAGTAAAGATTTCTAAAACTCTATTTCCAATAGAAACATTTTCTCCTATAATCTTTCTCTCTTCTACTATACATTTTCTCCTAACATATTCTTTTATCTTTTGTGATTTTCCTCTTTCAACCCTCTGCCCCCAACATCTGATGATTGAAGAAGGGATTATAATGTCATCATTCTATCTCTTAATACTACTCAAGGCAGCATCCAGACCCTAGTGGTCTCTGTATGACACTCAGTCAACACTACACTGTTGACTGGTTGTCATCTACAGAGTTTTGGTGATTCTCATTACCATAGAATTTATAAAAATCTGTAGAAATTCTAAGAGCCTAGATCTAAATAGACTGACATAAGCTTGGTAGTGAATTGCTGTTGCTTTTTCCTTTTCATTTTAGCCTGTTTTGTTGGACCTTTTTGGTACACACTGTCTAGAGTTATAGACAATGCAGGCTTGGATGCCTATGTTTAACAGTTGAAATGAGTGCCACTTTGGAAACACTTTGTTTTGGATGAAGCTATTATATCTTATTTAAACTATAGTTTGCAATCTGCTGTTTTTACTCTGTGGTGCTTATTAAGAGAACATTGTTATATTTAGTTGTTAATTCAAGTAAGTCACTAAATATGTTAATGAACGACAATATGAATGCATATTGGTGCCATATGATAGGCTTCATGCAGATCCATTCAATTGATATCACATGTAAGTTTCTTATAATTGAACTGTTATTAAATACTTCAGTATAAAGTTTTAGCCTATATTATACATTTTAAATGGAAAAGCGAAACTTCAGAATTGATTTTCTTTGTCTAATCAGTCATTTCTGGGGTGGAATATATGCTGTTTGATGCCTTTATGTGATTCATATGTACTGATACATTTCTTTTTAAACTTGCAGCAAATAGTGGCAGCAATAAATGCAGGGATTATACCTTTAGGAAACACCTCCAATCAAATCAGTCACTGGGATTTGGGAAGTTCCTTCTTCTTTGCTGGCACTGTTATTACAACCATAGGTAGGAGACAACTTATTTTATTTTTTATTTTGGTACAGTTTGTGAGCTAAAAATCCATTTGTATGAATTTTTTTATAGTTGGTCGAAATGATCTACTTAATGCAGAAAAGTAGATTATAGTCAATTGATTTTGAAAAGGGGGGTTAAACGTTTAAACAAAGGAATGATGAAAATGAATTAGGTTATGTTTCGGAATATTGAGTAAAGTTTAAAGTATACATGAAACTTAATAGCAGTGTAGTTCAGTTGTTTAACTAATGGTAGTAATGTCAAGAAATGGCTTGAAATGATTTCTTTGGGCAAGTAGTTTTTGATTTTCTTGCATCTTTGATTCTTTGGTGTAGCAGGAAAAGATTTGAATACATTTTTAACATCCTTTTCATGAAGTTCTTTTTTTTTAATTTCAGCTTATTATGGGGGTACAAAAGTTTAGGTTATTCGTGAAGTTCTTATTCAGTGTCACCTTTTCCAATTTGTAAATTTTAACTCTATATTTTAACAGATTGTTCCTGTTATATGCTCACCTATTATGATTACTTCAGGGCTTGTTTCATATACATTGTATTTTTCCAATAGCTCAAACTTATAAAAAGTTAGCACTGAATTATGAGGATTATAAAAAGAATGAACATTTAGTCACGTTCTTTGTTATACTGTTGAGAAGGGTTCACGTAATGGAACATGGTCTTTTTCGAGCTCAACTGTGCATATACTTGGCACCTCGTAGGCAGCAGAATGAGCACATGTAGATATCCTCTCTCTGTTAGTCATCCAGTGCCCAAAAGCTATCCAGAGGATCTAAATGCAGACCCCATAGTGAAAGCCATGTTTGCCATTCTGTGAGGATTGGGAAGGGACATAGCTGTCCTGCTCATGGAAGGAGGTGTGTTTAAAGCATAGTTTTTAAGAAACAGCAGGAAATTGACTTATCACAATCATGAAGGTATTTCAGGTGGGAGAAAATATATGTGCAAAAGGGACTTCTTCCCTTCCACGTATGCTGGTGATGAGATTTCCTCTCATGGGACTGATCTCTGATTATGGGGTGAATTAAGATCCTTAAAGTTTCAATTTTATTTTTTTATGTCATTGATAAATTATGACATGTCTAAAGCTTTCATATCAGTATTTTATAACAAAGTTTTACATAGGAGAACATGGAAAATTTATGGGTGAACTCTCCCTTGAAATTTTTCCTTTTATAGAAATTTGTAGTAGTGTTTTATCATTATATGAATCCACGGTTCAACCTCTTTGCACTGGAGCACTTGCCAGTAAAATAAATACCTTAGCATGTTGATTTTTGCCTTTGTTAAGGGGTCAAGAAACTGTGTTTATTCTTTCATTTCCATCAGCTAGGTCAAAAGTTGTGAGGCTGTGAAAATTTGGAAGAATGGCAACCTTGATTTCTAACCATAATAACAGGTTAAGTTTGGGGCTTAGACATCTTGGCCATTTCCACTACGGAAATAACTATTTATTGTGTAAACTACTTAGAGTCTGGAAGAAAAAAAAGCTCACAGACTCAGTGAGGAATGGCTTGTTTCTGCCCAGTGAAAACTCAAAAGTCCAAGTTATAGCTCATCATGACCACCACTAAATTATTTTGCAAGAGACTCGGTCATTATGCAGACTTACTGTTACATTGTATGTTTATAAACAGTCTCAGTTTTGGAATCCCCAAATTCAGTAAGTTTTGCAGACATATACTTCAACACATGAAAAAAAAAAAAAAACAAACCATTATTACCGGCTTTACCCCAAATTATAGCCATTAAGCACAGTAGCTGATTATTTAGGTTGTTTAGGTAGCTGCCTGACAGCGCAAATATCCTACTGTTCTATGTCAGGCTTTAGTCTTATGTGGATTAAGTCATTCTGGGTCACTCACATGGGGACGTTTTCCTACATGATCTTTTATTCCCCAGGTCAAGGGCATATTCTCTGATCTTGGAATAGGTTATGGTCTAGGACAGGGTAAAAATTTTGGCCTCTTAAGTGTCCGTTTGACATCCAAATCATTATTTCATAAAATTCAAAGTATAATTATTAATACTGCTAATGATAATTGTGTGAGCTTTGAAGTGCTTTTCAGCAATCATAGCAATTGTGACCGTTAGCATTAGATACATTTCATAAGTCATTTTAAAATCACATCAGAACTGGGGAGAGTTTTGGAAAATAAATTGCAGTGCCTTTTATAGGGTGCCTGGTACAGGCAGTGCTTCATGGAGTTGAATTGACCGCAGCCATCCAAGGTTTCTCTATTCAATTTTATCAATTTTTCTAAGAAGGAAACATGAGCACTGCTATTCATTGGAAATAGGCCCAAGGGAAGTTTAGTTATATAAAATGAAATATTAAAATTTAAGAACTAATTTGAAAGTATCTCTTCATATATCTAAACACTCTTTCCAAAATCATACCCTTGCAAACCTTTCACAAATTCCATTCCATAGTTGCACAGACTGATATCCATCCTTGACTATTTATTCTTTTTCTCTCATGTCCCCCTCCCATTCCATCAGCCAGTCCTGTTGGCTCTACCTTCAAAGTTGGTCCGTGCTTTAACGACTGTTTAGCATTCAAGTTGCCACCATCCTGGTCCAAAGCACATTATCTCATGTCAGCATCATTGCAGAAACCTTCCCCTCAGAACTCTTCTGTGGTTTCCAACTCAGTCAGAGCAAAACCCATAGTCCCTTGCCTGTTTCTCCTAGTAAGATGCAAGTTATATGAAGTTAGGTATTTTTATCTGTTTGAGTCTTTTATGTATACTCAATGCCTGACACAGAGTGGGTGCATAATAATTATTTTTGGAATTAAAAACAAATAGACATTCTAAATGGTGTGAACAATGTCTTATTGGGAATTACGTAACACTATATTGATACCTGTGATACTAGCTCTTTCAACAGATTTCATTTCCAGCTTGTTTGTTTGTTCATGTATTTATTCAGAAAATAATAAAACACTATTGCTCTGTTGCTATAAAGATAAAAGATAAATTCCTTGACCCTAAGTCAGGAAGAACAGAGGCGATATTAACATTTACAATGCAGTGGGCCAGGTGCTGTGTGTTAAGAGCATTTAATGGGAATGTACAGAATAGCATGTTACATGGACATTGGGGTAGGTGGGTGGATGAGGAAGAGATAAGAAATACCTCCATTTCCTCAGTAGATGTTGTCCCAGTTGAGACTGGAAAGAATTAGGAATTCATCAGGGGAATAAATGTAGAAAGGGGATACTCCAGGCATTGGGAGCTCATATGGAAAAGAGCAGGGGTAAGAGGCAGTCTGGTCTGTCTGGGTATTGCCAGGTATCTAGAATGGTTGTTTGCAAATCCATCCTCAGGGTCATTTAAATCAATTAGTCAACATAAGTACCTCCTGCTGCATCACTGCTACTTCTGCTACTGCCAGGAGTATAAAGGAAGGAAGGACACAGTCTCTGCTTGCAATCTCATTTGAGAGATAAAATTGACACATATGAAATAACTGAAGAATAACAAAAATATGTCTTGTATAATCAAATATTACATGGAGCAATGGTTTAAGTGCTGTAAGAATTGAGGGGGAAAAAAGGACATGTGGGCTGGAAATGAGAGGAAAGTATAAAAAGGAGAAGTTGGATATGAACTCTGCTTTGAAGGAAATGTTTTGGTTTAGACTGGTGGAAGGGAAAATACCTCCCAGTCTGTGGCATGACTAAGCAAAAATCTTGAACTTGATTTAATCTGGGGATAGAAAGGTAAGTATTTGAGTAGACCAGAGGAATTGTTTAAAGGCATAGTGAGAAATATTATTGACTGCTTTAGATGGGAAGAATGAAGTTGAATATAATTCAATTTTTGAGGACCTATTATAAGATCGAACATGGATTTTTTTGGGGGGGGAAAGCGAAATGAAAGATTAAAAGTGCCTTTAGAAGATGCATTTGTCAGGAAGAGAATAAGGGAAAACTAACAGTTTAGCAGGGTGAGCAATTGAGAGGCACAGCAGTGACCCAGGGAAGAGGGATGTATTAACTGGGATGACTGGAGTTGGTGTCGAAGGATGAGAGTAGGACAAAATGTTGAAATAATTAGATGCAAGAATCAACAGGCCTTGGTGACTAATAGAATGAAGACAGAGGAGTCAAAATGTTGAAAGTGAAATGAATATTTAGGCAGCTGGCTTGTAATTCATAGATAGTGCTAGTCAACCCTATTATGAGAAAGGAGTAAAAATATGGCTAAGATTTTATACATTGTGTTATTTTAGGATGTCACATTTTAGTAGTTTCCCACCCTCCTCAATTTTTGTTTGTCTGTTTCTTTATTCTTTAATTCAGCCAGACTAGGAATACATGATAGATAGGCTCCCTCCTGGATCTCATATTGGGGTTGAAGAGACCAGTGACCAATCAGTACATTAAAAGACCAAGACTGATTATAGTAAATGTTGCAAAAGAAGCTAATGTGCAATGATAGGGAGTTAGATGATGGAGCCAGAGCAGGGTGTGACAAGCGTTCTAAAGAGGCTGATTGAGGAACTCTCTGAGGAGGTAAGATATGTAAACTGAAACTGGAAGGATGAAAAGAAATCAGCTCTGTAGTGAAAAGTGGAAACTTGAATTCAGGCAGAGGGCACAGTAATGGCAGAGATCCTGGGTGGGACCGATGTTGGTATGTTCAAGGAATACAGATGAGGGTGTGTGGCGTAGGCTGGAGGACTGGAGGAAGGGGAGCAGGAGGAAGAAGTGAGGTTAGCAAGATAAGAGGGAGCCTGAATGTGTAGGACCCGGTAGGCCATGGTCACATACTAAATTCAGTAGGCAGTCACTGAAAGATTTAAGCAGAAGAGAGCCCTGATGTGATATTGGCTGCTCTTCAGATGGCACAAGCTGAAGCAGGAAGACCAATGAGAAGTGTGGAATAATATAAAAGTATAATTGGCTTTTGTCCCAGGTTCCTGGCACAGAGCTCCTAAAACGCTTGGAATTTTCTGAGTAATGGGAATGTCTTTTGTTATTCGTGATAAGCCCCTTTCAACTGTGTCTGAGTTTATGCTAATGAGGTGACTACTAGTGGGCCCCTAAAATCCTAAGGTTGTCAGGGCTGATAGCTGGAGAAACCCACCATGCCATTAGGGGGTGTGAAACTTGCAGCACCTCTTCCAGGCCTCCAGGGAGGGGAGAGTGGCTGGGGGTTGAGTTTGATCACCAGTGGCCAATGATTTAACTAGTGGGCTCAGAGGGCTTCTGGACTGGTGAATGCTGGTGGTGGGAGGGGCGTGGAACATGGAAACTCCACCTCCTCACCTGTCTGCACGCCTCATGCATCATTTTCATCCCACTGTGCCTGAATTATGTCCTTTATAATAGACCAGTATTAGTAAGTCAAGAGCTTTCCTGAGTTCTGTGAATCCTTGTAGGAAGTTACCCAACTTGAGGAGGGGTCGTGAGAACCCCTGAATTTGTAGTTGGCCGGGCAGCAGTGTGGGCAGCTGGGCCTGCCATTTGCTGCTGGTGTCTGATTTGGGGGCTGCCCTGTGGGCCCCAACTCTTAACCCACCTGGACCTCCATGGGATTGAGCTGAATTGTTGGGAGACCCAGCTGGTGTCAAGAGTCAGTGAATTAGATGGAGGAACAATCTAACAAGGACATTGAGAAAAGATGTTGACTTGAACTAAAAAGGTAGTAGTGAGGAGGGTGAAAGGTGGACATATATGTGACTAAAAAAACTAATTTATAGATGGAGATATGCTTCTCTCTTAGACTAATGCCTTAGAGGGGTTAGTATTTTAAATTTTAAGGTTTTTTAAAGCTGATAAGAGATCAGTTAATCTCTAGGAAAGGCAGTTGGCAAAACTAATGTATGAACAATTGTTTTCTATTTCAAGGTCACTTTAAAGAATGGAATGTAAGATGATTGTATTACCTTAAAGCATTGAAATTATAATTAGTATAATTATATATAATATTAATATATGAACACATATAACAATATTGTTATATATTGTATATTAATTATGTCAATATATTAATATATAATTATAACTTAATGTATAATCACATTATGGTTATATAATATAATATAAATAATAAATATAATTATGTTGTTCTGTATTATCAATTATTATATTTTATCACATTTTAATACATAATTATATATTATTGTATTGATATCAAGTTAATTCTATTTTATTAATATATAGGTAATATATTAACATATAACATTCATCTATAATTATATTTTATATAATATATAATTACAATTAATATAATTTAGTATAATTATAATTAAAATAATACAATTTTCCCTAGTAAAAAGTAAATCAGAGTGCCAGGGTTTGGATTTCCCTAAGCTTATTATTCAATCATCATGATCTCTGAGTGTCAGAATGCAAATAACAAGAATATCACCAGCAACATTAAGATCTGAAAACATTTCTATTAAGTCTTAATGGAAAACATTTCCTTGAGGTAACATACTCCTATTTACAAAGGACTCATTTTCTATCTCTTGAGTGTAGAGACTGAAGTCGGCTATACAGTTACTATGTATTTTTTTATTTTGTTCCTATGTTTTGAACCAGTCACTGGGGCTTTCAATTTGTGTTTACCTAGATTGAATTGCAAAAGCTGTTAATGATGATGATCCCAGATTTACTGCAAACTTATATTTTGCCAGTTTGGCATAATGTTTAATTGACTATGAAAACAAACAAACAAACAAAAAGCAGGAAAAAAATTAAAGGTTTGGAGTAATTTTAACAAGCAATTCCAGATAAAAAGAAATCAATTTTGGAAATGCAGAAAGTAAAACTGTAAAGGTTTGCTTGTTTTTAGCAGGGAGTCTAATACCTTTCTGTTGGATGTGGTAGCAAACTATAGCTTTAAAAGGTGAGGAAAAATTGTGAGTGTTTTCTTTTCAACTCCATGACTACAAAACCCACGACCTGAACTTGGAATGAGTGGACTTGAACCAGTGGTGTAGAATTTGATAGTAAAGCCTTGTCCCAAGGGGATGATGTCATTGCAGCTTTGTGTGTTGGGTGCTAACTTATTAATTTAGTACACTCATAACTCTGTGGCATTTCACTAGTCTGTTGGATGTTCTCAGAGAACTGCATATTGGATTTTGGAAGCCCATTTTTAAAGAAAAATTAAAGTTCTTTCAGATAACTTAAAAGGCAAATAATCTTGCAAGGTGATCTCCAATTCTGACTCTACAATCTCATTGCATTTTTCAATGCAAGTTTGTTAAAGTGGATGATTACTTTTCTAAAACATGTAATTCTGTTATTGTGTAATTGAAATACAGAAACTGAAATTAAATTGTTTTGGGTTTTTGATTCTCTGTTATTCTTTCCATCACTTAAAGAAAATAAAACCCATGTCAAGATGTTAACATTTGTTCCTGGCATTCAAAAATCTTCATGGAGGCTTATTTATTTTGTAAGTTAAAATGCATTTCTCAGAGAAAATGTACTATGACTTGTAGTTAAGTTTGCAGTGTGCAAAATTATATTCGATGAGCAATAAAGCTGAATTATTATGGAAATAGTATTGGAGACTCCAAATCAACAATGAAATAGATTAGTTGTCTTCTCTTATTGCATATGTATGTTACAGTAGGCAAGAATACCGCCTAGTACTTAGAATCCTGTACTAGTTGAAAAGGGATTTGTGAATGTTAGGTATATAATCTTCCCAAAAGTTAGGGAGAAATTTTTTTTTTTTTTTTTGGTAATAGGAGAACATAGAACAATATAATATAGATCTAACAGAAGTTCGAGCAAGAGGAGGGCTGGCCTTTGGATATTACCCTTGTAGTCATACATTTCTCAGGTATAGTCAAGTCAAGAATTGCTTGTATTTGGAAAAAAAAAAAGGACTTTTCTGTATTTCTGCATATTTTTGAAAAGTTTGTAATAGCGTATTTTTAATCTTGTGATCTTAAAATTATCCAAAAATTGGAAGCAAGGAATTGTCAGGAAGTTTATGCCCTGAATAAATACAGAATCTTTTTTTTTTCTTGTTTTTCCCTCTTCATAAATACTATTTGTTTTAGATTATAGATTTTATAGAGCATCTGAATGACCACCAGCTATGCAAGTATTGCACTGAATACGATTAAAACTAGGTGAGATGATTATCAGAAAAATTCTTTTTGTAAGTATCTCCAGTGTTTCCTTTGATAAAGAAGGAATTTAATAACATTTGTCCAGGCCTGTCTACTTTCAGCTAGTAATTATGCTACATATTTGTTTTCTTCCCAATTCTTTTGTTTTAAATTTTTTTTTTAGACTTGTGCAATCCTTCTCTTGGAAAATTGGCATTGTTCTTTATGTAGTATGGTAAATATTGGATGACGTTCACAAAAGAAGTACCTATGCCAAAAGTACACATTTAAGTATTGTGGTTTATGTGAACCTAAAGTACAATGCAGATATGACTGATTCTAAGTGGAAAGGAATTCCATGCGACCGACTCAGGGTTCAGACATAGCTTGGGGAGGAATAGTGATAATATGAACAACTGAAAGTCACAGATCGTCAAAAAATGCACATTAATTACTAATCTTAAATTTCTTCCCCTTCTAACTTTATTTTTAAAACAAAAACAGCAAACAAGTGGCCAAGTTCAATTGATGTGTCATACCTCTCCCCTCTAGGCTTAGATTTCCCTTATTGAAGATGCTAGCAAAGAGTGAAATTCCTACAGGTAAGCAACAAAAGAAGGAAGGAAAGGAGAGGTGTAAAGAAAAATACCAAAGAGTTTCCTCCCACTATATTCTCACCACTCAGCTCAGAACACGTCTATACCGGATGTGTGGAGGTTTTCCCCACAAGTCAAGCAATTCTCTGGAGGATACCAAGCGGGTGTCCTCCGATTCAATTTGATTCAATTCGATTCAATTCTGACACTATCTACCTAGAGATAGCATCACATCCCACAGGTTAAGGGCTCAGTCCCACAAGACTGCCTCCACCTCAGAGGCCAGTCACAAGTTTGAGGCTCCTTGGGTTTGATCTGAAGCAGATCACAGAACTCAGTTTACTAATGTTTACCAGTTTATCATAAAGGATATTGCAAAGGATGGAGATGAAAGAGACACATAGGAAAAGGTATGGGGGAAGGAGCACAGTACTTCGTGCCCTCTCGGGGCATTCCACCTTCCAGGCAACCTGGAAGCTCTCTGAACCCCGTAGTTCAGGGATTTTTATGGCTCCTTCATCATGTAGGCATGATTGAGTATTAATTCAATCTCCAGCTCCTCTTCCCTTCCTAGAGGATGGGGATGGGGCTGAAAGTTCCAAGCTTCTAATCATGGCTGTTCTTTCTGGTGACCAGCCCCCACCTAGGAGCCCACCAAGAATCATTCTATTAGAACAAAAGATGCTCCTGCCACCCAGGGAAATTCCAAGGGATTAGGAGTTCTGTGTCAAGACAAAAGTCAAAGACCAAATATTAGAACAAGACATTCTCCTAGCAACCCTTTTGCTCAGGGAATTATAAGGGTTTTAGGAGTTCTGTGCTAGGAAATGGGGACAAAGACCTAAGTATTTTTTTTATATATATATCTTATTATAAATTATAACATCATCAGGAGTATGAAATAAGTTATAATCTACCTAAATAGTTCCTGTTTGAAGTATGCATGTTTTAATAGATAATTTCATGGTACCTGGAGACAACTTAATGAAGTTGTTTTAACTTAATTTGATGCAAAAAAAAACCTTGTAGACATAATCTACTAATTATATTATACTACAACTAAACCATGTGCTGTACATATTCATGCAGACTAGTTTTACTTACTTACACTGCTTAGAATGAAAATATTTCTACCTATTTTTTAAGGGTGTGATACAGTAAAAGGAACATCAGGTTTCAGTTCAGAAAACCTAGGTTCAGATTTTCGTCTTTGCTCACTAGCTAGAGATGTATTTTTGAGCACATCACAGTGCTATTATCCTTAATTTTCTCATTTGTGAAATGGGGCTAGTATTTCTCACAGAGTTGATATGAAGGGTAAATGAAGTTACATATGTGAAAATAGTTTGTATACAATGACTGTATACTATATTAATTTTTACAGAAGCCTGACTTTGTTATTAAATTTTTATTATTTTATTATTAGAGTCAGTCAATATTTTTGGCATGTTTACTTATGCCACTAATGTTTACAAAAAAGAAAACAGATTGTTTCTTAAAGCTTTAATCCATACATTTTAATTTTTATAATACATATAACGTTTATCCTTCCATAACTTAAGATTTTGTTTAACATATTTTGAATGTGCAAAATTCAGTCCCAAACCAGTTATTGGCACAATGCTGTGTCAGACTTGACTAATTTCTTCACCTAGTTGATTTTGATTTAATGAAATGAATCAGCCAGTTATTTTAATGATATATAGATAATCCAAAATGTGATCATGAGAATAATTTGTAATGTCATCTTGATGTGTTGCTATTAGCTAGCTAACTGCATATAATAAAAATGAATAATAATACAAATCTGTTTTCTATATGCTTTTAAAAAATCTCTCTCTCTCTAGTAGGTAGGATATGCTAAGTTATTTTCTGTAACAATTTCTGTATCTTGGTAGACTTACAGAATAGTTTATTTCCTTTTCACAGTGAATGTCCAGTGTGGGTAGGCAGGAGGGGCCGTCCTCATTGTACTTGCTAGGAGACGTCTGTCCATGCTGTTCCCTGTTCCCTCTCTCCAGGCCCTTCCATGATCACTGTGGCTTAGGGAGGAGCAGGGCACACAGGCCCGTAAAGCTTCATACAAGTGTAAACATTGTTTTCTCTCACATGATACTGGTCAAACCAACTTCAAGAGTGCTCAAAAGAACCAGAATATTTGGTGACAGCCCTAATGATATAGTAATCTCTTTTTAAACAAATACACTAATTGAATACCCTCCTTTAATGTTATTCAGTATTCAGACTTATTCAACATTATAAGAAAATGTTTTATATTTTAGTTTGCTTTTCCAAACTATATCCCCTTGACTTTGTCAATGCAAAAGATTTTTAATTTTTCACAGGTAATATTGACTCCTACTATGTTATTAAAGGGGATTATGTTCCAAAAGGACCTATTTAGATAGTGGTTTCAGTATCAAAATAAAAGTATATCAAAATATATCAAAGTATATCAAAAGTATATCAAAATAAAAATAAAAATTAATATATAGGAGGCTTATAGCTTTTTGCTGTTACTGGTGCTATTATTTAGGGTTTCCGTAAGCATTTAGAGTATTATAGCAATGATCAGTTAACAAGGTCAAAATCATGATGATAAAAACATTCAAACTATTAAGGAGAATAAATTTAAAAACTTAGTTCAATTACTGTGTAGAGGCAGTGATGCAGGGGTCAGCAAACTACCGTCCTTGAGCAAAATCTAGCGTGACACCTGTTTTATTAGAACATGGCCATACACATTTGTTTTTATTATATATTGGCTTTGGCTGCTTTTGTGCTATAATAGTGAGGCAAATAGTTACAACAGAGACCATATGGCCTCCAAAGGTGAAAATATTTCATATCTGGCCCTTTAGAGAAAATGTTTGCCAACTATTGGACTGAAGGGAAAAATACAAGGCAGGGGAAAAAATAAGATTTGTAAATATAAAGCTTGGATTTGAGTCCTGATCGTAATATTTATTCACTCTGTGATTTTGAATAGTTGAACTTTTTCTGAGATAATTTTCTTTCTTCATATGAATAGTCTAAATGACTTTCTCATAGATGAATATTAATATTAATAATTGTACTTGCTCATAGAATTTTATGAAAACTCAAAAGATAATGTGTTTAATAATGTTTAATAACCTAACAGCTATGCAAATAAAATTGTTCATATTTAAAGAATATTGAAATAAGTTTCTAAATATGAACGTCTGGAAGGTACTTGGATAAGCTTCAAGGGTCTACAAGGATATTCTGGAGAGAGGGTCCGCAGCATATATTAGATTTTCAAGGGGTCCACAAAATACAAAAGAGTTTAGAACCACTGATGTGAATAATTTCTATTTTAATCTTCAGACTGATAAAAAATACAATTTTTGTGGCAGTTGAAAAATTGAGAGAAAATACTATATTAGAAACATAGTAACATATGCTAATGTAGATGCTAGCAGACTAAATAACTGCTTTGAGAAGAGTATATAGTGCTCAGTAGGAAACCATGTGAAAACACATTTCTAAAAATAAGAAAACCTTATTCGACTGCCTAGCTCTGAGTGATATTGTAGTGTCATATATTTTCAGTACTCCCCAACTCCTGCAGATTCTGAGTTGTTTTCTGTAAACATGATGCAGAATGTTATATTTTAGAAAACTAAAGTGCTACCAATCACAAGCCATGACATTATAGGTTTAAAAATATTCAGACTTTGGGAAAAAATTTTGAAGAAAATGAAATCTAAGTGCTAAAAAAAAAAAAAAACCAATCAATAGATTCTTTGGGGGATAAACTAGGGGATAGAAATTGTGGGTTTATGATAATTGAAAGGAGGTTGTTAAAATAAAGACACTCTTAATATGGATAATGATAGAAGAAAATACCATAGACTTGATTATAAGTCACATTTCATAAACTCTTTGTCTTTCTACAATATTTCCTAGTGGACTTTTAGAAATGTTTGCTGAAAGTCTGAAGATGTGAAATGCTAATTGCCTTTTAAAATTCATGGAAACTCTAGGGAGAATATATAAATCAAGGCAACTTAAGATGGGTGTTTCGCTTATGTCAATACAGAAAGGAAATCATATTCTTTTACATGGCAACACTGAGCATGAAAACAATGAGGAATTAATAGTATACACACTTAAAATCAAATATTGTATATTTTTATTAAAAAAATTAATAAAGATTGCATGTACATGATTAAACCAAGTAATGAGAAACAAACAAACAGTATAAAGAATATAGAGTGACAGGTGAGCCTCCTATGGATGTCCTGTCCGTCTGTTAACCCCTACAGAGTCAAACATTGTTATCATTTCTTGTTGTCATCCTAGGAATCATTTGTGTCTATATATATGTATGTGTGCAAGTGTGTGTGTCTATAGTTAATATAAACACATTTCTTTATTATCCAAGTCAAAGTTGCTCTATGCCTTCCTACCTCCACATAAGAAGTGTTGAAGGTTTTTAAAAATTATTTCTTGAAAATGTGTTTTATTGTTTTAGCAGCTACATAGTATTCCATTTTAAGGGTATGTCAAAATTTCTTTAATATCCTATTGATGACCGTTTGTTGTTTGCTGCTACAAACAGTGCTGCACTAGATATTAAAATATATATACATATGCTTTCATGGTTTTCTCTATCTGGTTCCACTTTTTAGCATTTCTTTTCCTATGTTTTTTTAAATATCATGATTGTGATTCTTTTGTTATCAAATTTCATAAAGAGATTGATCTTTTCTCATATATGGCAAATTGTGATTAATAGAAAAATAGAAAAATACAGAAATGAATATAAAAAGAAAAATAACTAGCTATGACTATGTTGCCTTTACAGAGGTTTTCCTGGTATGTCTCATATCATACCATAATCGCTGATTTTTAGAGATGTTTACATGCCAATATCTGTGGTCTTTATGGATGTTATAAATTTGAGCTTGTTGGCATAAGGTATCTGTCATTGAAAGACTTACAAGTATTTCAAGTTGAAAAATAAAAATAAAACAATGACTCAGATTTTTTAATATGAACTTCAAAGCTACAGAAAGAAAGTCATTACTGAATTTTCTTGTTATTTATAGTGGCTTCTAATTATGCTCTCTCGCTTTACTTTTGTAAAGGAAAAAAAAAAGTTTGTTGGCTTATTCTTTAGGCAAGATGATCCAGTCATCTAAATTGTTGTGTTCTTCAATGTAAGATCCAAAATGTGTCATTTAAACTATGGTTAAAACAGTGTGGTGTGCCATATAAATACAGTCATGTGTTGCTTATTGACGATATGTTCTGAGAATTGTGTTAGGTGACTTCTTCATCATGCAAGGATCATGTGATGTACTTATACCAACCTAGATGGTTTAGCCTACCCCAAACCTAGGCTACAATAAATAGCCTATTACTCCTAGGCTACAAAACTATACAGCATATTACTGTACTGAATATTGTAGATAATTGTAAGACAATGTTAAATGTATGTCTATCTAAATATAGCTAGATATAGAAAAGATACAATAAAAATATGGTATAAAAGATAAAAAATTGTACATCTGTATATGGCACTTATCATGAATGGAGGTTGCAGAACTGGAAGTTGTTCTGGGTAAGTGAGTCAGTGAGTGAGCGGTGAGTGAATGTGAAGGCCAGGACATTACTGTATACTGCTATAGACTATAAACACTGTTACATAGGCTATACTAAATTTATAAAAACATTTTTATTTCTTCAATGATAAATTAACCTTAGCTTACTGTAACTTTTTACTTTATATACTTTTTAATGTTTTTGAACTTTTTGACTCTTTTGTAATAACATTGAGCTTAAAACACAAATATAATGCATAGCTATAAGAATTTTTCTTTCTTTGTATCCTTATTCTATAAGCTTTTGTCTATTTTTAATTTTTTTTTTTTTGACTTTTTAATCTTCTTTGTTAAAAACTAAGACACAAACGCACACAATAGCCTAGGCCTACACAGGATCAGGATATCAATATCACTGTCTTCCACCACCACATCTTGTCCCACTGGAAGGTCTTCAGGGGCATGGAGCTGTCAACTCCTATGATAACATTGCCTTCTTGTGGAACACTTCCGGAAGGACCTGCCTGAGATTGTTTTACAGATAACTTTTTTTTAAGTAGAAGGAGTTCAATCTAAAATAACAATAAGAAGTATAGTATAGGAAACACATACACCAGTAACATAGTCATTTATCATCATTATCCAGTATTACGTACTGTACAGAATTGTATGTGCTAGACTTTTATATGACTGGCACTCCAGTAGGTTTGTTTACACTTTTGTATGGTCTCCTGTGGAATAGTATATATGTAGCATGTAGTATGTGCCAGGTATTGTTCTGAGTGCATTTTGCAGATTAAAAAATTTCATCCTGCCGGGCGCGGTGGCTCACGCCTGTAATCCTAGCTCTGGGAGGCCGAGGCGGGTGGATCGCTCGAGGTCAGGAGTTCGAGACCAGCCTGAGCAAGAGTGAGACCCCGTCTCTACTAAAAATAGAAAGAAATTATCTGGCCAACTAAAAATATATATACAAAAAAATTAGCCAGGCATGGTGGCTCATGCCTGTAGTCCCAGCTACTCGGGAGGCTGAGGCAGTAGGATCGCTTAAGCCCAGGAGTTTGAGGTTGCTGTGAGCTAGGCTGATGCCACGGCACTCACTCTAGCCCGGGCAACAAAGTGAGACTCTGTCTCAAAAAAAAAAAAAAAAAAAAAAAAAAAATTTCATCCTTACAACAACCTTATAAGGTAGTTGCTGCTATTATTCCTGTTATTAGATAAGCAAGCTAAGACATTCAGAGATTAAACAGTGTGTCTAATAATACAGCAAATACACGGCATCGTAGGGTTTGAAGCCCACAGAGTCTGGCTGTCGTGTTTTCACTTGTAACCTCTGACCTCTGTCCTCTACCCCTAGTGGCCAGGTGAGATGGACCTGTATTGTACTGTGTGTTGAAAAAGTAAGGTGTATATATTTTGCCATAAATTTTGAGTGAACTGATGATGTCTGTTCCTCTCTTCCTCCTAATGGTTTAGGGACTTAGTTCTGAAACTCCACCTTTCTAAGTGGAAGGCCTATGCCATTGTTACCTTTAGGAAGTAATTTCTGCAAGTAAAAATGGCTACCTTTGGAAATTACTTTCTGTAAGTAATTTGCAGAAAATCAGCATGAAAAGCACTGGACTATAAATAATTCTGATGTGTCCTCCAACACAATTGTAAATAATTGAATTAGTAAAGTATATCTGCCTTTACCATGTATGAGAAAACCTTGTATGATACTTAGGCTAAATGGCATTTCTTTTTTATATTGAGGGTGTATTTTTTAAATATGTTAAATGAATATCCTTTAATTTTTTCCATAGTGTATCTTTTTTTTTTTTTTTTTTTTTTTTGAGACAGAGTCCTGCTCTGCCACCTGGGCTAGAGTGCCGTAGCATCAGCCTAGCTCACAGCAACCTCAAACTCCTGGGCTCAAGTGATCCTTCTGCCTCATCCTCCCGAGTAGCTGGGACTACAGGCATGCACCACCATGCCCGGCTAATTTTTTCTATATATGTATTTTAGTTGGCCAGATAATTTCTTTCTATTTTTAGTAGAGACAAGGTCTCGCTCTTGCTGGTCTCGAACTCCTGACCTCAAGTGATCCACCCGCCTCGGCCTCCCAGAGTGCTAGGATTACAGGCGTGAGCCACCGCACCCGGCCTCATAGTGTATCTTTTTAAAAGATACACAAATAAGTTATTTTGAAGATATTTAATTTGTCAAAATCTAAGAATACATGGGAGTCTAATCCCATACTAGACATGGATCTTAAAGATGCCAGTGGATATTGCATTTAAATTGCGCTTAATCAATGCCCCTTGATGGTTTTAGTGATGTATCTTTTCATATCAATGACCCAACTTCAGCTGTCATCACTCAAATTCAGTATCTGGATAGTTACGCATCTTTCAGGCAGGGTGGCTGTCACTTTTTCTCTTTTCTCCTGTCTGAGACTGACAGTAGTTGATGAGTTTTGAATTGCTGCCCCAAGGTAATAGTCAAGGCAAGAATTGTTTCTCACACCCTCATTTCAAGTAAAATTATATTAAATACAGGCAGTCAATACTTGAAAACTTTGAGTTGTATCTCTTCAATCTATGCTTCCTAATGACCATAAATGCTTCAATTTTCTTGGCTTTGGTTTTCCATATTTGTGTAGTGACGGGGTTAGAATTTTATTCACCATATCAACTCTTACATTTTACAATTTTGTTTAAAAAATTCACGTGCCCTTTTCTCCCTCAGTCCACGGTACTTTATATTGTGAATATAGAAAAATAAGGTCATCTTAAACAAGGCATTGTCTAGCAATCCTATGAGAGATGTCAAAGTAACTCCTTCGAAGTAACAGTATTTGCTGTCATACAATTATTATGTTTACTACTTGCTAATGAAGGGTGAAATATTCTGATAGCTGCTAATGTCTACTTGGCTGTGAGAATTTAAGGTGAACTGCCGTAATTTAGAGCACTTTATTTCACAGATTATTTAACTGGATATCAAGTAGCTGTTTTGTACTATTGCATAATCTGCAAAGTGAAGAAGGTGAAAAGAGAATGTTGGCTCAACCCCTCCTTACTTTAAACATATTTCAGGGGGGAAAGTGTCATCATAATTAGCATCACCATCATTGCCAGTGTTATTTTTAGCAACCTCAGACACTTACACATTCTGAGCTTCAGTAGTAGTACCTGAGCCATGCTTTATGACCAGGAAAATGACTTCAGCTGGTTGATACTTACTGACTACTCACCATGTGCCATGCCTCATGCTAGGTCCTTCATGTGTATTATACTACATAATCCTCATCACTGTTTTACACATGGGAAAACCGAGGCACAAAGAAATTTAGTAACTTTCTCAGTGACAGAGTAACGAAGATAGGATTCAAACCAAGACATTTGTGCTCTAGATCCTGAAGTCTTAACCGCTATGCTACATTGCCTTCAGTATTCTTGAAAATTAATTTGAATGAGTCCATTTGCAATTGAAGAAAATTGTTGTAAATCAAAGATAGCATAGCGTCTTGGAAATTCAGATTATTTATGTCCACAAAGATTCCAACTTTCCAAAATGAAAAGAGAAATTTCTAAGTTTTGCATTTATTATGTCTAATATATTACTTATATGGCAATTTGATGACAGAGGAATAGGAAAGTTTTATCACTTTACTGCTTATAGATAATATAGTTTTATTTATTGATTTTATGGTTTATTGTTTGATGCCAAGTCTGGTCAGGAATGTAACATCAAATTATAGTGATGTTCCTATAGGAAAAGTCTTTTGAACAATGATCTTTAAAGTGTGACTTCCAGAAAATGCATTATGATAGAAGTCCAGATTTCTGATTTGTAATCACTCTGAATACATGGGAGAATTTAAGTTATTCAATTTTTTTTCCCTAAAAATTGTTCTCCATTTCCTTAATGCTGTTGGATCATCCCCCCTGCCCCCCACCAACTTGGGATACAAGGAGAATCAGATCATCGGGCATCTAAATAACACATGAATTTACAGCCTTTTGTAGAAATATAATTTTATTATGCCTTGAACAGATCTCTGTTGATTGGCTTGAGTTTCAGATAAAATAGTTGGCCAACATTTAGTGGTCATGTTTTATCAAAAACACATATCTTTAAACACTCAGAATCAAATGCAGAACTGTTAAATGCTGTCACTGTGAGATGCATGTGGGGACTGAGAAGGACTTTGAGATCAGCATGCAGTTCCCAAGTATTAAGGAAATAGCTAGGGAAATTCGGAAACAATATGCACGTAGATTATTGTTCTTTGGCAAAATTCCTTTGCAAGAGAATTTCCCCTCAACTTTTAGCTGCAATTGTAGGTTATATGAACATATCTTGTTAGCACAAAATGTTTACTAGAAACTCATTCAAAAAGTAACATGAGAAACTTCCTATAGATTTTCAAATTTACAACTGTAATATAGGATTTTATTATGTAAGTTGAAACTAAAAATAGCAAGGGAGCCATCTTGTGAAATACTGTTTGAACTGCAAGCGCATGGTTTCTGGGCGAAGAGGAAATTTGATTATGTTAAAGTTGACACAAAATGTCAAAGCAACCCTTTTATTTAGTTACTTTAATTGATACATTTGTTTTGATGCACCTATGCATTCTTTCTCAGTCTTACTATGTAAAACAGCACATATTTTCAAAATGGCATGTCCAGATACAGAACTATATGCTGTGATTATACAACTGAGAAAAACTCTTAAGTTTAAGGAACATTGCCTGTATCCTTGATCCCAAACCCTTGCTTTAAGACATTACATCACTTCATTCAGTAAATTTCAGTGTCCACATTCAGAGAGTGGAGATAATTAGTTGTACTAAAACCTCATTGGGTTGTTGTGAAAGTTAAATTAAGTATATATGTATGAAGGAATTAGCACTATAGATGACAAGCAGTGAGAGGGCCAGTGTTCAATAAATAATAATGTTTGCCATTATCTTTCTTATTTGTAATGAAAATTATTTTATTATTATTTTATTACTGGCAATGAAAATATAGTAATATAGTGATATCTTAGTAGTCTCGAAGAGGTAAGTATAATCAATAAAGAGAAAATGCAAATACAATGCAAATATGCAGAAGAGATTTTGAACGATGATAAGAAGGGCAGAGGGATATCTTCATGTAGCACCTTTTCCTAACCCCCACCATGGCGGTGAATGCCACACTGAACAGGTGTTGGAGAACATTTTAGGCCTAAGCTCTGATATTTTATCAGGTATGCTTCAAAACCTCATCCTTGAGGATGATGAACCGCCAGAGAAGAATGAGGAGAGGGCTACAGGGAGGCATAGACTGTAGGAGGGTAGCTTCAGGAAGCAAGTGGTATTTATTTAGATGTCCAGTGGAAATACACCAGGCGTACAATGATGACTAAAACATGGTCCCTGATCTTGCAGAGTTAATGATTACAATCTAATTAGATAAATCTAATGAGAGGAAAACCTGTATACAGGAGGTGGATCCAATCCAGCCATGGGAGTATGCAGTGAGGGTTCAAGGATGGCTTCTTGGAGAGTTGATATCTAACTCAGGTAATCAGTAATTTTTAGCATAAGCCAGGAGAAGATCATAGGGGTGGGAGTGTATGCATTTGAGGCAAGGGAAGAAACATAATCAGAGGGGATCAATAGGGAAGTAATTTGATTTGGTTTACCTATTTGTATCTTATTTGTTTGATTTGTATTCTCTCTGATACTTATTTTCACATACGATGAAATTATTTTCCTCCAAAATAGTAACCAATTTCCCTGGCACTATTAACTGAATAATTCTTCAATTTCCAACTATTTGTGATATTTCTTTTAATGATACATTTAAAAATTAGTATATGCTCTTCCTGATCTTATTATGTTCTTTGCTGTTTCATTTCATCCCATTCTATACTAGCCCAAGCTGTTCTCCAAAGTTTCTGCATATGTCCTGAAAAGATTATTTATAAGTATTTTATATTTCCCCTAATATTATGAATAAGTACTTTTCCATTTCACTCAGTACATTTGAGATGATGCTGAAGTATTGCAATGCTGTTGGTTTCTACATTTTTGTCATGCATTCAGCTATTTTACTGAGCTTTTCTTTATTCTGCAATTTTTAGTATTCTTCTGTGTTTACTAGATATTTAATTCCACCCACAACTGATATATTTGTCTTCTTCTTTGTAATAATTATTCTTTTTATTTCTTTACTGCCATTACACCTGCTAGAGCTTTCAGAATAATAATAAACAATAGTTTGTAAAGTAGCTATCATTTTTTCCCCTGATTTTAAGGAAATTTATCCAGTTGTACTTTAACATTAAGTATGATATTAAATGTTTTGAGATAGATATTCTGTGTCATGCTAAGATAATAATTTTATATTTTTACCTTTTAAAGAACTATAAGAGTTGGTGCAGAATATTGTACAATGTCTTCTTGAGCTACAAATGTAACATATTCTAGATATTCTTTTCTCTTTTTAGTATTATATAATATTTCAAATATGTACAAGTGTCTAGAGAGAGAAATATTGCAAATCTACCTTTATCAAATCTTAACATTGCTTCTTGCTGTTTTTCTTGTTATTGTTAAATAAAAACATAATACAGAAAGTTGAAGGCCTTTCTCAGTCTCACTGGATGGGCACTGTTCACCCCCCATTCAATGACTAATTAATCTTCTCCCTGCTTCTGGCATATACTCATCTTTGCAGATATGTTTGGGTATATTTCTGAGCTCTCTATCTGCCTCTCCCTGTCCAATACCCTAGTACCACATTGTCTTAATCACATTGATTTTTAATTGCTAAAGTAGATCTTGATATCATATAAAGCAAATCCCTTCATTCCTTTTTTCCAATTTTTTTTACTTTTTTATATGAGTTTTATATAAGTTAATCAAGTTCTATCAAAAATTCTTCCAAAATATTTATTGCAATCACATATTTACACATAATTTGATAAAAATTGATACCTGTATCTCTCTTCATTTCTTCAAATCTTCTTTTATGTCATTCATTTTGTAACTTTTTTGTCATTTTATGCACAAAATACTTATATGTTATTATGTTTATTCTTAGAGATCTTTATCACTATTGAGATTTTCTGTTTTGTGTTGGCTTTGTGAATTGGTTATTTCTGGTGGTATAGGAATGTTGTGGTGTGGGAGAGAAGAGCTGAGGAATTTTAGCCAGTCAATGTTTAATTTACTTATTGAACATCTCCATCTTGTTTCTCTTGTCCATTTAGTTCAGGCTGTCCCATGAAATTATTTTCATTTGCCGTTAATTCCTCCTCTAAGTATCCATTGTATTTAATTATCTTTCTTAGCATTTGATTTATTCATGGATTTTCTTCTTTAGAGGCTTATGTTGAGTAGGAAACCTTTTGTTCTATTTATTTTCTTTTTCATTCTTCTTTCACTCTTCACTCATCATTTATCCTTGGGTCCTTGCAGAATTTCCTGATACAGTACATGAACATTTTTCGTCTTAGTGTGGAGTTATTTCAAGGATTTTTCGCAGGTCTGTTCTACTTTCAGTGTTTAAATGTTGCATATTGAGAGCAGTTTTGGCCTCCGGGTAGATACAGCATTTGAATGGTCCTAACTTAGCAGCAAATGATGATAGAGGTAGAGAAGATGAGACATATGGCACTACCAGAAAATGCAAGACTCGTGCACCATGATTGATAGTGGAGAAATGCAAACACATTTTCCTCTCTGCTTCCTAGTTGGCTTGCTCTTGAATTTCAGAGATCAAAGTAAACATGGGCCCCAAATTATGCTATCCCAGCTGTTTAAGAGCAGTGTTTTCATGGGAATGTTTCTTATATGCATGATTGTCTTCCTTGGTTTTCAGTGTAGCAAATCCTTGTCCATTTGTGTGCTTTAATTAATGTTTTAAGAAAAGTGAGTGGATGGCATATTTAGTGGATTTTGTTAACAATTTGGAAATGTTTGGATCAGTGTTTTCTTCATCTTTGTGTTCTCAGTATCTAGCTAGCATGGTGACTGGCAAATGGTATTCATTGAAAAATTTTTCATTGAACAAAATTAAATCTCATTGATTGTTGTTATGATATTTGATTTCTTCTTTTCTATATATAGCTTACCACTTTATGATACAGAAGTGATCCAAGTAAAACAATAGTATGTATTTTTTTCTTATCTAAAATTTCTCTCCATGAGATTAGGGTAATAAGTTCTATCTCTTAAATTTTTAATCAGAATTACTTAGATGTTTTTTAAAAATGTGTTTAACTCTAGAAGGGTCTATAGCAATGCAACTTCAATTTATTGTTGCTTTTATCTTTACAGTTGTGAGTAAATATAATCATAAACTACTGTCTCCACACTGGAAGCTGGATAAGAGATTCAAGGTTTCCATGAACTTCCTATTAGTCAAATCCATAGTATGTTAACTGCAGCCAACAAGTCTAAACAGTTTTACTCTGTTACTTAATTTCAGTAAGTTTGACACAGACAGTAGAAAGGCTACTATTATCCAAAAGTGTTGCTTATTACAAGTTTAGCCTAACATCTTTCAATGGATGTGAACTTGCTTGTGAGAGTTAGCTACTTCACAGGCTTTCATTAAATATCCCAAATACACATAACCAATAATGTATTTAGGGTTGATCAATTTATCCTTATGGGTATTTGAAATTTTTCAGTAACTAGGTGTATTCTTAAGTAATGATCCATGATTTAAATAACTGGATGGCAAGCTAAATTAGGAGAACATCTCAAATCACAAGTGCAAACATGATGGATTTGGGCCATCTTCAACCCTGAAAATGAAATAAAAGCTTAACTTTTTGTTCAAGAGGAGCCTGCATCTTTCTTCACTGCCTGTTGGCAAAAATGTTTGGCCTTTGCTTAGTGTTTATACCTTTCTCTTGATATACAGCATCATTGTATTTTTGTGTAATCATATTTATCCTTCACTTTCTTTATGTTTCTTCCTTAGTGGTTATGCTTAAAGAATTATTCTCCTGACATTTCTTCATAGTATCTGATGGTCAGATTTTTAAATATTTGATGATTTAATCAATCTGATAATATTTAGTGTGTAATGTACGAATAAGGACATGATTTGTTTCCAAGTACCTTATTGCTTACCTCATCAGTGAAGATTTAACTCCTTTTAAATTGATTTGAAATATCATATTTATCAAATACTTAATTCATTTACATTTTGGAGTCCTTTTCTGTGCTTTCTATTGTTTTCATTCATTAATCTGCTACATAGTTTTAATTATTAAAACTATAGATAACATCCTTTTAATTTGGAAGTAACCTTTATCTCTTATTAGTCTTCCTTTTAAATATTTATTGACTATTATTGTTCATTGTATTCCAGATGAATTTTAGAATCATTTCATTAATTTACAAATTTTTTAAAACCTATGCATTTTGATTGTAAAGATAGTAAATTTGTTAATTATTCAGGGAGAGGCATCTACCCAAAAGAACAAAAGGCATTCTATGAAAAAGACATCTGGACTAGAATGTTTGTAGCAGCACAATTCACAATTGCAAAGATGTGGAAACAGCCCAAGTGGCCATCAATACATGAGTGGATTAATAAAATTTGGTATATGTATACCATGGAGTACTACTCAGCTATAAGAAACATTGGTGATATTGCACCTCTTGTATTATCCTGGATAGAGCTGGAACCCATTCTACTAAGTGAAGTGTCCCAAGAATGGAAAAACAAGCACTGCATGTACTCACCATCAAATTGGTTTTAACTGATCAACACTTAAGTGCACATATACTAATAACGTTCATCAGGTGTTGGGCAGATGGGAGAGGGAGGAGGGAATGGGTATATACACACCTAATGCATGCGGTGTGCACCTTCTGGGGGATGGACACACTTGAAGCTCGACTTGGGTGGGGCAAGGGCAATATATGTAACCTAAACATTTGTACTCACAGAATATGCTAAGATAAAAAATAAATAATAATTTTTATGAGTTCCCACAGAGAAGCATATTTCTCTATGTTTTTATTTTTCTTTACCTCCTTTCTAAAGTATTTTGAGGCATTTGCATTTGTGTGTCAATCAGTGAAAAATATTTATTGATTGTCATTTATGCGCTAGTTAGTAAGCCACTATTCACACATGTGGGTTCTTGAGTTATAATTGCAAAATATATACCTAGAAAATAAGTAATCAATCAGTCTCTACACTCATGGAACTCATATTCAAGTGGGGAAGATAGACATTGAATGCCCATAATCTTTGACTATAATGGTTATTAAACTAGAAAGTAACAACAAAAAGCCAATCCCAAAATATTTAGCCACATTTTTGAGTAAGACAAAATTAAAACTAAAAGTCCAAATTAATTTAATAGGAAGAAGAGTAAAAGGTTTATCTATCAAAAGAGGCCTTCTGTGTGCTTCTAGAAAGCATGCATTCTTTAACCCAATCATGGATGTGGACAATACTTCTATTATAAAGTAAATGACATTGAACTGCTTGAATCGTAACAAATAGATATTGTTGCACAAAACTTGAAAGCTTTCAAAATCTTCATAACTTTAAGCAAGTTTCATAATTTTAAGTTTTTAATTATTGTTTTCTGGTGTCCACTTGAATAAAATGGTTTGAAAGTTGCTACTGAACTTTAATCTTTGAATAATTTAAGCATGTTTGAATGCTACTCTTAAATTAAGTCATTGCACTGTTCTCAGTGTTTTCTAAGTGCCAATGAAAGCTTTATAGTCAGCAGGATTATCAGTAATAGAGATAGGAGTAAACCTAATGAAAATATTGGCTTTATTGAATGTGTTACTACTTCAGTTTTCATCATCTTATCAAAGTTGAATTGGAACATTAGCTGTACTTTGTATATTATTGAAATATTTGCTTATAAGAGTATTTTATATTATCATATATTAAAAGGTTAAATAATACGATGGGATTCTCAACTCAATTATTTCAAGATATATAAAGATTGATATTTTATAATATTTGTGAATTTCTGAATCAATTTGATGTCATGTTTTTTAAATCACTACTCATTTATAAACAACAGATTTTTTTTCTTTCTTTTTTTTTAGGATTTGGAAACATCTCACCACGCACAGAAGGCGGGAAAATATTCTGTATCATCTATGCCTTACTGGGAATTCCTCTCTTTGGTTTTCTGCTGGCTGGAGTTGGAGATCAACTAGGGACCATATTTGGAAAAGGAATTGCCAAAGTGGAAGATACGTTTATTGTGAGTATGACAGATTTTTAACTACATGTATTTGTTGTTTCATTTTTTAAGAGTATCATACTTTTTCTATCATCTAAGGTACAGTTGGACATTCAGCTATTAGGGTTTCCTTAACAGTTTATTGGCATCCCTATGAGCATGTAATTTACTGTCTTTTAATTGTTTTTATACTTAATCTGAGTGAATAAATTAGTGCATGAGAAAAACCCAAAAAGATATATGAAAAAAGTAGAAATTGGATAGTTCCAGGTTCAAATTCCAGATGTACTATCTCCTAGCTACATTCTCTTAAACTAGTTATTTTTCCCCAAAATCTCCATTTTCATATTTGTATAGTGTGAATAATGGTACTGTGGAGGCATTACTCTAAGGGCTGGCAGCAGTATAAGTTAAACATTAATGTAGATAGTAAATGACTGACAATATTTTGTTATTAAAAAATTGCTTTGGTACCTTTATATAGCCCCTTTGGGAAGGATGCAATACAAACAGCAAACACGAGAAAGGTAATCATATAACTTAATTCAGTAATGCCATTGATAGAAACGTACCTAAGGAATGTAATTCAGTAGAACCAAAGGTAGTATACATGAAGATGTTCATGCTTGTATTATAGCCAATAGAAAAGAATTAAAATGCTTTTATGAGAATTTTACATGAAAAATAATTATACTCCTATGATGATAATAAGCCTGTATTCTTTAAGAAAATTGTGGAAGAAGAAAATGGTTGTGTTAGAGGGTGGAATTATAAACGATTTCTCACTACTGGCACCACTGTTGCAAATAAATTTTATTTACTATTCAATAATGTTTCATCTCTTCACAAAAAGTTCAACAAGATATTTATATTTAACTCTATGGATGAAATAAAGCTATTGAGTATTATTTTCTCAATTTACATTACAGTTCCAGTTTTAGTATTAGTCATGTTTCATATTTATGATTAAATTAGCTCTCAAACATTTTTACTCTTAGAGTGGAATAAAATATAGTTTTCTTATATTGATATTAGAAGTAGCTATATTAATCAAGAGGGCAGATCAGTAGTATGAACTTGTTAATACCCAATTGCTCATTCATTCATTCAACAAATTTTCAAGTGCCTACTAGATGCTGGGTCATGTTTTTTATGTAGTATATGCAATAGTGCATAAAAAAAAGTTGCACGCCCTTCGGGTGATGACCTTTCAGTCATCACGATTCAGTGTTTGGTACCAAGCACTATTCTAAAAACTTCACAAATGTGAACTCATTTAACTCTCACATATGAAATGAGGATGGGGACTAGAAGAATGCCTATGTTCTCTTTCCATTCTATGATTTCATGGTTCTTTATCTCTAAAAATTCTCAAGCTCTAACATTCAGTGATTTTCATATAGTGTGGGATGTGACCTATAATTTTTACAGTAGATAGGACAGATCCAGTTAGAGATTAAAAATATACAGTAACTAACTTCAAATAGAGAGCTTGAAGATAAACTCCTATATATAGCTCAACTTCATTTAATACATTATACTATGGAGATTTTTTTTATTGGAGGAAGAGGTAAAAAAATAAGTATGGGTACTCAACAGCTATGGCTTAGATATGTTGAAGATGTATCCTTTCCTAGAGATCATGTAGGCTTCTTAATTGTACAGTTTAGTGCCGAAAAACAGAGAAACAATTCACCTGGTTCATGTGGGAATAAAGCTGTGGACTTTAGATCTGTTAGTATTATGCTCTAATTAATGGAATTAGTAGTAAGAAAAAGTGATGGGAGTGACAGAGGAAAGTCTTCATGAAATTAATGTTCACCAATTATAAATTGTAAATATTTAATTCTTGTTTCAGTTTTTTCTACTTTCATATGTTTCTGAATTGTGTGTGGTCCACGATCAGTTGTATGCCTATAAAATAGAAATATTTCAAAAGTAGCGCAGGTAAACAAATAATGATGCAAATCTGAAACTGCATTCACAGAGCAAATGGAATTTATTTTTAAATGCATTTCACCTGTTGTAAAGCTGTGTAAGAGTAAAGCAGCATCATTATTAGCATTGATTGTTTTAAGTTATTTATGTTATTCCCAATTTTCATAAGTAAGGACAATTGAAAACTAAGAATAAAAGGGAGTAGCTTACTTGCTAATTTGCTGATAACAGCATATGGGTTAACTTTGTGGGCATGCCAGTAATCAACCCCTCTCTCTCTCTCTCCGCCCCCCATGTATCTATCTGTATGTATATGTGTGTGTGTGTAGAAGTGGAATGTTAGTCAGACCAAGATTCGCATCATCTCAACAATTATATTTATCCTATTTGGCTGCGTCCTCTTTGTGGCTTTGCCTGCGATCATATTCAAGCACATAGAAGGCTGGAGCGCCCTGGATGCCATTTATTTTGTGGTTATCACTTTGACAACCATTGGATTTGGCGACTACGTTGCAGGTAAGGTTTTCCTGGCCCCCACATTGCTCACCGAACCTGTTTCTTTTAGACTTTTCTAAAACTTGGGTTTATAATGAAATGCAATGGCTGTAGGAGTTTCGTAGGGCTGCCATAACCAACTACCACAAGTTGGGTGGCTTTAAACAAAACAAATCCATTTCCTCATGGAAGCTGGATATCGGGTGCCAGCGGGGCCATGATCCCTCTGAGACTCTGGGTAGAATCTTTCTTTGCTTCTTTCTGGTTTCTGGTGGAGGCTGTCGGTCCTTGGCTTACAGCTGCATCACTCCCTGCTCTGCCTCTTCCAAGCAAGGTGTTCTTGTGTCTCTCAGTTTCCTATGAGGATACCAGTCATATTGCATGAGGGACCCACCCTACTCCAGTATGACCTCATCTTAACTAATTACATCTGCCAGAACCTTATTTTCACAGAAGGTTACATTCTGAGGTACTGGGGATTAGGACTGCAGCGTATCTTCTTAGAGGACACAAATCAACCTATCACAGTGGCAAAGACAAAAAGTGACCCTGTGGCACTGGAGGCAAACAGAAGGGTGGATTTGAACATTTATTTTTTATTCTGTGAGGGAAATGTAATCACTGGTTGTTCAGAATTTTACATTTTTACCCTAATTTTAGAAACTAAATATCTGCCTCTTACTTATTTTTGTAACTGGTGTAAGAATTCAGGTTTAATTTATCTTTGACCTTTCAACTTAGGCTCTTTCCTGCCTTAGTTTTAAAAACAGCTACAAACTTCAGATGTTCTTGGCTACTTAAAATCTTTTTTTTTCCTCTAAAATATTTACTCATTTAATTTTTAATTCTTAGGACAGCATTTTTGACCTTAACTAGTGTCTACATTTTTCTATTCACATTTTTTCATTTCTCAAAAAATCAAGTGCCATTTGCTCTGTTGTATTTCTTAGATCTTATGTCCCTGTCAATTCAACTCTCTCTTTTCCACTTACTATCCACCATCATTATTGTTGTAATTCCAATTTTAAATAAAATATAGTAATGGTGGTAAAAGTAAGTATGCTAATGTACCATGAATCATTTTTACCAGCTTCTAAAAATCTAAACCATTCTTTTTTTTAAAAAAAAAAATTCACTTGGAAGTATTTAAAAAACATGGTAAACATTATAGTAGGATTGTGTTATTAAATTTCTCAGAATAAACTCATCACACTAATTTAGTTTTAAGAGAGTTTTATACTTTCAGACTATTCACTGTTTTATCTTTACCCAAACTACCACTTAAATATTTTCAGAAAAGAAAATATGTTCTGCAGTTCTATAAAAATCTCAGGGAAGTCTGATAGTTCATCTGTTCCTATAGATTTGTTATTGAGGATTTAACCAGGAAAATCTCTCCTTTGTGGGGAATGTGTAATATCCTTGAAGATGGGGATGTTTTCGTGAACAAAGCTTTGCTTTGGTCAAAAACACTATGTACACATCTCTGGACTAGATGGTGACCCCAGGAAAAAAGAGTGCATCACTTTGGGGGAGATCTTTTTGTGTAATAATTAGCAAAATGTGGACAGAAGAATTTCAGACATTTGTAACTCCATATAAGAAGATAAGCTTCTGTCCTAAAATACTCATTTTCTACCTCTTATTGGAGATATATAATTGGCTTGTGTAGACATGGAAAGTATGTTAACATAGGAGAAAATTAGAAACAGTGATGATGACAAAAAGTATACTTGTCTGTTAATCTTAGGCTGTCTTATCACTTTATAACTATAATTAATAAGGTCCTAGAGCAATGTGGACTATACAGGTATTATGTGATGAGTCTTATATTTTCAGGCCAACAGCCTCCTATTTATTACTTGTGTTATTTTAAACAACTGACAAACTGTGTCCATCCAGTATGTGGCCTTTATGGTCTGAGACTCTCTAAAAAAACAAAAATTATAAATGAAAATAAAGGTGGGTGGAATCCTAAAATTACAGTGTATTTGTGACCACTGTATAAACTGGCTTAGGGGAAAAAGCAAATATTTTTACTTTATGGCTTTGTAGAAGATGAAAAAAAAATTTTTTTAACTTACCTTAAGAGATCAACACTCTGCAACTGGTTAGACTGGCTAGATTGCACGAGTCTATTAGTAGCTACTCCCAACTGCCCAAGGAAAACATCTTGTGTGTATCAGCGGTGACCCTGATTCAAAATTATGACACAGTGTGGTAGGAGAGTAGGGTGACAGAAAGATCCCTGTGTGTCATTAAGTATAATCTAACAAACAAATCCTTAGTAGGATTTATTATATTGTTACCCTTCTTTAAATCCGTTACTTATTTTATTTTTATTTTATGGAAGAAATAATAAAAAATGGTAGAAATACACTGTTTTAAGCATAGGAATTTGATGTGATTAAAGTCACAAATGCTAAGTAAGAAAAATTAGAGAGGAGGCAGATTAACACAGTTTTGTCCGTTCACCTTTGTCTCCTTAATTTATGTGTTATGTTTTATGGCCATGTTGGTCTTCATAAAGCCGTAGAACCCGGCTGCTAGTACTATGGTCATTACATGCTGGGTTCTTGTGCCCAGGGAGTGTTTCTGGAATGAGGCGTGGATGAGGGGGCAGATGTGGCAAAGGCCGGGTAGCTAATGTGTGCCCTTTGCAAGAGTCTTTGGAAAAATAAAACTTGTGAGGATTTCTTATTAAAGGATCTTAGAAAATAATTGCCTCATATAGTTCGTTAGAGTACACAAAATTAGCCTTTGCTTCTTGGCTCCTTGTGACTGTAAAATTAGCTATTGAGCTAAGTAAGGCGAGGTCCCCATCTGGGAATGATCAGTTATTTACTTTTTAGAACCTTCCCTCTTGCTATTAGATGTCGCTACAGATAGAGTTCTTATTTAATTTGGCTATTTTTGCCAGGGCAAAGCAAGAGCCATTGCTCTAACTTGAACCTTCTCGTCTTTCTATTGGGTTATAAATCTCAAAAGAAAACAAAGATGTACATCCCCTAATGCACACTCAGTATTCGATGCTCTTCTCAAACCCTGCAAAACCTGTTCCGAATGGGATTAGGGCTCAATTACATTGTTATAAGGAACATCTCTGAAGCTATCTTAAATAACATGTTCTTTAAACTGTGGCGTTATTGAAAGATAAGAACATATTTTGGAAAGTGATTTATAAACGTTTATGATACAGTTTGTAATATATTCATATTTCTTAATGTTGGTGTAGTTATTGGGAGCATCTCAAGAACAACAAGTGATGCTGTGGTGATTTAGAGCAGAACTCTGAAATAGTGCTTGTCCCCAGGGAATAAACAAGAAAAGTAGACTTTCTATGATGAGAAGAAAATATGACAACTCCTATTTCTATGCATTTCTAAATCCCCACTCCTTACTTTTTATTTTTATATGTCACAATGTTTATGATACAATATATTAGAGCATAATAAATTTCTAACTCATGAATAACTGTATATTTAGATTTGCACATATCGTACTTTTCCATTGTCGGTAATGTTGAATCCAAAGCATTTAGAGACCACAGATAGGCAGTGGTCTCTGTGCATGTGACTGAATATGGGAATTCAGCACTTAGTACTTTTTCTGCAGGAAGAGATCTCCCAGCAAATTTTAATTTTATATTTATATGGGCAAAATGTTTTAGTGGCTTACTGAGGGTTTCCTTAGTGATTGGTACCTGCTTCTTCCTGATGACCCTTTTCGTCTTATCTCAGGGGTCAGTGTTCTGGGGCTAAATGGGACCTGGGAGGCCACAGAGTCAGTCCAACACTTTTGTTTGACATATGAATAAGCAGACCCCTATTGCTAAGGGTAGTGAATGCAGAGTACCTCTTCCTGAAAGGTGAGAAGGGAGAAAGGAAATTATTTAGCAAAGTGTCATTTACTTGATTTTAAAAGCATTTATAATGATTTATATAGTCAAATTCATAGAGATAAGTTAAAGTTCATGGTTAAATTATTATTTAAAAATTAATGTTGATGCTTTATGTTCTGTTTCTTAACTTTTACCATTTTATTTTTTTATTTGGACAGATGCCTGGGGTGATAAGTTGTTAAGTCATGCTTGCTTTATAGACTGAGTGCTAAATCAGCTTTTCTTCATTAAAATAAAATAAGTAGTATTAGTATATGGTAATATGTGAAAGATTGTCTTTTACTTATTCAGGCTGGCTTTTACAACTTGTCTTCTTTAGAAAGGTCCATGGCTTTAAAAGAAAACACTCACAAAAAAAGGAGTTGGTGATTCTTCAAAATTTGAGAAAAGTCAAATAATTACCTAACTTAATACAATTTAAAATTCTTTTTCAAAGCTGGTGGCTCCTTTAATATACGCTGCTAGGGTTAGAGGGGGTCAATGGAATCTAAGACACACATTTTCACAGCTTGGTTAGAAGCTGCCCAATGTAGTCCTTCCAAACACTTCTTTTCATAAACCGGATTGATTCATGAGAGGCAATGTGAATGGGTAAAAAAGCCAGATGCAGATTTATTGTTTCACAAAGCAGTGTCCTCACATTACCTAGTTTTCTAATAAAAACCAAAAATTCCAAGCAAAAATTCAGATGTTCTAAGAAATCTTCATGGTCGATATTATGAAAATATCTAAGCATTGGTTTATTTCACCATAGAAATATACCTCTTTGGAATTTTGGTGAGTGAAATTTATACTTGGTTAAGTAATGAAATTTTTTTCAGCACACATGTAGTTATTGAATGCGTACTAGGTCAATCAGGCTTTGGTGCTTACTGCCTTGTGTTCCTTCTATATAGAAAATATAATTTGGAACTTTCCCAGGTAAAATTCTTCTTCTCCTGGTTCATTTACCTTTATAACATTTTTATAATTCTTCATGGTTCTATAATCATTTGTCATCACATTTGTTTGACTTGGAAAAAACATATTTGTATGTCTCATATTAAGAATGAAGTTTTCTTGGAATTATGTTTTAAAACTCATTATTGGAAATGCAGTGTTTAGGTAACCAAACTATTGCTTTCCTGTAAAACCGAACTTATGACTCATTCATTGAAGTGCTTAGAGCTTGCTTAAGTAAAGAGAATTTTATCGTGAAAACATAAATCTCTGTTTAAAAACCGTGGCAAGTTTTTTTTTTTTTCCAAAACAATTTGTTCTAGTAGAGACCCTCTAGAAAACAGTATCTGATGTTGCTTAAGAGTTTTGCAACTTTGTCAGAAGCCAGTTAGTAAAAGGGCTATTATTGAGTTGATCACTGAGTAACACTTTGCCAGGAATTCAACAGATAACAAAGAAAGTACCGGAAAAAGAGTGAGACCTATTGGAGAACAGTCACTGCCACCACCACCACTGACACAACAATGGCTCAGAAAAGTCACTTTGATCAGAAAGGGAGAATTTGTGTGACTGCTAGAGAGATGTATTTTATTCATCAGTCATTCATTAGTTTGTTTAGGTATTTAGTGAGCACGTACTGTAAATTAGATACTATGCTTAGCACTTGGTGATAACAATTGCTCTAATTCCTCTTCCTGTGGGATAGAATGTACGAAATCCAAGAACAACAATTAAATTAAATAGGGAACTTTCTTCTCTTCCTGGTCGTTGCTGTTTTATAATGCAGGAAAATTCTGCAAGGGTCCTGGTCACTCCTTGATTCAGCCATTGACTCCCAGAAAACTCAAAGAGAGCTGATAGCCATCTGTTGATCAATTAAACAGGATTTGACCCAAAGTTCAGAAGTCTCATGGGACTATGGAAAAACCAACAAGTTATGTAATTTCTAGGGTTCAGAATGCATCTATAGAAGCATTGTAAAAGCATGTGGGGAAAAATGAGGAAGAAAGCATTCAGTGATTGATAATTATAGCTTTGTGGGGCAGGCAGTAAGTTGTACTAATTCTTGTGAAAAAAAAAATTCCAGATTGCTCTGTATTGAGATTTAAAGGTAATTTCTAGGGATAACTATTGTGTTCATCCTGTATACTGTTCCATCTTCGCAAAGGATAAATGAATGAGACGATGTGTTGATTTTTCTTTCTATATGATGGTGAGATTGCTGTTCTTCTCATGGCAGTTTTCCTAATTTAAGACCAAGCATATGGACTTCTTAAATGCTGAAATATAGAATCCCAAAATATACGTTTGAATGCTAGAGGCTTAGTTACCTTTTTTGGCATTATGTTTTTCTGACTCCATGGCATATGAGAAGTTTGGTTTAGAGTAGGTGAGCTATTGTTTCATACTGAAGTCTTATTTCCATTTGTAAAAAAGGAAAACCGGATTTACAGTATCACTGATATCATTGAAAGAGCCTCTCAGTTCTTGAAGCAACGAGGAACAGCTTATTCACTTAAATGACTATAACAAAAGAAAAATATACTAAAGCAGAAAATAAGATTTTCCCCTCCGTATTAAGGCAGAATAGCTTTAATTAATAAAAGTAAAGTTAAAAAAACCCAAATTAAAATGAATATTTGTTATCTAAACTAAACCAGGATGGTTTTCTTTGTAAATATTTTGTGATTCAGAGAAAAGAAAAATCACCAAAAAAAGAAAATTGAATTTAAGGGGAAGGAGGTGTTTTAAGTTCAGGTTCTTTGGAAGAAGCCAACTGTTGGCAACTGTTGGAGTGAGGACAGAGCAAGGTGAGGAGGCTCCTAGGGAGACGGTGTTTGTCGGCAGACCCACGTGGTTTCTAGGTGAGACCCTTGAGGGGAGTGGGTACGACTCCTTCAGCTGAGTGTTTGCAGCCTTAGCTGAGTACCTGCCAGGCAGTAAGGGCAAAATAGGTTGGTGGATAAATAAGAAGGACAGTAGCTACGATTGTAGGTGACATGGACCAGTGGGTTCCATGAACGAGCCTGCGTTTTGGAGCTGTGCAGATCTAGGTTTGAATTCTAGCTCTGCTGTCCCGTGCCTGTATGGCCTGACAGATGTCACTTAATTCCTACTGAGATTATGACATCTCTATTTTAGAGTGGGAAGCTTACCGTTAGAATTACAGGAAGCCAGTAGAAACCTGTCTTCTATTCCTAAGATCCAAACAAACCATGACAGTGATGGCAATTAGATCATCAGCTTTATTTCTGATAAAGGCAGCTGGTGATGTGCCTTAAATCTAGGGCCAAAGGGTCTTATTAACAGCCCTGCCCTAAGTCAATGGAAGTGTAAGGAGTAGGAATACAGCTCCCCTCGACACCTACCCACGGGGCTTTGGGATGAATGATTTCATTTATGTTGGTAATCAAGAAGTCTGACTTTGCCCTCCTCTCTCCCAATCCAATTGTGAATATCCTGTAAATCAGCTGATGTGAGCATATTGACTGGGTTATGTAGGGATACCAGGGCCAGAGTAAAAAAAAATGCCTTCAAGGAGATACCTGCCATGACCCAATCAACAATTCTTTGCAGCCAGGTAGGAACGGACTTTCTTAATGTTGAGTAGAGGAATTGTTCCCAGCTAAGTTAGGAAACCCACTTTGTAGAGAGGATGGTTTCCTAACAATAATGCCAGCCAGAACCTTTCCTGAGCTATATTTTTAGTAGTCTAATGTGTTAGATTGGATGAGGTTCTGGCTGAGCTCCTTATGCAAGTATCAGGGAGAAGAGATCCAGAGAGAGCTGGATCTAAAAGAAGCTGTAACATATCATAACAGAGAGTCAGGAAGATTAGATTTATTTTGACTACTTGGAAAAGTTTATAAGATTCCCGAAACCTTTGTACCTCCACCCCTGTTTGCTATTTTTATTGCTGTCTGTATGCTCTCCTATAATGATTAGCCAGAAAGCTCTTAAAATGGAAAGAACTTGTTTGTGCATTTTCAGTGGCAATAAAGGAAAAAAAAAAAAGCAGTGGAGTGACTATTAGTGCCAGGTTGATGGGGAACCCAGGAAAAAAGAGTGGGTTGTAGAAACCTACAGGCTGCATCTCAGGGAGTCTGTGGAAAAAAGAAGAAAAGGGTGTGGTGGAGATAGAAATTCTACAGGAAGTCAATAAAAGACTAGATCTCTTAATAAGCAAGAGACACGTGGATAGGTTTCCCAAACATAGCTAGACTGAAACGAATGCTTGTAGCAGCCAGGAATTTCTTTTTAAAGAATTTTCTAATTTAAAAATAAAGCTAACAACCATTCTTATGAAGTTATCCTGACATTATAGATATGTTCATTTAAATATGATTCTTAGAATTGATTAATATAAAAATTAATTTATAAATTTTAAATATCAGAAAGTGTGTAGGATTTGTGAGTTGTTTGACAAAACTGCTTATATGTAGTATTAGTTTTCTGAGATCATCTGACTGCCAGTATTTCCTCTTAAGAGTGGCAATTTAAAAAGGAAAAACAATTTTTCCCCTGAGCTTAGAATCCACTAAAACTTGTGGGTTGAACATTTTACCCAAATATAGACCTTTTAGTGATTAAGCTAATTTACTCTTTTCAAACTGTGACATCCTGTTTATAAGAAAGAAGACTTATAAAAAGTCATCTTGAGCATGAACTAACTCTTCTAAAATCAACATCTTGGTGAACTTATGTGTTAAATGAGTCACAAATATTTGGATGAAGATTTTTTGGTTTTGAAAGAGAAAGTACTTGGAAAAAAATGTCATTTTGGTTTCATTGAAATGGAAACATTTGAAAAAATGGAATTCGCTGGTGAGCCTATCAAATAACAGGTTTCCGCACACATTTCTTAAATCAGCTCTGTGGATTTGTAGAGTTGCATCCCCCCGGAGCCAAGTCTTAACCATCACGAGATGCATTTAGCATCCATAATTCTTCCCAGAAATGATTTTTTCAATGTTACGCAAAATAATATTTTCACAATATTTTGAAGGTAATATTATTCACTTTGTAAACTGTACTCTCAAAAATTATTGGTTCCAAAAGAAAGCTGAACTTGCATCTATTCACATTATTTACCTGATAGAAAAATGCCGTCTTTTTACTCTGACCCCTTATAATTTGAAAATGTCAATGTGAGCAACTGAAAGTCTAATTTAGAGTAATGTTATGCTCAATATTTTATACTTGATTTTTAATATAGACTTGCAATTGATTAGTTGTTGTTATGAAATATGGGTTGCATCCATGACCCCTGTTTAAGCACCCCCAGTCTATACTGTTGGTCCTAAAATCCTTATCTCCTGCTCTGTCCTGTTAAGTGTTAGATCTGCATTTAAGGGTCCTGCTGGGTATGACTTTGAGTGCTTAAACCTATCATGTCTCAGTTTAAATTACTTTTCTCTTGTTTTAGTCACAGTTCCTTTCCTATTCAGTTACTGCATCATCTCCCAAGTGAGGTTCGTTGGTCATCAGAGAGCTCTTCCTCTCACTTGTCACACCAACTAATTGGTCATTGATCCCTGATGATTCTGCCTCTGAAATGACTCTTCTTTCCTTCCCTACCTAACTCAGACACAGTAATGTCTTAGCTAGTTCAGAAGAAAAGCTTCTCTCTCATGGGGCTTCCTTGTCAATTCTTTCTTCTCTGCCACTAGATCTTTCTGTGCATATCGTCAAGCATGAATATAGGATTTATCTCCCTGTAAACTTTTGCCTGTTCTCCACTGAGTGAGGATAGAGGCTTCACAATCGGACACAGCCTGCTTTTTCTAGATTCCTCTCTTCCACCTGTGCGCTCTTTGGCTCTGCCCATGTGGAGCTTCATCCACTGCTAAAAGTCCTTTGAATATGCTGTGTATTTTCTGCACTGAGCTAGTCCATGTTTTTATCCTCCTTACTTAAGAGTCACCTTCCCCATTCCAGAAAAACCATTTCTTCTTCGTCCTTCATAGCACTTTTTAATTCTCTTTTGCTATAACTCAATATGCCCCATATTGGTGAATTGTCTCACTTTCTTGAGATAAATTATAAATTTCTCAAGAAAGGAACTTGATTCCTTATTTGTGAAAATAAGTAGCAGTTTCAATGTTCAGGGCTTAAAAGGTGACCGCGTTAATATGTGCTGTATAACGCATGTGCTAAAATGAATCCAGATTCTCAAAGGTGCAGTTATTGTCCCACATGGATGGAATGGTACCTCAAGGGTTAGAGTAAAGAGAAAGAGCTCCTTTGCCAATTTTTTCTCAAGAGTTAGGGATTTAAATTTATGACAAACATGGAAATTCCTCTGAAAAGTCAGAGAATAATGAATGGCAGTATCACCTGCAAATTGCTATTTGTTCACATGAGACCCATCAAGGCATTGTCTTTGGCATTTGTTATCAATCCATTGTATTGATGACTTTAAAATAAGAGCCATCACTAGAGTTGCCCACTTTCTGTTTAGCTTGGTTTTAAGTCAGTTGGTTCACATGTAAGTATTGGCAATAAGGTAAACGGATATCAAAAATGTGTAATATGTACCTTTTACTTGTTACCATAGAAGTAGAAAGAGAAACTTAGTACATATAGAATAATTAAGTGCTAGACTGAGACAGATTATAATAAATTAAAACAAAACATGGAGCAAGGAAAAATCATTATGACCTGGAGACGCAATGAAAGGTCTCGTTAAGAAGAACTTATTAATATTTAACTTGTTCATCAAAAATAGATAATAATTACATGAGTGAAAATGAGAAACTCAATATGAAGAAAATAACATAGGTCAATGGGCAAGAATTCAGTTAATAATTTTAGCAAATATTAATATTTAGGTTGTTTACTCCTAGGAATATGAAGTTATTTTGTTTTGCCTTGTTTTTTTCCCACAGGTGGATCTGACATTGAATATCTAGACTTCTATAAGCCTGTCGTGTGGTTTTGGATCCTCGTAGGGCTTGCCTACTTTGCTGCTGTCCTGAGCATGATTGGAGATTGGCTTCGAGTAATATCTAAAAAGACAAAAGAAGAGGTAAACATTATTTACATTTTTAATATTTATGTTTGGCATGAATTTGCTGTGTGAGGCTATAGGAAAATATGTGAGTTATAATTCATTCACTTTAAAATATTTACGAAATTCCTTTTATATGCCAGGTGGTATCTAGGAACTGAGGGCACTTTGTAATGAAAAAAGATGTAACTAAAAATATTTTCTTCATTATTTCTTTTTCTTTTGTTTTTTTTTTTCCCCTCAAGGGCACAAAGTGAATGTTATTCCCCAGAGCAAAATATAATAGAAAATATTTGTATCAAGGTATCAGTAGCATGGAATAGTGAATGTTTTCCATAATTTTGAATTTTTTACTCTATTCAATAATTTTTTAAATTTCTATATACATGTGTACACATGCACACACACACAACACATGTATACTCCAAAGCTGTATGTATTATGACTATTTTCTCTGTATGTAGATTTTAGCTGTTCAAAAAGATATCTGGTCACCTATTTTGGACTATAAATATAGAAATGAACATTAGAATTTTGACTCATGATATTTTGGAAAATTTGAAATTTACATACTGATTTTGAAATTTTATTTTGAAATTAAATTTTGATTTTATATTTAGCTTTTATAATTTTGAACTATATTCCATGTATGCCTATTTTGTTGAGTTTTTATCATAAAAGGGTGCTGAATTTTGTCAAATGCTTTTTCTACATCTATTGAGATGATCATGTGATCTTTGTTTTTGTTTCTGTTTATGTGGCAAATCACATTTATGGATTAGATATGTTGAACCATGCTTGCATTCCTGGGATGAAGCCCACTTGGTTGTGGTGGATTATTTTTTTCATGTGCTGCTGAATTTGGTTTGCTACAATTTTGTTGAGGATTTTTACATTTATATTCATAAGAGATATTGGTCTATAGTTTTCTTTTTTAGTTGTGTCCTTTCCTGGTTTTGGTATCAAGGTGATACTGGCTTCGTAGAATGAGTTGGGGAGGATTCTTTCCTTCTCGATGTTATGAAATAATTTCTGCAGTATGAGTACCAATTCTTCTTAATAGGACTGATAAAATTTGGCTGTGAAACCATCTGGTACAGGACTTTTTTTGTTTGAAGATTTTTTATGGCTGCTTCAATTTCTTTGCTTGTAATTGATCTATTCAGAAATTCTATTTCTTCCTGATTGAGCCCTGGGAAGTTGTGTGTTTCCAGAAATTTGTCCATTTCCTCAATATTTTTGAGTTTATGTGCATAGAGATTTTTATAGTATTCACAAATATTTTGTATTTCTGTGGTATTAGTTGTAATATCACCTTTTTCATTTCTGATTGAGCTTATTTGGGTCCCTTCCTTTCTAGCAAAAGGTATATCAATTTTGTTTATCTGTCCAAAGAACCAACTCTTTGTTTCATTAATCTTCTGTAGTATTTTTTTTTATTTTCAATTTCATTTAGTTCAGCTCCGACCGTAGTTATTTCTTTCTTCTGCTGGGATTGTGATTGGTTTGTTCTTCCTTTTTTAGTTCCTTGAGATGATTCATTAGATTGTTAATTTGCTATCTTTCTGTCTTTTTGATGTAGGCATTTAAGGCTATGAATTTTCCCCGTAGGACTGTTTTTGACGAGTCCCACAGATTTTGATAACTTGTATCCCCTTTGTAATTTATTTCAAGGAATAAATTCTCCACTCAAGAGACAGCATGGCTGAATGGATTAAAAAATACAAGCCAATTCTCTGCTGTCTCCAGGAAACACATATAACCCACAAGGACTCATTCAGACTTAAGGTGAAGAGATGGAAAAAAAATATTTCAGACAAATGGAAATCAAAAGAAAGCAGATGTAGTCATTTTCATATCAGATAACATAAACTTCAAATCAACAATACTAAAGAAAGACAAAGATAGTCATTATAATAATAACAGTAAAGGGAGCAATTCATTAAGAAGACATAACAATCCTAAATATTTATGCATCCAACACAGGTGCACCCAGATTCCCTGGGTGCACCTGTGTACCCTAGAATCTAACAAGCCCTACTAGATCTAAACAAAGTGAGAAACAGCAACATCATAATTGCTGGGGACTTGAACACCCTACTGACAGAACTGGACAGATCCTCCAAGCAGAAAATAAATAAATAAACACTGGACTTAAATGGGACTCTAAAGCAAATGGGCCTAACGGATATTTACAGAACATTCTACCCCAAAATGACTGAATATACATTATCTCATCAGCACATGGAATATTCACTAAGATTGATTACATCTTAGGCCACAAAACATGTCTCAACAAATTAAAGAAAAATAGAAATTATACTATGTATCTTCTCAGACGATAGTGGAATAAAATTAGAAATCAACTCCAATGGAAACACTCAATTCTACACAAAGTCAAGGAAATTAAACAACCATCTGCAGAACAATGAGTAGATCTTTGTCTTACAAGAAGGACACCAGTCCTATTGGATTACGGCCCTGCTTTTATGACCTCATTTAACCCTAATTACCTTGTGAAAAGCCCTATCTCCAAATGCAGTCATTTAGGGATTAGGGCTTCCGCATGACTTTTGGGGAGATACAATTCAGGTCATAACACCATCCTTTCAAATAAGTTTAAATTTCTACACAACTGATTTATTTAATGAGAAAAACAAGTTTGTGTGTCTACTTATGAGTGATCTTCATGACTCTCAACTGAAAGTATGAGATGTATCATTGTGTTTTCATGCTTAGTTAAATATTGCATTATGTTTTTCTTACCACAAATTTTTTGGCTTCTACCTGGTGTTTTGAGTAGCATGTACTTTCTGGTGATTGCATTTGTAGAAAGCCCACATGAACAAAAGCCATGAGCAGAGGTTTACGTGAACGCTCTGAAGCCACAGCCACTCTGAGCAGTTGAATCAGTGGAAATGGAACTTTCAATTTGAGCAGATGTGTATGTTCAGATTTATAATGCAATTTAGGGAAGTGCAAAATAGGGTCACAAATTCAACAGAGGATGTGAGGAAAGAAAGGGAAAATCAATTTATAATTTATCTAAAGATTATCAGTACCAAAGTTTTTATAAATGAAATAGTACTAAGATTTCTGTAGCAATGGAAAAATGATTATTAGATAATTTTAGTTTTGAAATAACTCACTGAAGGATATAATTAAATAAAACCTAACTAAATATATTTTAGTTGTCATCTTTATGTAGGTGAACCAGTGCCAGGTGACTGCTCGATAGGTATTCGTTACTTTCTATACCTAAACCATTCCAGAGATTACAACTTTTAAAAACTTCCAAAGTATTAAGAAGCAACAAAGTTTTTTCTAGTTTTCAGCTCTGATGAAGAAAAATGCTAAATATTTTTGATAACTGAGAATCCTCTCCATTAAAATATGTAACTAGTGCAGAGAATAAAAAATGCATAACAAAACGTAGTTTCACATTTCTAAGTCATAATACTTAGACACATGCTTTCCCTGAGTAAAAAGATTTTGGCTAATAATAATAAGTCCCAGTATTATATTATTTTTTCAAGAACAAATCTGCTTAAACCATACTGGTAAAGTATGAACATATAGGTCTAGTCATATATATGGCCTTATTTAATTTCTATTTTTTATGTTAAAACATTCTGTTTCCAATGAAGAATAATTTTAATGAAATTATTATGTCGGAAGTAAGGAAAAAATATCATTTTCCGTCAACATGCTGAAATAAAACATGTTGGTATAGCTAATCCATCTGAAATATTTGAAGAGGAAATGATTAGTTGGAATAACACTGTATTGTTTCAAAAGTGCCACATATAATTATAGTTGATCTGCATTCCTCAAGGAAAACAATAATGAGCTCAGTAATTTTTCCATGGAGACATAGGCATTTTGTGTGTTTCTTTGTTTCATTATTTTTAAAGCTCTAATGGAGAGTAGACACATGCTTAACAGTAAAGGTTGGTATGAGTAATTATCTTTTCTATGAAACCATGCACCCTCTTATGATGAAATGATGTTTCCATTTAGAAAATAGAGACTATTTAGGTATTCTGGATAATATGATAATACTGCTACCTGAGGCAGCTGTAATAAAAATAAGATGTGACTACAAAACTCAGACAGTAAAATCCATGCTTGTTTAGGATGCAAGCGGAGAATAGTGCATCTTTATTATGCACAGGCATAGCTCAGGTTCCTACTGTTTACATCTCTTGAGCTTCAAAGAGCCTGTGATTTCTATATCCTTCTTGTATTGATGTCCACACACTGCACTGTTTGGAATGTTCCTGCATATACATGTGAGATAAACATCACCATGGTCCCTACCTTGTCAGTGTTGTCAGGCCGTGTGACACTACAGCTGGACACAGTGAATGGATAGCCAAGCAATGTTTCTTCACCAATATAATTTCCTTAATCTCTGAAGATGTTCATGCGGGTGGAGACGCTCACTTTAATAAGTTGGTCTTGTATTGTATTAAAAAAATATCCTTTGACTGGGGAACCTTAGTGCCAAGAAGCCTTGAAAGACTGTCCCTGAACTCATATTTGGTCCCAGTGTTTTGAAAGGACCTGAGAATATGGGCGACATAGTTTTCTTCTGCTGGTTACCTGATGGCAGCATTTGGTCTCCTCTAAGCTTCACTCAGAGTGGCAATAACCCTTTCAGTGAAAGAGCTGGGACTCAGAGGCTCTTCATCTTGGCCAGAGATGTGCAATTAAAGAACACTTGCAGTCTTGGCCTTGGAAAGTTTGCAATAGGTCCCTTTATCATTATTTACTATGTGAGAAGGGTTATTAATTTGAAAGGTTTTGTATGCCATTTTAAAATAGCTTAGACTTTCTTGTGACAACTTTAGGGAGCTGTTGAAGGATTTTAAGTCAATGGGATGAATGATCTTGACAAAAGTAAGGATGATGGATTGGAAGCAAACAAAGTTGAATTCAGGGAAATCCTTTGGCGAAGTTATTGCAGGAATCCAGGTAATACAGAATGAAGGGTCTATGGTAGCAGTGGGATAGAGATGAAAGTTCAGATTTCAAAAGTAGTTTGGGGATAGAAGGAATAGAATTTGGTAACCTATTAGTTGTATGCAGTAAAGAGAAAGGGAGAATGATATCCATGGTTCTAACTTTGGGTAGGATTACAGAACACAGGAAGAGGAGAGATTTTGAGGAGATGGGAAGAATGAGATAGTTTCGTTTTGGACAGGTTGTGATTGGCAAACGTGTTGCACATCCAGGTGGTTAATTCAATTCTAGAAAATTGGATCTGCGTGCCTGGAATGTAGGAAAAATGGAAGCTGGGAAAATAGTTTGGGGCGATCACTACATAAATGATAATGAAAGTTGTGAGTATAGATGCTTTCACCAAATGAAGATTAGTAAAGTAAGTCAACAGTAGAGCTAAAAATGAACCCTGGAGTAACACTTTCATGTGGAGATTATAAAGGACTGTTCAGCAAATAATGTGATTAAATAAATTGATTCTTAGTAGAGCCTTTGAAAAGGCAAAGGAGTTGAGGCTTTAAAGAGAGGATGTTAGAGTGATGGATCATATTGGCTCAAGACCATGGTGAAGAAAAGGAATTCAAGGAAAGGCTGACATAGTAACATAGAGTAGGTGAATAACATAACTAGAATTCCCTATGAGGTTGTGCTCCAGATGTGCCACTCCTATAGAAAACACTGTAAATATTGTCCCCTAGAATTTGTGCAATGCAGTGGGCATATCTTAAGATAGTTCTTTGGGCACATCAAGCACAATTCCAAAGGGTGACAATCAAGGTGTCTTTATGGAAATGGGAGCCCTTGGAACACAACTGATAGAAACCTGGGTGAAAGGCGCCCTCTAGAGTTGAGCAGTGAGCAGCCTGGATCCCAAGTATTCTTGGGCACACAAAGTGATAAATGTGGGTTAGTGAGGGATGGAGGCTGAGCTATGGAATAATAGTGTTACAGTGCTGGAAAAGGGAAAAAAACTGGAGGCGTGGAGACTGGTTAGGAATTAGAATTATTGGATGTCTACTTCATTCCCAAATCATTCATTCAGTCATTCAAAAATTTTTTTATTAAGTACTTACTGTATGATGAGTGATGTACTGGGTGCTGTGAGTAACTCTTCATCCGTGGGATTTTAAGGTCAGTCTCTTTATTGGGAAGATCCATAGATGGTGTATTTCCTTACTGAGCTTTATAATGCTTGCTTTTACTTTTCTTCTTCCAATTATGGAAAGATGAGTTTTGAATAAGAAGGCACTTAGTCTTCGATTAGAGACTAAGTTTTTAAAATAGCCTGCTTTTACTTTTTTGTTTTCTTTTCTCTTCTTTTTCTCTTCTTCCTCCCCTCCTCACTTTATCCCTCCCACTCTCCCTCCCTCCCTTCCTTCCTTTCTTTTATATTCAGACTGTATGTCAGGCTTTGCTGTCATTTTTTTTGATTTCTAACATATTGTGTGTGGGGTAGGGGGATACTGCTTACTACAATTTTTGTTTTGTTTTGTTTTTCTCTGTTATTGTTCTCTTATTGAGATAATAAAGTAGTTATAAATGACTATTTGAAGACTGACTATGGGCATAGTATTCAGTGATCACAAAACTTCTCAAATTTATATTTTAATACATATAACTCTTCTTTGGCCAAAGGGTAATAATAAAATAAAATAGAACCAGAAAGTGTCACAATGGGCTGTTAAAACTAAGGCACATATTAAGAGGCTTTCTTTTCTATCCCACTATACTATGGGGAAAAGAACAAAGCAGTCAGACTTTGAGGTTCATCTGCTGGTCAATAACAATGTATGGACAGATATACTCTCCCCTAAATGAAGAGAGCTTTTTAAATTACTGAATATGACACTGGATATCTTGGTCTGAAGCAAATGCATTTGCGTTGCCTCATCAGATAAGATTGTTCCCAGGAACAATGTCTGTGAGTAAACAAGCAAATAAAAAAAAACATGCTCACCCAAGAACTCACTGTCATCATGAAGGAAGTCCTACTCCAAGGGTAAACTCTAGCTCCCATTCAGAGCATCAGGCTGCTTTGGTTCCCTGAAATGTCTGGTTTTTTTTTTCAACTTTAATTAAAAAAAAAAAGCTTCTCACATCTTGTAGTTTTTTGTTCATAACCACTCTGGCTTTGCTATATTTATAAACTCTCTACATCAGCAAATACTTAAGTATCTTCTGAGCACGATGCTTTGCATGAAATACTGCCTTAAAGCTAGGTAGAAAATAAATTATGTTGGGAAATCTTACTATAATATATGAAGAAATCCATTTCCAGAATTGGAGACTGTGGGTAAAATATGATGATATTTTTCATGGAATTTCTCACAAATGCCAAGGCTTGTCATGTGCCATTGGCCCCTTCAATTTCCTGGTGCCTATTTATAAGAAGCTAAGAGATTTCTTTTAGTGAAGGTATTTTTTTATGCCATCTAGTTATATATTTATATGTGTGTGTGTGTATGTATGTGTATATACATACCTATACATGCACATATATGTATTCATCTTTACTCTTATTGTGTCATTTCTACCATACTTTGAGAAGCCGTTGAACAGTTTTAATCTATATATGACCTCAGTTTAATGACTACTGTTTTGTGTTTAGCATGTTTCTGAATGACCAGGCAAGGCAGCAAAGACCTATATAAGTGGGGCAATATAAGAATTTATTTCCAATTTTGAAGCCATTTGAATTGCAGCATTCAAACTTTGTCATAAGTGTTAATTCACCAAAAGGCAGTATGGTCTGTTTGCGTATTGAAGAAATAACAATTTTGCTAAATAGCATCTCTGATGTGCAAGTTGGGGACTATTAGGAAAAGATCTAGCCACGTGCGGTGGCTCATGCCTGTAATCTCAGCACTTTGGGAGGCCGAGGCAGGAGGATCACTTGGGACCAAGAGTTCGAGACCAGCCTGAGCAACATAGTGAGACCCTGTCTCTACAAAAAATACAAAAAAATTACTCAAGTGTGGTGGCACACTCTTGTTGTCCCAGGTTACTCAGGAAGCTGAGGCCGGAGGATCACTTGAGCCCAGGAGTTTGAGGTTGCAGCAAGCTATGATCTCACCACTGCACTCCAGCCTAGGAGACAGAGCAAGACCCTGTCTCAAAAAAAAAAAAAAAAAAAAAAAAAAAAAAGATGATTTCCTTCCCTAGGTCCACAAGTACTCAATGATTTGTTTATCAAACATATTTTGATTGCCCACAGTGTGTCAGTCACTTTAGTGGGTATTGGGAACACAGGGTATATTTTAAAAAAGTGGTCATATTTGCCCTCAAGGAGAAATTTATGTAAGTAGGGGGTATACAGGCATCAGCTAATAATTAAGGTAGATACTGCAATAGAGATTTAAAGAAGATGCTTTGTGTGCAGTGGTGCACAGAAATGAGAATTACTAAATCTAATTGAATGAAATGAGGAAAATTGCGTAAAGGAGGTAATGTCTTGACTTCTCTCTTTCTTTCCTGTTTTCATTCAATTGTGAAGCAGTCCTATAGCATTGATCTGAAAATGTATCTGGAATCCAAGCACTTCTCACCTCTCATCATCCTTCCCTGTGCTACTGTGAGCTCATGCTATGTTACTCCAGGGGCCTCCTAACTGGTCCACTTGCTCTGACCTTTGCTCTGTGTAAAGTCTATTTTCAACAGCGATGCCAGAATAATCCTTTGAAACATGAGTCATATTATGTCATCTCTCTGCTTAGAAGCTCTGGCTTCTCTTGTCCTCAGAGTGAGACTGAATGTGTCTGTAAAGTAGCACAAAAGGTTTTATATGAACCATCCCCCAACCCCTTACTTTTCTCTTTCTCCTTGCTCACTGCGCTCCAGCCTCACTCCCCTCCCTTGCTGTTCCTGCAGCACACCAGCCACGCTCCTGCCCACGTGCCTTTGCACTGGCTGTTCCCTCTGTCAGCAGTGCTCTTTCCCAGGTAGCTACCAGATTCATTTGCTAGCATTCTCTTTTCATCGTCTACCATCTGGTCAACCAGGCCCACCTTGACCAGCCTATGTAAGGTTGACACTCCTCTACCCCAAGCATCCTTGATTCTCCTTGCCCTGCTCTGCATTTTCATCATATTCACCAACTTCTAACATTCTGTATGATGTACTTGTGTATTATGTGTCATTGTTTACCACGTCTCTCTTCCTAGAAGGTGTTGTCCATAAGGGCAGGAATCATTGCTCTTTTGCTTTATCAAAATCAATTGTAATGGTGCTTGGCATATAATGGGCACTCAATAAATGCTTTTTGAGTCGAATGGATTAAAAAGTGCACAGATAAAATGATTTAATTCAGAGGAAGTGGTAGAATTCAGAATTCAGAAAAAAATTAGATAGACATGAAATAATACAGGAAATTTGTACTTCAAACTTATTTTCAGTATTAGCATACCTTGTACCTCTCTGTAAAAGTATAAGGACTAGTTTATTCTCTCTGTCAAATCAGAGATAAGATTACAATTTTGTTCATTTTTTTACATTTTCAATAGAGCCAAAATATACTTATTTGGGTGGTTTTTATTCATTCTGCTATTGCTTACAGATACAAAATAAATTACAATTAACATTTAAGGGATGATTAATTTCATAATTAAATAGTTTGGCAAATAAGCTACTTAAAATTTTCAATAGGCTGAAATGATTCATGTTTCAATAAAAAAAAATCTTGAGTAATTACTGTAAGCAATTGAAATTGCTCCTAGATCCCCTTAGGTTTTATGATGAAAAGTATAGATTCTATAAATTGAAAGCACATAACTCAAAGGTGTTGTTTCCAAAGTTCTGGGGTCATGTTGAAGTTCTAGAATTTTGTATTTGATAAACATTCTATTTTTAATCCATTTCTACTATTGTCCATTTGTGGGTCTTTGCATTCATCTCAAATTTGACACTGCTAATTGAACCAGAAAAAAATTTAGATTTACATTCCTACATCATTGCCTCTTTGAACCTGTTTGCTGTTACAAATATGTTCCATTTGTCTACATTTGGCATCCATGCATAGCACCATGTTCTTGTATTGCTTAAGCTCTCAGGTAGCTGTGTATTTTGTCTTATGAAACAATCATGCATTTATGGCTTGTCTACTATTGGAGACACTGGAAGTTTGAAGATATTTTTAAACTAGAGAAAAACGAATCTCATTTAATTTCTTCTTCTTTTCTCTTTCCCTGGAAGTTTTCACCTTCCACTATTCAAAATGCGTAAGCAAACTTTTACATATGAAAGAAGGTAAGGAGGTTGGTGAGAGGGGAACTTGGGAACAGTCACAGCCTTTGAGAGTTTTGTTATGAGCCCTGAAGATGTTAAAATCAGACACAAGCAGAAGTTCCATCTCACTACACCCTCTCTAAGCATTGCTTTAATGAGGAAGATAATGAAGCCAGGTACACTTTAATCAATATCAAATAAAAAACAGCAGGTAATGCTGGCAAGGTACCTGGAGAGGCATTTGGATTTGTCATTGCCTCTCTCCTGCATCTTCGCACCTTCCTGACTATTCCTTGCCCCTTTATTACCTGATGTAATACAGGCTTCATAAAGTAACCAGACTAAGGAATCACAGATGCCAATTATAGCACAGCTGTCTGTTAAATGGATAAAAAAAAAAATAGGTCAAATCGTGTTCTCTAAAGCACAGAGTGATACCATAAGTGCTGCATGTGAAAGTTAGCTTGCCTGGGGTGACTAGCACTGGGAGTAGGAGGATTCCATTTCATTTTCTCCCTTGGCCACGTCCTTTGCTCTTCACAGGGTGTGAGTAGATGCTTTGGACAGATCCGGTGGCCACAGGCAAGAGGTGGCTTAATGTGTGCCCATCGTGCTGCCTCCGGATGCTGCTTAGAAATATTTGCTGAAAAGACATTCAAGTATGGCTCTTTGACTTTCCTCTCACAGTGGAAGCTTCCCGTGTTTTATCCTTATATTCAGAGGCATTGTTTTTCCCTGAATTCATAATCCATCCATGGGTGCAGCTGGCAAAACAGGCCCTGGGCACGTGTGGCATACACCCCGGGCTCAGGGTAAGCCTCTGAGCTCTTCCGGATGAGAGGCCGGCCAGCTGCACCTTCCGGTCACATCCACAATATTTCCATTGCCCCTTCTTGTAATCCTTTGTCTTTTCTTCCTGTGTCTTAGGCAGCCTCCTTACCGTTGAGCCAAGTTCATTAACATACAGCAGCATGCTTGTAAGACAGGGCATGTCCCACACAGTGAGCTGCATTTCTGTAGCTCTAATTTGGCAGTGCTATATTTGGTTTGGGAAAGACAGCTGCGAGTATTCGCTTCATGTGCATGAACACTTTGCATTATTAGACCCGCTCTGCTACTGTGACTTGTTGACATGGGGGCAGAATTTCTGGCTTTGCATTGTTTACCAAAAACACATGGCCACTTTTACTTTTTATTTGTTTTCGTGATTATTCCTGGAAGTGTTTTACAGATTCACAAAAAGATAAAAACATAATTCATTGTAGTTCAATTTAAAGATGGTGTTGGAAGGTCATTCTGTGGACCAGCACTTCATAAAATAACCATAGTATTCATATAATATATTTAATGTAATTAAATATAATATATTATTACATACAATATAAAATATGGATTTTATATGTAATTTTATACTATATATCAATATATAGTATTTTATTATCATAATGCTATTATGTATAATAATATGTAATATAAATGTTACCTATAATTCTATATGTTTTATATATATTATGTGTAGAATATTATTAGAAATGCAAGCCAAATATGTCATCTTAAATTTTCCAATAATCTCAGCAAAAAAGCTAAAAGAAACAGGTGAAGTTAATTTTAATCATATATTTTATTTAACCCAATAACATATCTAAACTACTGTTATTTTGACTGTAAATATTGAATAATGTAAAAATTATGAGTGAGATAGTTTATGTTCTTTTTTGTGATACATTTTCAAAATCTGGTCTGGTGTATATTTTACACAGAGTATATCTCAAATTAAACTGGCCCCATTTGAGGCGCCCAATAGCCACAGTGCAGTAGCTCTGACATGAACAGCACAGCTATAGAGTAAGATCAGGATCTCTGGCAATAACCTGTCTGAAAACAAAGCTCCTCCTTCTGTGTAATGATACAGATTGCATTTTTCCTCCTAGAAATTTTATTGTCTTTACTTGGTATCATTTTAAGGAGTTAGGAAGAGTAAAAGAGAAACCCCGAAAGATAGTGAAATAAGTATGTAAATTCACATTACTTACTTTTTCCCCAATCTATAGCAATTCTTGGCAAATATCTTTGGGCTTCATATTTCTTTTGCTGCCTCTGTATTTCATCCAGTGTGTCAAAGTGACCAGCCATACCTGGATCATCTCTTATTCCAGAGGATTTCTGTAAATGTTGACCACCCACACCTGTGCAATTGTACATGGGAGAGTTTATTCTTAAGAGAAATTACTGGAAATAATTTCTGCTTTGAAAGAGAAGCTGGAAAAATAATTGTCCTAGATCTGCTTAGACCATATTGCATATTTTCTCCCACATTCCGTTTTGCAAAGGTTAAATATGATAAAGATATTTTAAACCAGTGGAGCATATCATATATTCAGAGATACATGTGTTAACCTCTGAAAACAGTAGCAACGAAGAACCACAAAATGAAGACTTGTTCTTTTCTCACTTCTTTATTACTCACTTCTCATCTTCCTTTTCACACTCTTAAGCTCTCCAGCTGCTCATCTATAACTCGCACTGACACTGATTCTGGTAGTGCACTTCATCAGACTGGTTTAGCCCTAAATAATTTCTTCCCTTGACTTGCATAGAAAAAAAAGAAGACATAGCTGCCACTGCTTGGAATAGAATTTTCAATAAGGTTCCATCTAATGAATACAAACTAGATTCAATGGCTTTAAATTTTAAAATAATCCCCGTTAGTTTATCTATGGAAATGGATTTTCGAACATTGACATGTTTGATGTAAGTGTTATGACATATGAAAGTGTAAAGGAAAAGAAGTTAATTTTATGGGCACAGTTCAGTGTTTTAAAGTTTGGTTGGGTGGCCAGTATGTTTCAGACACTGAGACCGTGCTGGAGATAGAAAGGTGAATAAGACACAGTCTCAGCCCTCAGCGACCCAGGTCTAACGGGAAATGTGATAGACATAAAGCAGTAGACATGACACAGTGCTACAACAGAGCTATGCACACAAATCATGTTTAAGAAAAGAGGAAATTTATAGGGAGAATATAGGGATGATGCTTCATGGAGGAATAGAGTAGCAAAAGGAGGAGTCGAAAGGGGACCACTTGATTAAGGCACCAACAGACCAGCTGTCTGCGAGACTCAAAGCAGTCACAGTATAGGAAAATAGCAGTAAGAGGGTAAAATGGCTAGAGAGGTTAGAGATGATTAGAGATTAGGTCCAGGATATGGACACGTGAGTGGGTGTTGACCTACAGCAAAGGTTAAAGTGCTAGGAAAGCTGGAATTGTCATTCACATAGAATTTGAAGTTCCCCCAAGATGATGGCAGGCACTGCTGTGAAGGGGAATACTGTATAAATCAACCACGTATTGACCACCTACAATTTACATGACCTACATAGGATCCTTACATCCCACTCCCCCAATATCCTACTCTGATGTTGCAGTTCTTGGTAAATATCACCTGGCATTCATCCAGTTACTCATGCTAAAATCCTTTTAGTCATTCTCAATACTTTCTTCTTCTCTACCTCTATGGCTTATGCATCACAAATTCTAGTGATACTACATACCCTCCTCTTCCTCATCACCTCTGCCAGCCCCATCATCAGACAGTAGCACTTGTGGAATTTCTACATGGTCCTGACAGTTAAACAAATACTGTCAGTTTTTCAGTTGACCCTTGCAAAATGCAAGGGTTAGGGGCACCAAATACCTTTCCAGTCAAAAATCTACATGCAATTTTGACTCCCCAAAATAACTACTAATAGGCTTCTGGTCAACAGTAGCATAAACTCATAGCACAAACAGTAAATAACACATATTTTGTATGTTATATGTATTGTGTACTGTATCCTTACAGTAAAATAAGCTAAAGAAAAGAAAATGTCACTAAGAAAATCATAAGGAAGAGAAAATATATTTACTATCCACTAAGTGGAAGTAAATCATCATAAAGGTCTTCATCTTTGTCATCTTCACACTGAGTAGGCTGAGGAGGAGGAGGAAGAGGAGGAGTTAGTCTTGCTGTCTCAGGGGTGGCAGAAAAACCTGTGTGTAAGTGGATCACTCAGTTCAAACCTGTGTTGTTCAACAGTTGACTGTACCTGGTTATTATAACCCAATTATATGACAGTGCATGTAATTTCATAGATGTACGTAAATTATTTTACATTGTTTTATAAATTTCAATATGTCTGTCTTTACAACACAATGAAATGTTGTATGTGTTGGATGAGTTCCATACAATGAGTTATTAAAGAAACCCCAATACCAGACCAGTGGAGGGAATTTCAAGGGTGTTCAGTGACGTGATGACAAAAATAAGTTGAGTTTATTCTGCAACAAGCGAATGTTTGGTTTTGCGGCCCTATCTCATCATTAAGACAATTAACATTATATATCATACTTTGACATTTCTAGAAGAAAGATACTATTTAAAATAATGGTATTAATTTTAGTATTATTTTTCTCGACATCATCTTTATTGTCTTGTACTTAAACTTTGCACAATTACATTAATATGTGTGGTGTTAAGTTGTGGAGCAGTTGCTAACTAAAAAAAGCAGTTTAGGCTGAGGCAACTTTATGAATATTACATATACTTTCCTGAAAACCAGAGAAAAACATCATGTACTGTTCTGTCAAGATAAAGTGATACTTAAGTGATCCTTTTAGAGTTTTGTTCTTTTTAACCTGGTTGGTAAAGAGAATAATTGGAATTGTTCTTTTTAATAGTACAGTTCAACAATACAGTGAAATGTCAATACGTCAGAAAATGAATTAATGATAATTGTTAGGAATTATAGTCTAGGCAACCTCTGAAATTGGAATGCAAAGTAGGCTTCTAATTATTTTTACAAATTTAACCAGAGGGATGTTTTCACCTCAGCTAGTTGCTTATAATGTTTAACGTTCCTCAAAGCATCAAGGTATATAAGCATCTGAGGACTGGGAAAAGTAAATTAAAATCCCACTGTCAAAAGGGACAGGAAAAAGTATTGGTCAAAGATCAGGAAGACCTCGTTAGTTTTATTCCTGGTGAAGAAAATCACCAAATGGTCATTGTCAAATCCTAAACACCCAGCTTTGCTTCAGATTCCTTTAAGGACCATCTTTAGGGAAAAGGTTTTCTATTTGTTACTCACCCATATCAAAAACGATTATATCTCCATATAAATAGGATCTTCTTTTTTAAAAGAAAAGTCAAAGCTCTTACAAGTATTCTCCAACACTTGAGTTGGCTGTTGGTAATTGGAAATCCATAAAACAATATAAAATAATTTATGTACTTTTATAAAATCACACATACTTTTATATGATTGAATCATAGTAACTAGGGTTTTGGATAGAAATTCTCATCTAGTGATGACTCCAGGACAGAGACTGTCATACCTTTAACAAGTGATATTCATTCCTAGTTAGTTGAGGATGACTTGAGAAGGGAAAGTAAAGCCAATTAAAATGAAAAATATAGATAAGGCAGGATGAGCTCTGTAGGGAGAAAATGACTAGGACCAGATTGTAGGACAACAAAAAAGAAAACCAAATGGCCTGGTACCTCAAGTGAGAATGGGAAAGCAGTGTTTCAAAGGAAATGATTGGCAGAAGAGGCTTTGGGAGAAAGAAAACATGTCATACCAACTCTGTGGGGAGAATTCTATTTTTTCACCCATTTCACAGTAGAAACTAAGGCTACAGAGGTTAAAGAACTTACCTTAATACACACAGTGCATATATGGCGGAGCTGGGATTCAAACTTGGAGGTCTAGCTCCAGCACATTATTTCTGTAAATAAATTTCTGTCAGTAAAATCAGGCAGAAATTTCACAGCATCTATAAAATCAGAAGATATTCATGTCTTTTGGCCCAGTGTTTTCACTTGTGGTAATGCTTTGTACACATTAACAAAGATACAGGTACATATTGCAGAAGTGTTGTTTTAATAGCAAAAAATTTTTAAAAATGAATTTACCCAAATGTCCATCCATTGGGCAATGATTAAATCATGCCAGATCCATCATCCTGGGAAATGCTGTGCATCTGATACAAACTATGAGATAGAATAAAGAACGCTGACATGGAAAGAGAACTAAAATTAGATGAGAGAAAAAAGCCATTTACAAAATAATGGGTTTAATATAAGACCTTTATTTTTTGCAAAAATATTGATGATGATCAAAATGGAAGATGAAAGTAAGATTAGTGTTTCCTGAGAGAAGAAAAATAATTGGTAGCATGTGTGCCATACTTGCACTAATTACTATCATTGAGGTGTGAGATTACACAGTGCATGTATTCCCAGTGATGTACTTATTCATTTAACAGGTATTCTTTGGGAGTCTGCCACATACAAGATGCTAGGCGCTGAGCATGTACTTAGAACTTACATTCTTGTTAGAGAAGGTAGAGAATTAGCAAGTAAATAGATTGACAGTTGAATTTTGGTAAGCAAAGTCTATCACTTTTATAATAAGAACACTTTTTTAAGATTAAAAAAAGAAGAGCCCATTATCAAAGAAAGGGAGAGGTGGGTTCTGAGAAGGCCAGCAGCCTTGCTGCTCACGGAGGACTGGTTGCGAGGTAAGAGGCCGGAAACCAAAATAAAGCTAACAGAAAAAAAATCTAATTTTCAGTCCATAAATTCTGACAGTGCCCCAGGACTTGAGACATGACTTGGGTAGTAAACAGAAAAAGAATATAAACTGTGGGAGAGTTTATTTGTAAGTGTGTTCGGAATTTGTAGGAAGTCAAATCTGAATGGTTTCATGTTCATTACCATGGATAGATCCTGCTCTAACCTGAGTCCCCCCCAAGGGAGAATTAAACATTTAATAATCTGTTATATCTAAGTATAGTTGGACAGGGTCCCTTATAGGAACAGTAAGTATCTCCAGGCTAAATTGCTATAAATTTCGTACCACTTTCCCTGCAAGCTTCCTCTAAGTTACCTCTGTGGTTAAGGAATGCTTGATCTTGCCAATTCTGTGTGCCACAAAGTTTGCCTTTTCCCAGCATTGCTTTTTTCAGAGCTGGACCCAGATAACAAGCAATTATTTCTTGTTAGGACAATACGATTAGGAAATAAAAAGAACTTTAAAAATAAAAACTAAGTCATCCTCCAATATGTGTGTATGTGTGCTCATGGATGGATTTTAAAAAAAGTTCATTTTCCATGTGCCATGCGCCAAGAATATTTGAAGTTTCCATTCTGTTTTGTGTACACACACACACACACACACACACACACACACACTCTTATGTCTATGGCTATCCAAGTGTATGTACATATGATATTGTAATATATGTACAAATCTATCCCTTCTTATAATTCAGGTAAGAATAAATTTAGAAACCATCAGTTATATTTTCTATGTCAAAGTTTAAAACAAAAGTCTACAGAGCAAAAATAAAATTAAAAAAATAATAAAATAGAGTTGTGGCTATTTGCTTGTCAGGCAAGAGAGAGCCCATGTCACTTAAGAAATGAGTTCAGTGGGTCTGCCTAAGTTGAAAGCAGAAGTGCTGGAAGAAAATAGAGAAATCATTTCATATCAGGAGATTATTCTAGGCGATATTCTAGATTATTAAATTTTGTTTAGTCAAGAAGTGGACTGTAGAATTTCCCATACATAGAATTTTCTGTTTTTCTATTTTAGGACACAAACATGCAGACACAATTTTCAAAGAGGTCAAAGAATATGTCTGTTGGGCTCAGGGTCATTTAGCAGATACTTTGGTGTGCACCAGCATGGGACTTGGCACAGTTTTTTCCTTTAACCCTCAAAAGAGAACTACATAATAAAAAATAGATGGCATCTTTCAGTTTGTGAGGTGCATTCGCCCAGCCCCCCTGCCAGTGTACTATAAAGATGCCTGTTCTACAGCTGAGGTGATGGCAGCTCACAGGTTGAGTAACTTCATCAATTCCATAAACATTTATTGAAAAACTATGCCTTGGACTTTCATTCTCCAAGTGGGCTTCAAAACGGACTGGACTTGCTGGTTCTCATTTCTTTGCTTTCCCTGAAAGTAGAAACTAAATATTTTGTTGCTTACTTAGGGAATAGAGAATTCCTAAATGACCAATATAGGATTGGATACAAAGTTTTTGCACATAACTTTCTGACTCTAAAACCTACATTCATGTATGAGCAAACAGCATTGCTGTTATACGAACCAACCCAGGTCACCTGGGTTTGTATTTCAGACTCTTACTCTGCCTTGCTGCTTCTGTGTCTTACTGCCTTTTCTAGATCCAAATACTTCTTGAAATTACATAGAAATGAAAAAAAATACTCAGAATGATTTTTAAAAAGTTAGATTGCCTTTTTGCAGCATCAAAAGTTTCACCGGATTTATCTACAAAAAAAGAAGTACGTTAGAGTCTCTGAAATGTAATTTGATTTATAGAGTTTAAGTTCATAGATTAATTTTTGGAGCCATATCTATATAAAGTAAAATCATGCTCTGTGCAAGGTGCCTACTTATTCTCAGACCACCAGTATTACAAAAGGTTATTCCAATCTTCTTTTTAGAACCCCTAAATAAATTGAACAGAAAATAAAGCACGCAAAGTGTTGACCGCCATGTTGCTATCTCTTTATCTCTTCTCTGCTTGTTTGTTCCAGGTGGGAGAGTTCAGAGCACACGCTGCTGAGTGGACAGCCAACGTCACCGCAGAATTCAAAGAAACCAGGAGGCGGCTGAGCGTGGAGATCTATGACAAGTTCCAGCGGGCCACCTCCATTAAGAGGAAGCTCTCGGCAGAACTGGCGGGGAACCACAATCAGGAGCTGACTCCTTGTAGGAGGACCCTGTCCGTGAACCACCTGACCAGCGAGAGGGACATCCTGCCTCCCTTACTGAAGACTGAAAGTATCTATCTGAACGGTTTGACACCACACTGTGCTGGCGAAGAGATTGCTGTGATTGAGAACATTAAATAGCCCTCTCTTTGAAGAGCCTTAGGCGTAGCCATAGGTGAGGACTTCTATCTGCTCTTTATGACTGTTGCTGGTAGCATTTTAAAAATTGTGCATGAGCTCAAAAGGGGGAAAAAAAAATAGATACACCCATCATGGTCATCTACTACCATCAAGAGAATTTGGAATTCTGAGCCAGCACTGTCTCTCTGATGATGCTTGTTGAACGGTCCACTTGCTTTGACCGGTGGAATGACAAGCAATGTCTGATGCCTTTTTGCGCCCAGACTGTTTTCTTCCCTCTTTCCCTAATGTGCCATCGGGCCTCAGAATGAATTACTAAATATCATTGTTGTTGGTAATAATGTAGCTTTGAGGGATCAGTCCTTAACTTTTCAGGGTCTACCTAACTGAGCCTAGAGACGGACCGTTTATGGATGACAACATTTCTTTTTGTAAATGGCAAGAAATTCTTATGCAGCCTTTTACCTAAGAAATTTTCTGTCAGTGCCTTATCTTAGGAAGAAACAGAACCTCTCTAGCTAATGTGTGGTTTCTCCTTCCCCGCCCCCTACCCCTAGGCTCACCTCTGCAGTCTTTTATCCCAGGTCTCCCGTTTGAATACCATACCTTGCTGGAAACGTGTGTAGAAATGACTGAAGTGATGATGCCCGAAGAAGGAATAGATGCCAAAATTAAACGGACATTGAAGCAACACTCAGCGTTGCCTAGCGTTACAGGCACTGCAGAGAAATGAGGTGTAAAGATGTCCCCTCTGAGTATTTATTTGACTCAGGTACCCATGGTACATATACACAATGTAATTATGACCAGGCTGGTAACATTGGCTGCTCCAAACATGCCCCTTTTTCCTGGCAGTATTTGGAATGAATCATTTATTAACCATACATTTGTAAAGGCAGAAAAGAAGAAAATCCATATATATATGGAAAATCCATATATATAAAGGATCTGACAGAAGACAACTGTTAAAAATGGGTATTACTGGAGGTGATTTAAAATAGTGGGCGTGAATTACCAATCTGATGAAAAGAAAACAGCAAAACAATATGTTATGAATATTTGCTAATAAACATTATACTGCCAGCATCTATTTGCTTTCTGATGTATGAAAGGCTTATATAATTTTCTTTCCTTGGGTAGTTTTTGCCAGATGAGGGGAGGTGACACAGCAGTGAGCGGAGGGCACAGTTCTAGCCTTCCGTGGGTGACTTTAGCAGCTGTGACTGGTGGTGAGAGCAGAAGTTGAAATTGGGATCACTGTGACTTCGCGCGTGGAAAAATGCAGATTGCAGGCATAATTCATCTCTGACATTAGAGAAAAAGCTGTTATAGCACAATTTAAATCTTCAGAGTTTTTTTTTTTTTTTTAGATAGAAAAGGCTGATTATCCTGTTTAGTTTAATTTTATATCTTGTAATTCTTTGGATGTTTCCAAGATTCAAAAAGTTCAGTAAATGCATCCCTTAAATTCCTACCCTTTCCTTTATTTTCATACTTACATCTGCTGTACATTGTATATATAATTTTTAAAATGTAGAAAGAAAATAATTTCCATAAATATAATTGCAAAACTGATTTCTTTTACTTTTTGTTTGGTGGGGAAGGTATATCTGAATAAGTGGCATTCAGATTAGGGTCTTAAAAAATAAACCCAGGATGTTTTAAAAAAAAGAACAAACTAATAGATGCTTATTTTCCAAAATTTAAATTTAAGCCAGAAATGTAAATATTCAGTTAACTTGTTAAAGGTACTTTTATAAACTTAAAAAAAAATTCTAACCAAAATTTTAGAAAGTCAGGCTCTTTTAGAAAGAAAGCTACACCCATTTCCTCAATAACTGTTCTGAAAATTCATATGGTGGAATGCACCATGTATAAACTGTGAATTGTATTGACAAATAAAGTTTGTAATTAAAGTCAGCAATTTCTGAGTCTCCTGCTTGCTGCTGAGAATTTATATCAGCTGTAGCTAAGTAGAACTCCAGGATGTCACTTTTCATGCCGATTGTTTGTGGCTTCTTCATTCACAATATTCAAGAAATAGTTTTGATGCATTGTTGCTACCCTTACTGAATACGTGCAGAGTGTTTTTCTTGGTGTGGCTGTTAATCAAAACTGAATATACTGAAATTTGTTTCTGAAATAAGATATTTGAAATAGCATATAAATTCAAGATTGTTCCTGTTACATTATGATGTATTTATATCCTATTTTATTAATGTGGGATCTTGTCTTGACACTGAAGTAGTCTGAATGCTGAACACAGGCAGCTGAATGTATTTTGTAGGAAAAAGACAAACATCCTAGTAGTATTGAAGCCTGAAGAAAGGAGTTGCCATCCAGTCTTTTAGATCTTATACCCCAAATATTTGGACTGTTTATCTTCTCTGTAACTCGATGCTCAGTCAATATCCTAAAGCTGGTCCCTAACATTATCCTTAGGATTGGGGAAAATGTAAGAAAGCATGTGAATTACATCACCTGACATCACTTTTACTTCCTCAAGCTTTATTCTGTTTACTTCTTGAGGGGAGATTATTGCTAAGGATTTTGACATAGTCTGGGAGTTTCTAGCGAGTTTATTTTTCCATTAGGCCATTTATAAGAGTGAGTAGTTTTGCCTTGAAAGATATTTGAAAAAAAAAAAAGCCAAATTAAGTACTAGAACCAGAAAGGATCAGGAACTCCTTAATTTTATTCCTAGATATAGATTCTAGACAATGCTCTCTATTCACCTTAAAGCTGCTGAATATAGAAGTGATTATTTTGAAGTTCTTTCCATTTCTTACGTGGATCTATGTACTTTGCTTCGTAGTTCATGTCACACACTTTTTTCCCCCAATAATGTTTCATTTTTGCAATACAGGAAAAAGTGAAACTTCTGAAGCCAAGAGGGAATTGAAAAATGTGCACCTTGGCCTTCTAAAAAAGAAGGGAACAGAATATAGGACTTTTGTTTCTTTCTGAGATTCTAAGGAACACGTGAGGTATAAGAACAAATCCCACCTAACTCTATGTTAAAAATCAGTAGAATTCGTTGATTCTGGAGGCTAGAAGTTCAAAGAGACCTAAGGGAAATTTTAGATGGAATACCAAAAAACAAATTGAGATACTCTGAAGACTTGAGATAGCTATTCATGCCTAAGAGCTAGAGGTTTAGATCAAGTTTTGGTTTTATTTTTTTCTTCTATTTTAAATTTTTGCTGTTCTAGTAAAAAAAAAAATGGCTTTTGTGATTTTCATTTTTATTAAAATGTAAATATAAATTTGTTTTTATATAAAGTAAAAATGTCTCTATTTGAATATGCATAACTTCATTAAAATTAATATGTGGTTTTTGCTTTAGCAGGAGTTTACTTACATGTCCTTTTGTAGTGAAATTCACTGGCCTTGCACTGCTCCCATGACAGTTCCAAGACAGCATGGAGCAACCTGGTTACTTTTGATAGACACTTTTGAGAGTATCTTATTGTCATTATCCTAATAAGGAAAAAGCTTTATAAGCTCCACCTGCTTTGTTCATCCACCACCCCACACCCGCCATCTCAAACGTTAATCTCTTCTATTCCATACATGATATGCCCCCACTCAACTACCCCTTCCTCAAAGACAGGTATTGGTTTCAAGGACCAGGAGTTTTGATTCTGCTCGTTTGTTTTGACTCAACGCTGTTGGTTCACTACCCCCCAGCTTTTACTGATTTCTTATACTCATAAAAGCATTTACTATTTTCCTAGTATTTGCTTTACAAAATATTTTCATTGTATTTGGCTTGTTTCAATTTATAACTATTTTTTCTTTTGATCTGGCATTCCTTTCCAAAGTCTTTCTGTATATTCACCAAAAACTCACTGCCTTGTTTTTATTCTGCTTATTTTCTACTCTTGAACTTGGATTTGTCTCTGAACTCCAGTTCCATCTAGCTAACTCACATTGGGTATTTCCAGTTCTATAAGGTGCTTCAACACATCCGAGATTCTTATAATTTTTTCCCAGGCCTGACCTTCCTTTGGTGTCATCTATTTCAGTGAATGGCCCCACCCTCTCTCTCGCTGGGCAAGTCATCCTGGATGTCTTCTTCTCTTCCTCAACTCCATATCCACCTATGACTGAACTCTATTGACTTGTATGCTAAATATGTCTTGAATTTATACACAGCCATTACCTTAATCCAAGACATCACCATCTTTCCCCCTCTACTAACAGCTTTTATACCATTCTTTGCTCCTGTCATTGATGGTAGAGTGGTCTTTTTAATATGCAGATCTCATCATATCACTCTCCAGTTTAAATCCATTATTTACCTTTCATTTTTCAGATGCAAGATCAGAATCCTTCAAATGGTCTACAAGGCCTTCTTTTGGTCTACCTAATGCAACCCTCTCCATTAGTTTTATTCTCCTCATTAGTTTTATTCTCTACCTTTCTGTATCCTATACCCACTAGATTTCTCTTTTCTGTCACAAGATTATGTGGATGTTGTTCCCTTTGACTGGGATGCTCACTGTCTTTGTATACCTCAACCTTTTTCACCTAACAAACTCCTACTCATCCTTCAGAATCCAGCTGAAGTATCACTTTCTCTAACAAGCCTCCCTTAACACCAATTCTTATACCTTCATAATATACTCTGTAAAACCCTGTTCCTTTCCTTCAGTTTATGATTAGATTTTCGTCACTATTCTTTTTGATTAGTGTCTGTTTTGTTTATCTGTTTGTATCACTAGAATGTAATTCATTTATTTTAGCTTATTGTCTTATTCCTGAATACTAGCAAAGTACATATAGTAGGTGTTCAAAAAATACATGATCAATGAATTAATGAAGAGAAAAACAGGGATTAAACTGTTGTAATCATCTGAAGTATCCTTGTGCATAAGTATCCCGAATTTTCTTAGTTCTGCAAACATTTATCTGTCCTCTTCCACTACTACTAACTACTAAATGCAATACAAACAGTAGTTATTTTTCCTATTAACTGACAAGCTGCTACTAGTTACTAATTATGTTTATATTAAAAAATCAAAGCCAGTTCTTAAACTAGAGTGACTTGAAGTTTATTTGTCATTATACAAACTTACTCCTTGTAAGCAAGGGTTTTATTATTTTTATTTCCAAATTCTGACTCACAATAGATACTATCAAAGCTTTGCAAGTATAATTTAATCTTGAAAATTTGTTTAGAAATTAACTTCAAAACATATTGCTAATACTAGTAAATAGATGCCTTTTATTAGTAGAAAGCTAAATGCACATTCATTCTCCTTGCCAAATAAAATTCAGCTTTTTCATGCTTAAAATTATAATCGGTCTGGGAAGGAATCCATTATTTGGCACATTTGAACTGTATCCAATAGAGAATAAGTCACTTGGTATAATTTAAAAATTAACTCATAGAATAAATATTATTTTTTATTCAGTTGATGCCTGATTTTTATAGATGGTATCCCTTTTTACACTATAGAGCTAATAGTGTTACATAGATGAGTTTGTCATAGTACCTACTATGTTTAAAACATTTTAGATTTTTAAATATTATTCACATTAGACTGCATGTTTCTGGGATTTTTATTAAAGATTTTTGAACAAGCATCACTAAGTGACATCGTCTGTTCCAGATTCAAATTTTATTATTGTTCAAGAATTTGGGGACTGGGAAGATACAGACTTTTCAAGGACCCTGGAGGCGGGAGGGTAGGGAGGCAGAAGGAAAGAAGGGCTAGGAGTGGAAAATTTCTAAGAGTAGAGGAGAGTGCCTCAACCCAGGCCCCCAGTAAGGAGGTTTCCAAATGTAGCCTCCTGGGCCTGAGTTCTTGACTGCAGCTCCTTCCAGAAAGCTACAGTACATGGCTGTGCACCACATCTCGTGTCAGGAGGCAGCTTCCCCATGAGTCCTGCTGGGCAAAGCCTTGAAATTGCCTAAGGTTAGGCCCGAAAGATCACACATAGGATTTTGGCCTCGAGCCATACTCCTCAGAGGGAGCTGTGATATTTTTCTGAGATGTTTGGATTTGTCTGTCAGTGGAAAGTCATTTCAGACTTTAAAATAGGGAGTGATGCGAATGGCTCTGTACTTTTAGAACAGTCCCCCTGGCAGTGGTGTGGAATCGACGCTCAGGGGATGGACATGAGAAGTCAGAGGAAGCCTGCAGTGGTCCCTGGGAGAGGGATCAGGCCTGAACCAGGGGAGGGCACTGGGCAGATACTGGTGCCTTCAACTCAGGTTAGGAACATGGGTCAAGGAGAAAGGAGGGGAAGGCTTGAGGGTGAGAAGGATGTTTTGCACTTAAAGGGCCTGTGGAATCACCAACATGAAAACCCTCCATGGGCAGCTGGAATACTCAAGTGAGCTCAGGTGGGAGATCCTAGGTAGAGAAGCAAATATAGGAATCACCGACATTAGAAAAGCTTCACATTATTAATGAGAAGTTGAAGTCACCATAGTCAATACTGTTAAATAAAAAAGCTCCTTCTAAATATTAACTCAGTCTTGAATGATATATGTAAGTTAGGTATATTTTATTGCAAATCAAAAAAACATTCTCATATAAATTAAATAAGAAGGTCTTAGAACATTTGCAACTTAAACATTAATCAAGCATTACTTACAGGCTGGCAGTATAGTAATTACTGTGTACATTTTCTTTAAGGTAAACAGTTTTCATCAGCAAAACATATAGAGTGTATTTTTTTAGCCCTGCTTAAACTACTTCATTGGGTTCTAGTTTATAAATTTATTGTGTTTTATTTTTTAATTGACAATAATTGTACATAGTCATGGAGTACATAGTGATGTTTTGATACATATAATATATAGTGATTAGATAAGGGTAATTAGTATATCCATCATCTCAAATATTTATCATTTCTTTGTGTTGGGAACATTCAACATCCTCCTTGTAGCTATATGAAACTTTATATTATTGTTAACTATAGTCATCCTATACTAGAATTTATGCCCCTTATCTAGCTGTCATTTTGCATCCTTTAACAAATCTCTCCCTATCTCTGCCTTCCCGCTACCCTTCCCAGTATCTATTAATTTTAACATATGTTCCCAAGACATCTTCTCTTCTTGAAAAAGAGAAATGTCACTAACTGTTGCATTAAACTAGAAAAACATCATGGAAACATACACAACAAATTCGGTGGACTCTGTTGCTGCCTGAGCCAGACTGCCTTTACTGAGCTGATGGCCCCATTACCAGCTGCTCTGAGTGTTGGATGCTAACAATTCACAGCTGCTACCTTTTCTGGAGCGCTCCCTCTGCAGGCCAGAAGCCACCTCAGTGGGAGGTTACGCAGCCCCAGCCCCACCCCAACGTGGCTGACCCGTAGCCAATAATTGCCATCAGGATAACAAAAGGAAAACATGTTTGCCTTAGGCTGGCACTAACTCTGTGCTGTGACTTAACATGCCAGGCCAGAGCTCTCTGTGGGACCAGGCTGCAGCTGGACTCCAGGTGAGTCCATATCCTTGCTCAGAGCCCCCTCTGCCCTCTCCTGTTGCCGTTACCCCCTTTCTCTTGAGTGCATGCCCCCAAATATCTCATGCACCTGAATCCCTGCCTCAAGGTCTGTTTTGAAGACAACTGTAGAAGGAATATACTGGAACCAAAGGTCAGGTCCAGGGTGAAAGAAATAAACATTTTTTTATTTTATTACAGAGATGATGACTCTGAGGTACTTACATGGCTCTTAGTTTCTGGGCAACCAAAGTGAAAAGTGAAAATATTTATCAGTGACTTGGTTCTCATCGGCCACAATGAGAAAGTGTATCCATGTCTCACGTAAATAAAGCCATTTGGTGATTGAGTTCTTATAATAAAAATTCTATACAGGGCTTCAGATAGGTAACAGAGAGTAATGAAATAGAAAATGCCCACAGTGGCTCCACAAAAACTATTAGAGTGAGTTCCATGACTGTTCCTATATTAGTTCTATGTATATGATAATAATATCGCACCCATTTAGCTTAGCGAAAGTATTTCTTCTGCATGGGCCAGAATAATATGATTCCAGTACACATCTTTCTGATATCTGCCTTTGTGAAGTCCTGAATTTCTACAGCAGTGTTTTACAAACTTCAGTGTCTCCAAAAATAGCTCCAAAGTTGGTGTAAAATGCAAATTTCTGAGTTATATCACTAGAGAAGGGCAAAATCACCCCTCATTGGGCACAGCTGAACTTAACAATTGTACGTGCTGTAATGAAGAGTTCAGCATCGTCGATCAAGAGGAAGTTACGTGCTCCAGGAGAAAAAAACAGGTGAATACTTAATTAAGCACGTGCAGTTGAGAAATACTCACAAACTAAGGAATATTTTTAGAGAACTGGTTCAGACCCAAAATTTGTTGAAATCAAGGGAATGCAATCGATGAATGGGGGGAGCTAGGTAAGTTCCCTGCAGTTTCTTCTTGACTCAGTTCAAGAGCTAAACAGAGAGCTCCCTTAATTAGGTTTAGATGGAGTGGTGAAATTAAAGCCATTTTTGATACTGTGGTCCAAAATTCTTACATTGCTTCATCTTGGGCAACCATTGTAACCAAGGGAAGTGGTTGGAGACTAAGCAATTCCATCTGCGATGCTTGCCACAAGCCTGCATTAGCTAGATCTACATTTTAAAGTTAAATGGCCTGGGAATAAACTTTTCTTAAGACACTTTCACCGAGAGTCATGTAATTCCTCTTTGAGCCTTTCCACTCTCTGAGGAAGCCTGCTGCAATACTGTAGTCTTCCTGAAAAGGTCTTAATCTCATCTGAATTTAAGTAGCAATTTCCTTCAGCAAAATGAGGCTCTTTGAGTTTCAGCAGAAGAAGAAAAAATACATTTTCTATTAATTCTTAAATTCTCTCCCCATGGCAGGGCTTAATTATAAAGGCTTAACAGTTGCAGTGTGTTAATTCCTTATGACCAGCCATGAAACATGACCAACATTACAATGAAGGACACTAATTTTCATGAGTTATTATGGCAGTGGGCATTAGCAGAAAAATATCTATTTAATCAGATCCTGATAATTTTCTGCCAATTAGGTGTAGCAGTGCACATTGCAGGACATGCACTGAAAATCAAAGAATGGCGATGCTTTTGACGACTGTGCTCTACTTAGCCAAATGCATCTAGGCTTGTCCAAATTGCTCTAAATTGACTGCTTCAAGATTGTTACTTAAATAGGTGAATCTGATCTCTTGAGGTTACTGTGAAGTATCAAAGCTTTATGCCAGCCTTTCTCAAAAATATTTAGGGCAACAGTATCCTTCAAAATTCCCTGGGGGTGGGGTGTGAAAGAATGTCTTGTGGTCAAAAATTGTGGAATATGCTGCATTAGTATATCCTGCCCCTTAAAGATTCACAACTAACACTAGCAAGTTTTAAAGGCTTTGAGAGGTCCTACAGTAAAGAACCTTTATTGGTTAAATTATCCCCAAATTTGGCAACTTGGACATTTGTTATCTAACAAAGATTCTAAGGATCAGGACTCTGGGAGTGACTTAGCTGGATGGCTTGGCTCAGGGTCTTTCATGAGGTTGCAATCAAGCTGTCAGCCAGGATTACAATCATATGAAGGTTTGCCTGGGCCAGGAGGCTCTGTTTCGAAGATGACTTGCTCACATGGCCATTGGCAGGAGGCCTCAGCTCTTTACCACGTGCAACCCTCCACAGCGCTGCCTGAGAGTCCCCACGACATGGCAGCTGGCTTCCCACAGAACGGGTGATCTGAGAAAGAGTCAGCAGGAAACTACAGTACTTTTAATGCTCTGGTTTCCAAAGTCACACCTAGTCACTACCCCTTTTACTCTATTTGTGAGTCACTAAGTCAAGTTAATATTCAAAGAGGGGAAGTAGAAGGTACACATATATGTAGATTTGTTAGACACTGGTAATCTCAATTAAACCAATTAAACCTCCTACCTTTAAGAAAGTCAAATTTGGTTTCAGATGGAAGTTCAAGCTTTTTGATAATGTGAACTTATAAGATAATTTCTGGATAGATTATTCTCAGATCATTCATAACTCATCCCACATATTAAAGAACATAAATCTCACAAAAGAAAAAGAAAATGGGTTGTGAGAAGTATAGACTATATTGGTTCCCCATAAGTGAAATATATTCTGTCTTGCTGAATGTTTAAGTATGCCTTAATTACAATACCATGTATGAACTTTCTCATCAGGAAATAGTTTTGCATATGAATGATATTTTTAATAAGAGCTATGATTCCTTCTTGGCCAACGTAAAAAACAAGCGGTGTGTTGATGACTTTGTGAGAGTTGGAAGAGATTGGTGTGCACCTTAAGCATCAACTCTGACCAATCTATTATAGACACAAACATTATCTGTCACTCTTCTTCAGCTTTCAGGTGAATAGGAGACAATATTAGCAGAGAAGAGGATCAAGAATGATTACCTTACTTTTTGTCTGAATGAGTTTGATCACTTGGGCACGACACAGTGGCGATGACAGTATAAATGCCCCTATATGCCACAGAGTTGCCACAGAGTTGCCTTCTATTTCATGGGCAGAGTCTAGAGTTTCTGGCTAGTCATTTTACAGATGGTTGTTAAAATAATTAAGAAGTGATGTGAGAGAATGTGGGTAGCTCAATGAAAACCATATGTCAAAACAAGTCATGACTGGATTGGATAAGATAGAAACATTAATTTAATATATTACTTTATTTTAGAGTCTATAAATTCATCACCCCATATTCTAATCTATCTAATGTATCATGTCAGACAATTGCACCAAGCTCTTAGAACTTATCCCCTGAATCCCAGATCCTCATTTGTTTGAAAACAAAACTAGTTTTTGCCGAGTGGATGTCACACATTAAGCTCTAAGGCAAATATGTTCAATAATAAGATCTACTGTAATATCATTTTTGAAATAACACATGCTGGTTTCTAAATTGAATTTCCTTAAAATATACATAAAATAATACAAGGTTTAAATGGTATAAGTCATCAGAGCTATGAGGAAACTGCTAGATTTAGAGGAGATAGGAGCTTATTTATCTCAAGGCTCACAGAAGACCTTATGGAAGAGCTAATATGTGAGCTGTAACTAGTGAGGGTGATGGGATTTTGACATCAAGGAGGAAGTGAACAGTTGTGGAGTGTTTTTATTCCTCTGCTTTTTCTTCCTCCACTTCCATGGGTCATCATGCCAGGTTGTGTCTGTCTCCTCTCTAGAGGAAAGTGTCAAATTTTGGGTTCTCCAAGAATCAGATATGAAAACAGGGTTAGGTATGCAAGAGATTTATTTGAGAAAATAGTTATATTAGTTTCCCAGGGTACCCATACCAAAGTACCACAAACTGAGTGACTTAAAATAATAGAAATTTACTGTCTCCCAGTTCAGGATTCTAGAAGTCTGAAATGAAGGTGTTGGCAGGGCCGTGCATTCTCCAAGGCCTCTAGGAATGGATCCTCCCTTGTCCCTTCCAGCTTCTGGTAGCCCCGGGCATTCACTCATTGGTTTGTGGCACCATAACCCCAATTTCTTCCTCTGTCTTCACATGGCCTTCTTCCCTCCAGGTTTTTCAAACTTCCCTCTTCTCATAAAGACAGCAGTCATACTAGATTAAGGACCTACCCTAATGACCACACCTTAACTTGATTACATCTGCAAAGACCCAATTTCCAAATAAGGTCACATTCATGTGTGCTGGAGAGTTAGAACTTCAACACAAATTTTGGGGCAACTAAAATCAATCGATAACAATGCTTGTGAAGTATGAATGGAGAGGAAACAGGAGTATTCAATGAGTCTTTCTACTGTGGTGCAAGTTTGATATTGGTGAAAGGAGGGAAGGAAGGACAGATTGGGTAGGAAGAAACTCAGATCACAATACGGTTCTGAGAGTGTTCTGACCAGGCTGATGGGGAATCCCCAGCCAAAGGTCACCATTAAAGGAATCCCACATCAGGGAGAAATGACCTAGTTCTAATACTCCCAGTATGTTCAGATATTGGCTTGGAACAGCCTGGCATAAATGAAACCCAAGAGGTGGGAGCTGTCAATCAGCTATGCTCTCCACAGCAGTTTCTATTAAGTGCACTTCTATGGCCACCATAGTACACTTTTCCATGCATAATTGCAGAGTAGCTCCTCCATGGTTCCTGTGGGTCTTTCTTCCCAAGAGGACACTTAGAAGTAGAATAGTAGGACAACCTACCACCCTCCTTGCTGCAGTTGGTCTCAGGGCTGCAACTAGCACTTACTTTATCTTTAATCCACCATTCATGTTAAATTCCCCTCAATATCAGCAGATCTTGGCACCTCACCTGATAGTGTGAACCAAATCTTTATTCCTGAAGGCTCTGAATCTTTCATAACCATACCCATATCAAACTGGGTTTTTCTCTTGTCCATTCCCAGTCACAATTGGGTAAATGAGTACCAAGAGACACATAAGTGAATCACCAGGGATCCACACACATTCCTCTATGCTTCTGTTGTGTAAAAGCCACCCTGTGTTCTTTCACTTACCAGGGTCAATTACCCTTGCCATGCTGAACCTGGGACACAAGGAGTTCAAAGTGCCCTGGCACCAACAAAAGCTTGTAGTTCAATGGGACCCTTGTTGAGTACCTTGCAAGGGCATTCCCCCTATGGGGACTGGGATATTCAACCCTGCAGAACAATGCAGGAAGCAGGAAGTTTCCTAATGAGTCATTGGGAATGATGGAAAGTGGGACCACATCTCTCATCCCTTGGTTCCCAGACCTATGTATCCTTCCTACTGGGGACACAGGTCCTAATTGAATGGATATGCTGCACGCTGAAGGATAGCACCTCATCTTTGAAAATTATTGCCCTCAAGCTGGTGTTTTAGCTGTGTTTTCCATAGTTGTTTCTAATCTTATGAGACTGGCCATTTCTGAGTGCAGTGGCATGTTTTACAAGTGGATGTCATGGTCATGGCCATGGGCCCACTCCCACCCCTCCTTCACTGTGAAGTGGGTCCCTTGGTCAGATGTGATGTTATGTAGTATCCCATACCTGTGGATCTGGCATTCTGTGTGTCCCTGGATAGTGGTGCTTGCTCAGGTTTTGTGAGCAGAAAGGGCAAACCCATACCCAGAGTAATTATCTATCCCTGTGAGGACAAACTGCTGGCACCTTGTGGATGGAATGGAAGGGGCTCAATGTAATCTACCTGCCACTAAGTGGCCAGTTGGTCTTCTTGCTGAATAGTGCCATACTGGGGGTTCAATGCTGGTCTCTATTTCTGGCAGATTAGACATTCATAAGTAACAGTAGCTAGATTGTCTTTTAAAAGTGTGAGGCTCTAAACCAAAGCTGTGGTTGGAGGAATCCTGCATTGGGCAGGGATGGTCTGGTTCCCCCATGCCTACCCTGTTCAGATGTTGGCTAGGAGCAGCCCTAAGGAAGCATGGCTAGCACGAGCGGTGCGGTGGATCCAACACTGCATAAGCCAGAAAGGGGTCAATCAGCTGGTGTATATCATTGTAGCAGGTTTTCTTGAAGGGAGATCTGAATGGGGCACCTCCTTGACTGCCGCAGAGAGTTTCCCATGGAGAAGTGGGGAAGTGGGCAACAGAACAAGCACCAATACAGAGATTGGGTGGTTCCTTGTTCCCTGGTTTTGCTGGTGAATATCAATACTCAGAATATCATATCTCAGCATTAATAGCCTATCCCCACCCTACTCCCATACAGTTTACAAGAAAAGAGGTTGTCTATTTCCAACAGCCAGTGGTACCTAAGAGTCTTTCTGGAATTTAAAATAGTTTTATTTGCCGAGATCCTTACTGATTGATTGATTGAATTGAATGTAGTTAATGTGACCACTTGTGCCCCCAGTTGTTTGTTTTTTAGACAAAGCCAGAACTCTCCCATTTTTGTTTTGACCTGGCCTTATTCCTGATCCTATACAGACTCATATCTTACTATCCGTGACTAAGAGCATATTTGTGAAAAAGGAAATAATTTGGTATGGATTAAGGGCAAAATGAGTGATTAAAATTGAAAGATAAGTTGCAGCTAGATTATGGACACCTTTAGGCTGATGTTCTTTGACATTAATTCTATTTACAAATTGTCATGGAATATTAATTATGGTTTTAGCAAAAAGGAATCATTGTACCATAGGCAAGAAATCATCAGTGCAACTCACTGTTGAAATAAAAGTACAAGTTGTCATGGAATATTAAGTATGGTTTTAGCAAAAAAAGAATCATTGTACCATAGGCAAGAAATCGTCAATGCACCTCAATGTTGAAATAAAAAAAAAATAAAAATAAAATGATGTCTCCTATTCTTTAAGAGAATATTAAGTATGAAAGAAAATATGCATCTTTTTATTAATAACTATTTTTTAAAGTGCATCTGGGTGAATATCTCTGTATGGTTCTTTGCAGGATTTTGCTTCTGTTGCAAAGAATCATTTCTGCAGGTAAACCTAATTTACTTGCCCAATTTCAAGAAAAGAATTGTTTACCTTTCAGATCCCAAGGGACTAGATTATTATATAAGAAAAAAACTAAACATGCCAGGACTTACCCAGGGGCAAAGAAGGCTCTGGAATAGCCTAGGGGTGATGTTGAATATAAACAGTATATATCAGGGAATTTTCCATTACCTTTTAAACGAGTCTATATTTCTAAAGTCTCTGAAACCAGATTAGATGCAATCATCTCAAATAAGTTGGTATAATTACAGCATATCCAATTACATCTATTCAGAAGCCACACTTCTTTCTTTGATCGATTAGAGTTAGTAGGGGGAGATGTTAATTAGTAACAGCCCTCTGAGAATGAAGAATATGAAGACTTATACAGCCTAGAATATTAGTGGTTCCAGGAGTCTCATTTGCCCTGAAGTATTTTTTCCATTGGTCTCCTAAAGGACTTGTCTCTTGGAAATTCCATTAGAAGTAAATGTTTTTCAAAAGAGAAATAAATATTACCTAAATGTTTACAAAGTTTCTTCTCACCCCTGGGATATTATATCCCAAGAAAATAATTTTAGGAAGAAAAAAATCTTCAAATACAAAATTTTTTTAGGAGTGTTGATGTGTAAACAGATTTTCCAGTCATCAGTAGATAATGGGAACTAATGGGGTCACAATGATTAGTAAGAACTTGATGTTCTTGGGGTCTTTTCCTTGCCTTCTGGCAAATGTTCATCCCCCAGGTATTTCTTGAAGTCTCCAGTGGTGTTTTTCATGGGCCACAATGAGTGGCCATCACTCCTGCACTCTCTAGCGACTGCCATTCCCATTGCCCATTAGGTGGTATTGCTCTTATGAAATACGCCGTATTTTTGAGTTTTTCATTGCTTAACCCATGCTACTATCAGTGGCAAAATGACGGTGAATATTCCAAGGCAGTTTTGCTTTGTGACCTCAATACTTTACCAAGAAATTGAGTAAAAAAAAAAAAAAAACTATTAGTTTTTATTTGCAGTAATTTCCCTCCCAGATAAAGAAATGAGTCTATGTGACTAGACTGGACATGCATGGATTTTAAATGGCAGCCACCAAGCTGAACTGAAAATCAGTGTTTCTTTTTGATCCTGGCATTTTGTTGCTGTACATCTCTTCTAGCCCCTGTATTCAGACAGACTTCTGTTGGGCACAGAACATCAGTCAGCAAGACGAGTCTAGACCTATCTCAATTTCAGGTGATGCTCAAAGTTGAATCTCTGCTACATTTTTATTATTAAAAACTAGAAACAAACTGAGTTCTCAGTAAAGTATAGAAGACAAATGCAATTGAATATGACGTGAATATCAAAAATGTTCAATACTAAAACACTGAAAATATATGAGAAATATGTAGAAGTATTTAGACTCTAATGTTAAATATGAAAAATTATATTTTTCACTATATATGTCTTTATATGGCTCTTGATTATAGATAATATGTCAAGGTGAAGAGTTACAGAGTGTTATATCATTTGTATGTCATTTTTAAAAAATATTATTTAGCAATCACATCTTATATATGCAGAGATTATAGTAACAAGCCTATATGAAAACCAAGAAAGTATTAAAATTGTACACTTCCCCAAACTATGGTGTGGAACAGAGAGAAACACATAGAGTAACCCCATGACATTTTAAAATCATATTAGAAAGTCCAGTAAGATCCCAAGTGAAAGGGACGGTAGATAGAAGTTCTGTTAGACTGAAAGTAATTCAGGTCCAGATCATGGGGGCCTGGCCAAGGTAGGAAACCATGATGGGTATGGTCCTGGGGCAGCAGGAATCTTGACTTCCAGGGGAGATGATTTGATCATGGAAAGAGGGGACTGAGTGTACATTATTCCCATTTGGAGTTTGCTTTGAGCGGACCTGGACTACAATATTTGTTTCCTCCTAGAGTATCATAATGTAATGGCTGGGCACCTTATTCAGAAGCTAAGAGAAACTTCTAAAATTATATTGCGTTTTATGCTTGGTCTGCACTCATTTAAACTCTCAGAGTTTCTCAGTGCTTTGATTTCTGTCCTTTTAAATATCTGTGTGCGCATTACATCTGTACAGCATGTGGCAATTATGTAATTATATTTAATAAATGACATTAGAGCAACCACAAAGGTCTGGCTTAGATCACACTCTCCAATGAATGTTCAGATAAGAGTCAGAGGCAAATCCCTAATAATACATTTAATTAACTGGAACGACTCATCTTTGTTCATTGAGTTCCAGTGTTGCAAAATATTCTTAAATCTTTCTGAAATTTTAGGGGAGAAACCTAACGTTGGTCCAAGGCTGTTGAATGGAAGCATTGGCAAGCTGAAAATACGTGTAGTGATCAAATGTGAGTGATCCTTCCTTAAAGTGAAAAGAGCTATGCCCATCAGAATGCTCTGGAGTGAGCCTTAAGAGCTGAGTACATTTAGTAATGACCCCTCAAACCTCACTCAGAGAACAGAACCAAGATTGATTGGGTTTCCTGTGTATAAGCCATTGATCAGTGGGAATAAGAGATGTTTACATTTGAGGTCTACAGAAAGGAAAGGGAGGAGGTCTTACTGGTCTACTGATACATGTCCTTTGATGGCCTGAAACAGGAATATCTTCTAATCTACTCACAGAGAGCATATTTTCTTTCTTGGGAGTTCATATATAATTTATATAATACATATTTTCTAAGAGTGTTGGATTATAGTTCCTTGAAGACAGGTACTTTTTCTCCTGCTTTTGTTATCCATAATGCACAGTGGCTTAAGTGTTTTTATAAGGAGTGTATGTGTGCGGGCTTGGGGTGGGAGGTGGTCAGGTGTGGGAGGGAAGGAGGAGCTCATCTAGCGATGTGGCAGAGGAAGGTTGCATGAACAAGTTTGTAACTTTATTACAGTTAGACTTGAGATGCTATGGGAAGGATCTGCACCAGGGTACCTTTTCCTCAAATGCCTACTGGGTTGAATACAAAAGGTCCAGTTGACCAATGACATCAGATTCTGCAGGTCAGCTTTCTTGGTAAGCCCTACCCTGGGTGTCTGCACTTCCCACACCCAGGATGACGTTCTCATCATTATAATAGCTACCATCATAGTAATAGCAACAATTTAATGCCTAAAATGCCCTAGGAGACCCGCATACCCCAGTCAGATCTTCCAGACTACAAAGAGGCTGGTTTTCTCATTATGCTAAGCTGCATCTCAGAAAACCCTATTGCCTGTAACTCACAGGGTTCCCATGGTAAATTACAGTCTCAGTAGGTGTCAGCAATACATTTCCTACGGAAAGGCCTCAGGGAATTCACCCGTGGGAAACAACTGCTGCTTCCTGCTGCACTTTTAGCAAACCTGGTATCACAGGACAGCACCTGCTCTTGCAGACTACCTAAGTCCCACTTAACACAAACAGTGTGGAGATGCTTTGCTACCACTTGCTTAATGTTGCCCTAGGTGGAGAGGGAGCCCAACTTTCAACCTCAGCCTTAAACTCTAAGGCCATTCTTTTTTACACCAGGTGTATGCCATCACCTGTCAGCATTGGTACTACAGAGTGTGGGTTTGGAGAACAGTCACGTGTGCAGCTCCCTCCTCCTGCAAACTCAATGTCACCCTCAACCCAACCTCTCCCATAAAAACACACCCTGGTAGCAGATATAGAGAAGAGGTGGAATCATTTCTAGATTCCAAACATCCTGGAGGCCAGAATAAGTAGATCCTCAGGCTGCTATAAAAAGATGAATAAGTTGTTCCCTCAAATTAAAAGGCCATTGGAATAACATCTAAATGATACAGTATAGCAGTTTCTTCGTTGCTACATTTTTGTCTAAACACTTTATTCCAGACATATATAAGGCATATCTTTGGTGAATTAGCAGGCTAACGCCTCATACATCTTTAACTGATGAATATTTCTGTACACTCATAGGTTAGAAGAGGCATCTTACCTAGGAAGTATTTTGAATGTTTGAGGGATTCAAGCATAGTAGTAAAACAACACAATTTTAGGACACAGAACGGAAGTTAGAACAAGTTCAGGTTCTCTGCACGTAATAAACCAACTCCCACGCCTTTCAGTTGGCAAGAGACAATCTGTCCTATTATGTATACCCCATCAAAGGATTTAACAAGGTAACCATTTCCTGAACAAGAATATGTATATTATACCTGAAATACTGGTGTTTAAACAATGTTCATTCCTAGCACTCTGGGAGGCCGAGGCGGGAGGATTGCTTGAGGTCGGGAGTTCAAGATCAGCCTGAGCAAGAGCGAGACCCCAACTTTATTTAAAAAAATAGAAAAAATTAGCCTGTCAACTAAAAATGGAAAATATTAGCCAGACGTGGTGGTGTGCACCTGTAGTCCCAGCTATTCGGGAAGATCACTTGAGCCCTGGGGTTTGAGGTTGCAGTTACCTAGGTTGACACCACAGCTCTCTAGCCCTGGTGACAGAGTGAGACCCTATCTCAAAACAAACAAACAAACAAACAAACAAACAAAAGTAAATATTGTTCATTAAATTGAATTGAATTAAGAATCCATTGGAAAATTGCTATTTATTTTAGTCTAGGAAATTTGTCTAGTGAAAAATCTTTGCTGAGATTTGCCACATTGGATATTGGCACAGATCAATGCATATTAGATTTAGCTTGAGAACTATTCATGTTGGAATGGAAAGTGCCCTAATCTTGGTTCCAGTCCTAATTATGCCACTGCCTGCCTGTGTCCTGACAAGTAAAGTGACCCTCAATTTCTCCATATTGCAATACAGGGCTGGGACTGAATAATCCCTTTAAGATAAAAATTTCTGATACTATTATGCCTTCAAGATCAAGGTACCTTCTTTTATAATCTCCTAGCCATTAAATTCTATCTACCATGAGGAAAAGTAGAAATGGAAATGGTAAAGGACCAGCTAAGCCATTCAGAGATGAAAAGTAGCACAGACTCATATCAACAGTGGAAGGGATGGTTGTTTAGTTTATCCTGACACCAGAAAAGAACTCAATTGCTCTCATTTTCAAACTCATTTCATGCCAGCAGAATCCTTTCATTCAAGGCTATGAAAGGAAAGTCCAGAGTACCCTGGCCATTAATATTTGGGACAAAAGGTGCCATGGCATTTGTTCTATTTTGAGAGGTATTACATTCGGTGGAGATTGTAAACAAGTTTGGCATGTCTTAATTGTCATTTTCCTACAGAAGATCTTTAGAAAGTATGCTGGCATGCTGCCAAGTGGAATATTTGTTCCTCTAGTCTCCCATACAGTAGCTATTTATCTGTCTCCAAGACAATTCTAACTGTAATGTCTTAGAAGCAGATTAGAAGCTTAAAGTCAGGAAAGACGGAAAACCTTATTGGACCCAAGTGATCAACTGGCTGTCAGGGAATAAATATGAACAAGAACAGAACAGATGAGAGATTTTAACATCCATTGAATAGAGGTGTAATGGCTAGTTAGTGCTTGATTATTGAAATTTAATTTTCCCAGGGTATACATATTACAGCTAATGTTTAATCTCTATAGTGAGGCACATTCTTTGCTTACAGTAATTATTATGCCAAAGTGTGCTTGAATGTTGCAACCTTGCATTTCCAGCAGAGACCAGCCTTGGCAATGACACGGATGTAGGTTAACAACATTGTAGAAAATGCATTTTCATTGTCATTTTCCCAGTATTTTACTTTATAATCCAAATTTAAATTATCCTCCAAAAATATTGAAGAAGCTCACAGTAAAAGACACATGTAATAGAAAAATAAGATTATCACCAAGACTCAAATTCACATAGAGTTTTCATACTAAGTTTCAGACTTATGTGTACAATCTTACTCCTCTGACCAATTGTACAAATTTGTGAATTGGTCTTTTAGGGAGACTGGAACATGTTTGTTTGTTTCCTTCTGTATACATAAGGAGGCAGTTAAGTTTTATTGGGCAGGTGTTATGTATTAGGTAGCCTCAAGTGCTTTATAAATATTGACATTTAATCCTAAGCTTCGGGCATTAATTGAGACAGGATCAACTTCATGCAAGGCAACTAGTCATAGTCTAATAGGAATTATATTTCCCAGTTTTTATTTCTCATTAATTGCATGTACATATATTATAAATTTATCTGAAATTTAGACTTTTTAAATATTACGGTCTGGAAGAAGAGATGTAGGGTGGAGCATGAAGAAGATGGGTTTATTTAAGGTCCTTCCCTGGTTCTATTATGATGCCAATTTGCCAGCTTTCTATAATTGATCCTGTCACAGGTGTTCTCAATTTCTCCTTAATAGACTGATAAATGCTACTTCAAACCTACCCTAGTGATCACCTGAAGCCAATCTATTTTTCATACCCAAATATTCTGACTAAACCAGAGGTTAAGCATATATCGTGAATCAACCTAAGTGTGACTTTTTGGGAGTCAGAGCTGCAGATACTTCCAAGTGTTCCATGTCTGGGGTTGCTATGGGCCACCATTGGCAACCTGATGGAATTCCTTTGGGGGGATGCACTCCAACTTCTATGAGTGCCAGGGAAAGGCCACCATGATTTTTTTCCCCCTGAATTTATGCTTAATGACCATAGCTGGGGGCAACTATAGCAACCCTAAGTGACGTGCAAGTTTGGAACAAGTTTGTAGTGTGTTTAGGATAGACGGATGTATACAGAAGTTAGGAACTCTTTCTCTCATCATTCTTTTTATTCTTTACAAATAAGATATTCAGTTAAGAAAGCATATACCATAAACTCTTTATTGGAAAGCAGAATTAAGAATAGATAGTGATTATTTTTCTGGAGTGTCTCCACAAATGGTAACTTCTGAAAAACCAAAAGACTTGGTCATCAGAGGGTCTCCCCAAGAGGGGGACCCCAGTTTGGATTCAATAGACAATGTTAGAGATTTAGCATTATTTTGGCCATTGTTGTTTTCTTAATATATCACATTAAAGAGAAAGGAAATTGATTGTGTGTATATATATATATATATATATATATATATATATATATATATATATCACATGGCTGAATGTATGATTATAACTTAATCTAAGATCATTCAAAGTTAAACATTAAATAGAGACTCAAAATGAACTATTATACTCTGATACTAGTATTACATTTTTCCCTTAATTTAATGTATTCACAAATAATCACTCATTTTCAGCATTTTGGAGAACCTCAGCAGTCTTATTGTTAGCATGTGCTTAGACACTCAGATTTTCAGACAAATTCTCTTTTCCAAACTATGTTTAGTCTGAGGCCTGAGTCTGAAAAATGAGCTAGCTACTGTCCCCTTCTTTCCTCTCTAATTTGTTTATATTTACTGTCTCCGAAGGCATCTGCATCTTTAAAGGTTGTCACTTATGGCTGGTTATTTTCTGCTCTGCCAGGTGTCCTGCAATACATATCCAAGTGTCCAAAATGAATGTAAAGCATTTTAAATCTTAGCTGCAACCTTGTGTGAAGGGCCAAAGGGAGGGATTTTTATCTCATGTCATGCCATGAAGCAAAACTACAGAAAATTTTCTCATCCACCTATTTCCTCAAAGGTCTTTTTATCACGGTCTGAGAGCTTTCCCAAACATGATCCCCCTAATTCTTTCTCTCTGCCAACTCTCCTAATTTCTTCTAATATAGGTCTTTCTCTGCTTCTCTGATACATTTACTCTATCTTCTTCCAGTTGCTCCCTGTGCTTCCTAATAAAAATCGATCTAAGGCTTTGTATTATTAGGAGTCCTGTCAAGAGACAAAACAAGAACAGAAAAAATTTAATGCAAATTGTTAACTAGGAATGATGCTGATGACTAAGAAAATGAAAGGATAAAAAGAGAAATTCAAGATCTCATAGAGACAGCAACCATAGAAAGTACCTACCACACTCAGAAAACGGAAGATGTTAGAATTTCAGATTTTTGGAGCATTTTAGATTTTGCAGTTTTAGATTAGGAGTGCTCAACCTGTACAGGTAAACAATTGGTTTGCATTCACAGGGGAGGCTCAGAGTGACTTGGGTCTAAGATTCTCGGCTTCATCTGAGTCGAAGCTATTTCAAGTTTCTGAGCCCCATTTCTTCCTAATCAATGCCTTAACTTTCTCATGAGAGACTTGGTGAGGCTGTGAATTCAACACAAATTGTAATTCTACAACCTTCCCACTTAATATTTTGAGTATGACTTCTTGAAATTTTGGTCCTATGGCTACCAAAAAAAAAAAAAAAATGGGACTCACTTAGGGTTGCCATGGGAGCTTTGCAGTTCTGTGATTATGACTTAAACTGAGAGCTTAAAGACCTGTGTTTATCATTTCCATTCTGTAACTAGTCCAGTGGACTCAACAGCAAGACGCAAATAAAGATGTGTGAGTAGTCATGATAGGACTTGATCTCGGCTGGGACAGTGCCCACTCCCAGGGTTGGCATGAGCATTGGGTAAGTAAACACTCATAAGAATCCATCCCCTGCCACTGTCCTCACAGGCATCCCTATTTCGACAACAGTCAAGTGAAGTAGTCACTTGGGGTACCCAAGGCGCTTGCTTCATTAGACACTTCATCACAATCAATCACAAGTAGGGATTTGATTAATTGTAATGCAACTGCATGCCATGGGTGATTAGCATCCCATTTCCCATTGGCAAGGAGCTCAGTACTGTTTTCAGTCTCAAGGATGTGACCAAACTAATCCCAAAATAACTTTGAGGGTTTTTTCCTAAAACAAATTTCTGGTTCTGGAACCAATTTCTATGTAAGTAATGACCCATTCAGGGGGCAGACACAATACTGGCTGTTTGAATCAAGAAAAATTTAACATAAAGAATTGTTAGCTAGTTACAAAGTTCTTAAATAGATAATGGAAAGCATAACAAAAAAATGTATATATAAACTCCAAAAGAGATACCACCTGTAAGGGCGAGGAAACCAAGGGAAGATGGTGGAATTATTAAAATTTAGAAACAAAAAATAGGGGCTCTGTGTTGCAGAAACCCAGGCATTTGAGGTGCTGCTGGTAGTTACTGCCCTCAGGAAGCATACAGTAAAGAGAGTGTTGCTTGCTCCTCCTACAGCTCTGCAGTCTCTCTCTGGTACCTCTCACTGGCAGAACCTACCAGAGCAGCTGGCAAAGCAGAAACGTGGTCTGCAGAGGTCTGCCCTAGCTTCACAAAGCAAAGGAGAGAGGGAGAGTTTGGAGCTGGGGACAGTGACTTTATAACTGGTACAGGCTTCTTCCAGTTCTGTTGTGATCCACATTAGCTTTATGAATCCAAAGCAGGAGTCTTCTTAGAAGGTAGACAAAGGAAGACAAACAACATCAACATGATATTCTGTTTTAAGCAAATTCAGTAAAATCATGTTCTTTGTTCCAGAGGCGTTTGATGCTGTTGACAACTCATTCCTCTTCCCCTGGCTTTCGTGGGATCACTGTCCCTTGCTTTTCTGCAACTTCTGTGACTGTTGCCTCTCGGTCTAATTTGCAGGCTTTTGGCTTTACCTTCTTTTCCCCTAAACCTGCCCTTCCTCCTAAATCTGCCGCTGCAGTAAAAGATATTAACTTGCACACAGTCACCCACACTATAAATGGAAGAGTCACTGTAATTCCCCATCTTACCCAGCCCACCCATCCAAGTGGATACCAAAATCCATGTGCTCTACTCCCTAATCATCTCTCACCTCTCTCCCCTCACTTCCTTCCACTTTGGCCCTAACTTTACTCAGGCCCCCATCATTCCTCATGAGCCTCCTTCTAACCAACTTCCCTGCCTCTACTCTGGGCCCTCCCACTCCACCTACCCCACTTCTCTGCTTAAACTCCCTCAATGGTTCCTACCACTTCAGCCCAACAGTGGTTTTCACCCAACACCGTGCTAGAATTACCAGAGGAACTTTAAAAAATACAGATGTCTAAATCCTACCACTAGAGACTTCGCTTTAACCGGTCTGGCCAGGTGCCCAGTCTTCTACAATTTTTAAACATTTTCCAGTTAAGTCTTTTGTTCAGCTCCTGCTTGAGTCTAAGTATCCAATGCTTCTTATAAACTGTCTCACTTTCTCATTTCTAACCTCATCTCCAATGCCTTTCTCCTAACACGCCATGTGCCCTGGTCTTAATGAACCACTTGCTCTCTTGCCTCCAATGTCCCCTCCACACCTTCTCTTCCTTATAAGTTCATAATCATTCTTTTAAGACTCAACATAGGCACCAATTTAGAAAGTGGATATTTCTAACCCTTAAAGTTGTGTAATGAACAACTAAGAGCACTGATTTTGGAGTCTGAAAGTGTTAATCCCAACTCTACCACTTAAAATACCTATGTGACCTTGGGGAAGTTGTTTGGTCTATGTAAGCTTTAAATCCTCATGTAAAATGGAGGTAATACCTTCCCCAGAGGGTGGATACACCAAACAAACAATGTGTTTGTATCATCTTACATAGTGCCTGGGAGGATGTATTATTTAATGATCATTAGCATTATATACCTTATATCACCCACCTTTCATCCCCATCAATTTTAGGCACAGCATTGGCAGGGACTGTATCATTCATTTTTTGTACATGACACTTAATACAGCAGGTGACACATTCTAGGTACTACATAAAATACCCACTGAATGAGTAAAGATATGGTTCTTGTTCTAGACATCTCAGAGCCTATTAGGGAGATAATCAGAAAACTAACTTTACTCGTTGAATTTTTGTTTATTCTTTTCTCTCTCTTGCAATTACACAATGAGTGGCTCATAGAAATACTTGTAAATTTTTTATTGACTTCCACATGCTAAGTGATATAGCAAAAAAAATTTGCCTTAATTTGCAAGTTAGAAGTGTTCGCCTATCTGAGCATCCATCTGTACATACAACAACCATTTCTCAATAATATTTGTTAAGAGGAAAAGAAATCATTATATAGGAAAGACATCTGCACCTCCATCTCGATTGTAACACCAAGTGCAATAGCCAAGATATGAAATCAACCTAAGTGTCCAACAACAGATAAATGGATAAAGAAAATTTGGCATATATACACCATGGAATACTCTTCAGCCATAGATGAACTGGAGGACATTATGTTAAATGATGTAAGACAGGAACAAAAAGTTAAACACCACATGTTCTCACTCATATATGGAAGCTAAGAAGAGTTGATCTCATAGAAGTAAAAAGTAGAACAAAGGGTACTAGAGGCTGGGACGGCTAGGGAGAGGTTTGTTAAAGGACACAAAATTACAGCTAGATAGAAGGAATGAATAATTTATAGTGTCCTATACCACTGTAGAATGACTATAGTTAACAATAATATATTATAAAGTTTCAAATAGCTAGAAGGAGGATATTGAATGTTCCCAAAATGAAGAAATGATAAATGTTTTAAATGATGGATGTACTAATTACCTTGATCTGATCACTATATATTATATTGAAACATCACTATGTATCACATGAATATGTACAATTATTTATTAATTACAAAATATAATAATGATATTGATTGAGCGTCACATCACTCTTTAGGCACTGGAAAGAGATTCGTGAACCTCTACTCTGGCCCATTACATATTTAATGGTATAGAAGGTATTGGAATGAAGAAAAGAAGGAAGAAAGGAAGAAAGGGAGGGAGAGAGAACTCTCTCCCCCCAAAATATCTCCACCTTTGCAAATTTCTTCTTTATCTTTCATGTTTTTTTTTTTTTAAGAAAGTCTATACAATCTCTCAAGGCTCATCTCAAATGTCACCCTTTCAAAAAGACTTCAGTTGAAATTAATCATTTCCCAGTGATCATTGCACTTGGTGTCTGTTCTACACCTACTACCTTCACCTTTTGCTGGAGACATTTGGTCTCCCTCTGACGCCTCCAACAGACTGTGTACTCTCTGAGACAAGGTGATGCCAAGTAACCCTCACAGTATGCAGCATAGCTCCATATACATAGTGTGTTTGGGCCACAACACTGACTGAAATTTTATCTTTCATCTATTATCCAGGGTTGTTTTTTATTTTCACATTCTTTTTAGCCTCGCTTACTGGAATATTTATATCACAGTCAATAGGATCATCATCATCATAATCACCATTGTCACATAGGCATAAACATTATTATGATTAGAGAGGTTGTTAAAAAAGAAAGTTGAAAAAGTGAATTTCTTTTGTTAAACTTAATGAGAAAAAACACGACCACAAAGTCACTCATCTTTCAAACTTCTACAGTGAAGGTAGAGAAATGCCATAAAAAACAAAACATATTTCCAAAACCTCAATTTCCTGTGAGTCATCCTTAGGGAAATACAATATGAAAAGAATCAGCAAAGATTCCAGATGGGAAGGTTCCTTGAAATACCCTCAGAGTTACATGAGGATGTCCTCTGAATTCAATTGTTTGTGATTTATTAATCTATACTGGGTCTGGATAGGAAATGTGTGATCTAGCCTGGTTCTTCTCTCTTTGTCTTCAGGTACTCTTATCTCAAGCATTCATTGTAAATTTGCCTAAAAGAGGAGGATTCTTTGAGTTTACAGAATTCGGTAACAGTTACTAAGAACCTCTTTGAGCCACTTCAGTAAGTTACTTGCTTGATAGGTATAGATTACTCAGTCTATTTGTTTATTCAGTGTCTCAGTTACATAGTACTAATAAGAAGTAATACATCATGAAGAGTGAGGATATAGGACATGATGTTAAATTTCCTGGGTTTGCATGCGATTGCTCTACTATTTACAAGCAGCGTAATGATGGACTGGTTACTTAAAGTCTTTGTTTCAGTTTCCCAATCTGACCTATCTCTTAAATGTATTTGCACCATTAGATTAATTGAACATATCAATTTCTGAGAATGGTACATGGAATACTAGTCAATAAGTCTTAGATATTATTATCAAAATTAAATTTGTTTTATGTTTCCAAACTTTCCCCAAGGATGCTCCTTCCTCTTTCCTTTCTTCCTTTCTTCCTTCCTTGCCTCCTTGCTTCTTAAAAATATTATTGAGAATCTATTGGATGCCACACACTCCTCTATGTGCTGGGGAAAAAAAAAGAGGCAAACAGAACAGAATACCTTCCTTTCATGAGGGGGAGCCTTTCTTCTTGAAGAGAACTCTGACAATAAGTAAATCAAAATATTACAGGGGTACAAACACTTTGGTTATATAAATTGCCTTTGCACCACCCGACAAGCGTGCCCCTCCCCCAGACAGCATGCACTGCATCTGTTGGGTGTGGATTTACCCGTCCCCTTCTCCCCCTCCCACCTGCCCGACACCCTACGAATGTTACTTCCCATATTTGCTCATTGGTGTTGATCAATTAGTACCAATTTAATGGTGAGTACATGTGGTGTTTGTTTTTCCATTCTCGTTAATATTCTGAAACACACACACACACAAACCAACAACAAAAAAGAAAGCTTAGACATAAATAAAATGACAGAAAAAAAAAACCCCAAATCATTCTACAACATCATACCAGAGATCAATAACTCATAAGCACTATGAAGGAAAACGAGGCAGGGGAAAGTCAATGTGCAACTGTTGCCAAGTGCAAAGGGGAACAATGATATGTGGAGATTTGAACTGAAGTCAAGTGGATAATTGTTTTAGATTTCACAGTATGCAATGTGTGCTTGCTGTTGTGAACTTATGTCAAGAAAGTGCCCATCTAAACTTCTGTATTTGTCAATTTATATTTGTCCCTGGGGTATTTGGAAGTCCAGATTGCCATAAACTAGAGCTGACCAGGAAGAAAGGAGTCTGGGAGGCTTGACACGTGCTCCAGGATCTGCAGGGAATCCACAAAGCCTGGGAAGCAATGATGGAGGGAGTTCAGTCTCTGGTCAATATTAGAGACCCTGTTATGTAATAATAGTAATCGCTGACCTTTACCAATTATGAAACTGAGACTTTAGGAGGCTAAATGATTTGCTTTGGTTTCATAATTTGTAAAATGAGAATTTAATACCTACCTTGTGGGTTTGTAGTAGAGATTAAAGTTTGTGGATTAAATGCTTGAGGTGATGGATACCCCAATTACTTTGCTTTCGTTAATACACATTGTATGCCTGTATCAAAACACCACGAATGCCCTATAAATATATATAGCCATTATGTACCCATAATAACTAAAATAAAAATATTTTATAAAATGAAGGTGGAGTGATTCAAATTGATCATGGTCAGACTCCAAAGTCTATGGTACCTCCACCAGGCAGCCCTCCTGAGCCCAGCAGGCGACTAATGTTGGCATCAAGGAAGTCTTGCTGCAACAGTAAGAGTGTTTGGGCATGAGTGGTAAGAGCTGCTTGGAGATACAGGGCCTATCAGGACAAGAACAGTCCCTCAAACTGGAGGAACTAAAGTACCTGGCATTGAAGTAAGACAGGAACTAGACCAAGAGGGAAGAGATTCTGGAACATAGGTTTAGGAGAGTAGCTTATTAAGAAGATCAAGACAGAAGCCCAGTTATTAGGAATGAGTCACAGGTTGATATGACATCAATAGCAAATGTTGCCTCCCAACTCACCAGAAAATCTATAGGCCTCATAATTCCCCAGACAGGGTTGGAGCCAGTCCTTGTGCTCAGGGTAGAGTTAAGACATGTTGAGGTCAAAAGACAGGCAATTATGATGACATTGAAAAAATATGAATGTCATGGATGGACCATTATTGTTGATCATGAGTTACTACTCATAATCCTTAATACTCAGAATTCCCGATCCTTAATCTTTAAATAACAATGGATACGATGTGTTAATCCTTCTGACTGTTTTTTTTTTTTTTAGGTGATAAGTTTCAGACGTAGATATTTTATAGTGGAAAACGCACAGGCCTTAAAATTGAACCTGGGTTTTAATTTTAATTCCCAGTCACTATGTCCTTTAATTTATTTCTCTCAGAATTACAACTATAAAATTGGCACTATTCTTGTTCTATATTGGCTATAAAATTGTTATTAAGAAAATATGAATTAATACACTTGAAAAGTAAAACATTGACATAAAAGGTGATTTTTTTGTGTGTTCCTATACAGTTTCAGGTGAAACTTTATTAAACAAGTTCTATATAGTAGTATAGTTTATACTCGGTGTTATTATTTAGGATAATTGTGATTCCTTGGCCCAGGTTTCAACTCTTGTAAGAAATAAATAGTTTCTCTAGTTCATCGATTTGTAACCTTGAATTTTGTATGTTGCCTTTGTTCATATTTAAAAAGCCAGTACCTTGAGCCCAAGTTGTGAAAACATTTTAGCCCAATCATATGTAAGCAGAAGGCCACTTCAGTCAGAATGGTGATGTAGGCTGCTGGGATAGGCCTTCTGGGGAGAACTTGATAGTTGAGTGTTGAAGGCTCCTCAGACTCTTCGTCTGGTGGTAATCTGTACTGAGTGGCCTTCAGTGGTGGTCCGGAGTGCAGATGGAAACTATCAAGAGTCCATTGTAACAACAGAACAAAAGGCAGCTGTACTGTGCAGTGGACCAAAGCCTACTCAGGGGAGAAGTAGGAAAGATTAAGAACATGGTGGAAAGAATCTGACTTTTATACGGGCTCAGTTGTGCAATGTCATGAAAGTTATTCAATTTGTTCTTTTTTCCACACTTACGAATGCTCTTCAGTGAGTCCTGTCATTATGAATATGGTTATTTTTTCACGTATAAAAGGACTGGGATGGGAAGAGATGTAGGGTTCTCTGATGCCATTGCCTGGAGATACTGGATTTAAATGAATCTCAATAATATCTGGAATAAGAGATAGATAGAGAGGTTCAATGTTCTCAGTACTCTAAGTGAAGGTACTAGAGGACCTTGACCATTTTGATAATGGTGGTTACCCCTCTCCAAAACTTACATGATGCTGTAAAGCAGGAGAAATTGCTCAGTGTTTCTCATAGCTTAGGTATCATCATATGCTTGGTAGGAGCCTATCTCAATTTTAGGAAACATACATACATAAGAAGAACGTTATCTCTGTAATATGAATCTTGGCATTTCAAGTCTATAATCTGCTGGCAAATGCTCCAGGCTACTTGCTGGTCTATGGAGCTAAACAGTCCGTGAGATAAAGCCTTCAGATTCTCCTAGACTTCATTCGAAGTGTTAATTGTATTTATCAGAATCTTCTATGTTTGGCAGCTTGTAGCATTATTGCACATGTTCATAGAAACATTAGAAATACTCATAATGATTCTTTCCCTGATCAAAATTCCACTCAAATTAAAACCAGGGGTGTAGTTTTCCTACAACCAAAATTAACTTTGCAACTGTGTTGTCCAGATGTACAATGTCTTTGACAGTTTGTTTATGGATTGTACACGAGTACTGCTTTGGAAAACAGAGAAGCTGGTGTTTTGGCAGTTGATTGTCAATGTACTCAGGGTAGTTGTTTGTGGGACCTTTACTGGAAATCTGAACATCTGACTGACTCAGAGGACGGCTTTGTTTGGTTCTCTGCCAATCAGATCCTCCTAAGCCTTCAGAATATTTTACACAATTTAGCTTGCTATCACGTTCTATTAAGATACAGCTGTAGTTCAGGCAAGTACGTGTGGCATTTCAAATTATATATTCTAAGAATGGCATGTCCAATTTAGTTAATTATGATTTGGGGCATTGTTCTGAATGTCAATGATTTTCTTGCAGTAGAAAGGAGAAGGGACGCGTGTTTTTCTACTATTTTCTTGCTGTTGATGAGTTTGTACACTGCATCAAAAGTCATTTAGATTCATCTTGTTACTTTAATAGGTTACATCTGCAATGGTAAACAATAAAAATAAATAATCAAATTAGGACTTCATAATGTCCAAAGTTTCACTAAAATTAGTCTTTAAAAAATCAAATTGAGGTTTTATCACTTGCAGAAAAGTTCTAAGAGTGTTATTAATGGAGATGGTTTAATTTACCCAAAGATTTCATTTAAGATACTTTACCTATGTCTTAGTCAGCTTGGGCTGCCACAACAGCATACCAAAGACTAAGTGGTTTAAACAACAGAAATTTATTTTCTCACCATTTTGGAGCTAGAGGTCCAAGATCAAGCTGCCAGCATGGTTGGATTCTGGTGAGGCCTCTTTTCCTGGCTTGCAAATTGCTGTCACCTGGCAAGAGTGGGTGTGGGCTGGGGTGGATAGGAGTAGGTGGGAAAGAGAGCAAGAGCTCAACTTCCTTCTCTTCTTATAAAGAACTAATCCCATCAGAGGCCCCACTCTCAGGACTTTATTTAAGCCTAATTATCACCTAAAAGTCACATCTGCACATCAAATACCCATCACATCATGGTTAAGGTTTCAAGTTCTTTCAGTTAGTTGTATGAGAATCTCAACCAAAATTGATTCCATTTCACTTTAATTTAAATGATATAAAATATGTAGCCTCCATCTTTGGGGGAAGTTACAGACCAGTGAGATAGATAAATACTGATAAAATAATAGAGTAAGAATTATCAGTGGGCTCAAAATAGGCAAGGACTAAAATAACAACAAAAAGATATTTCTACTTTAAGAAGTTCGGAGTCATTGATACAGAAAGCCAAGGGTTTTGGGTGTTTGGGAACTGAACCATTCATCTGATGAGCTAATAAATGCTAGAGGTTTTGACAGCGTGTAGGCAGATTTTAGCTCAAGTAGTAAGCATGATTTATAGTTTATTAGGCTTATTTCCAGAATAGCACAAGGGGTGATTCAAACAAACCATTGTGGTAGGTCTATGGTATCACTCTGGAAAAACAGCATCTGTATACGGGCTATAGAAAGGGCCCTGAGTGGCAACCTTTAAAAACCACCCACCCATCTCTTCAGTGCCCACTGCCAGCTGGGTAGTTGGCATGGAAAGAGCACATTTCAATAGGCCAAATAGGTCCCGCCTGGGTGGGCCAGCCCTTGCATTTTCCTAAAAGCCAGCCTGCCATATCACAGCTGTTGGCGGTACTATTTGTACAATTCTTTGGCTTTCATCCAAGAAATAGTTAAGGATCTGAGATTAGGGATATTTCCAAGGCATTCAGATGCATCTTTGTTCTTATCTGACAGGGTGCCTAAGCGTAATAGCACTTGTGAAAATCAGCGCTCCAACTTTTAGTGACTCATATATTTATCTGAGACATAGGTAATGGCTTAGAAATAAGCTTTCATTTTCCTTAATATACTAGTGACCATTGTTGCCTTGTGAAGATTTGAGCTCAAGTTGAGATTCTGTCACTTGTCTATGGATCACTTCTCTGAAAATCACCTAACTTTCTGATCCTCATTCATTCATTCATAGTTACATTAATAATATGTTAGAGATTTATTAGTTTCTGAACAAAATACTTAAGACCATATTATTTAATCTAATGTATTAATTGCTAGTTTTAAAAAATCACTCTAGTTCCGTGGGTAGTACTCTAGCTAAAAAATTATTATATTAAATAATTTATTTCAATTGAATCAACTTTCTAATTCATCCAAGAGCAGTTTGAGTTTCTATTAATATGCCCTCCAGTCATCTCCAATATATTGGATTATTTAAGTCAATCTATCATTTTTGTTATATATGGACACAAGACATAGAATGAATAAACCTTGGTGTCTTTTACAGGCAAGGATCTTTCCTCAGTTCTGTGAACTCGTATTCACTTATAATTAAGTCCTTTTCATTTAAATGTATGTCTCTCCTTAGAACAGCGATTCTCACAGTGTGGTCCCTGGACTACCAACACTAACAGCATCTAGGAACTTGTTAGAAATATAAAATCTTACACATGTCCCCAGCCAGACCTATTAAATCAGAAACTTTTGTGGTGGAGCCATTATAATGATTTGTACTTTAACAAATCTGCCAGATTAATCTGATGCATGCTAAGGTTAGAAAATCACTGCCCTAGAATGTATGTCTCATGAGGGCTGAGATCATGTCTCTTGCTCACCAATGAATCCCCAGTGCCTACAGCAGGGCTTACCTATAGTAGATGTTCAATAAATAATCATTGAATAAATGTATACTTTTATTTATTAATACATTGGAGAGAGAATTATGAAGACTCACTCACAATTAGCAAAGAGTAGGAGGGATAACAAACACAACAGAGGATAGTATCAGAATCCAATATGATCTTAAAGCATGGCTTGATAAATCCAGAGAGAATAAATTTAACATGAATAAACATCAATTCTTGCATATTTGGATAAAAAATATTCTTGCACTAATATATGCTAGGAAGATATGACTTGGATACAATATGTAAAAAAAGAATTCAATTTTAAGTTAAAATGCATTTGATATGAGTCCATAAGTGGGTGTAGTTGAAAAAAAAGCTAATGTAATCTCAAGCTACATTCTAGGAAGTATGATATTATATCTTGAACAAGGAAAGATCCAATCCCTCCTATACTGGTCAGACTTCACTTGAACTATCGAATCCACTTCTGAGAGAGGCGCACATTTTAAAGCATTAAAAGAGGAATAACCACAGCTCATCCGTTTATCTATTTGTTTAAAAATAAATAAAAATGAAAGTCCTAGTAACTTGGACAAAGCACTGGGAATACAAGGAGGAAAAAAAAAATCAGCCACTGATTCTAAGGAGTTCAAGAGTGACTGAGGAGTCAGGCATCTATGATAGCCCATGCAGCATGGGCCCTTGCCAAAAGAGAGTTCTCATAAGGTAGCACGAGTTCTGGAAGGAAGGCGTGGTCAATGGGTCTGTTGGTCAGGGAAGTAATTGGTCTTAAAAATATGTTCTTTCAGACATAGTTTTAAAAATTGGAAAATTGAACACTAGGAAAGAGTAGACAAAGTAATAGATACCATGAAATATTTGAAGTGCTATCATATAAGGAGGGAGATTGAGCTTCTATCTTTAAAGGTCCAGAGTAGAAGATAGGGCCAAAGGACATAACTCTGAGAAAACAGAAAGTTTGATGTAAAAACAAACTTTCCAAAAGTGAAAAACTGCCAAAGGCTGGAAGAAATGTCTTGGGGAAAAAAAGGGAACATAAGCTACGGACTAGTCTAAAGAACACTTTGGCTTTGGAAAGGGGTTGGAGTATGTAATTTTCATAGCCACCTTTCACATGGACATGCTATGTAGAGAGCAAGCAAGTTGCTTTGAGATTTTTCCACTTTATTTTAAAAGCAAATATAGCTGAAATGCCTGTAGGTTTTATTTCACCCCAAAGTCCCTTGACTTAGGTTTACTTAACCTAGACGTTCCACATTTGGTAAGCAGAGGACAAGGGAGGCATGTAAGACAGACGTCCTGGTGATGGAGCAGCCTGGAGAAAGTTGAATGGCGGAACTGGAGTATAGAGCAAAACTTCAGGGTGAGGAGAAGGAAGCAATATCTATAGATGACTTGGGGACAAATTTAGGAGAATGTGGACTGCTAGGCAAAGAAATATAGCTTGACATCAAACAATAGGGGACTGACCATAGGAGGCTTCTGAGTAGAGGATGGTGTGATGAAGTTAGCATTTTGGAAGACCATACTGTCAGCAGTGTGAGGATTCAGGACCCAGACTTGAGGTTTAGAAAGTAAAGGTGAAATGAGAGGGCAATACACGACACACAGACAAACAAGGTTCATCAGGACTTGTTCACTGATTGCAACTGCAGTGGAAAGAAAGGAAGGATCCAGAATTATAGGACAATTTCAAACCTGTGGGACTAAAAGAATTGTGATGCCATTGATAGAACAGAGGAGTTGGAAAGGTACTTTACAGAGTCTAGATGGAAACATCCTGAGGCATTTGAAAAGTTTCCAGGTCATATCCTTCCTGACGGTCTCCTCTTATACCAGGAGAGAGCCTTACCTGAAGAGGATGATTCAGGAATACGCAGAGTTATAGCCATAGTGAGTGAAATGTTTTTCTTCCTTTTCACTTCTATTGGTTGAAGAGAAGTTCATTAAATTACCATTGGCATCATATCACGTTATTTTTTGTTAGCTTTTTGTTCATTCTTTTACATTAATAACAACAAAACTTTTTTTTACATTTTTAGATTTTGTTATTTTATTGTACTTTGTAGCAAGTCACATATTGGTTTTCAAAGGGAGAAAATTCTCTTTCTCTAAGTTCTTTGCCATTACATTATAATATTGTTTAGATAATTTTTTGTATATTTAATTAGTATATTATTTAAAAATAATACTCTTTGTTAAAGAACATGTAGTACAATGATATTTCTCTTACATGACTAGTCATTTCTTTTATAAAATATTTAATATGGATAATTTTTTCCATATATAAAAGTAGAGAAAATAGTACATACTATTAACAATTGTTAACTTACAGCCAATCTTGTTTTATCTCTTCCCTACCCCACTTAGCCCCGTCTCAAATTATTTTAAAGAAAATTCTAGACATCATATTATTTTATCTCTAAATATTTCAGTGTACACGTCTCAAAAGATATGGATTCTTTCAAAAATATAATCACAAAGCCATTATTGAATCTAACAAAATTAAAATTAAGATTCTTAAATATCACCACATACCCAATTATCTTATAATTCTATTGTAGTTTTCTTTTTGCTTCTAAATCCAAATAAGGTCTATGCAATGCAATTGATTGGGATATTTTCTGAATTTTACAAATCCATAGATACCTCTGCAGTCTCTCTATTTTTTTTTTCTTTTCAACTTTTTGTTGAAGAGACTGTATTTTGTCTTATAGTTTCCCACAGTCTAGATGTTTCTGATTGCATCCCCGTGGGTGTCATTTTACCGGTGTCTCTTTCCTCCGTATTTCATGTAAGTTGTTAGATAGACTCAGTGGTTTAATCAGTGTCAGGTTCAATTTTCTTCCAGTAAAAAATTACTTCTTAGGTGTTATTTTGCTCTATTAAGAGGCACATCATGTCTGGTTGTCTCTCTTTTTGTGATGTTAGCAGCCATTGATGATTATTGTCATAAGTGTAAATTTTTATACAATATATTATTCACAAAGAAAATGCTAAAATTTCCCAGCACCTAAATTACTGTCAAGGAACTTTGACAGAACTACCAATAAGTTCAGCATTCCCCTAGTTAACTCCTATGATATATCTTTGCCTCCTAAAGTATTTATTTAACAAGCAATTTAAAACTAAGTATTTTAAATAACCTAAGAGTAATAATAGAGCTTTTGGTTATTTGAACGATTATATAAAATAAGGTGTTTTACAAAGTTTATTTACCTTTACATAGTTTCTGTTTCCTTTTTTCTATATCATCAGTTATTCTTTTTAACCTCTTTTATCCTAATTCATTTCACTGACATTATAGAAGGTGAATATTCACTGACATACAGAGGGTAAATATTATTATTTGCTTATTTATTTATTTATGTGTTTTTACAGTGACCAAGCTACCCTGCTGGGTTTTCTAGGTCAATGATAGACTCAGACCTTACTTTGAAGATAACAATTCTTATTTCATATTCAATGTTTGGTTTTCCAACCAAATTTTAAGATTTATATATGATTTTAATAAAGTTTAATAGTTTATATATTTGTAATAAGATGATTGTAAGAATGTAACTTACATTTTTTTCCTTCGAATTTCTTTGACTGCCAACATACTTTCTATATATTTGGCTCACATTCATGAAAAATGCCACTTCTATGTAACTTCCTGCATTTTTTTGCAGACAACAAGGTGATGGGGTAACTTCCTGCATTTTTAAAAATTGCTTCTTATCTCTGAATAAGACAAATACATACTTTTAGGTTCACATGCTGCTTATGAGTAGAGCTTTTAAGGAAAACACATTCACTTCCCTCTCTTTTTTTTTCCATGGTTGTACTGTTCTGACAAAAACTGCTGGTAAGAAAAGCATGAATGAGCATGATAGACCCTGGAAAAATAAAGCTGTTGTTTCTTAATCATTTGAGAAGCGGCCAAGCTTTCTAAAATTAAAAAAAATGAATAAACCAAAGAAACTCCAGAAAATATTTATATTTGGAAATAATTTCTTTTCCAAATATTAATATAGCATACTCTATTTTTAAATTGACCTTTCTTTTTAATCAGGTTACATATAATAGTAAAAAGAGAGAGAGAATAAAAGAAGAGTAACAGGCCGCACACTGACCTTTAGAAAGGTCTATTCACCTCCTATAACCTTTTTAATTTGTCACTTTACTTCTCTCTTTCTCTTTCTTTACCTTTCTTTCTTTCTTTGTTTCTTTTTTTTTTTTTTTGGTTTCATGAGGTGTGAGGGAAGGAAAAGTTCCCTCTGAAGAAATCAAGCAGATTAAAGATGATAAATTATTATGTCACGGAGAGAGCCCAAATAAGAAACACCATCACAGAATGGCCAGATGGTCTGATAATGACACTGTGTATACCCAAAGAAAACCACAGCTGTTTATAAATGCGTCTGTTGACAAATGTTCGCTCTGAATGGAAACCTACTCCAATGAACCAATGAGACTATTTAATTGAAGTCTAATATGAAAGCAGAAGAAATTTAATAATAGAACAGAACTTTAAAGAACTATCAGCTTTCCGCTCAGCACGCACCCTAGTTCTTTGAGTGTATTTTTATTGTATGCTAGTTAGGGCTAATCATAACCAAATGTTTGAGTGTGCGTTCCACGTACTTGGTCTCGACATCATATTTGCATCCCATGTGGTAAAGAGTTTTCCACTCAAAACTTTAATTACTCTTGTGCATGTGCATGAGTGGACAGGATGTATGTATCTATGGAAATAAATAGAGCTCTGAGTTCCATCTTACTTCCCAAGGAATAACTTATACCCGCAGGAAGCTGTCAACTTTTGCTTTCCTTCTAAAATAATAAAATACCCTCATCTGCGTCTTCAAAGCAAAATCACATGGTATTTCTTGGAATTTACAAAATTCTTCAAGACTTAGGGCTGTTCCCATGAAGCCTGGCTCTTCCCTGTGTATCGACTAGACAGACATTCCAATTCACCACAAGCAAGCAGTTCTAGAGGTGAAATATCAGAAGCTCCACTGATTTAGTACCCATGTTTCCAGCCAGTCAAAAGATATTTGACAGATGTAGTTACAAATGTGATTGGTGCAATGAGCACACAAGATGTTTTTACTCAATCAAGTTTTCAGTGAGGGAAAGAAATATATTACATTCATTTAAACAACACATTAATATGATTTCTCACACAATCTGATACAATAAAACATTTATATAGCAGAAAAAATGTAATGAGTTACTACTTTTCTGCTTAATTATATACTACTTTGAGATGAGTTTTTGGTTGCTATTATTATTGCTGCTCAGCTAAAACACAGGCTCTTGTGTTTGTGTTTGCTAGTGTTCCATATTATGTGTATTACTAATCTCCTATCTGGAAAATTTTCCTATCACTTTTCTGTTCAATGAAAATATTTTTTTCCATGAGCTGTAACCAACTGGTAATAAATTTTACAATGCTACTTTTTCATATTTAAACATTGAGTAATCACGCACACATTTAAGACAGCAGCCATTTTTAATCAAGGGTTCTCCAAGTCACAAATGGTTACTGCTGACTCCCTTAGGAACATATGTTTGCTCAGATAATATTAAATCACTAACAGATATCTTTAATACAAGCAAGGGCTTCGGTGATAGATTTTGTAAACTTAAATTTTAAATAAACTTCATTTTTAGTAGATTCAGACACAATTCTACAAATCACCTTCAGAGGTTCTCTTTGAGTTTGTTCACACTTAACTTCTTAATGTTTCTTGGGCTAGATAACCTTTCTTGTTACAATTTTTAAGCCTTTTCCCTACAGCACTCAGGGTAATTAAAGTGTATCTTCTTCTTGTACTATTAATTTGATAGGTAAATTATATCACTACTTATTTTTTTTCAGATTACTCAAAATCAATGCTATTAATTTTGCCACTATGTGCTCACATATAGCCTTTATTGTGTCTGGAGGACAATTTTGCCATTGGATCATTCTTTCCTCAGCCCTTCAGTTTGTCTTGGCTATGAGGTGTAGGTTCAGAAATGTTAGCTTCAGTCAAAATAAAAACTCTTAAAGTAATGCTAAATCTTCCAGGTAAATAAATTGGTTTGTACGCAAAAGGTACTCAAGAAGGCATTTCAGAGCAATTTTTGTGGACTCATGCCTAATGCATGTCACAGTATCTTTGGAAGTTTCTTGATATGGATGCCATCGCCACAGTTAATGCTGGGAACATCAACCAATAACAAGCCAGATTATTGTTAACAACAATTTACAACCATTCAGAGGCTTTTATTATCTTTAGAATCCTACAAGTTCAATGACAACAGTCTTCCCTCCTTCTTAGCCCTTTGGTGTTTTTAATTCCACCTGGAACTCATTTTCTCAAGAAAGCCACTTGGGCATGTTTGCCCCTTTGATAACTATGGGAGACCAAAACACATTCTAACTGAAAAAGTGAAAATTTCTTTCTGAATCATCTGGCCAAACATCTGGATATTTGGGATGCCTCCAGATGATTGACTGAATTTTTCATTTTCAACCAACATGGTTTCTGGTAACATGGAAATAGCATCAGGTTTTGTTTACACAGTGGCCCTCAGCCAATTGCTAAAGAGTAAACTGGTGCCTACCCACATGAGCTGCCTGTTTGATAAGAGGAAACATCTGCTATTAGTTACCTCTTTGTTCTGTCCCCTAAGAGGGTTGTGGGAGGTGGAGCAGTTGGCTAGTGATAGTAAGAGGTGAGATCAAAGATGAAAAGAGATTCTAGATCTTGAAAGGCCTTCAAAACTATGTGAATGAATTCAGACTTTTATTTGATGGAATAGAGAACCACTGAAGTGTTATAAGCAGAGAACGAAGGTGATTACTTACACTTGATTTTAGAAGTAATCACTTGGTCATAGGTTACCACCTTGATAGGAGTCAAGGTAGCTGGAAGTGGTACATAGTCTATAAAAAGTCAATTGCAGTGATCCAGGTGATGAACTGATGGTGGCCTGGATTACAGTATTGGCAATGGTGATGGAGAGACAGTCAAGGTTTTTGAATAATAGTGGGAATGATCAGAAATATACTTTAGGTAAGTTACTTAGGACAGGGGGGAAGGGAAAGCAACTGGAAGCTGAAAGAGCAGTTTGGAGACAATCATAATAGACCACATGAGAAGTAAGGTCCTCAACAAGGGTAAGGACTGTGGGAGTAGAGAGGAGAAATGGATGTGAGAGAGATGGAAAAGTTAGAATGTCTGCAATTCAGCAGGATCTTGCATGAAGAGTAAGCATCAAGGTTTGTTCCAAAACTAGTGAAGTTTCAAGACAGGGCAACTGAGAAGACAATATCAACAAAAGAAATATGGATCCACATGAAGCATAGAATTATTTTTTCTAGATCTGTGAAAAATAATGATGGTATTTTAAAAGGGTTTGTATTGAATCTGTAGATCACTGTGGCTAGTATAGACATTTTAACAATTTTATTCTAATAAATGTGGTATATGTATACATGGAGTACTACTCAGCCACAAGAAAAAATGGTGAACTAGCACCTCTTGTATTATCCTGGATGGAGCTGGAGCCTGTCCTACTAAGTGAAGTATCACAAGAATGGAAAAACAAGCACCACATGTACTCACTATCAAATTGGTACTAATTCATCAACACTTATGTACATCCATCGAAGTATCATTCATCAGACGTTGGGCAGGTGAGTGGGGGGAGAAGGGGATGGGTATATTGATAACTAATGGGTGCAGTGTGCACTGTCTGGTGGATGGGCACATCTGTAGCTCTGACCCAAGTGGTGAAAAGGCAATATATGTAGCCTAAACGTTTGTACCCCCATAGTATTCTGAAATAAAAAATATATATATATAAAAGAAATAAGGAAATCAGGAAGTTTAGCTTTGATGAAGAAGTAGAGTTCACCTTTGGATGTTGGTGACATCTAGATATAGTTCAGCAGAGATATTTGGCAAGTAGTTTTAAAATATAGAACTGGAAGTTAGGTGTGAGGTTGAGACCAGGTATGTAGATTTGAAACCAGAAAAGTAAATAAAATTGTCAAGAAGAGAAGAGGGTGGAAGACCTACTGTTATAAGAAGAGAGATGATGAGCCAAATCAGGAAATAGAAAATAACTCATCCTCAAGAAGAATAGGAAGAGAAAAATAAGAGAGACCAGGGTCACCTGAGCCACATAACACACCCCTTGTATCTGTGCATCTACACCATTTATGTTCCCCAGGCATAGAATGCCTCAGAATATTCCTGCATACCTGAGATGCCAATTTATAAAGGAAAAGGAGAGTCTTGGATTGTGATAAAATATTTTTTTTCCTCAAACACCAGAATGGCTCTGGATCTTGAAAAATTGTTTTGGCAATGAATTGGACTACAGCCATAGCTCCTCTGTGCCTCTTTCTAGCTGTGATTTGTGCTGCCTGGAGAAAGTTCTTTGCTTTACTGCTTACCTCTAGTTCCTCTGGTTTGTCTACTTTCTTTATTCTTCTTGTGTCTTCATCCTGGTGACTTCAACCAGACATTGATCCAGTCGTTTTACTCTGAATTGAGAGAACTGCAGTCTAGCTGCCTAGATTTGTACCTTTCTCTCTGAGCTAAGAGAGTGTGTCTCTTATGACCATAGACTTGCTAGACTCACATCGCTTGTGCCCATATGTGAATCAGCACCTACCCCTGTCTCTAACCTCTCCTGACTTCCTGTGGCTGCTGGCTCCATCATTCCATTTAGAATGCAGAATTGGCATCTTTAGTTTGCCTATATTTAATCTGGAACCCAAGAAGCAAGAAAAATTCAAGAAGAAAATGATTAAGTAAAATATTATGGAGAGGTTGAGAAGGATAATAGAGACAGGATCATTGGATTTGGTAATGAATAATGAATATCTAAAGACATTAGAGTCTTGATAGCAGAAAAGAAGACTATAAGAAGATGTAGAAGAATGGGCTTCTCCATTTCCAGAAATGGTCTATGTAAGCAAGTGCTTGCTTAAGGTGGGTTTTCCTCAGCATTATCTTTAACACCTTTTATAAAAGAATCTATAATGGAAATCTCAAATTCAGGTTCTCTCTCTCTCTTTCTCTCTCTCAATGTATCCTTGTAGCCAGTGCATGGTTAGTGCTGGTGGTACAGTTTGTACTTTCCCAGCAAGACAAGTTCCCTGCTGTTTAGTTTTTAACTTTTTCATTGCTCCTCACATTCAACTCCCTTTTGGAAAGTGATTCCTGTCGGTGTCAAATCCTCCCCAGCTGGTCCTGCCAGATATTTATTTGAGGCAACAACACAGACGAAAATCAAATACAGCTATGAGGAAAATAAAATGCATTTATTGCAGGCTGTATTCAATAAACAAGGAGCAAAGTTAGTATTTTCCTTCCCTCTTAAAGCACTAACAATATTACTACAAACTCAAAAAGGACAGTCTTGGGAACAAATCCTCCCTTCTGCACTGGCTGTCTCGCATTCCACTGGCATCTTGGAATGTGGAAACTTGGTTTGAGGGCAAAATCCAACTCAACTGGCAATAAGAAAGTCTCTGACCCAGAACACTCAAAATGTCCATGGGAGGTTCTTTGCAACTTCTGGTTGTTTGAGGTATGTAAAAAGACAGGGTTGCTTTGAAAACATCCAAGGCTTGGAAAGCACCTCTTATGTAATAGTCTGGGGTGAGAAACATGAGGATAGCTACTGTCCAAGCTGACAGTTGGTACTTGGAACTCATAAAAACAGGCTCTTGACAGGAATGCATTTTAGAGGATAATACAAGTCGTTTTGCAAGGTTTTGTTGATTGTCTATAGCAGATGCTGTTCGTAGTCAACCCTACGTCCTATTGTCCTCTCTTCCTTGAGAGTAGAGTCCTAGTTTTGTTCTGGTGTCCATCCCTTTCCCACAGGACCCAGTGGAGGATGACCCTACCTAACTCCAGGGGTAAACCCTGGTTGGTGTCAATCAGCCAAGGTGGGCTATTCTCCTTGCTAGTGATGAGTGCATTGGAGGATACATAATCCAGTTTTGGCCAATGAGATGGAAAGGAAGGGCTGTCAGGGGTTCCCTTTTGATTTTCCAGCTCCCCTTTTTGCCTCTGGATATTGTTGGGCCTAGATGCAATGCCTCTTCCAGTGAGTCTATCCATGAGGATAGCTGGTCTGAAGGCAAGTCTGGTAGATACCTGAGTGGAGGATGGAAGGACCTTGCATCCCTGAATTCCCTCGAGCTAGTGGTCCTAGTGGTGCCACAACACCATCCCTGCGGATGGCCATGTGTAGGAGGTAATACATTTTCTTCTTATTTATTGAATCAGATATTTTTAAATTGCTAACAAATGCATGCTAACCATTTTAGGGTCTGTCATTTCAACATATATTATGGAAGTGGGACAACTGACCAAGGTATGGGTTATAGAACCTAGTATTTTATTCAAAAGCACAAATCATAAATCAGAAGCATTTTACTGTTGTATATAAGGGAACCACAAGAGCCATGTTCTGAGTATCATTCTCTTAAAAATCACCTCAAATAATAACAGTCTCAGGGTTACTGTTACCATTATGTAGCAGGCAACATGCTAGATGTTTCACATATCTTACCTCGTTTGCTTCTCTTATTAATGTTGTACAGTAGGTATCAATACTCCCCAGTCTTCAGATGAAGGTCACAAACGCTAAGCAATTTGTATGGGAACACCCAGTGAATATAATGAGGATAATGATAACATTTATTTTGAACTTACCACAACCTATATTCCAGGTACATTCTAAGCACTTTGGATGCATAACATTAACTCATTAATCATTATGTCAACTCTGTGAAGAAAATACCATTATTATTTTCCACGTTTTACAGATGGGAAATCTGAAGCACAGAAAACATAAGTAAATTTCCCAAAGCCACATAACTACTCAGAGGCAGCGTGAGATGCACGTCCCTGAGGGTAACTGCAGGGCCCATACCCTTCCTGCCTCTCTGTGCACCAGAGCCATGATTCAGAATCACAACCTCTGTCTGTCTAAATCCTAAGCCTATATGTTTCCCTCTAGGTCTGATAAAAATGTCAAAATACATTTTGCTGCTTTCTCTCTTTTAGAGACCCAGAGTAAACCCACAACTCAAAAAACCATTTTAGTTACATGAATGAAACAGCCATACACTCTGGTTTGGGCAGGGAGAAATCAGATCTCTTGCTTCATCTTTGACTCCAGAGATGTTTCTGCTGTGCTGTGGAGACTTACAAGGGAATAGTGGGCTGAAGCAACAAGCCAGTGTCAAGGCACACGTGGAAACAAGAGTCCAAGACCTTCCATAGCAAGTCATCCAGAGTGACACAGATGAAAACTTAGCCCACTGTTACAGCTGATGGAAGAATTTATTGTGATTATTCAGACAGTGGAAGTCACTAGGAGTATGGGAGGATCAAGAACATAGTCAAAATGTATGCAGAGAACATAAGGCAATGAACAAGATTTTATAATCCCATTCACTTTGTCCTGCTAAGTCCTTACTGATCATCAAATTTTATACGATACATAGTTGAGTTTTCGTCATTTTCTTTTCTTTCAACAAATTTTTACTATGAGGCTGACTCTGTTATACTCTGCTAAGCCCTAGAGATGCATTTCCCAACATTGTCCCATCACACTTGGGGACAATCCAAGCATTTCCTTTGATCTACAAGGATCTCACCATTTCTCTGATCCCATTTCCTTTCTTTTGCCCTTGGGCACTCTGCTGCAGCCTCGCTGCTCCCCTGGCCTCTATGGGGCAGGTTGAAGAAGCTTCTGCCTTGACCTACTTGCTGTGCACTCTCACTCTGTTGGCCCAGATCATACTCCTCCCAGATATTCCCACAGCTGCCTAACTCCCCCACCTGATTCAAGTCTGTGCTAGGATATGTCACCTTGTCGGTCACTATCCTCTTACTCTAATTTATTTTCATCAACATTATTTCTTATGTATTTATCTGTTCATTTATTTTTTAGTGTCTCTAGCCATCTTTGCTCATTTTTTTTGGTGTGGCTTTGTTTTGCTTATGGATATCCCCTTAGCATATACTATAGTGAATGATACATAGTTAGACCTTAGTAAATATTTATTTCAAAAACATTGTAATAATGGATGCAGCAGGAGCTTTAAGATATGGATGGCATGAGCTCTCTTCCAGAGACTCATCATCCAACAACATTAGGATTTAAGGGTATAATTTCTATTATGTAGTACATATAAGCATCAAGCCCAAAATTGCTTTTTCCTTTTTCACATCTGAACATAGGTTAATAATAATAAAAATTGTTAAACTCAGCTGCTGCTGCTGAAATTATAAAATTCTGCGGGTATTCTTTTGATTATGGAGGTGGAAATTTCTGGTTAGTCCTTATTTGACATCACTGGGTATTAGGTCTTGCCTCGTAACATGGAAACTTGTAACACAATGATTAATATGGGATGGTAGCCCTAGGAAAAATCTAGAGCAGGCAAGAAGAAGTATTGTTCCTGATTCCACCTCACACCTAAAATCAACTTAAATCAATTTTGCAAAAGCCTTGGCATTTGGAAATGTGGGTTGTGTGAGCAACTCCTACCCAAGCAAATCCAGTACATTCCATCTTTGTGCTGAGTATGGGTCTGGCCTGAAATTTGGTGCCAAAAACAGATGTTTGACTCTGGAAAAAAGGGCATTCCACACATTCATCAAGAACACTTCTTGGCAAATCCAACAGTACAGGACACATATGTGTCTCCATGGTCAATAGTGCAGAAACCACATTGGTTATATATGGTAAGCATTGTAAAATTGGGGGTATTTATAGAAATGCCTATGAAATATGCAGTTATTTTTAACAAGAAAGAGTTGAAGTTGTTCAGTGCAGATGCAAAACTTGTCTTACAAATAAAATGATTGATTGCAACACACTCCACGCTTTCAGACATTATCCAATAGCTTCACAGTCAAGTGTTTACTATATATAGCAAAGGACTGGGCATTGTACAAAAAGATCTAATAAGCATGGGTCTTGATCTCTGAAAAAGTGCAGGCTGTCAAAGAAGAATGAGAGGTTCATGCTTGTGGAGAAATCAAATATGCTTGAGACATTGGCCACACTGCTTTTTACAGCCATCAGGACACAGCAGAGAACCTAACAGATTGAATTTATGCTCTTTTTGAGTTTTAGTGATGGATGAGATGGAATTCTTCAGTGCTACCCCATTGTGTCCTCTGTTCTGGTAAAAACTCTCCACTGATAAATGAACAAAAAACAGGACCACCATGTTCTGGCACCTTAATTGCTTACAAAATATGTAAAGTTCCGAAATATAGATGATGTTCAAAAAAACCCACTTCCCCAACAGTATGTTACATTATTAAGCCCTAAATGGATATCCTTCCACCTTAACCCCATAGATATGTATAAATACATACAAAGTGATAAGAATTCAAAGGACAAAAAAGTTACTCTAGATAGAAAAGGTCTGTCTTTTTGCAGAATGTAGGTTTTGAATTGGGCACCAAAGACTGGGTTGTATGTGAAGAATACAGGAAAGGTAATTCCAAGGCAGAGGGAGGTGGGATGAAAAAATAATACATTTTGTGACGGTGTAGAGAGGTCTTAACCTGAAGGAGTTGATAGGAGCAGGAGTATTTTGGAGTTTTGGCCAAAAGAAAACATTGATGATCTCACCTGTTTGTTCACGTTGTGTCTCCAGAACCTAAAACAGTGCCTGGCATACAGTAGATCCTCAGTAAGTATTTACTGACTCCCAAACAAAAACACAAGCTTGGGTTAAACTTATTACGATATTACCATTGAAGAGGGAGCACAAAGTACTAAAACACTAAAATGAAATCGAGGGGAGGGATGAACTTTCAAAGCTCTGTTGAGGTGGTGTTCTCACTTACCAAGCTCTGACACATAAATAGCTTGGAAGTCATCACTTCTGTCCTCAGAAAAAAAGCTGAACAAACTGTAAATCAATGCCTTTTCCTGGACCCATCAGACCATTGAGGTTGCAGGGCAAACTACCACCCCCAAATTTGAAGAGACAGGAGAATACAGAGAATCACAGTTGAGGTGCGGGGACCAGGAGTAGAAGTTTCAGGAGCCATCAACTGGTAGGAAAACAAATGGTCATTTTGCCAAATTGTTGGAGGCTAAGAATGAGACATTAGTGTGAAAATGAGACACTCCTGGGGCCATGCTTTTAGGGAATCTCCCTCACTTTCACGGATTTTACCTCCAGGAACTCCACCAGGAACTCCACCAGGTGAAGAGCTGAGAATAATCCCCTGTGTTCTGGCAGGGGAAGGGGAAATTAACCATGCTGAAATATTTTCAGAGTATTCTCTCTAACCAAGGCCTTCTATGCAGGGGAAAAGACATTACCAGAGCCTTACCACACCTGGGAAAATGGCACTTACCCAACTCTAGCCGCTTCTAGCCTTCCTATCTTGTCTAAGGTAGAGGGGGAGCTAAGAAAAGCTTCTGAAGGTGATATGCAAAAACACTGGCCCACTGAAACATTGTAATTAAATAATAAGATTACAGAACAGGGCACTTCTTGTCTTCCACAGCTTACACCATATCAACAGGACTCCACTGTAAAAACAGTGGATTATAGCTGAAAGAGCAACCACATGCCACCTCTATTTAAGGAAGAGTTTTTAGTGAATCCCAAAGACAACAGGGAAGGAATTTGAAGTATCAGATACCTATAGCTACAGCAAAACTAAGACAGCCCAACTCTAGGCAGATTAACACAAAACCTTGCATTAAAGGACTATTCACCTCATTTCCTATTACCTGAAAAATTATGTCCAACTTTCAGTAAAGAGTTGCAAGACACACTAAAGATCAAAAAAAAAAAAAACCCAACAACAACAACAAAAAATCTTAGTCTGAAGAGACAAAAGAGGCATCAGATCCAGACTCAGATACTACAAAAATTTTGGAAATATCAGATAAGGAATCTGAGATAACTATGATTAATGTGTCAAGGGCACAAATAGAAAAAGTAGACAACATGTGTGATTAGATGGTTGCCATTCAGAAAGATGGAAACTCTAAGAAAGAATCAAAATGAAATGCTAGAAGTCAAAAATACTGTAACTGAAATGAAGAATGCCTTTGATAGGCTCATCAATAGATTAGACATGGCCAGAGGAAAGAATCAGTGAGCCTGAAGATATGTCAGTAGAAGCTTCCCAAACTTAAATGCTAAGAGAAAAAAGAATAAAAAAAACCCAGAATATTCAAGAGGAGGGGTTAGTAAACAATGCCTAGATAGATACAGACATACATAGACATACATATATACATATTTGTATATAAACATACATATGTATATATCACTTTATCATTTTGATAGTTTTTATATACAGCTAATATTTATATAGTACTCTCCAGCAAGCAACTTTGTAAGATTTATATATATATTGACTCATTTACTCCTCAAAACAACTGTATGAGACAGATGATATTATTGTCTTCATTTTAGAGGTTACAGTGACTTTCCTAAGATAGTCTGAGAAGTGCCAAGATAAAGAAAGCATTAATAGATGGACAGGAAGTGAAGAGTCAGAAGCCCAAACCTAAGAGAAGTCAGGAAATGACCAAGGAGTGAATTCAATGAACATGTTGCTAAATTCAAATCAAATGGATAATAAGTGCTCTGGTTGGTTATAAAGGCCAAGATTTTAAGCTGCCTCCACTGTGGCCCATCTAGGGGGTTAGAGGATTTATAATAAGTAGATCAAACTGAAAATTCTTTTTGCGATGAGAAAGTGCAAAGCCTTGGCTACCAGGATAAGCAACAGGCAATAGGAACTATAAAGGTGTATGAATTAAATAAGTTTTGATAGGTAGTAAAAATAGAAACATAGGTGAGCACTATAAGGCCTTCACTAGGTTGCAAACACTTCAAGGTAACTGAAATTCCTTTGCCGTTTGAGATGAATGATCCGCCCAACCACCTGAGCACAGGGGGAGAAGAGCACGCAATAGAGAAGACACAGGGACCTAGCACAGCCACTCAGACGACCCATGAATACTCAGGTGCACATCTAAGAACTCTCTCTCCCTACTCAGCATGCCGTCGCTACAACTGTCATTATTTACTGAAAACTTGTCATATCCGTGGTCAAACTCTAGGCACCTTAGCATGAAGAAGATGGCCTATTCTTGTCTTCAAGGAAAACATATGCTAATGAAAACATTTCCTCTTGATTTGGGGCTAATTGCTAAAATTGTATGTTTGAATACATGGATGTCTTTTTTTTTTTTTTTTAAACAAACAAAGCACAAAACCAGAGACTGAGCAACACTTTTGGAAGCACAAAATCTGTGATTATTATCTAGCTTTCCAGAAACATCTGGAATTTGAGTTCCTGTTTTCATTACCCTGGAAAGCAATAAGCTTCCTCCTGACATTCACCTCCTGTTGACCTTGTTGTAACAAGGCTTAAAGGGAGCCCCAGACTTGTCTGTAGAAGTTACATCTAAGTCATTGCCTGAATCATCTCATGATCCATATTTTCCAAAATCATTCTGCCTTAAAGTGAGATGGGAATGATGGTTAAGATGTAATTATTAATACATTTCACTGACTTAAATATTTGTTTCACTTACTTTTTGTTCTGGCATTTAACCTATTTTCCTAGGACTAAAGTCTGCAGAATTCTCAGATAGTTTATACATGTTCATGCTAAAACCATTTGATCCCATTGCTGCTATTGATTAATTCAGGGTAACGAAGTAAAAGGATCTCATAATTAGGTCAACTTTTCACTTGTTATTTTTGATTAAATTCTTTAAAGATAGAATTCTGATTTTTGTGATGTAGCTCTTCTGGATGTGTGAAAATTTCTTAGATCAAGGGGATATATCTCTGAAGGTAGCTGGACCAAACCATTATTACAGTAACTTACCCAAAAATGCTGACTGTGGATCTGCTTCCCAATTACTCAAATCATTACTAATGTATTAATAACATGAGATGAGATTCCAAGTAGAGGGAAGTTAGAAGAAGAATTAATGGCTGTGGCCCTTACCTTCTATGGCAACAGATTGTGGAGTCACTTGTCTTCTATTTACTACCCTAGTGTGTATAGGTTGAAAAGGAGAAGTTAAAAACCAAGAACATGCAATTAAAAACACGTGAAGAAACCAGAACGCCTCCATGGTGGCTTTGAAAGAGTTCATCTCTGACCATCACAGAGCAGACACTGCTGAGGACAAAGTCAAGTTTAATTGTAATGAGTGTAGCCTTATTGCATCCATTGAATGCTCAACCTTGCCAGGTCTTTCTTAATATTGTCAGACCATTGGTGAGGGAGGATTGGGAACCATACACATATAAACAGGTAAGAGTGAGGCAGACAAAAGTTTCATTTGTTTTGCGTTGCTTTTTCTTTTTTACATTTTAGGCATCTTTATTGAGATATGATTGATATAATATAAGTCCCACATATTTAAATTGTACAACTTGATAGATTTTTGACAAATATATACATACATGAAACTATCAATACAATTGAGATAATTGAGATTGCCACCACCTGCAAAAGTTTGTAATCCCTCCCCTTTGCAACTTCCTCTCCTGCCTTATCTCCATGCAAACCACTGAACTGATCTGATTTCTGTTACTATGGATTAGTTTTTATTTTTCAGGGATTTATGTAAATTGACTCAATATGTCACTTTTATTAGTCTGACTTCTTACACTCAGCATAATTGTTTTGAGATTTATACATGTTGCTACAGGTAACGTTCATTTTTATTGCTGAGTAGTATTCCATTGTGTGGCTGTAACAATTTGTTTATCTAATCACTTGCTAATGAGCATTTGAGTTGTTTCCGGTTTTTGCCCAGTACAAATAAAGCTGTTTTGAGCATTTGTGTACAAGTCAGCGTATGGACATAGATCTTTATTTCCTTTGGGTAACTAGGAGTGGAATAGCAGGGTTATACAGTAGGTATATGTTTAACTTTTTAAGAAATTGCTGAACCATTTTTCATAGTGGCTATATCATTTTACATTCCCATTCCACTTGCTCCATATCCTCACCAAATCTTGGAATGGTCAATCTTTTTAATTTTTGCTATTCTAACAGATGTATAGTCATAAATCATGAAAAATTCGATGAGAAGAAAACCTAATTTATTGAAATCTTCCTCCAAATGACACAGAATAGAATTAACACATAGAATATTAAGATAATAATTATATCAGTATTCTACATGTTTAAGAAGCTTTGGGAAGGAGTCAATAAGAAAAAATATGGAGGATATTAAATGATCCAAATCAATTTCTAAAGTTGAAAACAAAAATGTCTGAGATAAAAATTACATCAAATAGGATTAACAAAAGATTGGGCATTGCAAAAGAAAAGATTAGTGAACTTAAAAATATTGTTATAGAAACTATTCAAAGTCAAGAGAGAAAATAAGACTGAAGAAAATGAACAGAGCATTGGAGAGTTATGGCACAACTTCAAGCATCCAAATACACTTGGTTTTGAAATCCTCAATGGAGGAGGTGGGAAAAAAATATTTGAAGAAATAAGAGCTGAAAACTTTCCACTCTTGATGCAAACTATAAACCCACAGATCCAAGAACCTCAGAAAACCCCAAGCACAAAATAAAAAGAAAAAAGAAAATTATATCAAAAGATAGCCAGAAAAGAGAAACATCATGTATAGAAACATAGACAAGGATGATAGCAGACTATTACAAACAATGCAAACTAGAAGACATCCTTAAAGTACTGAAAGAAAAAAAAAATTGTCAATCTAGAATTCCTCATGTAATGAAAATATCTTTCAAAAACAAAGGTTAAAATAAAGATTTCTTAAGACATACAAAAGCTGGAAGAATTTATTACCAGTCAACCTACACTAAAAGAAATTTTAAATGAAGCCCTTTAAAAAAACAATAATATCAGATGTAGGTCTAAATCTGTACAGAAGAATGAAGAGCAAAGGACAAAGTTATGTTATTTACAAATAGATTCTTTCAGGTCTTGCTTAAAGTTTTGTTGGGCAGGACCAGAGCAGTTTTTATTCTAGAGCTAACTTTTACTACTACTGAGGCAAGGCTCAGAACCCTACCCAATGCCCTTTGAATTGTGAGATTGCTTCATTGGTGGGAATATGTACTATTCCATTCTTGTCTGAGTACCAGGCATTGTTTTCTCTAATCCTTTGAGTGGCTCCATTTTTAGCCTTGAGTAGTTTCCTTGTCTATATCAGCTGATCAATACTAAACTGATTTTAGTTTAATTTAAGGAGGCCTCTGCAGATTTCCAGAGTTCTTTCTCTATATAGCTCTTTCATCTTTGGTATTCTGCTTTTTGTGCTCTAGCCAACTTTTCCTCGTATACACTTAGATTCTTATCTCTAGGGCACCACCAAGCTTTCTGGGGTCTTCTTTAATATGCTGTGGCCTGGAAACATTCTCTAGGCAGTAAGCTGGGCTGTCATAGGTCTCATTTTATTTGTTTGTAGGCAGCAATCCCAGTTGTTTCCTGATGTCTCATATCTTGATAACCACTGTTGCATAATTTTGTCCAGTTTTTTAGTTGGAGGGTGAATCTAATCCCTGTTACTCCATTTTGGCTAGAGATTGAGACTCAGAAATCTGAACTTCAAACTTCCCCTGAAATTCCTTTGCCAGTAGAGAAATCCCCTCCCAACTGTCCTCGTTTGGAAAAAATAATATTTTAATAATTGACTCTCAAGCTGATGCCCATTTTTGTTGGGACACACCCTGATAACTTTCATTGCCTGTAAACCTAAAATAACACATATCCCAGACCGAGTGATAGAAAGCCCATTCTAGAAGGAGAAAACCTTTATTTACATCCATACAATTAGAAGACATTGCCAATCCATGTCAGCAAGTACCTGAGGAGCATGTGTGAAAGTAAATTCTAAGGGTGTCATGCCAATAGGGACAGAATACAAGACTTGATCGGGCCAAATTCATTGTCATTATTAACCCATCTACCTGAGATCCAGAATTAATTTGTTTTCTTGGGCTCCAGGAAGTGGGTTAATAGTTTGCTGGATTAAGTAATCAAAATATGAACTTAATCAGGGCTTACAGTAATTGAGATAAAACTGCCAGAACATTCCTTGCATACTGCAGAAAGGGAAAAGTCCAAGAGCCTCAGGAAGTAGGTATATGTGATGTGCAACTTGCTCAGCCACTTCCCATCTAGGTGGGCCTGGAGAACATACAAGGCACTGAGCATTTGTGAGAGGCGTGTTAAATATCTTTGAAGCGCTCTCTGGTGGCTGTCCTCTGGAGACTAGAAATGGCAGAGAAGGATGTTACTGTACATTGGGTTCACTGATCTCAATGGGAATAATGGCATCTCAGATTGGTAAAGACCACTTGGACAATGAAGGTCAAGGTAAAATTACCACAATAAGCTATGAGAACAAAATTGAAACCAATGTGTTTTAACCCACTGAAGTTTAGTAGATTTGTAGTTGCTAGTGCCCAAGAGACTTCCACCATGAAAGAGTAATATTCCTGATACCTTGAAGCTGAGAACACCTCCTGGCTTTTTTGGGCTCTCCATAAATGTGAACCAACAGACAGAGAGGGAGTCAGTGGTTGGGGTGTTGATCCCACTTCCTGGAAGAAATTAGAGTGCTGTTACATAATGGAAGTGAAGCTGTGTTTAGAACCCAAAGCCTACTCATATTACTCCTTTGCCCAATAGTCTGGTCAATTAAAAAAACTCAGAAATCCAATTTAAAAAGACAACCCAACACTCAGATCTGCAAAAATGAATGAATCACCTACGAACAGAGGTGCTGGATAAAGGCAAAGGGAGCAAGGAATGGGTGGTAGAAGTTGACACAATGATTACCATCTTAGGCCTCATGACCAGGTAGGGAGGCATAAACTGTAACACATATTTGTTACTTAACTATTTCCTTTATGCTCTTTTCTCCATGCTTCCTTATATAAAAAACACCAGCAGTAACTAACATTTAGGTTTCAGCTGGGATCATAACTTGATGGGAATAACTTCTACCTGTTATGATAGTTGGTAGAACCTTTTGTTTTTCCTGTGCCAGAGACATGAATTAGATGAAGGAGAAGAGCAGATGTTGATGGGATAAAGATATAGCTGCTTTTTGCCTGGTCAGATCCATTCTTCACCCATTTTTGCCTTGTATTCTGATCCCAGAAACTCAATTGCATGAACTACATCAATGCATTTTGTGACACCTGACTCCAGTTGGGTTTCAGCAATTGAGCACCCTGCAAAGAGATTGAAAAGAGGTGGAAAGGTAAGGTTAGGGCTCCCTTCCTGTAATATAAGAGGAAATGGCTGTGTCCTTTGACACAGGCCATTGCTATTCTTAAAGGGGTTGACTTCAGGCCCTGGTAATCATACTTGACCCTTCTTTCTGCAGGAGTGGTAAGAGCTTGGCTGCCACTAAGCCCTATGTTACTGCATTATCCTTTTTGGTTTTCCTACATCCCTCTTTGTAAATATCTTTTGTTAACAAACTTTCCTTTAATTATACTATTTTGAGTTATGGTATCTGTTTCCTGATGGTATCTAACTGGTATACTTTTTTCCTCCTAAAATTAATCCTCCTGTTCTTGAGGAGCTAAATACCAAATGGAGAGGGAGAAAGGACCCTAATGCAGAAATAGGATTGAATGTTAAGCATGACTAAAACCGGCCTAGCCTTTGATAGCTGAAAGTGAGACCAAATCCATGGAATCGGCCTAAGACATCATCAACGTAGTAAGGGAGAGTCAGCAGAAAGGGGTTAAAAACAGTCATTGGGAAAACAATTAACACCATTTCCTATTTCTTGCCTCTCGACAAGTGCCCTGGTTATACCCAGCATCTCAGTCACTGCGTAAAATCATTTTCAAAGAAGCACAAGCTGACATAAATAAAAAGGCATTCCAAATGTCCTTGTATCTCTCAAAGAAAATTAAGGAATATTCCATTCATAAAGCACAGCAACATTTTTCAAAGTCTTTTTTTGCTCCCCCCACAATTCTTGACCCCCTGCCAAGCAAGCCTCTCACACTCACAGCTGCTTCGCATCCTTTCTATATGGCAAGGTTCCCCCACGTTCTTTCCAATTTTTTAGACTACCCACAACTTTCCCATCTTTCATCCTTCTCCCCAACCTTCAATATATATAGAAAACGAAATGTTTCTGGATTTTTAAAGTTCTGTTTTCTCTGCTTCATCAATTTCCCACATCCTCGGGGGGGCAGGGAAGAGAGAGAGGAGAGAGCTTTAGATCTGATTCAACAAACTAGCAGAAGCATTGCTGGTTCCCATCTGCTTCTGTTCATTCTCTCTATTCTGCGTTATCAAGAACAAACAAATAAACAAACAAACCAAAAAAAAAAAAACACCCCAAAAATCCAGGCAACAGTAAAAACAAAACAAGACAAAAAAACAGAGAAATTGTTTAGCAAAACAAAACTCACCCAAAGAGTAAGGGGGACTAAAAGGGAAATGATCAGCTTTGGGAATAAGCGAGGGAAACATCACTCTTTAACATATTTTGTTCTCTTCACACCTGAACCTTAAAACAGTGCCTAGGAAAATGGTGTGAACCCAGCGAATCCTAGCGATTTTTATCCCCTGCAAGAAGGACAGAAATGATGTGGGTCATTTTGGTATCTCTGAAATTGGAGCTTTTGAACATAAAATATGCAAGAGAATTCTTCTGTAGAAAGGTTGAGTATAAGATAGTTGTACGATTTCCTGTATCGTATTAGTCACCGTCCAGACAGTTGCCTGGTTGAATAATTAATGGAATTCCTAACACATTTGACTTTTATCCAGTCAGTGCCTGCAGATGTGGCTGGAAAGGCTTCTGAGTCCACATACATTTGGTCCTGTGCTTTGTGTGGCAGAGGCTGTAGTACCTTCTGCTGTCTTGATCCCTCCTACGCTATTTTTGGGCTATTCAAGAATATCTGTGATGGATTACCTTCTATGCATCATGCAAAATGTACTATGCACTGTGTCTCATATCTACAACAGCTCCTGTGGGTGTGGCTCCCTTAGCTGAATTAAAAACTCTTATAAAGCTTTTTATTCTGTTCCATGGAAATACTGAGTTATTAATACTATTTGTGGCTCACCCAAAGTGGTTCCTCAGGAATACTATTATTTTTCTTCACAGGATTCCTTTCTATTGGGTACCGGGCTGGTCTGTCCGCTGTCATTGTCTCCCAGCAGCCCTTGCTCTGCTGTGCTGTTAGAAGGCATGCTCCAAGGGACTTGCAATTTCCAAGAGGCAGCAAACCTTTCTTTTTGGCCCCCAGTCATCTTTATCATCTCACACCTGGAGCCTTGCGTTAAAAAATAAATAAATAAATTGATAGTCTTTGGGGAATATTGCACCAAACTGTAAGCTATAATTCAATGTTTCCTTCTCTCAGCATAGGCCATCTCTGTAATCTGTAGTGAAGTCTCCTACGGAGTGTTTCCAGTACTGTTATGGAAAATAGGCCACACAAGAATTAGACCGCAATGGAAAGAGCCTCGTGGTCAATAGTCTTCCACTAAACTTCAAAAGGACAAAAGCACTTTAATAAAAAGCTTGAAACTAGCCCAGCTCCTTTGCATCAGACATGGTTAGCAAAGAGGTGTTCAGTGAGCTCTTTTGTAGAAGTGTATACAATAGTACCCAAACACTTGTAATGTTCTTAAAGACAAATCCAGTTTCCAACTCAAAGAATAGCTTACTAGTTTGGTGATTTGCAATAGTAGATAAAAATATCTGGTGGATCTGGATCTCTTTCCCCCTCCTTAGAGTAGATCTATTATTTTTACCTACTGTATCAGCTAGTGTTTGCTCCATAGTCAACCACCCCAAAACGTAGTGGCCGAGCCATCCAGTTATCATCATACACAGTTCTGCAGATCAGAAATCTGGGCTGCACTCAGCTCTGTAGTTCTTCCAGTCTAGGTCAGGAAGGTGTTTGCAGCTGGCTGTCAGCTTCTGGTTAGGCTGGAGGCTGGCTGGTTTTTAGGTGGGTCACCTTGAATGTCGTCGACATGGCCTGTCCGTCTCCAGGAGGCTAGTCTGGCATGCTCGTATGGTGGCGGGATTCAAGAGCACCAAGGAGGCAAGCTCCAATGCGTGAGCATTTTTCCAGTCTCTCTTTGTGTCACATTTTCTACTATCTCTTTGCTCAGAGCAAGTTACCTGAGTCATGGTAGGAAGATGCTACCAAAGAGCAAAGTTGTAAAAGCCATTACTGCAATCAATTTGCTGCACGTGGTTTGTTCTTTCTGCCTCCTAAGATGGCATCTCCTGGGCGATGAATTGCCCCTACGTGACACTTTTTCAATGTCACAACATAAGACCTCTGAATGTCCTTCTGACCTATAACCCTTGAACTTAGGCCATGAAGAAGTAAATCAGAACTAACAGCTTCTCACAAGATCCCAGATGTTTAAGCTGAATATATAGCCACCACCAATACTACCAAAACCAAAAATAAAGCATTTAGTCAGATAAATAGATTGCAATGTCCACATTTGCCAGCAAAACAGGAACAACAAAAAAACCAAAACACTAGGTTGATGGTACCTCCACTATCCTTTCCTTCTCTCCTTTTTCGCGCAACTAAACTTCTTATCACTCAACTGAAGTTACCTGCTATTTTGATCAAATCAAACCCAGAGGAATTTGGCACCAAGTGAAAATGGGAAATTAACTGCCACCCACACTCTCTAACTTGGGAGCTGCCAAGAGAGAAAAAAAGGGCTTTTCAAATGCATTGTTTCAGAGTTTGGAGATGCTTTCAATGGTAGTAATACAACACCCACCCCCACCACCCCATTCTACCCCAAATCCCAAAAGAGACAGCAGAAAAAGCTATTCTACCAGTGACCTCACATAGCCCTGAATTGCTATTCATACACATAAAACAAGGCCATTTTAGACTATTGCTTTAGTGTCTTTAATTCAACCTAATGGCTTCACTTTGCATAATTTTATGTCTTCATAGAGCTAATCAGGCCCTTCCTACACTGAAGATGAATCACTTTTTCGTAGGAAATGTTTACTAAGTATCCTGGGATGTCCATCCACTTCTCAATACTGTTTTTCTACTGGAGAATCTTTTGTTTCATAAAAATGTTTCAGGGAAAACTTTGTCATCATAAGTTTACTAAAATAATTTTGGTTTAGAATAAGCACATATAGCTTCTTACTGTTGATATGACACAGTTAAAATTAATACAAACATTATTAATTCTGTAAGCTCTTTCTCAGTGACAGGCTGTCTAAATAACCAGAATTATTACTCAACCAGCATGTGCTAGTTGCCTACTCCATGTCTTGTAGATGGATCCCACCCCTGTCTTTATGTACTAGCTTGCAGCCAAGCAGGAGGAGATGGACCAAAGGCCAAGAACACACACAAAAAATAATTAAAGTTATAAATGCTATGTAGAAAGAACACTAGTGTCTGAAGCAGAGAATAACAAGAGAGTATAGTCTTTTAAATGATATCAGAAAAGAGGTCTCTTAGGTGTGAAAATTAATCTGAGCTTGGAAGAATTGGCAGAAACCAGCAATGTGAAGGGAGAAGAAACAGCCTCCCTGCCTGAGCAAACAGCATGTACCAAGAGGAAAGAGCTTTCTGTGGTCACAGAGCTGGAAAAATGCTCTTGGGCCTTAAGCGGCATGAGGAAAAAGAGACAAGTGTGAGACAAGGTTGGAGAGTAGGGAAGGGGTAATAACAAGTAGAACATCACAAGCCATGGTAAAGACTTTGAATTTGATTCTAAATGAAATGGTAAGACCTTGGGTGATGGAAAGTATTGTTAAAATCATCTATGTCTTTACTAAATTTTTGTCTAGTTGTTTCAACCAAATGTCAATAACATTAAACTCTCCCGCTGTAATTACAAAATTGTCTGCTTCTCCATTTAATTTTGCCACTTTTTGCTTCATGTATTCTGAAACTCTCTTATTTGGTGCATACATGTTCATGATTGTTGTCTTCCTGATAAGCTGCCATCTTTGTTATTATGAAATGTCCCAATTTATCTCTGATAATACTGTTTGTCTTGAAATGTATTTTGTGCTGATATTAATATAGCCATTCAAGCCTTCTTATGATTGATATTTGTATGGCATATTGTTTTTCTAACCATTTATTCTCATTCTACATGTATCTTTACATTTATTTATTTATTTACTTATTATTTTTTTGAGACAGAGTATCATTCTGTTACCCAGGCTATAGTGCTATGGCATCAGCCTAGCTCACAGCAACCTCAAACTGCTGAGCTCAAGCAATTCTCCTTCCTCAGCCTCCCCAGTAGCTGGGACTACAGGTGCACACCACCACGCCCAGCTAATTTTTTCTATTTTTAGTTGTCCAGCTAATTTTTTTCCTATTTTTAGTAGAGACAGGGTCTTGCTTTTGCTCAGGCTAGTCTCAAAGTCCCGAGCTCAAGCAATCCTTCTGCCTTGGCTTCCCAGTGTGCTAGGATTACAGGCATGAGCCACCGCGCCTGGCCATAGCTTTACATTTAAAGTGCATCTCTTGTAGATAGTATAATAACACATTTTAATTTTGTTAAATAACTATACTATCTCTGCTTTTTGTGTGTTTAGTCCATTAATATTTAATATAATAATTGGTATGTTTGGAATCAGATCTATCATTTTATTATTTATTTTCTGTTTTTCTCTTTTTTTTTTCTTTCTCTGTTCCTACCTTCTTGTGGTATATTTGAATATGTTATTCCATTTTTAATTTATTCATTGGCTATTTAGTAGTACATATTTTTTTAAATGAGTGAGACCGAATTTTATAATAGCCTTAATAATATGAAACAAAACTAAATATTTACTTCCTCTGTATCCTCTATAATATGGAGCAAGATTTGAAGGATAGCAGCCTTGGCATCTAAGTTTAAAGAGTAGAGACTAAAAGGGCACCAAACACTTTAAGCTTTTCTATTTTTTTCTCATTGTAAGAATTTTTTATTTTATGTTTTTATTTTAATGATGCTTGCGCTGCTTGACTAACAGTTTCATTCTCGACGAAGTCCAAGCATAAACCTTCACTGCAGGCTAAGCCATTAGCAATAAAAACACTTATAGTATAAAGAAAACTACATTATAGATAAGCACAGATGTCTCCACTCATTAACATAAACAGCAGAATAAACAATGAAAAATTTGAATGAGTTTATGCAATTATTCCCGGGAAGAGGATTTTCATTCAGTTCAAGGAAAGAATTTGTAAAAGCTGTTTAACTACTCTAGAAGTAAAACATAAACATACTGGAAGCACCAGAGATTTTTCAAATAATTTAGTGTCAAAAACAGACATATCTATGCTGGAGGAGCAATAGAAGTTAAGATGAGTTTGTTTAGGCCTTATTAATCTTTTGGTTATTTCCTTGCCATAACAATGAACTCATCTCTCTGTCCATGATTTAGTTGCAAGTAGGTCTATAAATTAACTCTTTTAGACTCCTTCATATAGTTGCTCCAAAATGCTTACTATCATCAGAAAGAATGGTGTGTCTATATATTTCTTTAGTCTTATTTTTTATATTTTCATACTACTCAGCATCAAGAAGGAATAAACTACTGATATACATAACAACATTGAACAAACATCAAAAGCACAATGCCCAGTGAAAGAATCTAATCACAAAAGATTCTATTCCTTATGATTTTATTTATGTAAAATTCTGGAAAAGGAAAAACTGTAGTGGTAGAAAGTAGATTCATAGTTACCAGGGAGGTTGATAAGAATGGAGAGGATCGACCAATAAGGGCAATGAGGAAACTTATTTCATGATAAATGTGTTTTAAATCATGATCATGGTGGTGGTTACACAACTGAATACATTTGTCAAAAATTATAAACCCCATAATATTCTGAAATTTAAAAAAAGAAAATAAATAAATAAAATCACATTAAAAAAACTATATACTTACAAGTGGTAAATTTTATTATGTGTAAGTTAAACCCCCAAGAAATTGACAAAAAATGTTAAAAATGAACAAAAAATTCAACCTCAAGTTGTTGCTAAAGCAAATATTCTTATAAAACTGGTAATAAAATTCTCACCAAAATAAAGGCAAAGTAATTTAAAAATCTGCTTTAAACTGTCAAAGGCTTAGCTGAAAATCTTATATACTCTGTAAGCATATTTGAAATTGCTATACTGCTAGAATCCCAAAAATTTGCTCAGCATTTTATTCACCAAATAAAAAATTAAAATGAGAACTTTGACTTTTGAGAAATTGAGAGTATATTGCTGTGTTACACTGACCTCTTTCAACATTTTGACTAAATCACTTATTAGATTTTGCATTCACATTACTCAATAAATCAAATTTTGCATGAATTTAAGTGAATTTAAATTAATCAACTCATTCTTAGCTATAAATATAGTACATGTACCATTTAACTGTGGTTATTCATTCTTTGTGTGAATGAAGGTAGAAGGCTCAAGTTGCTAAATTTGCAGAGCTCCTGTATTACCCTTCTTCAGTAAGGTTCACCCTTATTCTCATTATTTTTAATAGTTTAATTGTTCTTAAGAGTTGACTCTGTGTCAGACTCTAAATAGGTATACTTTTATTTAAGCTTTTCAAGAAGATTCTAACCTTCACTGATTTTTTTCTGTTTTCTGAACATCTACAGTAAATGTGATCTTTCACTACATAGGGTAGTACCTGGTTACGTAATGTCTTCATATTCATAATTATTATAGACAAATAGGGAAATGGAGGTTGGAAAGATAGAAAAAAGGTAACATTTAATAGAAGAGTTATATTAAATGTTTTTGCAATAAAGGCTCAGAAGAGAGAAAAAGGGGGAGGCAAGGTATTCTAGCTCGGGGTTTTGGAACTGCATTTATTTCTTCATGTTACAGAGGCTCCAGAGGAGAAATGGGGCAGAGGTGGTAAGTCCAGACCGCAGTGCTCTGCTTTGCTGGGGTACAGAGGTAATCTTGGGCAGAATTAATGATTCTGACTAAGATTTCCCACTTGTCGATGCTCAATTTTGTAATTTAACAATATGAATAATTAAAAAGCTAACCAGAATTTTTCTACATTAAGCAGACAAGCATCTCTGTATCTTCAGAGTTGTAAGACTGAGAGATTAGGGTCAACATTGTACTTCTACTACCTTTTTTTCTATGTACTATTCTTATATTTTGATTGAAAACTTATTGGAATCAAAATTCCTCCAGGACTGTTTGCATTGCCACAATTCTCTGACCCTCTTTGATACCAAACAATTCTTAATGATTGCTTTTTTATTTATACAGACTTTATAGGGCAAGGATTCCTGGCTGCTAGGTATGGGTTCCATTGGTGATAAGTCAGAGATGCCACGAACCAAGCTCATAAAGTTAATTACTAGAAATTTCAGAAAGTTGATGTTTCCTCTTTGACCCAGTGATTTTACTTCTACGAATATATCCTAAGTAATACCAAAGGGCAGGCAAAAATATTTACCTACATAGAAAAAGGAGGAGGAGGAAGGGAAGAAGGAAGGTGGGCAGAAAAAAAAAAGAAGGAAAAAAGGAAAAAGGAGGATGAAGGTGAGGGGTAGTGGTATGGATAGACTTACAGTTTTATGACTCAGATGCCTTGAATTTTTCTTATCACCTCCATGGTACAATGTTTTGTTTCAACTCACTCATTCAGTACATGGAATTGTATGTTCCTCTTCTCTCATAATTCTCATTTCATGAAGAATACTTTTTATCATTAAATCAGTGACCCAGACTATAAATGTTTCTTTTCAGAATAAAGAGCTTTAAGAATCACCATACTACTGCTATAGATTGTGACTTTTTGAAATCATTAGGTGTTATACAACCGTGTCTTTAATTTCTAATCATTATGTTCAAGGAGTATATGCAGCTATTTGGTTGTTGAGAACAATTGGAAATATCACATCTGAGTCAATTCACAGAGAAAAAGCTTGGTTGCCTAGTCTCAAACCACCCCTGCACGTTGGCTGATGTCCAGAAAACCACCACAGGTCAGATGGGGACTAGATGAAGGATGGTGAATGGTTTAGTGCAAGTCATGTTATTTGTATGTAACTTTAATAATTGTGTTCTCTTTTATCAGGAATCTGAAACATCATATTTACAAATTGTTATTATTAAGATGAAAATTTCAATATGTTACATAAAGAAATAGATTTTCCAAATTCATTCATCTCAGAGATAGCCAAGAGGGTAGCAGCTGCTCTGGATATGAAACACATTTGGATTTAGGATCAGCTATTATGTGTTCAGGGGCCTACATTATCTCCTCTCAAAAGCTGCAACAAAATTAGTTTTGTTAGTCAGATAATGAGCACAGTGGCAGACATTGAAATAGTCATTCAAAGCTGATGCTCCCCTGCCTTTGGGGTAGTATTGTTACTGAGGTTTTGTTCCAGGAAGAGGTCAACTTAGAGCAGAAAATATCTTCTTTGCTATTCTTCTCCGGAAAAGCATAATCAGAATCTGTTCTCAGGCAGGCCTCATTGCATAGAGTTCTCAAGAAAAAAATGTCTGGAGAGTATGTTTAGAGAAGTTATTTTTTTAACCTGAACTGCTGTTAAGTAAATTGAGAGAATAATCCAAATCTTGCCTTCTTTTAATTCACGAGGATGTTAGTAATCTTACTGCACCCATCAGAAATGTCCTCTCTAGTGTGGTATGGTTGGGCAAAGCTACACTCCACTCTCCGCCCAGTGGAGTTTCGGACTCAGGTAATTAATAAGATCAAAACTACCTAAAATACGCTCAGGAACCAATTGACAAAATAGAAAATAAAAATGATGATCACTTTCACAAAGAACCAACTTTTAAGGGAAAAACAGATTGTTTTCCCAATTGTATTGAAACTTAGAACTCTCTAATTAATGCACGAATTTAGCCACAGTGCAAGGCTTTATCCATAAGTCTAATGGATGTTTTTATTTGCAAATTTTGTCTCTTTGACAAAAATATGGTCAAACCCCAATTGAAAGTTCTAGAAACAGAATCTTATAACCAGAAAGCTATTCAACAATGAGCCTCCTCACTTAATCAATGGAGATATTGATAACCAGAGAGATTATGTGTAGTGCCCAAGGTCACAGAGCTAGTTAGTGGCAAAGTCAGGAATGGGATCCAGGTCAATTGACCCCTAATTTATACTTTTTCTCCTTCTTGGTCATTCATTCCTTCAACAAATATTTGTTGAGTGCTACTATGTTCCTATTACTGAGATAAGTATAGAAACAATAATAAAAAATGTGATCATTGCTGTTCTCATGGATTTTATATTCTATTGGAATAAAATGGTGCAAGATTAAAACTAAGCAAGAAAAAAGTAATAAAAAATCAAAAAGATAATTTGAGAAAGTCATAACTGCAGCAAAGAAAATAATGCAAGGTAATGGGATAGCAAATGTCTTGTGAGTAGTTATTTAATAGGGACTCATGAGTGTTAGTTAAATAGTTAAGGGCAGGGATGGTCTCTCTGAAGATATGATATTTAAGCTGAATATTAAGAAAGAGCTAACTATGCAAAATTCAGGAAGAAAGACACTAGAGGAGGAGGAAACAGAGGAATACAAAAGCCCTAAGAGAGTGATTGAAATGGGTATGTTTAAAAAGTCAAGGTGACCTATAATACAATAACTGAAAGAGAGCATCCTACAAAATTATAGTGGATTGAAGAGTGCCCCCAAATTCATGTCTACCTGGAGCCTTAGAATGTGACCTTACTTGGAAATAGGATCTTTGCAGATATAATTAAGGTACGGATCATGATGAGATCATACTGAATTAGAATGGTCCCTAAATCCAATGAGGGTGAACTTGTAAGAGACAGAGAGGAAAGACACATGAAGTTCATATTTTGCCATTTTAAGCACAGCAAGTGCTCCATTTATGACTCCATAGTTATTGTTTCTTTTTCTTTCAGTCAGTCATCACTTTATTATTACAAGGAAATATTTATTATCAAGATTACATTAATGAGAAAAAGTGGAAAATAAACTAACTTTGAGTGACCTTGATATGACAGGGACTGTATGCATTAACTCAACTAATCCTTATGGCAGACTTGAACAGCAAGTATTATTATTTCTATATGAATAAATTATAATTCAAATAGAATGAATAACAGGACCAAAGACACAAAGCTAATAGTTAGAAACAAGACTTTAAAATCAAATGTATCTGACCCCCCAAATCCAGGTGGCTGCCAATAAATCTTACCAATTCTGAACACATTGACCCTCAAAGCACGTAACTTGATCTGCTCATCTAGCTGCTCAAATGACAAAATAATGTAATAATGTACAAGCTGAGGGGCAGACTTTAAGAACCAAACATTTGCTCTGTCTTAGAAATCAGAAGACCTGGAATATGATGTTGACTGTTTTTTAACACTGTCATCTTTGATAGACTGGGCTCTTTGGGCATTTGTATGGACTCAGCCATAACTTCAATTTTTTGGCAAGAATCGGTGGCTCCTTTTTCTACCTTTATCTCCTCAATTCTTTCCTCTAAGTAAATAGAGAAAACACCACAGAAATGTTTTGATAACTGGTTCATCTGGCATAGAAGTAGACAATTCTTGAGACATGTAGGAGAAAATACTAGACTAGAGATGTGTTCTTAAAGCTGTTATGAAGCATCAAAGTGCAAAAACGCATTGGATAGCTATCTCATTATCCGACTACTACTCGTGCAGTTTTTTCGATCTTATTGATTGAGCCCCTACTCTGAGCCAGGCATTGCTCTAGTTGTAGAGAAAGATGATTTTTTATCTCATTAACTCCACTCTGATGACTGCATGATTGCACTGTGAAGTTTGGGGTCTGATTGTCCAGTTTCTATTTATATGTATTGAATTCACTAGGCGATGTTTGATTCTTTGCTTTACTTGTATAGACAAGACAGGCAGACAGAGTAGAAAGGAATTAGGAATTAACTGTCAATATTACTCTTGGAAACATCATATCTTCTGTGGTCTTTGAGAGCCTGATCTAAAATGGGCTTACTTGGTGAACAGAATATGACCAAATAAAAATAAAAACCAGAATCAATTGCTCCCACATCCAGGTGAGGGCCTGTTCTTTAAACACTTTGGTGATTCCCTCATACGGGAACTCCACTGACATGGCTGGAGTCTTCTGCCTCAATTGCCAAAATTATTGTAATGTTTCCAAGTGATTGTTAATGATAAAAGAAAAAAGTTAACAGCTCACCAATACAGGTTTCCAGCTAAGAAGCCAGAGTTCTCCAAAGACAATGTTTTATTATTATTATTTTTTTTTTCATTTAGCTTAGCTCTGAGAGCCAAAAACCTTTCGGAAATAAATTTGCAATTAGCAGTTCTAACTAAGACTATTATTTCTTTTAGTAAACTCTAGTGCTAATTTTGATAAAAAGTAAAGTAAAATAAAATAAAAATTCTAGTTAAAAATCTCAAGAAAGATTCTAAGGGGACCTATACTATAAGCCATAATAAGAAAAATAAAGGCATTTCACATTTCAAAACCGCAATATCTTACAAACACTGTTGTTGGGATAATTTGAATTAGTGTTCCTCAAGCTAGTCATCAAATATAGACATTAATTATTTTCCACATGAATGGTTCCCAGACTTTCAGATTTCACCGACCTCTAAAACTATTTTTTTCCATTGGACGCACCAATAAAAGACTTCCAGATTTTTATTTTGCTAACTAAGGGCATTAAAAAAAAAAACCTTACCACTTTTTAGCATCATCTTTTTGTAAACAAAATTGTATTTAAACTCTTCAAACATAGAAAGAACATGATCACAGAATAAAGAAATAGATATTCTGAAGAAGAACTTTGCAAAATAGATAAGTTAAAAACTCTACCATGGACAAGAGAAAGAATCTAACGCCTAGAGATTATACAAAATTTATCCAAGATTATAGAGCTAATTAGTACACAAGAGATTCTGGCACAAATAGGCATTTAATAAGTGTTAGTTGTTGAATAGAATCCAGGACTTCTAACCTGGTGCTTTAATGACCATACGTATTATGCAAAGATTTTCAGAGCATGGTTTTGTTTCCAGTTCTGCCTGCAAACTTGCAGTTTTTCTGGCCATTTGCTGCAGTGTACCCCTTCCTTCACTTACTCCGGGTATCTGCACGGGCAGAAGATCTTCCAGTGCTGAGATTTCCCAGCTATTTTTTTGAGGACACATGGGGTGCCACTGTGCTTCAACGTGTGCCTTCTGCTAGTGGCTTTCATTTCTGACTTCCCTTTAGAATCACTTGGGAAGCTCTTAACAAATGCAAAAGCCTGGTTCCTATTCCCAGAGATTCTGATATAATTGCTCCGGGGAGGAGACTGGGCATGGATATTTTTAAAACTCTCCAGGATATTCTAACAGATAGCCAGGGTTGAGAGGCACTGATTTAATTAGTTGTTGCATCTTCACTGCATGCTCTCTTAATTTCTTCTTTTTCTGTTTTAAAGCTGCTGAAGTTGCAAGACAAAATATGCGTATCTATGTTTGATACCATTCTTCTCAGTTTGAAGAATTTTATAAAATTTGTTATGCAAATATAGACTGGTCTCTTTAAAGAGTCTTTTTTTTAATATGGAAAGGTTATTTTAAAATGGTTTTGAGCAAGTGATTTAGTAATAAATCTGGGATAGGACCTCTATATTATAAAGCCAGGGTTTTTCGTGGTGGGGAGAGAGCAACAGAGGCTCTGCATCAAGCTCTCACTAGTGGGTCAAGCATAGTCTCAGCAAAAAGAAAATAAAAATTGATGGACCTTACACACTAACTTAGAGGCGTTAGGGAAATAATTAACACCTTTCCTATGAATGGCATCAGGCCAAACATCAGTTAAAAATCTCTCTCTTTCCAGACAACACCAGAGTTAAAAGAAAGTTATTAGTCTCTTCTTTAGGTGTAGAGAAAAATCAATGCTGGTACTAGTAGTTCACAATCAGTAAATCATACCAGTTTAGTTTCAAATAACTAAAGAAAATTATGTCTAAAGAACAAAAGGAAAGTGGCCAGGTGCAGTGGCTCATGCCTGTAATCTTAACACTCAAATACTCAGTTATTCACTGAAAGATAGCTGATGCTCTGAGTTTCCTGCAGTTCTCGCTCACCTTCCTCATCACACTGGCCCCTCTCCACTACCTAATAACTGAAGGGTGAAGGCCCTGACACCCAGAATCCTGCCCAGTATAAGAGGCAGCATCCCCATCTGTCCTGATTCATCCATGCCCGTGCCAGACCGGTTGTTAAATACTTTGACTCTCATCCCTGCTTTGGAGCTAGTGTTTATTTTAATTTTTGTTTTCTTTAAATTATGCTGTTTAGAAGAACTCAGATGTTAAAAGTCAGTGTGTGCTATTTTCTCACTAAAAAAAATGTCATTTTGTGGTCAAGACAGAGAGAGTAGATGATGTGTCGTGGGGTTGCTTCTTTTGGATGATCTTGTGTAAAAAACTCAATCTAAGTTACCCCAAGAAGAAAAATTTCTTTCATCAAAAGGACATAACTTGAATGGAATTATTGCACTTAGGTCTGTGGCCTGGATTCTATCTGATTGTTGGATAGACCCCAGGTACGTTTCTTCGTTGTTTAGCTATGCACAGCCGGATGGCATTCAACAGGATTCTGCACCATCATCCAGTCACTTACATGGATTTAAGTTTTGGCGTGATGCTGTCAACCCATCTGGGGAGGAGTGAGTACTGGGCTCAGGCAGCCACTTTGCTATCACATGAAACGCTTACTTTAAGGTTGCTGGCACTGAGAGCACTGACTAGTGTATCACATGGGCTCTTTCTGATGATAAGGTGATTCATTCTTGTGGCAGTACTGCACGTTTGTGCTTCTTCTGAACAACTGGACATTAGGAGTTGTATAACATTTCTATTTCTCTTTTCTTCTAGGCTTCCAGTAAGCTGTGAGTCAAATTTATGGTTCTCTGTGGCATTGCATAAAGTTTTATATAATTAACACTAATTTGATCTTCCCTTCCTAGTATTGTTTTATCTTCCATTCTTTCATTATTTTAAATTATATTATACATGTATGTATGCATATATATATATATGAAAGAGTATGCTGATATGCTGATTAATGTGCTGGCTAAAATATGGACCAGTCATTAGTCAGGTAAATATTGTTTAGGTGGTCCTTGCTTTTGTTAAGTAAGCAGCTTGAATCCTATGAATTGTCTTTCATGCCTTCCTTTCTCCAGTTTTGTTTCTGTTCTGGTACTTTCTTTCTTATATTTAGCCCTCCATCTGCTTGAAAATCACACTCCTTTGCCAATGAATCAAAAGAAATCCTGATATCAGGTGATTTATATATTTAAACTCCTTCTTTTTGTTTTCATTCAATAGAGCTCTGAGAGATGGAAATTGCATTCTCTCATGGAGTGAAACATTTATCTTGTTCTCACTAACCCAGGGGTACCATCAGTTTTCTGTGTTGTATTGTGCTTGATTAAAATATAAGAGCTCTCCCTGAGTTTCATCTTAAGCCACTTGAAATCTATCTTATATTTCAATGGACATGAATGACTGAAATATTCAGAATCTTAAGGTCAGCCTGATAGAATTTTGCCTCTAACTTTCAGCCAAGTATCACAGTGCATAGCAAATATGTGCTATTTTTGCCTGTCTCGCAAATCCCTTTCCTTCCTCTGCTAACAGTACCCATATTTCTTCTGAGGACATGTTCCATGTGATCTGATTAGAGTTGTCCCTGTTATCTAGACCCAGAAAATCAGCCATAAAAATTTGTTTAAGAATGAGCAAGTGACCCAAACTGGAGTCTTCCCTGGAGTTCTCACGTTAAAATTAGTGAATGAAAAATCTTGTTCTTTTCACTGAGAAAGAAACCTGACATAAAGGGACAACAATGCAGCCATCCCCCACCACCAATTTTATCATGCTAGCTTGAAATTCCATGGACAGGATTTATTTTAAGTGAAATAGATTAAAGCCTCAAATTACTCACATGACTCCATATGTTCGAAGGTTTTCAGAACTGTAATTTATTTTTCAGCTTGAATAATGAAAAATAACAGTATAATGAAAACATGATTATTTAATGAAAAATCCCAATTTGAGTTTTAACCTCCAAGAGTTCAATTACCTCTAATAGTTATTTTTGAGACATGAATTTAAAAAAGGCAGACTACACTTACCTACTGATCTAATCTGATTAGTTGTAAGGCTGAACATAATGGGCAATTAGGTAGAGCAATAATTTTAGATTGAATATCAGTACTGTGCCTAATATGGAAAGACAGAAAAGAAGTCCCTATTTTTTATTCTCTGCTTAATTATCAAAGAACTATTGAAATTAAATAGGTACAATTAGCTAAGAAAGCCTACTAGACATATAAAATGGTAAGACAAGTGATATAAACCAAGATAAAATGCAAAATAAACAATAGGCAAAAATAAATATAATGGGAAGATAAAAATTAGAGAACCAAAGAAAAATGAAGTAAATAAGATAAAAATATTAAATAATAGAAAATATTAGTAACATAGCATGAAAAAGCAAGGAAAAAGCTATGTCAATAAAAGTTGGCTAAAAGATTCTAGAAGCGTAAATAAATAAAATTGAAGATATTTAATACATTTTTGTGAGGAGAGAATTGAAATTAACATTCCAAGGCAGAATTCCAAGGATAGTGGGGGAAGAATATTCAAATTTATCACTGAGGCAGAAGCAGGTAAAAGGCAGGTTTTTCATTTAATTTCGTAAGTTATGAATATATTTCATAAATTTCAGGATTTCTCTGAAATGATTCCTGAGAATGAAAGTTCCCATCAGGTAGCTCCATCATAGAGAAGAACCCTATTCCTCTGGTTCATTTAAAGGTAGGTTTTTACCTACAAACAAGACAGTCTCCAACTGGTACGAATTCTCCAGAATCATTCCAAAGGTACATCCAGTTTGAATATTCCTCACATTGAACTGGTAGACTGCCCTACTGCTTGTTTCAAAATAAATGTACTAGAAACAATTTTTACAGAATCCTCAATCATCCATATTATTATTATATATGCACAACAATATACCATAACCCTAAAACCATGCTTAGCTCAAATCTGTTAGACTCTGCTGCTTCAAAACAAATAAAGCCCTATTCCTTATCAAGGCTAATAGAATTGCCAATGTGCATTGTTAAGACAGTAGAGTAGAAATGACTACAGCTTTTCTTATTTTGGGGTCTCATACTGTACAGTTTTTGCAACAGCTAAAGTTGACTTCATTATGCCCTTCTAATTAGAATTGATTGTAAACATTATAATAACCTAACAGACATACAATAAAATCAATTATAGTAATTGACTTTACTGCCAATATTTTGCAATTTCCTGTTTCCCTGTTAAGCCAGTTATTTCCAACTGTGTGATTGCAATGGGAAGACAATATACTTATGTGGATCTGTTCTTTAGTTATAAAAATAAAGAAATATGTTCTTTTCTTTCTTTCCAACAGGACAAGGTATTCTCTACTTCTGTGCTACTTTTTCTCTCCTGCATTCATCAGCAAACATATTAATGAGACACATTAGAAAAGAGAAATAAAGGGAGTTTTCTAAGGATACAAGCCAGTTTGTTTGAATTCAGTTAAAAACCGATGAGCTTCAGGAGTTCCCTGGGGACGAGGTAGAACCAGGAATTGCACAGATGGGGGAGGGAAGCTTCACTCTATATTTTTGGTTCTATAATGAAATAAATATATATTAACTCAATTATTAAGCTAATTAATCAAATATTTAATTCAAATTTGATCAAACAGCCTATTTTACAATATCTGTGATTTTCCTTGAGTTTTCTGAATTGTAGCAGAGACATGGCCAAGGTAACAACAGCGAGAATAAATCAGCCATCAGTTAAGAGGCCTAGGGCTTAGTGTCCTATTGGAAAACCCACCCAACTGGCCCTACATTATTGTGAATGGTTGAAGTTAGTAGCCAGCAAATTGGCTTAATTCAAATAAACATCAAGGAATTTATTACTGAATGGAACTCAACTTTTTGGGGAATTTGTCTTTGTTCTTGCTTATAAATGATCTTATTTGTCAGCATTTTTTCTCATTAACTGTTACTAGCAAGTTTTGTATTTGTCTTCTTATATCAACCATATGAGGTACATCAATTCCGTGTTCCCATTTTGTAGAGAAAGATGGTAAGAGCATTTGGCTATGCTCATAGGATAAATTGAAACTAATTTTAGGGATGTAATGAAGATGTTAGTTTTTGTGCTCCCTGATATTTCATTAGACCCAGCTCAAAGCCCATTAAAAACAAATCTCTTTTAAAAGGAACTTTTATTAACATAGCTTTTAAAATCCCATTTCTAAAACAGAAAGACCTGCAGTAAATGTAGGGCTACATCGTTTTTTTTTTTTTTTTTCTTTCCCACTAGTGGTTTGTTTTGGTCCCCTCTGTCACATTTTCCATACCAGTTTATCTTCAATTACCGCTGAGCTAAAAATAAGTAAATAAAGCATGTTTCCTAAATTGCCATAATTAGTAATGCCATTTTATAGGGAATTCGGTTGCTGCCTGAGTAAACAACTGTTTTTGCTTAAATATTTGACACAGGATAGAAAAGCTGCAATTTTTTTGATAACAGTAATTTTAGTTTTCAGGTAAGGTGTATGATTCCAAAAGAGGCTTTAGAAAACAACATGGCAGTTGGTTTTCAAAATTGCATTACATTGTTTGAGCCTCCTCCCTGTAACTTTGCCTCTATGGAAAGATACAGAGCATATTAAACAGAAGCCATTTAGGGCAAATTGCAAGGCTTTTGTTTGGGAAGCTAGGCCCCCTCTTTCCAGATCTTCTCCTCCTTTATGTACCTGTAGGACACTACGGAAAATCACAAATAATGTCTTCAGGACAAACACATGTTTCCAGTGTGTCTGTTTTCTGGGGGCTTTCTTGCTATCCACCAAGAAATAAAGTCATAGCATTTTGGAGTTGAAACAACCTTTTAAAATTATATAGTCCAAATCTCTCGTTTTTTCAGAGGTCATAATCCAGAGACTTGACTGGACCTGCCTGGCGGCTGGGTAATGGCAATATGAGAAATGGACCGTGAGTGCTTGAGACTTCAGCCTTGAGCGCTTCGCACTGTCCTGCAATGCTGCTTCCACATGTTTTCTGTCTGCTGCTTCCTCTCCTCCCCCCACAAGAGGTTCTGCAACCCGGAATCCTCTGGAGAAGAGGCTGATCCCAATTCCTAGCAGTCCCAGAGCGCAGAGAGTAAACCCTCGTGCACAAATCCGCCAACACAGGTGGATCCACTGCCTTGTCAATGCCTCACAGCTGAGGAACGATGACTCGTGCTCATTTGTATTGAAAACAGACAGGACTAGATCCATGACTTTTAAAATCATAACAGGTAAACTCTTAGTAGAGAAGTGAATGAGATCATTGGGAGAAAGGAGAGGAAAGGAAAGAAAGGTTAGTTCTGATGATAGATAGCTTCTAAACAGTATTCAGAATAATTTCCTCCTAAATAAGAGGCACACACTCTACAGAAGCAGGTGAAAATGCAATTTTGAAGCAGCTGATAATGGTTCTGTCTCTGACATGCCTCTATTTCAAAAGAACTGGGGCGTCTGTTTTCTTATGTGGCAGACGGTGATTGCAGTGAGAGGACGTGTGGCCGGCAGAGCCCTGATATGGTAAGTGCACAGTCTCTCCTCCAGTCGGCTACAAGGGAAGGGTCATTATGGCGCCTTGAAAAGGGCAAGAACATATAAACTGATTGGAGTGGCAGGGTGTGGGGGCTGGAGGGTGGTGGGGCTGTGAAATGAAGTCCTTGTAACTGCTGCATAAAAGTCAGGGTATAAGAGTGCCATGCACAAGGGATGAGGGAGCTCTTTCTGGCTGAGAAAATTTCATACATTTTTCCAAATGATTAAGCAATACCTGGAATGTACCCCAAGGTTTGTATCCATCATGAATCTAATTTAGGAAGACTGTCTCTGCAGTTACAATGTCTCTTCAACCTTATCTCTAATTGTTCCCCAACACATTATTCTGTTCCAGAGATACTCTTTTACTGAACACCTACATACGATTTGCCTCTGTGTCTTTGCACAGGAAATGCCTCTACCTGGCAAAATAATGTCCCTCTTCTTCTCTAATTTATGTTCCTGCCCTGTTCAAGATAAAACAAGATATCTTTACCGGTAACTCTTTTCCTCACTAAATCTTTCCTGTTCTAAATAGCTTACATAGAAGCCTCTTGATAAACGTGTACTTGATTCATACTGCATTGTTTGATTTGTAACTATTTTGTTTTATAAAATTCTTAAATTGTCATTATGTATTTTTTTTTTTTTTTTTTTGTGAGACAGTCTCGCTTGTTGCCTGGGCTAGAGTGAGTGCTGTGGCGTCAGCCTAGCTCACAGCAACCTCAAACTCCTGGGCTTAAGCGATCCTACTGCCTCAGCCTCCCGAGTAGCTGGGACTACAGGCATGTGCCACCATGCCCAGCTAATTGTTTCTATATATGTTTTTAGTTGGCCAGATAATTTCTTTCTATTTTTAGTAGAGACGGGGGTCTCGCTCTTGCTCAGGCTGGTCTCGAACTCCTCGTGCGATCCACCCACCTGGGCCTCCCAGAGTGCTAGGATTACAGGCGTGAGCCACCATGCCCAGCCGTTATGTATTTTTGATGTATTGTCCTCCAAAAGCCAAAAACACTTTGAAGATTTTCTTATATGCTTTCTACTTTTACTGAAGACAGCACATTGCCTTGTATGCTATGGATACCCAATACTGGTTTTTACTGACTGCTTCCAAAGGCAATTTGTCCAATTCTCTAGCTTTATTCCTTTTTTCACCATTTTAGCACTAAGCATGTTGATGACCCATATTAAGAAGAAAGACAAACTAAGGACAAAAACAATCGATATATGTTAATTTTTCAAAAGTGAGATTGTGACTCTTCATAAACATACTACCCGTGAGAGAACAGTGAATGTTGCTACCTCTACCTCTACTTAATTTAAAGAGAAAACTCATACTATACTATACACGAGAATGCTCTAATGCCTTCTGAGCTATCTTTTTCTTGTGTATAGTATAGTATGAGTTTTCTCTTTAAATTAAGACAAAGTGTACATATTCAAAATTACCCTCAAATATGATTTGGATGGTGCCATGTTGGAAACCATTCTACCATCCTCTTGATTGATCTAACACACTTGTTTTCCCCAATCTTTGATATCACAACATGACGGGAAAAGCATGTTGTATTTAAAAAAAAACAAAAAAACAAAAAAAACTTGTCTTTAAATTGTACCTTCACTCCCAGCTTGACAAAATGCTGGCACTGAGAGAGGCAGTTTCTGAGACCAAAAGAGAGAGCTGCAGAGAGATTCATGCATCCCATCTCTAGCTCACTTCAAGGCTTTTGCTCTTTGAGCCTAATGGAATACTCAAAATTCCATACTTTTTCTGTTTTTAACTGAATGTTTGTATATAGTTGAATTCTCATGATTTAAATGCAATATGGCACAACTCCAATATCTTTTTGTTACCCTTTTTACACATTTTTGTGTTTTGACCATATCCACATTCTCTCTGTCTCTCTCTGTCTCTCTCTCTCTCTCTCTCTCTCTCTCTCTCTGTCTCTCTCTCTCCCTATCCCCCTTCTCCCTCTCCCTCTCCCCCTTCTCCCTCTCCCTCCTTCTCCTAGACGTGGCAGGGGCCTGCCATTCACTTTAGTGCCCATATCAAGCTGCAGGTATCTGCCATCTTAAGAGTTCAGCCTTTTTCAGTTCCTGCTACTTTTCCTGCAGCTTTACCTCTTCTCACTGGCTTTAATTCTGCAAATATTAACTGAGCATCCTTGCTCCACATACTGTGCTGAGAACCAAAGAGAAATAAAACAAGCTCCTGAATTCAGGGAGTCTACAGTCCAGAGGCACTGTTTACAATGCAATTATCTTGTTCTGCCCTCTTTTATCTCTTCAAACTTTTCACAGTTTGCACCTCACTATATTACCCTCAGCTCTGCTCCCCATTCATTCCACAGTGCTACCACATTCCCTGCACAGAACTTATGTTTTCAAGTTTACTTTTTCTCTGATACAGGTCCCAGGTCACCCAGACTTCTAACAGGTATCATAAAATGCCAACCATGAGGCAGCAGGATCAATGACCTCCTTGCTTTCCTCCTTTCTAGTCCATCCTTGCTGCCTTGACTGACGGCGTCCAGTTGCTCAGTTCTACTTGCTTTTACAATGAGGTTGTCCCAATGCATGACTTGCCTTTTGCATAATGGAAGTGACTATTCCCATGGATTTGAGTGGAGCAAAACTAGCTTTCCTACCTCCAAGGAAGGTTTAAAAACCCTGAATCTCAGATGTTTAATTTTCCCCATTTCTACTTCAAAGCTTTTCCCCTCCTGTAGCTAAAATAAAACAAGATTCTTCTTTTAAAAGATGCCAGTTCACATTTAACTGCCATAGTTTTAGAAATTTAAAAACAAAAAAAAGGTCTTTCAGTTATTTAACATTTTCTTGCTGAGTGCATGCAGTAAAGTTACAGTATAATTGAATGTGATGCCATTTCTAGGAAAATCCCTTCCTGGAAATTCATTCCCCCTAAAAGATTTGCCTGGGTACTTGAAATTACCCAGGTCAGTCTCACCTGTAGACTCGTTCGTTCTGGATAAATGAGAGGAGACCTGAGGGTAACTCTCCCCAGGCCTCATCAAGGGAACTCTGTCTTTTTCACCAAGGAACAAAACTCAAGAATTTTCTGATTAAAAAAAGAAAGAAAAAAAAAAAGCATCACCTATTCAGAAGCAACTACTGAGGGATTTTTCTCAAGGTCTCTACAAAAATGTACAAACCTATTTAAAAGCTTTGTGTATGTCAACCAAATAACTAAAAGAATAAATAGAATGTAAGTACTATAAGATAGTGATTTTCACCTGTTTTCTTCACTGTCATAGCCCTAGCACCTAGAATAATGCTTGATGTATAGTAAGCACTTTTTAATATTTGATGAATAAATGGATGGATGAATGAATGAACTTTCTTGGGCAAAGCTGAAGGTGATATCTGCCCACTTAGAGCAAAAATGATTTATGCGATTCTGGACTAAATACCAGAGAAAGATAATGGTTGCTTCTTGTGTAAAACTCCAATATCTATGCTAAGGACATTAAAGGGGAAAATACCAAGAAATTGGGAAGAACCATGCTATTGTTTGCAAAAGAGATGGTTGCTTTGGGGTGGACCTCTCAAAATGGTGAAGAATTAGTAGTCCCTTGTAGTCCCGTAGAGCCTCGGATGCTGGAAACCTTCTGGTATTACTGTTTGGTAGAGAAAAATAATAGATCCTATGAAATCAAGAAAGGAATTTAGATGTTCTCTCAAAATTAAGACAGGCCCACCTGTATCCTTCCATCTGAGGAATGAGTTGCTATTCTTTTATTCCAAACCCTCACATTTTTGTGTTCCTTTTATTGCCCTACTCTGGTGGCTCTCAGCCCTGGCAATACATCAGAATCACCTGTGGAACTTTAAAAAATACCAGCGTCTGACTCTCACCCCTATTTTGATTTACTGGAGACGGATGGGGTCCAAGCACTGGTATGTTAAAAGCTCCCTGGATGATTCTAATATTTTTCTAGGGCTGAGAAGTTTTGCTCTGCTCCATGTTGCAATGAAGATATATTTTCCTATTTTACCACAGAGAATATACAGTAATTTTTCTTATCTCAACAATGTTATGTATCTATCCCTTTCCTTTTCCCCTACACTGATTTCTGCACCATTCTTTAGTGGTCTCCATGAATACACCGTTTGATTACTGACCTTCCTTCATGACCATTTTGACTCCTTGCGAAACATTTAAAAACAGCCTTTTCAAAAGGACTCTAAATGTTCCTTGTACACATAAGTATATGCAATGTAGATATCCAATTTTATTCTATTTTGGTTCAGAAAATGACTGTCTCAAAGAAGAAAAAATGTCAACAACAAGACATCCTTTTAACAATAAACAGTGCTGAGATCATTCCATTGGAATGTTAGCAAATCTGGAAGAGAAGAGAAATCATAGCTTTATCTTCAAACATGTTTTTAAATTCCCTTTTTTAGAAATCATCTCTGTAGACTCAAAAAAAGTTTTGAAAGCCAAAATGAGGTAGGGGATGAATTCATCGACTATTAGGAGGATATATATTTCAATTTCAAAAATTTTTCTCTTTTATACAAATAACTTATCCATGGCTTGCCTTTCACATCAATGAAATGAAGAATATAGAATATTTTAGCTCTAATATGCCATAAAATGTGATCAATAATCAGTACTCCGGATAAAAATTCTGTTTTCCAAAGCAGATGAAAAATGAACTAGAAATTTTCAAAGCCAAAATTTTCTTCTAAACCAGATACTCTGACTAAAATAAATCCACCTCCTGCATTCCACTTAGAACTCTACAGCTGGCTCCAGGGTGACATTTATCTTTGGAAGGAACCTTTTGATCTCAGGCTCCTCAGTTGTCAATTGCCCCTCAAAGTATCTGTTTAATACTTGCACGTTTATGAGATTCGAACTACTTACTTCTTCCTTCATATTTTGGGGAAATGTACGCTTTGAAACAAATAGTTATGGCAAATTGGAGGATATACCAGCACTCAGATTTTTTTAAGAAAATAATTGTCAATTATTTATTAAAGTACAACTAAAATTAAAGTGTAGGGAACAAAGAAAGCAATTGGCAACATTTCTAAGACTTGACTTGAGATGGAATTATTAATGGGTGTTATTATGAGAGAGAATCGCCCAAAAGCACGCTGGAAACTCAGAAATATAAAAACTAAAGTCTGGCAGCAGAACTCCTACCACTTTCAAGAGGCAATAAATGCTTTTACAATGTGATTTGGTTCTACAGTTCAAGACTAAGGAATGAAACTGTTCTTTATTTCTTTTTATTTAAAAGCATTATGCATATATATAAGAGGAAAATGTAAATACAGGAAACCTGCAGAATTGAACGCTCTGGATCGGAAGTAGGGGTCAGTGGATGAATTTTGTGTGATGACTAATTTGGTAAACTGAGTGCAGTCAGTGAATATTGAATACTTTCCATTAAGGTGCTTGGCTAATGTGTGGTAGCCAGAGGAGTATTCCATGATTAGTAAATACACCTACAAGTGGGAGTTTGGTTGTATCAAATATATAAAAAGCCTTGTGCCAATAGTAAATTAGATTTCAAATGCGTTTCCCTATAAATTAATGAAGAACAAAGGAGGTAGAATAAAGGGTCAATGACCTTAAAATGAATATACATCATTTAAAATACCTTATTATTCATCATTAAAAAGTCCAGTCTCCTAGATTGAACTCTCTATTCAACATCTTCACTTGGATGCCTAATAGGAATCTCAAAATTGATGTTGTAAAACTCAACCTCTGATCTTCCCTCCTGTCTTCGATTATAGTTTACAGCAACTGTTAATACATCCTTTCAACTGCTCAGAAAAAACCTTTGTAGTCATTGGTGACGCTTCTCTCTTACCTTTTTCGCCAATCAGAGAGTAACTCCTTTGAATCTACCCTTAAATATAACAGAATCTTACCACCTCTCATCACCTCCACTGTGAACACCAGAATCCAAGCTATCTTAATCTCTCACCAAATTGTTGCTATAGCCTTCTCATTGTTCTTTCTGCTTCTGCCCTTCTTTCTCTTCCCCTCATCATATTCTCAGTACAGCAGCCAAACTGATCCTATTAAACTGTGGGTCAGATAATGTCTCTTCTCTGCTCAATACCTTTAAATGGCTTTCCATTACACCCAGAATTAAGACTAAAGTCCTGTATTAGCTCACAAGGCCCCACAAAATCTAGACTCTTGCTACCTCTCTGATTTCATCTCTTATCTCTCTTTTTCAGCCACACTGGCCCCATGGAGTTCCTGAAATATATCAAGCAGGCTTCTGCTACAGAGACTTTGCAGCTGTCGCCTCTACCAGGTAAGCTCTTCAACCTGATATCGGCATGCCTTATACTGCACCTCCTTTCAAGTTTTTGCTCTAAAGCCATCCTCCCAGGAAGGCCTTCCCTGACCACTCTATACAAAATTATGTACATCCCAACATCCAGGACTCCCTAACCCCCTTCATGGTTTTATTTTCTCCATAGCACTTACTGCCATATGACAAATTATATTCAGGTATATGTGTGTATGTGTATTTGTTTATTATCTATCTCCCACTACTGCAACACAAACTCCATGAGGGCAGGGACTTTCAACTCTTTGGGTCACTGGCATATTTCAGTGCCTGACACATAGGAGGTTCTCAATAACTGTTGTTGCATGAACAAATTAATATGTTAATGAATTTGTTACATTCGATTTGGTGCTTTTTGTCGTGGTTTTATCATTTTATTCTGGGCCATATCAGCTCACCTTTCATTTTCTTTTGTTGCCCTACCAGATATTCCTTATGATCGTACATCTCTGCCTTAAGCTCTTGCTTTTAGAGTGTACTTTATTCACTTTTTGTTTCACATTCAGAGTGATATATTCAGTTACATTTTTCTTCTATTCCATGCCAACATTTTCCAGCATTTCATAAATACTCTCTGCCATTTTTTTCTGCTCTTGTTCTGTTTTTATCTTTTATTATCTTTATATGTAGATCCTACACTAGTTTATGTTTAATGACACATCTTTGAATGAGGAAGGTCTTTTTTGGACCCACTGTGTGCAGGAGGATACTATGGAGGAGGAGCTCTCCTTATGGCACAGGGATCTTAGGGACTTAGGGATGAGGGACCCTTCATTTCTCTCTTGACCATTGGGATTTACAGAGATGCCCAATGCTCTCTCTCTTACATTCCTGCCTCACCAAACACTGCTTCCTGCAAACATGGCTTGCCTGGATGATTCCTTCCCTAATTCCTTACCTACCTTTTCATTGTTGTCTGACTCATTACCAAGTACAAGGAATGACCCTCTGGAAGCGCTCCCACTTTTTTCCCATGTTGCTAACAGGGATTGTCAGTTTCATGACCCAGGGGGCTTCATTTCTTTGGAAAGTGCTCTCTGCTGGATTTTTTTTTTTTTTAGCTCTATAATCAGAGGCATTTTCTCTCCTCATCTGTGATTTGCAGTTTCATATTTCTCTTAATTTTGTTAAAGATGGAATCCCAAAGTACAAATATCTATATGTTAACGTCTGTTACATCTAAGTAATGGAGATAGAGAATATGTTGCTTTCATACTGTTTGAGTATTTGAAATGTTTCATAAAGGTATTAATTTTACTTTTGTCAGATCTATATAAATCATATAAATTAAATTTACTAATTAGATGTCCTACAACTTTAATCCTAAATATCCACAATTTTTGTGGCTTGGTATTTTTCACCTTAGAATGACTAAACTAGGCAATTGGAATAAATAAGGAAGAGTAATGTGTAACAGGCGTTCTAATGAGTCAACTTTAGTAATTGTTGCTGTGTTACAGTAATGGGTAAGACCATAGACTCTGAAACACCAGGGTCCAGGGCCTTAAACTCTATATCTGACCCTTATAAGGTATGTGACCTTGAACATGTTATGTAACATCTTTGCATTTCAGTTTTCTCAGTTATAAAATGATAACAATAAAGTTGTTGTGAGGATTAGACAAACTAATATTTATAAAGCATATAGAACAGTGCTTGACATACAGTAAGTAAGTGCTATGTAAGAATTACTACCATTATTCCCTGTTTAATGGCATTCATATGTAATTTAAATAACTTAAATGTAAAATTGTAATATATATTACATATTAGGATATTTCTTGTTATTTTTATTTGGCATGTCAAACAGTTCATATTTTGAAAATTAGTGAAGTTATGGATGTGACAATGATTTATCACCTGGTTTTCAGGTGTTATATGTTACCATGTTAAATATGCCTTTTCAGGTATATGATATTACCCTTAAATGGCCATTTTCATAGTAACATTATAATGCCCTGTGCCTATAAATTATTAAGTTTCATGGGTCTTTTCCCATGGCTGTATCTGTAGTTCCATAGTTCTGGAGGCTGTACCATGAAGGGATGAGGTCAAAATCATTTATAATGTTCTTTCTCCAATAAAGTATTGCAAATGGTTAACTAGAGATTTTCCTTTTACCAGTGGCTTCCAATCACGCATATAGTCACTTAAGGATGAAGACAAAATGCCTGTCTTTACTCTTTCATTAACTGAGTGTATTTTCTAAGAAGGCACCATGGAACGTGAGAGCTACAGAGATTGATTAGTCAGGATTCTGCTTCCCAGGAGCTTCTGTCTAGAATAGATGACATGAGTGTATGTTCCTCAGGTAGGAAGGCTTCCTTAGTCAATGGAGTAAAAAAGCAGGAAAGAACTAACTTTCTCCTTGGAGGCTTCATTGTAGAGCACTCATTTTCTTGTGATTAAGCATGGTTTGAGTGTAACTGTCAGCTTGGCAGATGGAGGAAGTTGAGAGCATTCTAAGGATGGCTACATCTCTCAGGTCAGAAGTGGTTGAGCATAAGCCTGGTTGGTAAGACTAGCACATAAAACCAGAATTTCAATTTGGTGATTTAAAATTTGTATTATACTATTAGTATATTATTATAATGTTAACTTAGTAATTTATAATTGTTTATGGGCAGTTGAGTTGATTGTGCCCATTTGACCGTAGAGAACACCTTGGGGAGCTACATGTTTATTATTTCTTGGTGAACAAGGAATAAGATCAAGCAGTTAGAATATCCAGTGTTTAATCAAGTCAAGCTAAGATAATGACATGTTCATCACCACAGTAGGCATCACACCACGTGTCTTTCACATGGGAATGGAATGCTCGTAAGCCAAGTCTTTTTAACTCTGGATTTGCTTCTGTTGACCCTGCCGATGTTTAACATCTAAATATCTATTTTTTAATGTGAATAAATTTACCTTATGATTGAACCTTTATTTAGGTATAATAATCAGATTATAACTGAGTTTTACAGAGATTGGTGCTCTTCTATCTTTTCAATGGGACTTTGTACATCTTTGCTATGAGTAGTATAAGGTAATCTTACTATTTAAATGGCAGTGTACAATCTTATACGACTCATATTGGGGGTGAATATATTTAAACAAATAATTTACATCCTTAAATATCTGGTGAATCCAGCAACTCCAGATAGTGGACAATAATCAAGTAAATCAGCAAAATAAATCATCATAAAACATTATCCGTTTATGAAATATTTTCATTATCCATGAAGGATATCAAGTATTACATTTAAATTTAGGTTTCTCTAATGTGTTAGAGTTTCACAAAAATCAAATGAATCAAGCTAATTTAACCAAACTCAACACTTCCTTTAAAATGTTAGAAGAGATGGATTCTGTGCCCATTCTTACAATTAGTTTAGCCAAGAAAGAGAAACCCCAAAGTAGTTGAAATTATCCCATGGATACAGGGAATTAAGATAGTAGTCTTAAAGATTGTTGACCCTCCAGCCCAAAGGTCAGCTAGTGGTCTAAAGTCACATAGCATGCCACTAAGTTGTCCTGTCAAGTCTGACCGGATGGACTGTTTCCGATTGGCCCCACAAACAGCCGGCAATTTGACCTACTAATAATCTGGAAACAACACAACAGAAACTATTTCAACTTTATTCCTACTTGAAAGCCCCTGCCTCTCAAGAGAGCCAGTCATCAGTTGCAGCCTGGCCTGGACCCAGGGAGGAGTCTAGCTAGCAATACAGACATATAATTTTTTCCTTATCGCTGCCTCTTCCTCCCTCTACCTTTAACTCTTCCTTTGGCACTTCTCCATCTACATCTTGTTTGCCCTCAATTTACTGATTATCCCAGAGAGCTTCATGGATATCTAAGCATATAAGGGCTAAGGTCACCCAGAACCATCATCTCCCAGAAGATAGAAGAGGCACAGTCAGATTCCCTCTTGAGTTTTCTGGCTCTGAATTCCCTGCATCCACTATTTGCTACTAAATATAGTGGGAAATTTATAATTATAATTTGGGGGCTTATTTAGCAAAGGAAATAGGGTATCCATACATGCTGACTCAAATCACTGAATACTGACAGCACAGTGTGACTAGACCTACACTTAAAGTTAATTGAAAGGACACAATAAGATAAAATAATTTACTATAGAAAGCATGACTTCAATTTTAATTATAACATTTATTAAATTAAAACTTAATTCAACCAAGCTTTCATGTACCAACAACACAGCATGTTTATAAGGCGTTTTATTTTCTTGGCTATGTTTACCCATTATATAAAACTGTCATCATTTCTACCATTTCAGTTTTTAAAAATCAATAAATAATTGAAGAACATCTGTCAAACCAGTTATTTCCTGTGATGCATATATTCAGAAAATGGACTGAATCTTGGTTTCACTTTTAGGTATTACATTCTCTTTCTCTTTTTCTTTTCCTCTTTAATGTCTGCTTTGAAATGTTGAGATACTACAAGCTTTCATATACCATCATCATCTCAGTTTCTCATTCAAAAATGTTTATGTCCATTGTGCACAGCTCTTACCAGCCATACCCTGTTGAATTATAATTTTACCATTTTTATGTCTTTCTTATCCATCATACCATGAGCCCTTTGAAGGCAGGAAGGATGTCTTTCTCATGCTTATATCTCCACTGCCTATCACAATGTCTAGAATTTAGCATAGACTCATAATTTTTTCCTAGGCACAGACTTAGTTTTTGTATATATATTGCAATTAATATAATAAATATCAATATAATAGTTTCAATTTCATGACTGTATATACCTGGTGAATTGAATACCTAATGCCTGAAGAAGAGTTCCTCTAATTTCTCATATTTTGGTTTATCTTGAACCACAAAAACTCTTCAAGATAATATATGAATCTTTTTATACATTACCAGTAACAGACATTTATTATAATTAAAGCCTAGACCTTTCTATTATTAAAATTTCCATACATGTTCTATAAAGAACTGAAGCTAAATAGTTTTTTTAAAAAATTGTGAACATGAGCCCAAGAAATCAGCAGAGATGGCCGTGAACAGTAGTTGCTGTTCTACTAAGCCAGTTAGTCTTTAGCCAATGAAAATCCCTGATGGAGAAGTGTCCAGTGATATTAGCCTCAATTCCAATGCTGGCAGTAGGATATATATAATAAACAATTTTCCTCTCTCTTTAAGAACATTGCTCCAGCTGTCTTCTATAAATTACATTAAAAGTGAGTTAACATTGATGCATATAATAAGCTTCAATCACATTTCTACTTATTAAAATTAAGCTCACCATATTGCACTAGAGATATAAGTTAATTTTTAGATCTAATACTTGTATTTATAATCAGGATAAGCTTCCATTTATGTGAAATTATATATCCTCATTTACAGTTTCACATGGCATTAATTATCTAATTTTTATTCATTTCATTTTAGTTTGATAAATTAGCATACTATGTAATTTTTCAGTCTAGAGTAATTAAGAATAGTAATTTTATTGATTAGATGAACTCAATATTCAAAGTAAAGCATATGCCAGTTTTCATTATTCAAAAGTGCATCTCAAAATGACATTAAGATAACATTTTAAATTATAATACCAAGTCAATTTAATTTTCAGACAATATTAAATCAGACTCATATTTTGTATATGCCTAGTTTTTACACTATGTTAATGATGAAATTATATAGATATGTTCCTTTCATAAATGTTAAATTTATACTCAGAGATATCCTATTGTAGAACTCTGGAAGTTTAAAGGCTCCTAGACTAACTCTCTTAGAGTAGGATATTTCTCCTTGAGCGTCCTACATACTTCAGGACCTTTGCATGGAAGGGATGACTTTCTTACAGTCTAGCCTAGGTTACCCCTTGGAGAGTAGTGTCTCCCAGGCACTCCTCTATTTAGAAATTGGTAGAGCTGCCTTGAAGAATCAGAATAGAGCCTCAAGTCTTCAGCATTAAGAATCTTCAATCTCAGAGATCTAGTTGCCTTCTTAGGCACCTTTGAAAAAACAAATTTTAATCATTTCCATTTATTTCTTCTGCTAGTGACCTCCAAGTTTCCAATAGAAATCAGATTTTAGGTTTATTTGATTTTAGATTATTTTTCAACTTCCTACTTTAAAAGATGAGATTTAGACCACTTAAAATCTTTACCCTATGGGTGTGTTAGAATTAATCATTTTTATCCTTTAACTTTAGGTATGTCTTGTTCCATTAAACAAATGGCTACATCTTTTACAGAATCGTAGATTTTTTTCATAAGGTTATTTTAGCTATTATAGCTAAAATTCAGTAGACTAAGAGAGTGATTCAAATTAATTGTGAATTATCATAGTGAAGAAGTTTAAAGCTTACGGTTTTATGTCCAGGTCTGTATAGTTAGGTCAAAGTTGTCAAGAGTGAGTTGTGCTTCTTCCATCACTTTGTTGGTAAGACTGGTACACAGATATTCGTGAAGGTTTTCTTTTCTCTTTATACCTTCTGCTAACACCACAGTCTAGCCTTTTACTTAGACCACTGCACACAGTTGCTAATGTTGATCACTCCCAAACTACAAATCTGATACGTCATTTTCCTACTTTCAGTAGAACTTGGTATGGCTTACACGCTGTTGCATTTTCTATTTCACAGATGAGGAAACTAAGAATGAGAGGTTAAATCACTTTCCTAGGAGCAAATGGCTAATAAAAGACCAGAGTCGAGATTCAAACTCAGCTCTGCAGTGTTGACATGTTGAGGGCCGGTAAAGAGATCTGAAACAGCTTGAAGGAAAGGAACTGGCACTTTCAAGGTTTTATTTGGTACTTGCCACATGGCAGGCACTTTGTTAATTTCTGTAGCTATAAAAATAAGCAAAATATCAGTCCCGATGCAACATAAGGAGGGGTAGAGAAAAGTATTAGTCTTATTTTATCTCATTTTCTATTCTCTTATCCAGAGGCTGTACCATGAGTGATTTATACAATTTCCTATGATATGATAGTGGTTCTTCCTAATTCTTCCAACACAGCAGCAGAAGAGCACAGTGGTTAAGGATGTGGGCTCCAGATTCCAAGACCTGGACCCTGGCCCAGCTCCTTATAGTGTGGTTGTGAAGATTAAAAGTGATAATTCATGCAAAATTCTTAGTCTAGTCATGGCAAACAATAAGTTCTTAGTCTACAGTAGTTATTGTTAAATGGATTTTTACTTACTTGTCTTTCTACTAGACTATAGGGTTTAGGAGAAGAGGGGACTGCATCTTTAATCTCAGGAGGTTAGTATCCGGCAAATGTTTGGATTATGTAATATGAATTCAGTAGCTGTTACTTGGATGAATGGCATGAATTAAGTACCTCTTAAGGATGTGCACAGGCAGAGACTCATAAGAAGGTAAAACTATTTTGAGTCATTCAGTGTGGATGGAGACGCTGGAAGAAGCCTAAGCTAAAAAGATAGATAGATACTGTGTCTTGAATAGCTTTATAAGCCATGTGAAGAAGATTGAACTTTATCCTGAACAGGGGAAGACTTACAGCGTTTCATGCTTAGATAGCACAATCAGCTTTGCAATTTTTAAGCACAAACCACTCTGCCTATAGAATAGAGGCAATATTGGAGAGAAGCCTGATGGGAAGCTTGGTGAGCAGTTAGGAGAATATTGATGTAGGACAGGTAAGACGGGAACCTTAATGCAAAATGCCGACAGTACAGACATGCTTGAGAGCTGTCTAGTGGGAACATACTCTAAATCCTTTTGTCAATTACCAGGGTGCTCAAAAATAAGATGTTTATAGAGTAATTCCTGAATACCAGTGTCCAGACTCACAAAATCAAAATCACCTTGGCAAGCTTTTTTTAAAGTACAGATTTTTGGGCTTATCTGCAGAGGTTCTAATTCAGTAGAGTAAAGGTGGGTCCAGAATGCTGTACTTTTTAGTTCCCTAAATGTAATTTTTACATATCATTTAAGCTTGAAGTGCACAAATATTTTAGATTTTTTTTTGCCATAACCAACAAATGGCCAAATATCTCCTTCATGCCACCACTGCTAGCACTGTTCTAGGTTTAGTGATGCATGCAAGAGAAATTTAACACAAGTCCTAAGTTCAAGTACCTTACAATTTGAGAGGACACAGTTAACATGTGTTAAATAAACAGAGAACAGATAACTGCTAAATTTTATGCTACTGATGGTAGATGGTATAAATGCTTCAGAGATATGACGTCATCTTGGGAATTGGAACAGATATGATTTGAATATGCCTGTAATAGGGAGAGTGTTAGAAAATGAATGTGACAGCCCAACTATGATGTGACCAGCATAGAATGAGCTGGTCAGGTGGAGAAGAGTAAGAAGAACACCATGAATGGAGGGAGAGGAGAGAGTTGGGGAGTAGCTGGAAATCGGTGTGGTTTGGTAGTCTGGGCAAGATAACGGAGAACCTCAGGGGAAATATATTTTAGGAATATGACAACAACAAAAGAAAAGGTGAGTTGAAGAATGGAGAAACTGCGAGGGGGAAGACTGGCTTGGAGGTGGGGGTGTAGAGCAACACGTTTCAGTCATTGCAAGCATGAGGTGATGAGAGCACAGGTCTGAGGTGGTGGATATGGAAATAGAAAGGGAAGTGTGATGGCTAGGTTTATGCATCAATTTAGCAACGCTGAGGTGCCCAGTGGTTTGGTCAAACACCAGTCAAAATGTTGCTGCGAAGGTATGTGTTAGATGTGTATCTTAGTCTGTGTTGTGCTGCTATAAAAGATTACTTGAGACTGGGCAGTTTGTAGAAAGCAGAAATTTATTTCTTATAGTGCTGAAGGCTGGGAAGTCTAGGATCAAGGGACTCGCATCTGGCAAGGGCTTTCTTGTTGCATCATCCTGTGCCAGAAGACAAAAAGGCAAGAGAGCATGTGTGCAAGCGTACATGCATGCAAGAGTTGGGGGAGGAAGGGGGAAAAGGCCCAAATGCATCCTTTTATCAGGAACCTTCTTCTGCAATAATAAACCTACTTGCATGATAATGGCATTAATCCATTCATGAGTGCTGCACCCTCTAATCATCTCATAAAACTCTCACCTCTTAGCACTACTACATTGGGGATTAAGTTCCCAACACATTTGAACTTTGGAGGATACATTTAAACCATAGCAATGTGATTAACATTTAAATCATTAGACTTTGGGTAAAGCAGATTACCCCTTATAATGTGGGTGAGCCTCATCCAATTAGTTAAAGGCCTTGACAGCAAAGACTGAGGTTTTCTGAAGAAGAAAGTCTCCTCCTCAAGACTGCAACATGGAAACCCTACCTGATTTCCCAGCCTGCTGCCCTGTGGAATTTGGGCACAAGCTTGCAGCATCAATGCTCACCTCAATTTCCATCCTGCTTACCTGCTTTCCAGATTTGGAATTTACTAGTCTCTCTAACCATGTGAGCCTATTCCTTTAAAATCTCTCATATCTGTGCTGTTGCTTCCATTTCTCTGGAAAACCTTGACGAATAACAGAAAAGATGAATACCAGAGATATTACGAAAGGGAAAAAGTTGAGAATAAAAGGAAGATTTTTAAAAAATCAAAGGTAACTTCAAAGTTTATAAAAGAGAGAAAGCAGCTGTAGCTTTAGGAGCTCGCTGTGATCTAGTGTCTTCATGTGCTTCCCTCAAAGGAGTTTCCCCCCCTAAGTATTTAATGGTGCTGGTGGATGAGCTGTATCATATCACTGTGCTGTCAGCAATTCCATTGACCTCTTAATGATCTGGTTCCTTTTATTGTTAGTACTATACAATTTAGACTTTTCTTTTACTTGTTTAAAGTTTTCTAATTTTAGCATGTTTCAAATACCCCATTCAACTTAAATAGATATTTAATAGCCTTGGAATTTAAGTTTTGATGTCCCTTTCTTAATATCTAAAAGAAGTAGCAGGAGATATTTTCCCCTGCCCCCTCCCACTTGGATTGTAGAACTGGACACTACACCCAGAAGACAACGTAATTTCTCTGCATTGATGTCAATGAGAGTGAACACAAATGTAGCCCTGGAGAAACCAATTATTCTCCTTAGCTGAAATTGTGACTCAGTTCTTCTATAACAGCATTCTGCCTCAGATCCATCAAGTATATTTTTCAGTCCTCTACCGTTCAGACTGACCTCTGATAAATAAGTTTCCTATTATGGAAAGTCAAGGCAAAAAATTTCAGAAGTGTGTGTGGTACTGCAATTTTCCTTACGTGGGCCCTCTATACACACAAAGTATTCTGCAGAGTGCTTGTTTCTTCTAATTTACCACCCCTGCCATTTCAGTGCATTTCAACTAACCACCTAGACTCGTTATGCACCTTATTATTCCCAGTTCTGTTTAGAAAATTCAACAGAATTTCTTGAATTAATCAGCTATCCTAAATCTTTGCAATAACACCAACAAAATTACAACTTAGGCATTTGCAATAAATGTAATAACTGAGATCGTCTACAGATTAAGAAATGAACAGAGCAGAGGACTCTGTCAATCTACATGCAATTACTTACTTTTTGTATATTGCTTACTGTATAAGTAAACACAGTGTGTACCAGAAACTATCTTCCCTGAAAACCCAGCATCTATCCACCCCTCTTTTTCAGGACTCTAATTTTGCTCAGGTATCTAGTCTCATCCACATGCTTCAGTGAAGGCTGATTGGTCTAAATCACTGCTGCCCAACAGGACATTCTATAATAATGGAAATGTTCTATATATGTGCAGTCCAATTGGTAGCCACAAGCCACATTTGACTATTGAGCATTTGAAATGTGATTAGTGCAACTAAAAAACTAAATAACCATGTATTGAGCGTGGTTAACATGTTGGACAGTATAGGTAATCAGTGATGGTATTCTTTTATTATCCTTGCAAGGGATGGGTTTAAATACACATGGTTACAAGACAATGCTGACCAATGATATGAAATGGAAAGTCTGCAGGGGGATTTAAAGTCTGATGGGGGAAAAATTTGGTATTATCTTGTAAAGCTGAACTTGTTAATACTTAGTGACCAAGCAATACTCCAGATTTATACGTTAAAGAAATGTCTGTGTATGTGCATGATAAGACACAAAAAAGAATATTTTTAATGGTATTATTCACAATTGCAAAAATTTTAAAACAACCATATAGATCATGAGAGAACTAGAGACACATTGTGAAATACTATGTATGAGTGAAAATGAGCAAACAACAAACAAATATATCAATGGAGATAAACCTTAGAGTCACAATTTTGTCTGGAAAAAAGTATATAGTTGCAGATGACACATGTATCATGACAGCATATTTATAAAGTCAAAAACAAATTTAAAGGGCATATATTTCACAAATGCATACATACATGACAAAAATAAAGAAAATCAAGGAAGTGTTTTATTTATTTTAAGATACCTAAGGGGCTAGGGATGCATCAGTATGAGATCTGGGTGAAGTACACATTCAGGTTCAGTGAGATTGGGAGCATTCTTGTAAGTTGTTACTAAAAGCCATAAGTAATTCCCTATATACATATGTATGTGTATATGTGTGTGTGGGAGGGTTGGGTATGTGTGTGTGTGTGTATATATGTATGTGATGCATTGTTTAGTATACATGAAATCTTTCATAATTAAAAGAAAAAATAAAAGAAAAATGGGCCGAGAGAACTATTTACTGCATCAAAAATCAACAAGGTTAAAAAACAGAATCTGGAAACAATATATTGTCTAAAATCTCCAGGTTGTAACCAAGAGAAGCAAAGAAACAGGAAACTGTGACCAACAGTCAGGAAAAAAAGCAGTGAATAGGAATTGATTCCAAATGATTCCAGATGTTGGATGTAATAGACAAAGACATCAAAGCAGCTATTACAAGTATAGTCAAAGAATTGAAGAAAACTATGTTCAAAAAATTAAAGGAAAATATGATGACAATAACTCATCTCATCAAAGTACTCTCAATAAAGAAATACAAACTATAAAAAAAGAATCAAATGGAAATTCAAAACTTATAAATTACAATAACTGGACTCAACAGATCTGAGCTGGAAAAAGAATCCATGAACTTGAAGATAGATCAACAGAAATTTTTCAATCAGAACAGAGAGAAAAAGATTGAAAAATAAAATTAATACAGCCTCAGAGTCTTATGGGACAATAACAAGTATACCAGCATACACGTACATGTAATGGGAGTCCCAGAGTAGAAAAGATAGAAAAAGATATAAATAAATATCCATATCTGTATCTATAGCTATATCTATAGAAGTATTTAAAGAAAAATGGCTGAAAACTTCCCAAATGTTACAAAGATCATTTCATATAGCATGTACAGAGCCAAGAAAGTCAATGAAACCCAAAGAGGAGGAACACCAAAAGATTGCCATTGAGAAATATCATTGCCAAACTTTTGACAATCAAAAACAAAGAAAATATTTTGAAAACAGCAAGAGAAAAGCAACTGAACTAACTTATCAAAAGTAATAGAGGTTGGAAGCAGTTGAAGGCCATTCAAAGTGCTGAGACAGAGGCACACCAGACTTTGGGAAAGCACCTTGTTATTTCAAACACCTGAGCCTACAGTCACCATATGATCCACTTCCACTCCTAGTTAAATCCCTAAGAAAACTGAAAACAAATGTCCACACAAAACCTTTTACAAATCACAGCAGCATCATTAATACTATTCCAAAAGTGGAAACAACCCAAATTTGCACCAACTGATAAATGTATAAACAAAATGTAGTATGTCCAAACATTGAAATAGTATTCAGCTAAAAAAAGATGAATAAAATTCTGATACATGCCACAACATACATAAAACTTAAAGACATTATGTCAAATGAAAAAAACTCAGTCACAGAGGTCACATATTTGATTGCATTTACTTGAATTCTCCAATATAGGCAAGCCTATGTAGACAGAAAGTATGTCAGAGGTTGCCAGAGGTTGAGGAGAGTAGGTGATGGGTAGCGACTTCTAACAGGTATGGAGTTTGTTTTTAGGTGATAAAAACATTCTGGAACGAGATAATAGTGGTCAAGTCACAAATTTATGAATATGCTAAAAACCATTCAGTTGTACTTTAAAGATGGTGGACTTTATGGTGTGTGCCTTATACACCAATTAAATTGTTATTTTAAAATTTGTGAGAGGAAAAATGTCAAACAAAAAGTCTATATGACAAAACTATGTTTCAAAAATAAAAGTGAAATAAAGACATTCACATATATATAGAGATAATTTGTGGCTAGCAGACCTGGCTTACATGAAATACTAAAGTAAATTCTTAAGGCTGAAAAAAAAGTAATACCAGATGGTAATTTGAAGTACAGGAAGAAATGAAGCTACTGGAAATGGTAAATATGTGGGTTGAATAAAAGACTTTATAAATACATTTTATTTTCTTCTCTTAACTTTTTTAAAAGACAAAAGATATGTCAATGTTTTTGAAACTTATATTGTTAGTTATATAACACATGGTATATAGATGTAATAATATATTTGACAATAATAGCCCAAAGTTGAGGGAAGTAGATAATTTGGAGCAAAATGTCTACTTTTTACCAGAGTTAAGTTAGTATTATTCTGAAGTAGATTTTGGTAAGTTAAGATGCATACTGTAATTCCTAGAGCATTCAGTAAGCAAATAAGTCAAAATAATATGGTAAAACATCAATAGAGAAATTAAACTGACACACTAAAAATATTTGCTTAACACAAAGAATACAGAAAAGGAGGAACAGAACAGTAACAACAAAAGACAGACAAATACAAAGCAAATAACAAAATGGCAGACATAAATCCAACCACATCAGTATTACATTAAATTTGAATAGATTAAACACCATACTTAGAAGGTAGGGGAGATTGTAAAATGGGATAAGTAGCAAGATCCAACTATATGCTGTCTGTAAGAAACGTACATTCAATTCAAAGACATAAATAGGTTGAAAGTAAAAAGTTGAAAAAATACATCAGACAAGTAGTACCATAAGATACCTGGAGTCACTATATTAATATCATAAGTTATTTTAAGATGAGAAATAGTACTAAAGGCAAAGAGGGGCATTTCATGATGATAAAAGGGTCAACGTATCTATCAACAAGGTATATACAAATGCATATATGCCTAACAACAGAACCCCTACATATATGAAGCAAATACAGACAGAATTAAAAGGAAAAATTGATATATCAAAAGTAATAGTTATAGATTTCAATATCTCACCCTTAATAATTAATAAAACATCTAGGAAAGAATCCAGCAAGTGTATAGAAGACTTCAACAACACTGTCCACCAATTCAACCTAACTGACATATTTAGGATGCTCCAAACACACAAGGATACACGATCTTTTCAAGTGCACAAGGCATATTTTCCAGGATAGATTACATACTGGGGTGCAAAATAAGTCCCAGTAATTTTTTTAAAGGTAATCATACTAAGTATGTTTTTTGTCCTCAATGGAACTTAGTTAGAAACCAGTAACAGTAAGATGCCTGGAAAGCCCACAAATACATGGAAACTAAATAGGACACTTCTAAATAAGCCAAAGAAGAAATTAAAAAGAAAATTAGAAATTATGTTAAATTGAATGAAAGTGAAAACACAATATATCAAAATTTGTGGGATGCAGCTAAATATTTTACAGTTTTCAATGTGTAAATCTTTTATATGTTTGTTAAAGTTATTCCACTAGAATGGCTATAATCAATAAAACAGATAACACTAAGAGTATGTATGGATGTGAAGTAACTGGTATCTTTTTACATTGTTGGTGAGAATATAAAATGATACAGCCACTTTGGAAAACAGTCTGGTAGTTTCTGAAAATGTTGAACACAAGTTTACCAAACAACAGAAAATTCCATTCCCTAGCAATCTAGACAAGAAAAATGAGAGCTTATGTACACACACAGTCTTGTGTGCATATGTCCAAGAAGGCATTATTCACATTAAGACTAATAATGAATCCAAATATTCATCAACTGGTGAATGGATATACAAAATGTGGTAGATCTATAGAATGGAATATTATTCAACAATAAAAAGGAATGAAATAGTGATATATGCTCTACATGGATGAATCTCCAAAATATTATGCTAAGTGAAATAAGCCATATACAAGTGGCCACATATTGCATGTTTCCACTTACATGAAATGTCCAGAATAGACAAATTTACAGATACATAAAACAGATCAATGGCTGCCCAGGATTCAGGGGAGGAACAGGGATTAATGACAAACAGGCTCGAAGACATTTTTATATGATAGAAATGGTATAAAATTGGATTGCAGTGGTGACTGCCAACTCTGCAAATTTACTAAATGCCATTGAATTGTACACTTACAATGGAAATTTTTATGGTTTATAAATCCTATCCTAAGAGAGCTGTTAAAGCATACATGCAAAAATATTCATTTAAAATCAGGCCGGGCGCGGTGGCTCACGCCTGTAATCCTAGCCCTCTGGGAGGCCGAGGCGGGTGGATCGCTCGAGGTCAGGAGTTCAAGACCAGCCTGAGCGAGACCCCGTCTCTACTAAAAATAGAAATAAATTATCTGGCCAACTAAAATATATATAGAAAAAATTAGCCGGGCATGGTGGCGCATGCTTGTAATCCCAGCTACTCGGGAGGCTGAGGCAGTAGGATCGCTTAAAGCCCAGGAGTTTGAGGTTGCTGTGAGCTAGGCTGACGCCACAGCACTCACTCTAGCCTGGGCAACAAAAGTGAGACTCTGTCTCAAAAAAAAAAAAAATAAAATAAAATAAAATAAAATCAGTATTTCCACCATTTCTGTTTTAAGTGTAAATTGCCAATTGAAACATTTAAAATACAGCCAATTGCTAAGAAAGTTCGACCATAAAAAATAAATAGACTGCCTGAAAAACATAAGGCTAATTAACTAATTACTCATTTTTGACTTAGGTTTTATATTGATAAAAACATTCTTTGAAAGATCCATCATCACTGACAAATCAGTTTAACATGAAATTACCTAATTATGATTCTTTTCTGTCACTGCGCATGTACAATGTATAGTTATCCTAAATATGCATTCAAAATCTATGTAAGGATCATAACATGTAACTAGGTTGTGATTTACAATATAAAATATAGTCAAAAACCCAGATATTACCTACCTACCTTTATGGATGGCTTCAATTAATTTCTTGTATTCCTGCAGTCTGACTCTGCTATCTGCAGGAAATTTAACCTTAATTACTTTTTCTAAAATGAACTCTCCATATTAATAAATTCTGATAGTTAATTGTGCCAGCATCAAATCAGCAATTCTGATGTAAAAAGACAGTAAAACTTAGATGTAATCAGAAATTTACTACTTAAGTACCTTGATCCTGTTTAGAATTTGGAGCTGGCAAAGGGTATATTAGGATATCCAGAATGAAGTAGTTTCCTGGTAAATATTTAGCAACTGGATCCTAAAATAAAAAGTTGTAATTTACACTGTATAAATGCTACCTACCGCCATGTCCAATTCCAAGCTGGTGATGTCAACCAGCTTGCAAAATTCTTGAACATTTAATGATCAGCTCTCATAAGCTGTTATAAATTAACTCTAACACACCACTTCCACAGTGTCTTTACTTGCTTTACTAAAACGTAAGCTATCTTGATGTGCACTTGTTTTTAGAATCTTTGATTCGTGATGCTGTAATGACAGGCACATGCAGCTACAGACCTCAAACTATAGTACACATGATGCAATTCAACTGTTCTCGTAATGTCATGACTTTTCTCTTCTTTTTGGGAGCACTTCCATCATCACTAGTGGCACTTCATATGGATCCCATGGTGTTATTTATGGTTTACAATATTGCACTAAACAAGAACCACCAGAGATCATGTTCTGCTGTAATATGCAATTTACTGGAGAGTCAAACTGCTCACCAGATAATTAGTATCACCTGGCATTTTGAGCTGTGGTCACAATACTTGAGGTCAAGGCAATAGTAACAGGAAGTGGCCATAAAATTATTACAGTAGTACAGTATGTACTATAGTAAATTTTATGGTATTATGATTTAATACTGCATCTCTTCCTTTGCTTACATTTCTCTTGACTGTAAATGGTGCCATGTATGGTCTCTGTGTGCATAAGCTTTGATAAATTTTAACTTTCTATAATAGATTTGTCAATATATTATTGTAGTAAATGATGAAGTAGATTAGTATCTATGTATATTTTATGTATTCATAACTTACATAACTTTTTCTTAACTTTCTTGATATTTCTAGGCTACACAGTTCATCCATGAATTTTTTCAAATTGTTGCAAATCTCCCCGATATTTTCCAATATATTTATGGAAAAAAAATTGTGTGTAAGTGGACCCATGCAGTTTCGACCTGTGTTGTTCAAGAGTCAACTGTATATGTGCAACAATTCTGAATTAATGATAGGGTCTCCTAACATTTCAGAAAAACACATTTTCCTCTTTGCTTCTCAAAATGCAAAAGCTTCCTAGTCATTGTTTATATCTCTGGAGATAAAAAAGGAACCCAGTTGGCTGAGGTTGCCTCCATTGTTTTGCCTTCTTCATTAACTTTACCTCACAGTGATCAATGATCTTTGAGTTATAAATTTTCATAACTTTACCTTCTGTAAATGAGTTACTCAAGAAAGTAAGGCTTTTGCCTAAATGGTGTCACACACAATACTTTATGAGAACTCAGCTCCTACCAGCTTCTAGTAAGGGCCTAATATGGATGCAGGCACTGTGATAGATGCTTCTATATGCATTAGCTCATTTTACTAAGTCTCTGAATATACTTTGCACATATATTTTGCTGAACTGTAAAGCCATAATCATGAGTTCTGCCTCTTAATATACTTTCTTGGCCGGGCGCGGTGGCTCACGCCTGTAATCCTAGCACTCTGGGAGGCCGAGGCGGGTGGATCGCTCGAGGTCAGGAGTTCAAGACCAGCCTGAGCAAGAGTGAGACCCCGTCTCTACTAAAAATAGAAAGAAATTATCTGGCCAACTAAAATAGAAAAAAATTAGCCGGGCATGGTGGCACATGCCTGTAGTCCCAGCTACTCGGGAGGCTGAGGCAGTAGGATCACTTAAGCCCAGGAGTCTGAGGTTGCTGTGAGCTAGGCTGACGCCACGGCACTCACTCCAACCCGGGCAACAGAGTGAGACTCTGTCTCAAAAAAAAAACAAAAAAACTTTCTTTATTGGTTCTTTGAATCTTTTCAATCTCAAGTTCCCAAATATAATGGACCTGTAGTTCCCTTAATTCTTAGTTTTGTTTGGCAGATAGTTTATTTGAAAAGACATAGAACACAGGGAGGCATACACACACAAATAGTATAAGTAGAAAAAGGCCAATGTCTGAGACTCACCCTATGTCTTACCAGCTATGGGATCTTGGGGACATTGCTTCACTTCTTTAGGCCTTAGTTTTCTCATCTATGTAATTGACCTAACAACTTCTCTTTCTGTCTCCTAGGCAGATTGTGAAGCACAAGTGCAATGATGGTAATAACCCACTGTTCAAAAGCAAGGCATAAAATAGTCTAATTAGAAGAAACAAATTAACTTAATTATCATCAAGAGTTTATAAATCTGAAAAATATCTGTGCATTTTCAATAACAGGAATCATAGTTTGAACAATTTTTTTGCCCTTACAGTTGCCCTTATCACTAGATTTTATTTTTTTGGTCATTAATGATCTTGAAAGTTGGCCCTATTGTGTAAAAGACCTCAATATAGTTTTCAAAAGTCAATACTCTCAAAATCATCAAGAAAGCATGCTGGCCCACGAAACATGTCATGGGGCAAGGAATCACACTGAGAGCTGGGCCATCATTCTTGACTTTTTCCCACAACCTTAAAAAAGTACTCTTGAGAACTAATAATCACATTCTTCTTATTCACAGCAGAGCACGTCCAGCCAAGTACAAGCTCAGGCATGCTGAATTGGGTGTTTTGAGAACCCATTACACCATTCTCCTACTTAACTGTACATTCTGAATTTTATGTACATGAAATATTTAGCCATCATTTTGCTATCATTGTCCTGTAAGGTCATAGACGTCTCAAAGGGATCTGATAAAATTGGGGAAAAGACATCAATAGGAAATCAATAAAGTAGAATTATTTTTCCTGGTTACAATAATTTTTTTCTCATAGACTTTTAGGACTGGTCATAGTTCTTACCTAAACTGGTTCTTTTATCTGGAGTGTTCACTTCCCATCTGTATTAATTAGGGGTAGGTGATTTGCTGTAATGAATAGGTCCCAAAATGTACGATGGCTCAAACACAACAGAAAATTTTTGTTGTTATTGTTTTAAAAATTTGTGCTCAAATAAGAGTACTGGCCTGGTAACACATCTGTGTGCCCAGGAACAAGAGGACAACTTGGATTTTAGTGAGCAGCTAGCACTCTATGCCACAATGACATCTCCTGAATATCTACATGGAGATTAACAAATTTTTGATAGACAGCCCAAAGCCATTTTACAATCACTAGGTGCCCTGTGTCCTCTAATAAGCATTTGATAAACATCAGATTTGCTAAACAGATTTTGATATCCTTCTACCATGTCCAACCTCATATGATTACATGGACCTCACTGCCTTGTGATTATTTCTTTACGTAACCACTTGCCTTCCTCTGGCACGAGCTTTTTAAGAAAGAACCTGTGACATACTCATCTTTATATCTTTATCCCCCACACCTAACACTGTGCTTAGAGGTTATTAGTATGCACTCAAAAAAGATTTGGTAGACACAGAGATATTTTGGATATAAAGCAACTCTGTAATAGTAATACACAGAAGCCAGTTAAGAGGTGAAACTGAGTTCACAGAAGCCCTCATATGGAGCTGAGTTCATTAATCTAAGAACAAGCAAGATCTGAATTCTTCTCTAATAGATTCAATACTGGAAAAGTGGATGGGAATGGAGGGTGGGATAAGGAGAGATCTTTAGCACAGCTATATTACAAGGTTGGAAAGAATGTTTTCCCCTTTTAACACATTTGCTTTATTTATTCCTCTTTAGTCAATTTTTTTCATGGGAAATTGAGAGCTCTTATTTGAAGATTTTTTTTTTTTCTGGAGTACCCACCATGGGCTTGAGCATGATGTCCTAGAACAAAATATTCCTGGGAGAGATGTGAATGAGGAGACAGAAACAAGGTCATTTTTAAAACGGCTTCAAAAGTAAGCCTGCCTCCAAGTCTTTTCCCAGAAGCAGGACCCAGAAGCTAAAAAGGAATAATCTAGGTTAAATCCCTGACTCCCTGAATGTAGCTGCACATATTCATAGCTCATTATTAAAATGTGGAATGCATTGACTTTTCTCTGGGGGGCAAGGTGGGATGGGGCTATAAAAGGATGCTATTAGTGCTAATTACACCTTGCCTTTCACTTTGTTCACAGAACAAAGCTAAATTTTAAGTTCCTTGATAGATAGGCAGTTTGACTCTGCATTCTTTATTTCAGTAGCCTATGATTGTTCAGTTTTAATTAGCAGAGGAAAGAATCAACTTGTTGAGAATAAAAAATCAAAAATGCAATGTTGCAGTTGTTACAGGCTGGAACAAACCAGCAGCTGATTTAGCCATCATCCGAAAAGCAACAACATCCTGGTAGTCAAATTTAGACCATTTAATGAGAAAATCTTGACTTATCCTGGAAATCAGTGGTGAGCTTGATGAATGTAGTGACTTCACCTAAATAGAGAACTGCAAAGAGGGGAGAGTAGAAGAGGCCTGGTGGATACTGCGAATGTAGAGTCACAAACAAATTAAAAACAATGTTTTGATCTTCTTATTCCTTGGCCAGTGCAAAAGAGGTCTAGGTAAAAGATCAATAACTTAAGAACAGTTGCAGATCTTCTTAAATTTGAAATCCCTGTGGTTAGGGAGAAAGCAGCTGACCAGGATGAAGTACAGTAATAGAATATCAGAGTATATATTTGGTAATTTGACTTCACTAAGCCCTGTGGCGATCTCTATTTTTATTTTGTTTTATTTCAATAGATTTAGAGTGTTGCAAGTGTTTTCTGTTACATGGATGAATCGTGTAATGCTGAAATCAGGGCTTTTAGTGTACCCATCACCAGAATAGTGTATTTTGTGTCAATAGGTAGATTTTTATCCCTCATTCCTGTCCCAACCTCCCCCTTCTTAATTTTCAACGTCCATGACACCACTTTATGACCATATCTATCCCTCATTTAACTGCCACTTATAAGTGAGACTATGTGGTATTTGTTTTTTTACAAAAAGAATATTTGAATCTGTGAAATGTGTTTAACTATCTCTTACATGTGTGCCCTTATGTTAGCAGTACAGCACACCAGCCCTTTGAACACGGATTATCTCATTCAATCCTCAAACCCCATGATGTGGAAACTATTATCAGCCCCATTATCAGCAGATAAGGCACAGTAATTTATCCAAGTTCACAGAGCTAGGAAATAACTTTAAATACCAGCAGCCTGACTCTAAAGCCAACACTGCATGGCTTCCACAGTAAAATTGGGAAAGATGCAATCCTTGTAAGAATTTCTAAGGAACATGTGAAATTAACATCGGGGCAAATACATCTTATATAAGATGCTTTCAGAATCTTCAAAGAGGCAAGAACACAAATGATTGTAACCACCCCCAAAACTGAGATTTGCTCTACCAGCATCTTTCAACTATGTTGGGAAGGTCCAGCCTCTGACGATGATGGTATTCTTCTCAGAACATCATGAAATAGTGATGTAGCCAAGGACATCATCTAAAGTAGAAAAAATTTTACTTCCAGAAAATATGCTTGCATTCTGAACCTCCAAATAAGACTAATAGTATATGTAATAGTTGGAGAAATCACATTTTCAAGTTTTTACTTTAATAGCTTTGCCTATTAGTCATTCCTTTCACCCTCTGCTAGAAAATCTCAAAGATGTAAGAAAAATCAAAGATGAAATAAATAATACTCTGTATTAATCCATTTTTCTATAATTTTGAAAGAGAACATTATGTTTTATTTCAAGTCAATAAGCTCATTTGGCTCCTGGTACACTGCTATCTCCCAGAGAATGGTCACGAACCACTGGACAGACCAGAAATGTCCTAAAGCTTTGTTAGTATGAGAGTACTGTTAGGTACAAAAATCTTTTTTCTTGTTTATTTTGAAAATAATTTTATAACCAATGTTTATTGAAAATTTTGAGAAAAGAAGTTAAAGGTACTCATAATACCACCATTACCCAGACAAGCTTTTAACACTTTGGAAGAATTATAGTCAACAAATGTATGTCCTGCTTATTCTTTGGCCCTTTATAGAGGAGACACTCCAGAGTATGGGTTGAGAGAATCTGAATCCATGTTGGGCTCTGCCACAAACTCTTTGTGAGCTCAAGAAAGTACTGTTCTTCCTGGTCTCAGTAGAGAAATGGGAGTAATCTATGTTGCCAACTAATTTCCAGGACTTGTGGTATGAATCTATTTTTTACATGATATTAGAGCCTGAGCTTTCTCGAAGATGAAATAATATAAATGTCAATGTTATAACCAGTCCCAGGCAGCTCTTCGTGTAGGTGGAACAGATTTCTATACAGTAGGAAGAATTCGATACAGAAGAATCTAACTTATTTGTAGGTACAGAGAGAGAGAGAGAGTGAGAGCGAGCACAGTAGGAATACTGGAAATTTTCCAGAGCTGAACTCCTTACCTCCAAGTCAATAAGTTAGTAAACGTGTATTTAGCACCAACTGTATAATCATAACAACCATAAATTTAATTGGTATTATTTATAGGAGGGGAAGCAAGGAAAAACAGAGAATCTGGCTTGCTGTCTGACCACATGTTCTTCACACATTTTCTGATATTTACTCTTAGATTACATATCTTAATGTAAAGAGTAGAGGATCGGCTCCATTCCCCCCCATCCCTTGAAGTCTTAGAACCACACACTTAAGAAAATAAAATCTGTGTTGGAAGGAGGCTTCTTTTTCCTATAAATCGAAACTTAGAAGAGTCTAGGGCTAATAGTATAGCATATGGCAAGCTCAAGACATCATTCTTCAGGTTCATTCATGGCATTACTGAATAACAATACCTACTTGTTTCTCTGCAGGGCTACTTTTTTAAAGGTACTTTCAAAGGGGCTGGTAACAAAGGCTTTAAAGGGCACCCTGGAACTAGCACACTTTGACAGAAAACTGCTGCAATACCACCAGCAGCTCCCTTCCTGTTCCCTGGATATGACAGGCCACAAAGAACATGCTACATTGTGGTTTCAAACTCTATGTAAGACTTTAAGGGGGCCACCTTCAGACTAGTGTTTCCTCATGGATTCGCTCACTAGGTTCTATGCTGTTGGGCAAGTTATTAACATTGCTCTAGTACAGTGTAAACTTAGTAGCAGCCGGCAATCCTTGCAATCATCACTTTTAAACTAGTCACAGCTGACAACCGTTCTGAAGTCTTGCCTTTAAGAGCCTATTTATCCCAGGCCACGACAAGCCGTAGATTCTGAGTATCTCATTTTCTTTTGTCATTGAGGTTGTTCCATGTGCAAGCACAATCTGGCCAATAACAGATCCCAGATTCCCAACTTTGAGAGTTTGTTTCCTAGGTTTACTGTTGGTACCAGGTGTCATATCTTAACTAGTGAGAAAAATGGAACTCACACTGTAGATTTGTCCAATAGTGAAGATTGAGCAAAGGGAGTTGGTTATAAAAGTGTTTTAGGGGCTGAAAGAGCAAAAGAGTGACTTAAAATTCGTGATGCTGCTATTGCTTCTGAACATGAATTTGGCATGAATCTCAGAGGTACTGATGTCCTGCTGGTGCAGTTAAAACTGCACAACCATGGAATTCAGGAGCGTCCCCTAGTATGGAAAATCCACACCCTCAGGGCTGCGTAGCTGGTGCCTGATCATCACCACAAGCAGGAAAAGCAGCCCAGGCATTTCCCCTTCCTCCCACCTTCCTGTTTTCTACTAATACTACTCACTGCACGACCTAACTAGAGGCGAGCTTGCAACGGAGTCTTAGAAATACAGTTGTGCAGTTTGAAGGCTTCTGCATCATCCTGTAGACAATACAGTTGCAAATGGAGTTGTTCAACAAGATAGAAATGACCGATTAAACAGGAATTCGGTTCATATGTGTTAGCTCACTTCTTTCTCCTACCACATCTACGATGGACATGCTATACAGGTATCCATCTTCAACTTTCTGACAGTCCTCTTGGCCTGGGGCAAGGCAGGAGAGAAGTTAAGAGAAGAGCTGACCAAGTTGTATGACACTATAAGATTCTCTATATATTTCATGGAATGAAATTTCAATTTATATGTATGCTTATAAATAGCTGGTATACTCTTTGCAATAGCATCAGGGCAATGCCTATCATCAAAGATAGGCATCTTTGATGAATATTTCTTGGGTGTCCAAGGAAGTAGTGTTTTGTGACAAAGAAATGAGGCAAAATGAGTGCTATAAATGAACTTCTATAAAACATAAGCCTCTGCTTTAAATTCTGGCCACTAAAGATTACAATCAGGCTTCCCATATCCTGATTAATTTGGTCACCCACAACATCTAAGAAAATTCATATCACTTTTTTGTGCCCCAAAATGAATAATAACTCTATCAATCACAAAATCACATAAATTTTTCTTTCTTTACAGACATAAAAATGTGATTTCTGTTTTGTAATTCACAAAGTAAATAATTTTATACTTTGACTGGAAATCATAGATCTCTGACTCAGAATTGCCAGAATTTGTAATCAGACTCTAGAGATGTAAAAAATGTCTGGTGTGCTATATTAAAAGCATGTTCTGTTCTGATCAGATGAGATCAAATGGGCACAAAATCTTCACTCAGACATCAAATAGAGTTAAATTTATCAAAACTCCATGCAGAATCTGAAAAGCAACATTTTTTAAATGAAAAAAAAATCCAATATCCAAAGTTATAAAAGCCTAGTTCAAAGACTCTATTTCTAACCCTCTCTTATTTTATGTCAAACTTTTTATTAAACCTCTTACTTCAGTCACAAATATTTATTAAGTGCCTACTATATATCTGGCACAGTTCTAAATATTTGTACCACATCATTAAACAAAACTGACAAAGCTCCCTACACTTTGTCCTTGTGGAATTTATATTTTAACAGAGAGACAACAAGTAACACATAATAATGAAATTGTATGATATATTTGAAGATTACAAGTAATGGGGGGTGGAGAAAAGTACAGCAAGTTGTGATATGATGAAATATATACTTGTTCTTTGTCCCTCTTTCCTGGCATACAACTCCTAAAATCCTTGGAATCTCCAATACACTGTCTTTTCTAATGCTAATATTGACTGATAACTTTGGGAAGGGGCTGGTCTCCAGAAAGACCAAGGTATGATTAGAGTGTTGGGACTTTCAGCCGCAGCCCCTCAACCTCCAGGGAAGGAATAGGGGCTGAAAGTTAAATTGATCACCAATAGCCAATGATTTAATCAATTGTGCCTATATAACGTAGCCCCCTTAAAAACCCAAAAGGACAGGGTTTAGAGAGTTTTAGGACAGCTGAACATGTAGAGGTTCCTGGTGGTGTGCCCAGGGAGGGCATGGTAGCTCTGCACCCCTTCTCCCTTACCTTGCCCTATGCGTCTCTTCATCTGTATCCTTTGTAATACCTTTTATAGCAACAAGTAAAGTTGTTTCCCTGAGTTCTGAGAGCCACTCCAGCAAATTAATTGTACCCAAAGAGGAGATTGTGGGAACCCCGACTTGAAGCTGGTAGGTCTGAAGGCCCAGACTTGTGATTGGTGTCTGAAGGTCGGGGGCAGTTATGGGAACTGATCCCTCAACCTGTGGAATCTGATGCTATCTCTAGGAAGATAGTGTCAGAATTTAATTGGAGGACACTCAGCTGGTGTCTCCTGCAGAACTGATTGCTTGCTTGGTGGTGGGGAGAAACCCCAACACCCATTTGGTCACTGAAGTCTTCATCTGTGTTGATGACAGTTGTGGTGTGAGAGCAAAAGAAAAGCTTGGTTTGAGTGTTTTCCACAAACACAAGGAGAGAGAGATTAGAAGTAGTAAATGTTGAAGTTCACAATTTTATTATAACTAGGGTGGGCTAAAAAAAGTTTCAAGAGAAATTTTAAAATATTTTAGCCAAATAAAAATTAAAATACAATTTACAAAAATTTGGGGGATGCAGTAAAGGCAGTGCTTCGAGGAAATTTGATAGCAGTAGATAAATAGGTTAGGAAAAAAGAAAGATCTAAAATCATTCACCTAAGTTTCCACTTTAGGAAACTAGAGAAAGAAGACTTTAATCTTAAAGTAGCAGAAGAAAAAAAATTAGAGCAGAAATCAATAAAATTAAAAACAGGAAAACAACAGAGGAAAATCAATAAAACCAAAAGTTGGTTCACTGAAAAAATTCAATAAAAGTGATAAACCTCTAAGCAGACTAAGCAAGAAAAAAAGAGAAGAGACACAAATTGCCAATATCAGCAATGAAAGAGGGGTTATTAGTGCTGATGCCACAAACATTAAAATGATAATAGAATACTATAAACCATGTTATACCCACAAATTTGATGACTTAGATGAAATGGACCAATTCCTTGAAAGATACAAAACTACCAAAACTCACACAAGGTGGACTAGATCATCCGAATACGCCTTTCTCTATTAAAGAAATTGAATCAGTAATTAAATATCCTTTCAAAAAAAAAAAAAGCAACAGAACCAGCGGCTTCACAGATAAATTCTACCAAACATTACATTTATGGAAGAAACAACACTTAAATTTCTACAATCTCTTCCAGAAAACAGAAGCAAAGAGAATATTTCCTAACTCATTCTATGATGCTAGCATTACCCTAATACAAACTATACTGTTTGTGATTTAATTTGCCACTCCTCCAAGAAGACTTTTAAATTGAAAATAAAGAGTTGATCTCTACTAACGTGAGTATCACTCTCTGTGGTACCTGGATGCCTTTTGGACTCCCTTAATCATGTGACAGAGGTGACCCTGAGCAAAAAAGACTGATCTTTGAGCTAAAGATTAGGAAAACATGAAGAATCTTATGCAATACAGGACAAGCTGACAAAACTAGTTTCTTGACTTTTTGTTACAAAAATGTTTGAAAATCCTTGGTGCATTTTTAACATTAGAGCTATCTAGCCTTCATTTCAGCAAAGCCAAAACCTAACATTAGCTTAAATAAACTGGCCTTGCCTTGACCTTCAGCCCCTTTCTAAGCCCACCCCTCTTCCTTGACCTCAATATTCTAGGAACTTCCTGTGTGTGGTCTGGCCTGCTCCCTCTCTCCCATCCCTCCTTCGCTGGTTTCCCCTCCGTTCTCTCCATCCTGGTTCTTCTCTTTCTGCCTACCTCCACTGCCACCCACGGTCCTGGCACAGAGCACCGCATCCAGATGTGTTGTCTGCCCCATATCAAACACCCAGATATCTGGACAGCATATAATGGACTGAATTTTTCATTTCCTGTCCAAGAGTTTGCCTGTGATTCAGACAGAGTCTTTGTATTTTCTGGTTCAGTTCTGGGAATTGTCAAATTATCTGTAAAGTAGAATAAAACAGACATGAGGGTGAGGGAATCCAGTGAGTGTAAAGAGATCACCCTAAACTTACCTTTGCAGGCAGTTTTACCGAGATAAGAAACATCTGCAAAATCCATATTGGTGCACTAAAACGGCTTTTGTTTAGAAACCCAACCTTTGAGGGGGTGAGGTCAGGGAACAGTTGGGAAATTGTTTCTCCTTCATAATATGCTAAGAACTTCCATCCCAGAGAGGGGTAGGAGGATAAACTTCCTCTTTAAAAGCTATTCACCATATCCCTGGAAAAAGCAGAAACTTAGACTAAATGAGACAATAGAACAGAATTTCATATTCTTTGATGAGGGGAAAATATTGATTCTGAATATATGTAACAGACCAGGTCATTTCCATTTGACTTTTTCCAAGATGCTTCCCCCACCATATTTGAAAATTGGAAATGACATTTTACAAAAATCTAACCTGGAAATTAGAAATAAAATATCATTCAAAAATTTAAAAAAGTAGTCCTAAGCAATTTATGTAAGCTTTAGAATACAAAACTCTTAAATGTCAGGTTAAATCAATTCCTTGAAATCTTAAATTTCACAATGATGAAATGACCAAAAACTTTTATCCCTATTTTCTCTCCAAAACTCAATTAACCCACAAGTCTAAAAACAAGCAAACAACAACAACAACAACAACAACAAAAACCCTGAAATACTAAAACAATTCTTGATATGAAGCTTATAAGGACTTGGCTGACTGGGGATTACAGGGATTTTAGCCATTTACAAAGTCCAGGAGGTTTTTAATTTTCTGTTTTAGGTGCTTGGCCGTTTTACATATAAAATAAGTATCTAAATCTGAAGATCAATTATGGTCTTCCAACTATATCCATTCTCCCTTCTTCATGTAATTTAAACTTTCAGACATGTTTATAAACCCAAAAAAGAGAAGGACAAATTTTACAATCAATTAGTGATCTTACAAGTAGCTTAAAGGTTCTGTGCTGTGTCTGTTCTGTTGGGATGATTAATTTGGAAATACTATCTCAGATCTTTTAAATTCTGTATAAGCAAAACTGCGTAAGTAAAATACTTATGATACCAGCACTCAGAATTTGTTTACAACCAGGGCTTCTAGGAAAGGGATTCTATTTTAACTTGAGCACCAGTTACTTATTTTTTAAAATTTTCAGATAATCAAATATTAGCTTTTGTAGGTAGTTCTTATTTTGAGGTAATCTTTATCCCTACATTACAAAAAATGACCACAAACTAAGTCTGGATATTTGACATTTGAGTCTAAAGTGGGAATAGCTGACGTGTACCATTTCAAGTATAATTCACTGTAAATAATGATCGTTATAACCAAAATTTGGAGGCAACAGCAAAGTTCCTGAACTATATAGTCTTCTTCTTTTTTTTCCTTGTACTATTTTTTTTTTATTTTGGTAAAAAAAAAAAAACTATAAATGTACCCTCTTACAGTATTATTAACTGTATTATCAACTTTCTGTTTCTATGAGTTTGACTTCTTTAGGTACCCTATATAAATGGATGTAAGTTTCTTTTGGTAATTTTTTATTATGTCATAACAAACAATGTTAATATGTGCTTATTATGCTATAGTTCCATCATCTAGCTGTGGTAGATATGATAAACTGATTTGCTCAACCGTATTTCTTGCTAGTTGTACCCTTCTTGGACCATAGATACTGAAAGACCAAACCAGTATTTCACACGCTCACAACTGAGTTCTGGATGTGATTTGGGTTCTGCCATTCAGATTCATTCTTCTAAGATTTGGAAGCAGAAGTGAGACAGAGGCTGTGTTCCTCGTGCTTTTGGCAAGTAGAGATGCGGTAGGTTTTTCTGCAATGGCGTATCAGTGTCCAGCCATTAGCTTTGTGGATGTTGAAAGGCAGCTGCATTAGAAGTATTGGTGGCAAATGGAATCAATCAGCCTTGTAACATCTAGTTGCCAACTTTATCAGTGTCAAGAGGCAGTTTGAGCAGTAAAGACAGAAGCTTCCTGATTCTGGACTGTAGTTACACCAGTTTGCTCTCAAACCCATGAATTCCAGTGGTCCCTCTGGGTCCCCCAACCTTCTGACCATAGTAAAGGGGAGGTGCTTCACTGGCAGGTCAACTTAGCCATTTTTTCCTAGATGTCTTTCCTAGAGACTCAGTCTAGCACACATTCCTTTCAACCTTTCCAGTGATGTTTTGCAAGCATCTAATTCTCTATAGTAAGCCCACTTTTCACTTAAAATTACCAAAGTGGTTCTTATTCCTCCAACAGGCCCTTGGCTGATAATACCAGTTGAGAGACTATAGCCTGTTTTAACTAGATTCCAGCTTCAATGCCCCTCCCTCTGTTTATTAGATGCCTTTGGCTTTAATTACTGCCAAGCAGAGATGGAAATTCATGATCGGTCATTTTAATGCTAGTGTCTCCAATTGCTCTGATTGGATTACTGCAGCAAAATAACAAACCGGCATTTCAGCTTTTATTCATTATGATTTTGAAATGCCATACTAATACCAGTATTTCACCTTAAAAGATATTGATAATCATAACATTCTGACTATTCATAACAACGAAACTAAAAATGTAATAGATTTTAAACAGAAAAAAATCTTACTTAAGTAAAAATGTAAATTAATGTGTATATAAGTATGAAACACAAATTCTAATTCTGATTTAACTATTAGATAACATGAATACAATAAAGTGTTATTGAAAAATAGCAAGCTAAATATATAAAATATAATGTAAAAATTAAAGATCTTCAGATGAAACATCATTTCAGCTATTTTAAAAAATGCAACCTTAAAAGACAAAGCGCAACAGCAGTTTGCATGCCTGCATTAAGATGCCAGCTATTTTATGAAAAATATTTTAAGTGTCAGTTAAAAATTCTGATTTTTTCTTACTTATAAACAGAATGCTGAGGAAAATAGTATTATGCCAGTCCAAACATTATCCTCTAGATCTTTCATTTTCAAATAATCTTATCTCTTGTCTTAAAATTTTAAAGAAATCTTTTTGAAGACTTTTATGTGGGGATGGGGTCAGAGACTGAAATCCTTATATTGAGAGTGAAATGTCCTGGTTTAAAGAAAGCATTTCTATTAGTAGTTTGCCTTAGACTTCTTTAGTTTCATTGTGTAAAGATAGAGATTCTGATTTAGAATCACCTGTATCCATTTTGATGTCATATTTCTTTTACATTTTATTTGAAAAATCATCTAACTAAAATAAAATGTGTTATTTCAGTAGAAACTTTGCAGTGCCCTAATAATGGCTGCTTATTTAAACTCATGCACAGTAGAATGTGGATTGGATGTTATTTTTGTGTTTTTACATGCACTTAATAAATAACTCAGTCATTTAACTTAATCTCAAGATGTAAACCACTCAGATTTCAGATTTTTTAAAATACCAAAGGAACAGTTTATACCCACACACATACAGTTCTCCAAACACATCTCACACAGACCCCGTCCCCCCAAAACATTTTTCTGTTCCACCTCTCCCTGTCCCTCCAGCCCACCCTTTACCCTTCCTGACTCTCAAAGGATTGCGTGCTCCTTCCCTATTGTAAAATGAGAAGCTGTCTAAGAGAAAAACCCTTTTCATAATTTCTCATCACTCCAAACCCTTTTGTCTTTCCTTTTCCTTTCCCCTGTCCCCTTTCCCCTTTCCTTTCCTTCTTTTCTCTTTTCTTTTCTTTTTTCCTATTCCAAGGGAAGAGGTGCTCTTGCTTCTGTGAAAGTTGCCAGAATCAAAATGGAGTCACTTGTGTTCAAACAAACAAACAAAAAACCTGACAATTAGAGCAGGGGAAGACCATGAAAAGAAAGGTTCTCGTGCATAACGCCTAATGACAAAAACTATCACAAAAGACTCTACAAAAACCACAGACTTGCACAAAGGCCACCACAACCTTATGCAAAAATACTTCCTTCTGCAAGGACATCTGCCCAGCAGCTGCTCTGTCCAACCTGACTGATGGCACCCTCAGTATTGATCCTTGTAGCCAAGATATAATTATCTCAAAACAATTATGTAATCCTCATTTTTCCTATAAAAATCCCTGTCTTCCTTTACCTCCCTAAATGTGCACACAGTTTACTATGTCATGTGCATTCCCATTGCTGGGCCCTATTCCCAGATAAATACGATTTTCTTTCCAGAGGCTCTCTCTGTTTGTTATTTAGGTTGACACTTTCCCACCTGCTTGTAATTCTTTCCCCTCCTACTTCCTGGAAACCTCATTCCATTAATTCTCCATCCCTCTTCCCAAATTTCAATCGTTTCTAACTTCTTTCTCTCTATTTCCAAATGTCAGTTCTCCTCATATTTTTAAAATTGCCCTTAACCCTATAATTTCCTATCCATCATCTTCACTCTCCCAGAAGCAGTGCGGTGTGGGGGTCCTCAGTAGGTCCCCTGGTTCTGGGATTTGCAGCACAGCTCTGCCACCTATTAGCGTTGTGACTTCCAGCAAGGTACTTATCCCTGGGTGTAAACTGGTAATGATGACATTCTATTATTAGCTTAGTTTTATTTTTTATTTTCAAAAAAATTGACTATCACATCACAGATGTGGAAAAATACACTGTTTTTCTGTAAGTGAATTTAACTTGCTCATCAGCCCCATTTTTTAATCCACAGTCAAGGAAGAGGAGAAGGGGCTGAATTTAAAGGTTGACTCTGGTACATCAAAACTCTGTTTAAACCTGCTCCATTTTATGCGTCTTGTTACATCTAAAGGAACGGAAGGAAGCTCAGTTCAACCAACACCCTGTTGACAGCCTGCTTGGTGAACAAGACTGCATAGCAGGTTTAGTCCCAGAATCAGAGATGATCCCACAGCTCAATTTCAATTCCATCCACAAAAGGCAGTGAGGTGTAGCCTGCGAGGGAGTGTCAGTCGACCACAGCATTATATCTGAGAAAATAACAGCCCTGTGCAACTGCAGTGTGTACCTTTCTGAAGGCTGGATGAGAACAGAAAAAGTACCGTGAATAGTATTTCATTTCTTCTCCATTTCTTTTTTTAGTTGTATGACTGTTCTGTAAAATTTTCCATTATATGTTATCCTAACATACATCTAAAAAAGACATATTTGCTAGAACAAAGATTGGCATTTTTAAATAAAAACAATGTTAGGGCATCATATTAATAATATAAGGAAATCTTAGTGCCAGATAAATTCTCCACAACAGCTGCTAAGTTGACCCACACCAAAAAATCAGCAAAACGTAGTTGTGGAGAGTTTATCTCTGACTACACAGCCTTTTCTTTCAATGGAGTGTGGAAGGATCAAAGATTGCATTCTTCCAACCCTGCTTTCTCTGGGGCATCAAGTCTTGTCTGTTCTGGCAAAGTGGAGCAGAATTGCAGGGTAAAGGCAGGTTAAATAGAAGAGACTATTCTGATTAGATGAGCCTTCTAACATAATCCATCAAGTCTAAATGAGATTGGGGTTCTAGAATGAAGGGCAGGGGGTAGGTAATTAGGCAGATTGTGGGTGGAATATTACTTCTTTCTGCTTCAAGAAAAAAAAAAGTGTGATTTGGGAATTTCTTCCCTGTTAAAGTCAGCCAAAACTCAGCACCCCCTGCCCCCTTCACTTCTTCCTAAGGCTTCCTATAGAAAATAGTATTCAGAAACACCAATGGCGCAATTAATTATTTGGATGGCCAACTTCCCTGAGCAAAATAATGGTAGCATGTGCTCAGCTAGTGAGCCCAGCTCATGCAAGAGTGAAGACATCTGGTCCTCTGGGTCAATGTGACACAGAGCTCAGATGCGGAGACAAGTGCACACCATGACACCAAGGCAAATTAATGGTCAGTCACTAAACTGCAGCTGACAAAAACCCTCATTTTAGAGTTGAATTGTGATTATTACATTTTCCTGTAGGCATTTGAAAGAAATAAATGTGAAGTAATCTACTCATAACAGAAGTATGGGAAATAAATGCGCAATTCATGTACTGAAAAAAATAAGTTGCTTTTTTTATTATTGGGAAAAATTTATGTACATGGCACTAAATATTTATGCTTATTTTCCCAATGAATATTCTGATGAAATAGACTTACCAGTATTTTAATACATTAGACAAATTCTCAAATTATACATTAACCAAGCCCATTTCTTTATCTATAGAAATGCTAAAACATTTTTCATTACAAGGTGGAATTAGTAGTTCAAGGCTAACCCTTCAGGCATGGCTAACACAAAATATCAGAAAGTTTAGCCTGCTTATTTTTTGTTTTGTTTTAAGTACAATAGATATGCAGAAAAGTGCACAGATTTTAAGTATACAGCTCAAAGAATTTTGAGATGAGAACACACCCATCTAACCACCATACAGATCAAGGTATGAAATATTACCAGCATGCCAGGAATCTCCTTTGTGCTACATCCGAGTACTTACCACCTCAGTGATTATTTCTTATCTAACTTCTATCACCACAAATTACTTTTGAATGTTTTTGAACTTTAAATAAATGGAATCATGCAAAGTGCATGTACACATGCTCTTCTGTGTCTGGCTTCTTTTATTCAATAGTATTTCTGTAAGATTTCTCCATGGTATCACGGTAATTTTCGCTGTTGCTTAGCTTCCCTTATGGAATGTATCAAAATTTAATGATCATTCCGTTGATATGCATTTGAGTTGCTTGGAGCTATTACAAACAACAGTGCTCTGAATGTTCTAGTATGTGTCTCCTGGTGAATATATACTGGATAAGCATTTATTGTGGGAATAAGCCTAGGAGTGGATTCACTGAGTCAAAGATTGTATGTACTGTCAAACAGTTTTCCAAAATGATTTTGCAAATCTGAATTCCTACCATCAATCTACAAAAGTTCCAATTGTTCTACATCCCCACTAACTCTTGGCATTGTAAAATTTTTAATTTTTGCCATTCTGGCAGATGTATAATAGTATCCCATCGTGTTTTAACTTGTATTTTCCTGTTGACTAAAAAGTTGAGCATCTTTTTTTTGGAATATTTATTGTCCATTTGGATATACTCTCTTGGGAAGTTCTGGTTCAAGTCTTCCCCTGCCTTTTTCTTATTGATTTGTTAGACTTAATCAAATAATCTAGATGAGTACTCTGTTAGAGATAGTAGATTGTAAATGTTTTCTTCCTGTGTATTGTCTTTCATTCTCTTCATGGTAACTTTAAATAAAGAGGAATTCTAAATTTCAATGAAATTTAATTCATTAAACTTTTCTTTTATGGTTATTGCTGTTTGTTTTCTACTTATCAAACCTTTATTTAACAAATCTTTGCCTGTTGATCATAAAGATATTCCCTCTCTCAACACTATGGTGGTTCCTCAAAAAACTAAAAAGAGAGCTACCATATGATCCAGCCATCCTGCTGAGGGTATATATCCAAAAGAAAGGAAACCAGTATATCAAAGAGATATCTGCACTCCAATGTTTATTGTAGCAGTATTCACAATAGCTAAGATATGGAATCAACCCATGTATCCATCAGTGGATGAATGGATAAAGAAAATGTGGCATAAATACACAATGGAATACTATTCAGCCATGAAAATGAATGAAATCCTGTCATTTGCAACAACATGAATGGAACTAGAGGACATTATGTTAAGTGAAATAATCCATGCACAGAAAGACAACTTTTGCATGTTCTCACTCATGTGTGGGAGCTAAAAATTTTTTTAAGTGTATACTCAGGGAGATAGAAGAGAATGATGATTACTAGAGGCTGGGAAGGGTAGAGGGGAGGGGAGACAAAGATGGTTAATGGGTACAAAAATATAGCTATCTGGATGTCTAAATCTCTAGCAAGACCAGGGAATTTTTTCTCCATTATTCCCTCAAGTAGGTTTTCCATGCTTTTTGCTTTCTCTTCTTCTCCAAACAATTTTTCTAGGGTTTATAATTTCAACCCTTTGAACTTCATAGAGACTTATTTTATAGGCCCTTGAAAATGATGTATATTCTATAGTTTGATGTACAATGTTTCATGTATTTCACTTAAGACAAATTTTAAATTTTGATTGTTTAAATCTCCTATATTCACCCATCTTTTTGTGTGTGTGTATATATTTGTTACTGAAAGAAGTCTGTTAAATCTCTAAGTCTATAAGTAGATGCATGTATTTCTATTTTTCTTCTTAATTCAGACATATCTATCTACATATATGTTTACATATATACACATACACACATAGGTGTATATGTAGAGAGAGACAGAGACATACAGAAACATACAGAGATAGGCAGAGAGAAACAGAGTCAGAGAGTGGGAGAGAAAGATGAAGAGGGAAGGAGGCAATACTGTCTGGATAGAAATGTAAGTTCATTATATCTTTTTTTAATGAATTGACACTGTATCATTATAAAATGTTTTTCTCTGCCCTAATACTCATTTGTCTTCAATATATGCTTCATCTAATATTTAGTATGACTAAACAAAATTCATTTTTGCAAATATTTACATAGTGTATTCTCTGCCATTTTCTGCTTTCAACATTTTGGTTTCCTTATTTTGAATTGTGTCTCTTATGATCAGCCAAGAGTGAGGTTTTGTATTTTAATCCAGTCTTCAAGAGCTTTGTTGTTTAATCATTTTATTTACTCAATTTACATTTGATGTTGCAAGTGCTAAGCTTGGGTTCAAATCTTATGTTTTACTATTTGTTTTTCATTTGACCTACCAGTTTTATGCTTTCTACGTTTCAAAATTCCTTGACTTTTTTGGGTTAAGAAATTTTTTTAAATTTTTCAATTGTTACTAATATTAACTTGGTAGTTATACATGTTTATATTATTCTTTAGTGTTTACCTTAGCTATTAAGCAGGCCTCCCTTACTTATTAGAGTTTATCTTAATTCTTACTTTTACTACTTTCTTAGCTCTCTATGTCCTACTCTCAAATTTGTGTTAGAATTTTCATATATTTAATTCTACATATATTTGAAACCCCATAGGACCATTTTAATTGTCTGAAACAATACTTGTATAGATTTACTCATATTTACACTTTCCATTGTTCATTCCTCATGCATTGTCATGATTTCATCTGGAATTATTTTACTTCTGATGAAAAACTTGCTCTAGTATGTGTTTGCTGATGACAGGTCCTCTCAGGTTTCTTTGTTATTGTGGCCTATTTCACTTTCATCTTTGAAGAATGTATCATGGGTGGCAGGCACTTTTTATAAGACTTTAAAAATTATTTACTTTGTCTTCAAGCTTTGATTATTTCTGCTGAAAGGACATCTTTAGTTTTAATGTATTCTTTGTTGTCTTTGTATTGGATGCTTTAAGAATTTCTTTTCTTATATTTTTTAAACAATTATGTTATGATGTGCCTATGTGTGCTTTTCTATGATTTTATTTTTTGTGGGATCTGTAGAGTTTCTTGAATCCCTCTTAATAAATGTAATAAGGTAGAATATTCTTAGCTAGTATATCTTCAACTTTGTTTATATCTCATTCTTTCCTCTTTTATGGAACTATGATTACCTGTATGTTACATCTTTTCCCACATCTCATTTGTTTCTTAATTTTTTTCTGAATGCTTTAATATGCACATATTTCCTATGAACTTCTTCTCCGGTTCCCTAGTCATTTCTTCTGTTCTGTAGAATCTGCTATTAAATCTGCCTATTAGATTTTTAAGTTATTATAATTTTAAGTTCTAAACTTTTTAGTTGGTTTGTTTTTATATTCCAGCTTTCTGGGTAGAGTTTTAAAATTTTCCCCTATTTTTATAAACATATTATTATAATTATCATTATTTTAAAGACTGTCTGGTAATTTCAATAGCTAGATCATTTATGGGTGTGTTTCTATTGTCTTTTTTCTCTTGACTTTCATTCATTTGGCCCTTCTTTCTTACATACCTATTAATTTTGGATGGTGACATTTTATGTAAAAAAAAAAAGAAAACTTTAGAAGCTATGAATTACGTTACTTTCTCCAGAGAGGATGTAATTTTCTTCTGGCAATCAGATAGATTATTGGTAAATCATTTTTATTCAATCAAGGATTGAGATGATTCAAAGTGGTATCTTACATGTTGTGAGTGCTATTCTATTTACTGTTTTCCCTCATATTCAAGGTGTGCCCTTCAGACATCTCAAGAGAACACCTGGAGTATTTACTAGGCTGCTCTTTTTTGGGCAGTGCTGAACTTCAAGGACTCCTCAGCATCATAAGACATCAAAACAAACAAACAAACAAAACTCTGCTTATATTTTCGTACCTTGGCAGTACTTTTGCTTGTTTTTCAACCTCCCATTTACATACACAGCTTAAGAATTGGCATATTTCTTAAAGGGAGATTTTGTCCAGAATGTGGAGCTTACTTCTCTGCAGTTCCCTTTCTTCAAGTCCTGGCTGCCTTGGTAGCCCTGGCCACTAATGTTTGTCTCTCCCACCCAACCAGTTTGTCACAGCCTCTTGGCCACCATTTTCTTCTCAGCTTCTGTATCCCTCAGTGTGAACTAGGAGATCATCTGACGGGAGGAAGCAGTAGGTCTGTATTGCTTACTTCATTGTGTTTTCTGTCTCTCCAAAATCTTGACCTCTTAAGTTCTCTTTGTTTACTTGTTCTAAATACATTTAAACAGCTGGAGCTTTATTTATGATTTTCTTTTTCTTTTTTGAATTTTTTTCTAGCTTTTGTAGTTATTCATGGTGGGCAGTTTGGTCTGATCCAACCTACTCCTCATAGCCAAAATCTATAATTAATTCAATATGTTGTCTCTTCCTAAACATTATTAATAGTGATAGATATTTACTAAAAAATAAATTCTATATTTACTTTTAAAAGAATGCATTTTGTTATTATATATGAAAATCTCAATATTGCTAAAGTCAGGTAATCTACATAGTTGCTTTTTTACTGGATCACATAGCAGAGATAAAATATCAATGTATTTGAAATGAGAGATTTTAATTTTGATACACATGTAAGTTATGATTTTCTACTTGTTTATGATATTAACTGTGCTAAACATAAAAAGATAGAGTCTTATAACGAAAGTATAGTTTTGTTGAGTATTTGCTTGCTATGGAAATCATAAAAGCAAACGACTGGTAGGTCACAAAATCTCTACCCTAAATTTTCTATAACTTTCTGAGGGTGGCAGGAAGGTGGTGGCTATTACAAAAGAAAAAATAAATGAAATCTTCTGTGGCTGGTAATTTCTATGGTAAAGAAAAAAAAAATTGCCCATGAAAATATCTCATGTAAATTGTAAAAGCAACATAGAATGCAGTATAAATTAGCATATTACAAGAGAAATACAAACATAGCTCAGAAGATTGACAAATAGTTAACATCTTTATAGTTTACAAATCCCTTTCACCTACACTATCTCATCTGACCCTGGCAACAACCTTCAAAGCTAGGTATTATCTTCAATGCTATTTTTGAAACTTTTGTTGGTAGAATCAACAGGTATGGGAACCTGGGCTCAAATGCCAGTCTTCTCAGACATTGACCCAGTCTTCCAGTATTTAATGACTACTTAACCAATGGCAGCCATTAGCTGCAACAGGAGGAATAATACAAAGAACAAAACTGAAGTGGTCGCTACTGTCGTGAAGCTTATGAATCACAAAGGAGGAAGAAAATAAATCAAATAATCACAATACACAGTGATAACATCTATGATGGTAAAATGTAGGGTAATAGCACACGAGGCAGATCAAAATCATTTGGAAGAGAGAGGGATGATCAGGGAAGACATTCCAGAGGAAGAGACCGCTAAGATGGATGAAATAAAACCAAGAAGTGGGAAAGTACAACTATTTGAGGAACTCAAAGGAGGTCATTGTAGATGGACGATAGAATGTAGGGGCCCAGTGGCCATGGATAAGACTGTACACTTCTTATCACATTGTTACCTTCTACTATTGAATTAATAAAAGAATATTGCCAATTATTATAAGTGCTTAAGAGCTTTATAGGAATGCTAGAAAGTGCATTAGATTGTATTAATGGATTATAGTTCTCAAATCAAACTTACTTAATTTCTAACTATAAGCTTATTGATAAAAATGTTAAAAGGATTGTTTTACTCAGATGTTTTGGATGCTTTGCAGAGATTAGCAGAGCTCTAGTGGGTTCTTCACACATATGTGCAGTGTTGAATTATCAGAGATGTTTAAGTGAGTGCCAACAGTAGGAGATGGAACACAGCACACATGCTGGGAGGGCCAAGTAAAGCCCAGAATTAGAACCCTAGGCAAGATTGGAGCATGTAGCACATTTCTAGAGCACTGTCCCAACCAGGCAACAGGAAGTTAACCAAGCAAGAATCAGAATTCTAATCCCAGGAATCAAGATTGAAGTTGGAAAAATTGAGAACAGACCATTACACTTGGACCACACAGGAAGGCAGATGTTGAAACAAGGAAAGCTCGCTGCCTCTTTAGAGTGAAGCTGCACAATCCCCAGAGCACCTGGGGAAGGCCCTTGGAGAGATCGTTTAGGGTTCAAAGAGTACTCTGGCCTCTTTCAGGCAAGGGCTTGCACTTAGCATGTAGACCCTGTCTCTAAGCCGCAAAATGGAGAAAGTCTTTTTTGGCCATTTTTAAGTCATGTTGCCAATCTGGAGAATGCGTCTGAGAAAAGTGTGTTTCTGGAAGCAGAAGTGGTCCTTTCATTGGGCAGCTGCAGGAATGCATAATGCTGGACTAGAATGGGCCACTTTAACCTGAATCTCATTAAGGTCAAAAACTTGGAATGTACAAGCAGTGCCTTATGGAAGAAAGATATACTGTTCCTAAGGCAGAGTAAGCAGAGCATCAGCCAAGCCTAAGGTATAAATCCTACTCATTCACGTGACCTCATAATCTATTATCCCTTTCCATTGCTGAGTAGTGCTCAAAGAGGTTTGGAAATCTTTACCAAACCTCTTCTAGCATCATTCTTTCTCCTTCCCAGCATGGGTGCAAATGTCACTATCAATATTCCTTTCATTCCATTATAAAGGCTTACTTTATATGTGACTTCTGGGATTTACTGTGAACTAATATATTCCTTAGGTATAGAAAGTATAACTTATTGGAACAAATACAATTTTGGATCTATAACTCTAGATCATGAAGCTTGTTTTAATAAGTTGAGATAATTAATGTTCTCTGAAATTTTAATTTAGCCTCATGCCCACGACTTCATAAATCTCTCTCATAGTCATGCAAGGTATGCTTACAGCTTCAAAGGAATCAGGATAATTCTGAGAAGAATAATGAAGCAATGCAACTGCTGGGATATTGAAGATTTGGCATCACCTTTAATTCCATCTTGGCTTTCCTACTGGGGATGTTGTAACTGGTGGATGCTTAAACTACTGTCCAAATCACTTAATATCATGAATCTAAATTGGTGAAAACTGGTGAATTGACTTCTCTATAACAACCAGTTTATTGACTAATTGCTCCATTTTTAAAACTTGTTAAAACTTTTTTGGTGCCTACATGGAGGTACTGAGTGCATATCTGCTAGCAGAGTCTTCTCCCCTCTAAAGGTCAACAACAGGCAACTTGAATCAAATTCTCCAACAGTGCCGATGTCATTAGTTCCCTCTGTCTCCCCTATCAGATTATTCTAGAGTAGAAGCAGCAGGGAGTTGAACAGATCTGATCTGAATCCTGGCTCTGACATTTACCAGCTATATCATCTTGGTAAATTACTTCTCCTCTATGAATTTCAGTTACTTTATCTATAAAATAATAGTGACTACCTTGCAGAATACCATTAATAAGTTCACTCAGTGAAGTATTTGTGAATGTTCCAACAAAGAGTTTGGTACATAAGAGACAGACAACATACAACTATTTTTTCTATCTGGAATCTACATCCTAAGCTTTTCTCTCAATACTTACTCTATCTTCTTTGCCTTACATAAAAACAAACTCTACCCAAAGCCATCATTCAAATGTCATTCTTCCTTGTTTCCATATAGTCAGCTAAAAAGAGACCGATGTGGTGTTTTTTTTTTTTTTTACCTGTTTATCAGCTCTTCTAGACTTTATTTTTCTACTCTTCCTTCAAGATCTTTTTTCAATAACTTTATCTTCTTCCTGTTTGTGATTTAGTTCTTTCACCTGTGAACATATTTAAGCATTTCTTATCTTAAGAAAACTAAATAAACAAAATAAACCTTCGCCTTGACACTATGTTCTTACTTTAACAATCTCTTTCATGAGAGGCAAATATATTCCTTCCTCTAACAGATGTAAATCAAATGACTAAGTCATAATGCTTGCCCTGAAGTTGTTCATGGTAGTAGAAAAAAACATACAGTCTGAGGATCCCTTATACAAAAGGGTTGGGACCAGAAATGTTTTAGATTTGGGACTTTTGCAGATTTTTTTATTTATAAATACATAATGAGATGTCTTAGGGGATAAGACCCAAATACAAACATGAAATTCATGTGTGTTTTATATATACCTAAAATACATAGACTGAAGGTAACTTTATATAATATTTTATAATTTTGAGCATGAAACAAGTTTGTGTGTATTGAACCCCAATCTAATGACAAGTACAAGTAAGGCTGAAACTGTTCCCAGGAAAAGAAAACTATGGTGAATACAGCATTACCTCTGCTGGATGTTACTATTGATATCATCTTTTTAACACATTAACTGCCATGTGAGTATTTAACTTGCACTAGTTTTGAGCCCGGGACCTCATGAAGCATATGTAACTCACACGTCTCTTCACCTTGGGAGCCATGAGAACTAATTTTCATATAACTCACGCACAGAAAACAATAAAATATAACAAATGTTTCATTAAATTAGAAAACGTCATTTTGTTTTTGAAGTTTTTGTTCTATTTCGTAATAAAATACCGTGGCCCTAAGGAAAACAATTTTTTTTCTAGTGTGGCAGCCAATGTGTTAATTACTATTTCTTTCACTAGTATGTAAGCTCCTAAAGTATATGTATTCAAATTCACTTATCTTTTTTATTTCTCTACTTCCTTACACAATACCCAGCACATGGCAAAGCACTCTGTAAGTGTTTATTAAGTGACTGACTGATTCATTGACTGAATGATTGAGTGACTCACTGACTCACTGGATGAACGAATGAATGGTTGATTGTCTGAAGTTAACTGCTAAGGGCTAAGACTAGAATCTAATATCACAGCTCCCAAATACTTCTGTTGGAGACAGTTCTCCCTGGGTTTCTCACATTTCTACACATCTTGCAAGTAACTTCCTGGCTGTTTTTGTTGTGGGCTATTATTTCAAGCATGTTCACGTAGCAAACAACCTTGGAAGATAAGAGATAACGTCTCCCTCCATGGGCAGGAGAAGGTTGGCTTATAGCCTTGTAAGATAGAAATAATCCTCTGAAGCAAAGGGCAGGCATGATATATTCAGTAAAGGTAATGTCGCACTTGAGAGCAAAAGGAAAACATATTTATTGCTAAAAGACTCAGGTAACCAAAACTGAGAATTCCTCTCTGATAACGCAACCCTCTGTATGTGAAGGTGTCATGTGGCTCTCTTTGCATCACCCTATGAAAATAGAGGCTCAGGGAATTAGCACCTGCTGTCTACTGCTATTGCTGTGAGTAAAGAATTGGCCCTTATGTGTGACCCAGAAGTCTCCAGCTTCCATGAAGCTGGGTCAGGCTAACTTGTTAGCTTGTAAGTGGAGTAAACTCGCAGACCCCTCACGGTTCTCGACAACTCCTTCCGCTAGAAATTTGCATTGTTTGTATCACATTCATTGTACTTTCAGCTTAGTTTACTTTGCCTGACCTTTGTACAGACAGCGAAAAATCCAGCTCCAAAAAGAAAATGTTCTGCACGTCTCTGCTTGTTTTGATCCTTGTTTTTCACATAAGTGCAAAAGCAGTTTCCTGTATTTATTTATCAAAAGAAAATCCATTTTGTTATTGATGTAAAAAAAATTGTCATGCGGATGACAATGATATATTTTTGAGATCTAGTAAAAGCTGTTGATGTCATTACTTCCCCTCACTAGATTTGCAAAGGTTCCTGTCCACAAAAGGCATTAGCAGACGTTGTGATTAGAATGATCTAACATACAAGAGGATCTTTTAATACGTGGCATGTTCCAAGCAGTTTGGAATGTTTCAGAATGTCTTTCCACCTCCCTTTTGTTCCGGTGAACAGAATCTTTGCTAGCGTGCAGGTGTGTTCCTGAGATGATCATCCTTGAAGGAAACAAGCACTGTGCCAGAAACCAATGGAAACATTTTTTCAATTTCCCATAGGAAAAATCTAATGGAATGGTAAATCATTTGTGAAGCCAGATCAAAGCAATGCATTAATGCATGGATTTGTACCATTCCTTGTTCTCTTAGACTCCCACTGTTTGTCCTTTGCTACAAACTACCCACTGGTGCAGAAGAGTCAAAAGAAAAAAAAGTACATATTTCTGAAGAGTCAAATGAGTTTTCCATCATCTGACATTGAAGAGATCTCAGTCTCTAATGAGTTCTTCAAACTCAGTTCTTCAACACTGATTCTCTCAGAATCTTACAGAGGGAAGCCTTTCTTTGTGGCCTTAATGAGGATGGAAAGAATCAAGCTTGCACTTGAAAGAATAGTTTGCATGGAAGCAGAATGGTTTCTTCTCTAGACCACTGGTGAGCGAGACTAAAAGCACAGTGATTTTTGCTATAGTTTGTTTGTAATAGAGAAACCATTTCCCTCTACCTAATGGAAGATTTTTAATGAATTCATCTATATGTTAATTTACAGCAATGGCAATGGCAATGTTGTTTGCCAAAAAGAAATTGAATCCAAGCAGCCATAAAACCTTAGTATCTTGGGCATTCTAAAAAACTTTGTTCTCTTTTCATTTCAAATAAGATTATGTGTCTATAATATCCAAAAACAGGCTCAGGAAGGAATGACCAGTTTAATTTTCCACAAGTTAGATTTCTTAAAAGGTATAAGGAAACATGTTTTTATCAACATCTTTTGTTGCTTCAAGGCACCATAGAATGAAAAAGCATAATACACAAATAATAAAGACAAACTATAGTGCTTTATCTCTGAATTGACCTTTTTAAAACTGAATCAAGACTAGCATATATACGCAGTACACATAAGCATGTTGATTTTCAACAGCAGGAAGCCTTCACGAGCGGAAATGCTGTCTCCTGCATCTTCTTGCTGTGTGGATTGAACCAGGCTGCCAGTGAGCCTGCCTGGTGCCCTCCCTCGAACTGGCAGACAGTTCATATTTTGATGTTACTCAAGGATAATGCCTAGTAAACTACTATAAAATTGTCTTAAGAGGTCTAAACAACATCCCTCATTTTAAAATCAAAGTGAGACTACTGAACTATCTTTTTCCATGCTCCCATTTGCATAAACATGCCCTCTGAAAGCTGATTGGGAACGATGTGTGTGTGTGTGTGTGTGTGTGTGTGTGTGTGTGTGTGCACGTGGCGTGGTGAGGAGAGTGAGATCTGAGATCTCAGTTCATCTAAAGCCCAGAAAGTACAGACAATTATTCACTGTTTTTTTTTCCTCTATAGCTACCACTCAGTACAAGTTATTAATATTTTGAGGGGGACTTCATTTATCTTTCATAGAACTAATTGCAACTGCCGTTAGTAACCACTATGAGCAGATTTGTTGTAGAAAGACTAGAACATATAGAAAAGTAAAAATACCTTAGTCCCCAAAAATCATTTTATTATCCTACCACCATGGATAGCCACTGTTATGTGCTGGCATAGTAACAATAATCAGTTCTTTATGTGGTTACAGAGTGACTGCAGCTGCATACTCTAGAAAATTCCAGGCCTCACCTGCAAACACCTCCCCTTACTGATACACTCCTCTGACTTCCCTTTTTCCTTTTCTTTCCTCGATACCTCCCTCCCAACCACTGCTTCTGTTGCATCTTGATGCCAAGAAAATTGTGTTCCTCTGAGTATGTAGGGAGAGTCATTCTCACCGTAACCCCTCCAGCTCAAAGGCCTGTCCTTCACCACGGATCCAGCCTGGAGGTGAGAGAACCAGGCTCTTTCTATGTGGTTAAGTGAATGGACATTTCCCTCGTCATTTTTACAAGTCCAAGTTCAAGATTTTCCTCTGTTCTGAGATTTGGTAGAACAGAAGCCCACCTTACACGGGTGACTGACATTCAAGAATTTGCTTTCTGCCTGAAATTCCCTCTTGGTAACCATGGACAGACAGGTACACACCGAGTGCTGTACCAACCGCTGTGTCCCATAGCAAGTTTGGCTCAAAGCAGATGGTGGTGCTAGACGGGAGAGATGAGCAGGTCAAACTAATCTCCTCTGGTTTTTGGGTTGTGTTCAAGTGAGGCTCGTCTTCCCATTGTGATTTTCATTCCATGCCAGGCACATGGGCCTGCTTCTGACATATTTGCTTTGTGAGCACGGCTGTCGCTACCTTTTCACTCCATCCTTATTCCTCCCTCCCTCCTCCATCAGGGGATATTTTTTTCGGTTTGAATTACCAAGCCGGGAGCTTCTCTTTAGCACCCGAAGCTAGGCAATCAATTTGGTGCACGACAAGCTGAACTAGAGTCAGCCCTGTCCTGCGCTGCTGTGCCGTGGCTCTGTGTTTTCCATCAAGGCACACGTGACAACAGGTTTGCCTGTTTAAAAAAAGGCTTCCTGGCCAGGCAGCCCAGCAGTCAGCATCAACTTTTCTCCCTGGTGAAGGTGACTTGTCTGAATTTATCCTTACAAATCAGCGGTGGCAAAGGTACTACCTTACGCTGCTCCACCCTACCAGAAGCCCTTCCTTGGAGCAATTCCCGTTACATTGGCAAAGCTGCTATGCCAGGAGAGCAGCAGACAGGAGGAAGCCGGTCAGAGCCCTGGACTGTGCCATCTGTCACTTTGGTGCCAAAGTCACTTCACAGGAAACATGCTGTTCTCTCCTACTAACCTTTGAAAACAAGGTGATCACACCCTGTGCTTGGGTACTAGTCTATGAAAAATTCATTCCGACCTAAAATTCTATCCATAGGACATGATCTTGTCTTTAGAAAATGTGTGATCTGTTTTGGTTGATGTGTCTGATAATGAATGCATCACCAATACTACCGCAACAGGTCTTAATTAGGCACCTTTGTACATCACCACTCTACAAACAATAATCAAAATGGGTGGAATATTCAGAGTTTGTCTAGGACTCCAAAGTGTCGCTGTTCCACATGAATATTAAAACAGATTTGGATACAGGCCCAGCTGCAGATATCAGCTCGGTCATCTATTAGTTCTCGAATGCTGAGTAAACTTCAATGTCAGTTTCCACATCTGTAAAATGGGGATAATAATAATCACTGTAGGTAACAAACAATTGGTTCTTACTGTGCCCCAAACACTATGCTAAGTGTTTAATGCCCACATTGTCGTTTCATCCTCACAGCAAGCTCATGGCTTAGGCACTGCGATCATGCCCATTTTACAAAGGAGGGATACTGAGGCTCAGAGCAGTTGTGTCCTTGCAGAATTGATGCAAGGTTGAAATGAGATCAGTTGTGGGAAATGCTTCACACAATTGGACAGCAACTATTGCTGCTGTTGTCATCGTCATTATCGATCACCTTCTTAATATTGGCCTTTACTGCTTTAGCTCACTTGTTTACTCATGTCATGGAGCAAAGCCATGCTTCTTGCCACACTCCTTTCCTACCTCTTGCCCAGCCATTGCTCTTTAAGTTTTTCATTTCCCTTTCTCTATGAAACCTTCCCTTAACTCACCGAAAGTGAGATGACTCTCTTTTAATTGAATACAGTAAATACTTAAACTCTTAAGCCGATGTGTTTTATGTTTCTTGATTTATGGATCTACCAGAGAAGCCTTTACTTAGGCAAAATGGGTAGTCCCCTTGAGTTTTTGTATTTATTTATTTATTTTTTTAATTTATTTATTTTTTTTGAGACAGAGTCTTGCTCTGTTGCCCGGGCTAGAGTGAGTGCCGTGGCATCAGCCTAGCTCGCAGCAACCTCAAACTCCTGGGCTTAGGCGATTCTACTGCCTCAGCCTCCTGAATAGCTGGGACTACAGGCATGCGCCACCATGCCCGGCTAATTTTTTCTATATATATTTTTAGTTGGCCAGATAATTTCTTTCTATTTTTAGTAGAGACGAGGTCTCACTCTTGCTCAGGCTGGTCTCGAATTCCTGACCTCAAGCGATCCACCCGCCTCGGCCTCCCAGAGTGTTAGGATTACAGGTGTGAGCCACCGCGCCCAGCCAAGTTTTAGTATTTATTTATTTTTTAATTACTCAAATTATACAAAACTCAGATAATACAGAAGTAATTAACTTTGTAAAGTAAAATCTTCCCCCTTGGGGGGATGTAACATATTTCTTTACCTTTCATATATATATATATATATATGGACATATATATATGCGCTAAACTATTATTGCTATTATTCATTTTTACACAAACATACAGGTATAAATATACCTCATCCTTTTTAATGACTGTATAGAATTTTATTGTATGAATATACGTCATAATACATGTGATTCTTATGATTTGCCTTAGGAAATCAAGCATCTCTAGAGCACATACACACACATGCACACACATACACACTCACTCACAGATGAACTATTCCCCATAAACTTGTTAATACTGCCTGGAAACTCTGTCATTATTTCTTTGTGATTAAAATACCTTATTTCTGGATATGTTCTGTTCAAGTTCAGGTACCCTGGGTCAATAAGTCACTAAGTGACTGACACTTAGGGTTGACGCCTGGATGAATTGGAAAAAGAGAACAGAAAAGGAAAATGGGGGGTACAAAACAGAAACTTTTGCCATTATAATTGTTTTCTTAGTGTTTGTTCTTACTAGCATTATCTTATCTCTTTCAACCCTCATCTCTAAAACACCAGCTGGCACTTTCTACAATTGTCATAGTGCGTCACTCAGAAGTAATGGTAATCCTGATGAATATGTCCTGTCTTTGGAAATGAAAAGGATGCTGCCCATATACCTACAGCACAGTCTGAGTGTTCACAACTCAGGGAGCAGCTATAAAATACACTAAAGGAATGAACCCCCTGTCTTGATCTCCAGAGCACTGTTCTCTATGCAAGTGAGCTGCTTTGCCTGAGCTCTTTAAAAGGAGCCAGCCCAGCTCTGTCATTCTCCACCCCTTATTTCAGCAAGATGGGAAAATACTAGAAATGTCTCTTACTACAGAGGATAAAAGCACAGTCCAAACCCAGGATGCTCAAAATTTTTCAGTCCTAAGAATCACCTAAGATACTTTTCAAAATTGGATTTCTATTAATAGATCCCATTTCCCCCAAAGATTGGAGTAGGGGGCAGGAATCTGCATTTAATAGGTTCTTCAGGAGATAATAATATAGGTAATTTGTAGAAACACTAAAGGGTCTGTGCTCAAAATGGAATAATGCTGATCACCTCATTAAAAAGTTTTGTGTTGATTTCTGGTTCTAACTGTGATGGGTAAAAGGAATTAAATTTATTCTCCCCATGTAAATACCTGAAAAACTGGACCAAATATGTTAAACAACTTTATTTCATACAATGAATATGCAGTACTAAGTTCCCTGAGAGAAGAAAAATAAGCAAAGTGAGCCCTATGATCACGCCAGCCTTCTGCCTGGAGGCAGTTTCTGTATACAGTGTCAGGAGAGATATCCCACAAAGAAAATAGTTATCAGTGTTAACTATAATAATTATAGCATGAAATAATTTGCTGTGGTCTTTTGTTACACCCTGTGCTAAGAAATTAACAAGTCTGTCATTTTATTCTAATTTGTTAAAAGCTCCTAAGAAATAAAAATCACACTTGATGTCTATATCCCAGTGTGCACTTCATATTTGTTAAGTAAGGCATCTTCTTTCAAGTATAAGCATTATAAACACTTGAAATGATCTCTATTCTCATAATGCTTGAAGAGCAGAAAAAAAATATGTAAATCAATATGAAAGCTATCAGTCTTATTGCTATCACTCTGTAAACATTAAATATACTGATATTATCAGCTAACTGGTTATTCAATGTAAGACAGAAAGACACTGAGTGTGCAATTTGTGGATTATTCATTTTACTGTCCTTTTCTTTCCTCCCTCCATTTCTGCCTTCCCTCCTTTCTCTTCTCCCTTCCCATCCTCTTTTCTCTTCCCATCCTCTTTTCTCATTCTTCCCCACTTCCATTCCTGTCCCTCTCTCTTATAAGTTTGCTCACATTGATCAAAAGATACCAAATATGTGCAGATAATACCAGACACCTGCCAATATGTTGGTAGTCCTGGAAAGGACTTACTTGATAGACAAAGGACCTAAGAGAAAGTGAGTTTTTATTTGTGTGTATTCCCATTATCTAATATATATTTTCATTCTAAGCTAACTTTGTTCATTTACAGTGAACAAATATATTGCCAAAAGGCAAGAAATATATACAGTAGTGTAACAAAATAAGTTTGAAAAACAGAGGGGAAAAACATCATGCTCATGGATCGGCAGAATCAACCTTGTTAAAATGTCTATATTACACAAAGTGATCTACAGATTCAGTGCAATCCCCATTAAAATACCAACATCATTTTTCACAGTTCTAGAAAAAATAATTTTATGCTTCATGTGGAACCAGAAAAGACCCTAGATAGCCAAAGCAACCTTAAGCAAAAAGAACAAATCAGAAGGCACCAATTTACCAGACTTCAAGCTATACTACAAGGCTATAGTAACCAAAACAGCATGATACTGGCACAAGAACAGAGACATAGACCAGTGGATCAGAACAGAGAACCCAGGTATAAAACCATCCTTATTTTGCCATCTGATCTTCCACAAAGCAGAAAAAAACATAAACTGGGGAAAAGAATCCTTATTCAATAAATGATCCTGGGAAAATTGGATAGCCACATGTAGAAGACTGAAACAGGATCCACACCTCTCACCACTCACAAAAATTAACTCACAGAGGATAACAGACTTAAACCTAAGGCATGAAACTATAAGAATTCTAGAAGAAAATGTTGGAAAAACTCTTATAGACATGGGCCTAGGCAAAGAATTTATGAAGAAGACACCAAAAGCAATCCAGCACCAACAAAAATAAATAAATGGGACCTGATCAAATTGTAAAGCTTCTACACAGCCAAGGAAACAATCATTAGAGCTAATAGGCAACCTATAGAATGGGAGAAAATATTTTCATGCTATACATCCAATAAAGGGATGATGACAAGAATCTACAAAGAACTCAAGCAAATCAGCAAAAAAAAAAAAAAAAAAAAAAAGTCCAAGAACCCCATTAAAAAGTGGGCAAAAGACATGAACAGAAACTTTTCAAAAGAAGGTAGACTAATGGCCAACAAACACAACAAACATAGGGAAAAATGCTCAACAGCTCTTATCAGGGAGATACAAATCAAAACCACAATGAGATATCACCTAACTCCAGTGAGAATGGCTTTTATCAAAAAGTCCCAAAACAAAAAATGCTAGCATGGATGTGGAGTGATAGGAATACTCACACATTGTTGGTGGGTCTGTAAACTGGTACAGCCTCTATGGAAAATAGTTTGGAGATATCTTAAAGAACCAAGAGTAGACCTACCATTTGATCCAGCAATCCCACTACTGTGTATTTACCCAGAGGAAAAAAAAGACTTTTTATAAAAATGACACCTGCTCTCAAATGTTCATAGCAGAACAATTCCCAATTGCAAAGATGAGGAAACAATCCCAGTGCCCAATACATTGGCAGATTAATAAAATGTGGTATATGTATGTGTGTGTGTGTGTGTATGTATATATATATATATGTGTGTGTGTGTATATATAAACACACACCATGGAGTAGTATTCAGCCATAAAAAATGGTGAACATATACCTCTTGTATTAACCTGGATCGAACTATAGACCATTCTTCTAAGTGAAGTATGACAAGAATGGAGAAACAAACACCACATGTACTCACCATTAAATTGGAACTAACCAGTCAACATTTATGTGCACATCTAGAAATAACACTCATTGGAAATCAAGCAGGTGGGAGGAGGAATGGTGGGATGGGGAAATTCACACCTAATGGGTACAATGCACCCTATCTGGGGGATGAGCACACTTAGAGCTTTTACTAAAACAGTACAATAGCAATTTATGTAACCAAAACATTTGTACACCCATAATATTCTGAAATAAAATTTTTTTAATAAAAGAAGTTCAGAGAGGTTGATTACAAAGAGAATTTTGGTGGGTGATGTAATTGTTCTTAATCTATATTGCAATGTGATTAAATAACTGTATGCTTTTGTCAAACTCATAGAACTGTCACTAAAAAATAGTAAATTTTACTGCATGTAAATTATAATCAGTGAACCTAATGGAAAAATTTGAGGTGAAAAAGTAAGACCTAACTTATTTCCTATACTAATTATTATGATTTTGAGAATTATATTTTGATTATAAAACAAATATCAGGAGTTTTCATTTGTCTAATTTATTGTTTTGATTAATAAATTCCTAGAATTTCCAGACCATTTAGTAACCAGTATCAAATACATTTTCTCTACTAACACTAAGTAGCATAAAACTCTGAATATAACTTATTTAGCTGGATTCTGAAGAATTACTTCAACTATCAATTAAAATAACTAACTGTTATTGGTTTGAGTCTTCAACCAAAGACAAATGTTAATTACCTCCCTTTGTGTTTTGGCATAACCCTGCCATCAGCTGAGTGTGGGCTTTGTCAGTGCCGTGGGCTCACATACAACTGATAGAAATTTTCCCCTATAAGGAGCTCCCCAAAGACAGAATTTAGTGGAAAGAATAAAATAGGAAACTATTACAGCACTGCAAGTTGCTCATGCTTTCCCAATGCCAACCATTTTTTGAATGAATAATTCTGGCCACAATTGTACACTTTAGAAAAAAATTATTATCATAGCTATTTGATATATCAAGATTTAGTTTGATCTTCCAGTCTCAATTACTAAGAAAGATGAAAACAGTTAAATTTACTAACATTATGAGATTTATCTACTAAGTCACAGGAATCCACCATTAAACCCATTTAAGGCTAACTTACAATTATGTAATATTGTATGACTTCGGTATCTAAACATGGAAGAGCCATGGTACCTCCATGATATTTCCTTAGAGTCTTTTTATTTTTACCAGATAGTCTTATTTCTGTTGCACTAAGAAAGGATGAAGTGCTTTGACATCTTATGTGGTATGTTTTAATTAAGCACATATTAACTGTGTTTTAAATTTCCTCCAACATCACTAGGGAAAAGAATTTCTAAATAAAAGAATTTGTATCTTAAGAAAAAGACATAGCGCTGTGATTCTGAAATTGTTTTCAATTGAGTAGTGTGAACTAAAATAAAATCATAAGCCCCCCAGTAGAACTAATAGCCAAGGGGATCCCAGAAAAACGTTATAGCTGGGTTACCAACCATGAGGAGAGGGGAGGTCAGACACAACTCATCATGTTCCCTCCCTTTTTGGAGTTACTCTTTGTAACAATAAAATACTAAATCATTAACAGACCTAAGGTCACCACACCTGCAGGCTATCAATTTACTTAACAGATCACTTGGGTTTCGTATATGGCTTGTCTCTGGTTAACAGACATCCTTAAGTTAAAACATTCCAAGCCTTTAGACAAAGCTTCATTTCTTTAACCAATCAGAAATCAAAGAATCTTTCAACCCACCTATAACCTGGAATGCCCCACTTCACGATGTCCCGCCTTTTAGGAACAAACCAATGTGCACCTTCCACGTACTGACTCAGGATCTTACATGTTATTCCTGTCTCCATGAATGTATAAAACCCAGCTGTAGCCCAGCTACCACAGGAACGTTGTCTCAGGACCTCTTGAGGCCACGTGCCCTGGGCCAGTCACACACATTTGGCTCAGAATAAACCTCTTTAAATTATTTTACAAAGTTTGGGTTTATTTTTTTCTGTTAACAATAGATGTATTTCTCCTCATTAGCACACTTAAATTGTGATGTATGACCAGGTGTCAGTTGTTTTTCTCTAAGTTCATACTATTGAAGAAGCAGCACGAAAATCAACCATGCCTTTTGTACCTGACATCAAAGCCAACCTTATAAATGAATTGAACTAAATGTCACTTAAATGTTGAACCATACTTACAGATTCATGGGCATGTGGCAGCAGGAAAATGCCACCTGGTTCATAGACGGCACCCAGAGGAGAAATGGTTATTACTAATTGATCAGGTAAGAACTAGGGCAATAGCTACCAATATTAATACAACAGTAGGTAATATTAATAGATATTAACAGCTTAGACTGAAAATATGCATACTGTTGCATGATATCTAAATGGATGTCTAAAAATATAAAATATTGTCCGCAAGTCATGTTCAAAAAGAGATCATTATAAATAGTTTAGCTCTCAGTTATAGAGTGTAGAGCTCACAGCTTTGCATGTTGATTTGCAGGGGTACCTAGAAACTCAGAATTTATTCTAAACTGCTTTTACACACAGCAAGATGTTCAAAGAAAGTTGCAAAGAAACACATATGCTTACGACCTTAGTCCTACATTTTCTCAGTCTCATACTGTGTGAGGTAATAAGTTAGGTCAATAAAAGTCCTTTAAGCATCTTTGGGAAGCAGCAGCTTTCTCCTCTGGCAGAGAACTGCACTGGGGGACCTGACATGGTGGCCAAAGGAGAAACTTATTTTGTGAGCATGGCTTAAGGCAGAGCTCCAGCTTAAGTCTTGGATACAGTAGCACTGAAAATAAAATAGAAATACTGCATAGGGCTGGAGGTTTGAGCAGTTGGAAAGGAGGCTGACAGTTCTCTGCAAGATAGAGAATAATAAAGGGTACTAATAAGGAACTCTGAGTTCATTGCAATGTTAATTACCAGTAAGATTCAGTACATAATATTTATTGAGTCCAAACTAATTTGTGATTCTATTTAGTAAATGATAAAAGACATTATGATATAATAAAAAGGACATAGACTTTGTAGGCAGAAGACTTGGGTTCAAATTCTGGGTCTGTTACATATTAGCAATGGCAAAAACTGCTGGCTAAGCACTAAAAACCTATCTCCTCTTTGTCCTGAGCACCCAGCAAGGCTCCATTTCCCAGCTTCCATTGTAGTTAGTCATAGCCACACTGAGTGACTGAGTTCTAGTTAAGTGAATGACAACAGAAGTAACAAGTATGAGACTTTGACAAAACAGAGATGCTGAAGACTTGTGTCAGAGGGCAACAAGGCGTTTGCAGCATGGTCTATTGTAGGGCAAGCACTGTGCATACGTTCAAAAAATAAAAACAGAACAACTCTCCAAGTTCCCTGAACTCTGTTTTTAATTAAACAAACTGAGTACATGCTGCTAGTTCCTCTTCCCATCATTAATTATACAGAAAGGAGAAAAATATAGGGCTGGGTGCAGTGGCTCATGCCTGTAATCCTATTACTTTGGGAGGCTGAGACAGGAGGATCCCTTGAAGCCGGGAGTTTGAGGTTGTGGTGAGCTATGATGACGCCACTGCGTAGCCTGGGTGACAGAGCAAGACCCTGTCAAGAAAAGAAAGAAGAAGGAAGGAAGGAAGGAAGAAAGAAAGGAAGGAAAGAAAGGAAGGAAAAAAGAAAAGAAAAAGAAAGAAAGAAAGAAGGGGGAGAGAGAGAGAAAGAAAAGGAAGGAAGGAAGGAGAAAAAAATGTTTTTTTAATGTACAAATCCATAACAGGAGGAAATGAAAGGATTTTTACCCATTTTTTATTATTGAATGTGCTGCTTCTTGTTTGGCACATGGAATAGAATGAAAGAAGACCACAGTTTCAAACTCATATAGATGGTGACAGCTAAAGGGATGGCCAGGTTCAACTGCTTTCTGGGAAATTCATTTGGGTACTTCAGTAGAAATAACCCAGCAATTTAACTCTTTGTCATCATGTCCACTCACGAGCAAAGGAGAAAGCCGTGGAGTTGTCTTCCTCAGGTAGGGACAGGAGTGTGAGTAGATGTTCAGAGAGGCGGTATGGTGTCCTAAGTATCTGGCAATACCCACCAAGGTGGAAAGACCACATAGCCTAATGCTTAAAGTTTCTCACTGTAGCCACAGCAGTTAAAAGGCAATAACACAATGTTAAAATACCAACCTAAACAAAATTATACAAACCAAGTCAACAGTATATATTTTAGGAAAACTAAAAATGAACTTCATTAATTGATAAAAGGTATCTACAAAGTACCAAAGGGAAACATCACATTTAATGTTTGATAAAAATTAGAAACAAGGCACATTTTTTTCTTTGTTATCACTGTTTAATTAAAATGCTAAAGGAATGTTAAGGCAATAAATAAGTATTTTAAAAACACTCTAAAATAGAAATTAACTGAAAATATTTATGAAGAAATAAAACTTTTATGAAGAAAACCATAAAATTATCCAGAATGACAGAAATAACAATCCGAATAAATGGAGAAACTTATAATTATCCAAAAATTAGTCCTAAATTTAGTGTCATCCAAATCCAAATTCCAATAGGACTTTTTAAGGAATCTGATAGGCTTAGGAAGCCTTAACCATAAGAATATCAAACAAATTTTTAAAAAAGAATAAAGACAACAGATTATCAAAACATATCTAAACATATTAACAACATATAGAAATTAAAATTGGCCAGTATTAAAATAAGACTAGAGTAGATATCAATAAATCAGAATAAAAGAGTTCAGAAACATGTATGAGAATTTTGTAAAAGATAAAGTTAATCTTTGAAACCACTAAAGAAATAATACATTACTCAAAAAATGGGGTTGGGGCAATTGAGTGTTAACTTAAAAAACAATAAAATTAAGTCTCTACCTCACAGAAATCATAAAAACAAGTTCTAAATTAGTTAAACATACAAATATAAAGTAATTGTTAAAGTAAATGTGATCTATAAGTCTGGACTAAGAGGTCATCTTTAAAAAGACATAAAAAGATAAAAAGCAAAATATTAGAAGAAGAATATATTTGACTACATCAAAATTTAAATCTTGTTTATGCTAAAGACACCATAAATAAATTTTTAAACCAAATGACAGAAAAGCATAATGTATTTAAAATGTATGTAACTGGCAAAAATTTGAAACTTGACATATAAAAATAACTTTTATGAATTAATATTTAATGGCCCACAAAAATGGGGACACAGTGGAAATAAACAATTCTAAAAGAGGAAACCCAAACAGCCAGTAAATATGAGAAGACACTCAGCCTCCCCAGTCAGGAAGGAAATGGAAATTAACATGAGAATTGGATACCAATTTTTTAAACAATTTGATTAGGAAAATAAAAGTGTCATAATAGCAAATACTGCAGATCCTGAGGGAGAAAAGAAACTCTCCAAAATTGCTGATAATAGATTGGTGAAGGCAGTTCAGAGAGCAATTTTGTGGCATTGGTTCAATTTTTTAATACGCGTATCCCCTGTCTCATCACTTCCAGTCCTAGAGACCTTCTGTAGAGAACTATGCTAACAAGTCTGCAAAGAGGCATGTGTAAGGTATTGCAGCATGAATTAAAATTTATTTTAAAAAAGGAAATACGAAAAATAACAACAGAGGGATGGTAATTAAACTGAAATAGTATATTTATTTTATCAACTACTTTATTGTGAACAAAGTTATTTGAAGATAAAAATGTACAGTATATTATATATACTTTCCAAAAAATCAATACTTGTACGATTTTTGAATAGAGACATTTATGCAAAAATGTAGAAAGGACCTATTAGCACACAAGTTGCTCATCGATAATAATGATTACCTGAGGGAAGGGCCTGGAAATTAAATGTGATGGTGAAGTAAGACTTGATTTTACCATAATATTTTCATATTTTACAATGAAAATGCATGCATGTATTCATTATGAGTTTTGTAATTAAAATGGAAAAATGTTTTGACATATTTAGACTCAGCCAAAATGGGATTACAAAGGTATCTATACCCAGAAGCTTAGCTAGTGTGGCAGACAAAATAATGGTCTCCCAAAGGTGTCCATGTCCAAATTCTTGGAATATGTGAATATGTTACTTTATATGGTGAAATGGACTTGTAGATGTGTAACCGTAAGGTTCTTGAAATGAAGAGAATTATCTAGAGGTGAGGGGTGGCAAATGTAATCATAAGGGTTCTTATCTAAGGAAACAGTAGTGTCAGTCAGAAAAGGCAGTGAGAAAAGAAGCAGAGAAAGATAGAATAAGCTATGCTATTAGCTTTGAAGATGGAGGAAGGGGCAATTAGGCAAGGGATGCAGGCAACCTCTAGAAGCTGGAGAAGGCGAGGAACCAGATTTTCCTCTGGCATCACAAGGAGGAAGGTAGCCCTGCTGATTCACTTTGAACTTCCGACTTCTAGAATTGTAATGTGATAAATATGTATCTGTTTCAAGCCTCTAAATTTGTGGTAAGTTGTTACCACAGCAATAGGAAACCAATACAAGTTAAAATAATAATTTATGAGTCAGTGAATAAGCACACATTAATGAGAGAGTTTACCTCAATTTTTAAATAGTTCCTACTCTATTTCATACACAAAGGTATTAATTTCAGGATATGTTAAAAAAAAAGGTTCTATGGAGAGATAGTACATCAAGATACTGAGTAAAAGAGTGAATCCAAATTATTAACATCAGTCATTATTTTCATTAAAGATGTGGTTGTATATCACTTTTTTATTCCTGTCAGGTAAATTTTCAGTGGTGTTATCTTGCTTCTGGTCAAGCTGTAGAGATACTTTTTAGTACTAGCTATGAATAAACTCTCCTCAGTTCCAACAAATATATATCTTACTTGCCAACTTGCTCATCTTTTTTTAAATCAGATATTGGTCTTAACTGAGATTTAGAGCAAATATTTGACAATTTTTTCCCCCAAATTCTTCCACAGGGCAGTTATTTCAGCACTCTGGATAAGCTATAGACATATAAGGCTACAGAGTGCATCTATTTGTCAAGGGAAAAAAAATCATCTCCAGCAAACATTGCAGGTTATTCTCAGCAGCTTTGTCTTCTAAATTAACAACAGAAAAAGTAAAGTATAGTTTTGTTAAAATATTAATGACAGTATCTTTAAATTTCTGCTTGATTTTAGCTTCTGATCAACTAAATTCACTATTTGTGTTTTCAATGACAGTATTTTTCCATATTAATGTCTCCTAATTTATTTTCCATCATCAAAAAGCACTTAAAATGCCAGTGACCCAATTCAGAGCAAGTTCATGGATGAAAGCTCCTCATTGGCTACTAATGGATCAAGTTCATAACCTATCTTTTATTTTTTTTGAGTACTATCTCAAAGTCTAAGACTTTCAGAAAGGCTACGTTTTATAGAATATTGTGGAAAGTCTAGAGTGAAGGATGCTATTTCTGTGAGAAAAGTGGGATGGGAAGAAGAGAGCTTTAAGATTAACTTTTCCATCAATGCAATCAGTCTATTATCATGCAATGAAACATAAGACAAATTGCCCTCTTTTCCACTTCTATTAATGTCATCTTTTCAATGTATAGTGTCTTATGGTTTTAAGAAAACTACTGTGCTGACAGTCTCTCAGGCAGAAATTTCACAAAGCACAGACAGAAAGCGGGGAGGTTAGGAGAACAATAAAACACAGTAGTGGTCTATATAGGACAAACTTTGTGAAAGGAGAATGATTTGTTTTCAATTAAAACAAGTCTTTTTTTTTTTTTTTTCTATTTTCAGGTCAATAAAATTTAACCATTTTGTTGAGTCGTTTCATCAGAATAGATGGGGTTTGTTTTCTCTGAATAATCTCAACATAAGCAGAAATACATAGCGGTCAGGAAAACAGAATTTGGAATCAAGGGCATAGGATTCTAAATTCTAGCTCTGCCAGATCTTAGCTGATGACCTTGAACTAAAGTCTCATACCGTTCTTTGAGCCTTGGTTCCTCATCTGTTCAATAGGAATAGGAATTCACATTTGAATTCCTTCATTTGGCTGTCATGAGTATTAAATTACGTGAGATAGAACTCTCTTCCCACCATGTCTGGCACACACTGAGGACTCACTAGATGACAACTGTTACTACGCAGTTTGCATTTTTTAAGGCACTATGATAATCAGGAAACCTTGCTGTAGCTAATGAAATGCATTCACTCAGTTTAAGCCAATTTCTTCTTGCTTAAATCTCTACAGTCCTCATCTGCATACACACCATGACACCTACTTAAATCAGGCAAGAAGGAATTTAATCCACAAAGCCAGTCAGACCTATTTATTGTTGGAATTTACAGAAACAAAAAGGTATTTTGGACTAGATGATAAAAATCTAAAGAAGACATATCTTATATATCACATTTCTCCAGTAATGGAACACTCAAACTGAATTTTTATCAAGACTACAGATTGAGAAGCTAGTATTAAATTCTGTTACTTAAGCTACCCTCTGTCCACTGATGCATTTATCCTTAAAATAAGGAATGAAGCAAAGGAGACTGTATAGTTGTAGGGTCCAGACCAAAGTATGGGTCTGTGAATAATTGGACTCTTTTATTATTCATTCATTTAATCAATAAGTGCCCAGGAAAACTCACAAGTTTATTCCATTACTTGTGTCTTCATGATACATGGGATAGGCATTTTAATTCTTAGTGCTATAAGATGCTTCATTATATGAGAAATTCTATTTAAGATAGAAGTAGCAATTCAGTCCTAATCACCATGCAATTTTGTAATGTGCGTCTTGCTTTGAATTATCAAAACTCCGTCTTCAGTTTCTCTCCCATAAATTGGTTTAAGAAGATCTTTATGTCGGTTTAGCCTTGGGCTTAGATCTAGTGTTTTATGTGCTGTATTTTCAAAGAAAGGCTGCTGGCTGCCAACCTATCTGACACATGCTGATCAGGTAACCACACCTTGAATAATCTGCCAATGCAAAATTTAATAGTATGATTGTGAAACTTGCACATGTCTGTACTAGAGAAGTTTTAATTGTCTGATTCTGTAATTTTTTTCCAGGACTAATAAAATGTTTTGTTTCCTTTTCCTGAGTTTCTTCCTATTCAGTACCATAAAATCTTGGGCTTCTTGGGAAAGATGTCTGAGCTAATACAAAACAGAGAAGCAATGTCAGGTGTTTTGTGTTTGCTGTGGATCACCAGCTATTCAAAATGGCACCACACTGCATAAGGCAGAAGTTATGAGGCCATTTATAGATGACGAGTCATATATTAAACTTAAAAAGTAGCACCCAATGAGCCAGGGCCAGTGCTAGGTAAAGGAAAAAGAGAGGGAAAAAAAATTCCTAATCTTAGGTTATGATGATTCAAACAGTTTAATACATTCTAGCTTGTAAGCAGTATGCTAAACGTAAGTCTAGAAAATCGTATTACAAAATCTAGGCCATATTATAGGTTAGAATAGAACAAGGATTCCACGTTGAAGGTGAAGGATCAGATCAACAGAACAAGTGCTCTAGCTCACATGTTATGCAAATGTGAGACAATTAGCAATTTCAGATTATATTCCTCTATCAAACTTCACAGCCATATTACATTAGATGATGAAAACAAGTTATCACTGACACAATCTTCAACAAATGCAATTTTCCTAAATATCATGTTTGAAATTACTGAGTTCCCAAAAATTGTTCTAGTATTGCAAAGCCCTGAAATGGATGAAGAAATGGTAGAAAGATGGGGCATAGGACATTTCATCAATGATTTCATCAACTGGAAGGACCGGATAGAACCAAACACCTTAATGTTCTTAAAATACTAAGATTTCCCTTCAAACTTAGAGAAGCTGAGCTTCTGAAACAAACAGGATGGGACATGTTTGAGTGATCAATTACAGAGCACCTTGGACTATTAAAGTCAGGATAACACACCTGAGGAATTAATTGACGGTGAAGACATGTCTGGTCAATTTATTTAAAAGTGGATTTTATCTTATTCATTGAGGTTCTCAGTATTATAAAAAATCATTAGATAAAATCTAGCATGGGTGAGTCCCACAGGATAGGATTGCAATTAAATGTGGAACTTGACAAAACATACTTCTAAACTAGCTTCTTTTTTTTTCTGGCAAAAGAGGAAAAGTGAATTTTAAAAATATAAATACACACACACCCAGCACCATCTTTGGCTTTTTATTTGTTTAATCCATTAGCGTGAATCATATTTTTTCAATTTCAAATATGGAGCTAGTCCATATTTAAAGGGAGTTTACAACCTGATAGGCTTAAAGTCAGACCAGATCAGTATGCTGAGTATCTTATCTAGAGCATCTCATTTAATCCTCACAATAACCCTACAAGACATTACCTTATCAATCCTGGTAGGCAGGTTATTTAGGGAAAATATGCTTGACTTCAACAGCATGCTTGCTAATGAGTGTGGCAAGGTATGTTAGAATGAACAGATGGCTTCTTGTATCCAGCAAGGGGTCCCTACAAGATCATGACATAGCTTTTATTTTTACAGTTCACAACTTGGCAAGGATAGAATGTTTCAATAGGTAATTATTTTCAAAACATTACATTTAAACAAGAGAAAAATACAGCAATGCGAACAAAGAATATAAATCCAAAATTCTATGATGGAAGGATTTCACCGATGTCTTCCAAATGTCTAAACCAGTACCTGACCCACATGTAGTAGGTGCTTAATAAATATTTGCTTAATGAGTGAATAAATGACCACATGGATTCAAATATATTGTTTGAATGTAAAGTTTCATATTGTGTGTACGTGTGTTGGGGGCGGGGTTCATACTTCTCATGTATTCTCGAAAAGATCTGTGAAATGAGTTATGATCCACAGCTGGAGGAAAGGAGGGATTCCCTGCATTGCACAGCAAATGGGACTAGATGGCCTCTAAGGACTTTTCAACTCTGACATTTGATCTCAAAATACTTACATATAAGCATATTTACACCTCACAGTGCATCAGGCCTTAAAACCTAAGTTTTAACCATGAGATCTCCTGTTCCACTACTAAAGAAGCCCTAACCTCCTGTCTTTTTGTCTCAAGGCCAAGCCACCAGAACAGCCTCAGCAGCAATCCATGTGTCGTGAATTTCTATGAGTAGAAGTAGATTTAATCTGCGGGAACCACACTTTCTAGTCTATTGTTTCATGTGACCAATTACATTATTACGTATATTTTCTAAACAATGCCTAGAGTCTATAAATATTTTTCTGACTTGTGTTCATATAAAAAAATCTCAAATTGAAATAAAAATAAAATCCGGTATAGGTGCATATTTAAGAAACCCTCTTTATTTAAATGAAGGATGGATTTATGATGATCATAAATTCTAAACCCCAAATTTGGCACATAAAGTCTAAACATTCAATAATTTTGATTTGCAAATTTCTTATGCTAAAAGCCGTACACAACTCTAAAAACGAAATCACCTTAAATTACACCATCAGTATTTGTGTGTGTGTGATATGGTTGACAGGTGCAAATGAGAAATTACAGATTGTTTTTTCACACAGCTTAAAATTATCTTCGTGTGCTTGATCCCTATTCCAATCTTCTATAAAGGCTAGGAAAAGAGAGAAGAGTAAGAAGTCAGGAAGTGGAAATTCCTTTGAAGTTTGGATTGAAAAAAGACAGAACAAAAACCAGGACAGAAGGGAGGTCTGGAACATGGGGGATTTCGCTGGATAAGTAAGAATGTTTCTGAATTCTCTGGCTCTGTTTGAGTTCCCCCCTCATGACTTGCCCTGGTCTCTGCTGTATTCTGGTTGATTCTGTTCCTTCTTTCTTCACCTTCTCTACTTTTTCCTTAAGGAAATTCTTCTAGCCTAGTGTAAAGATCTTTAAGCACAATGCAAACTCAGTACATGCTGTTCAACTAAACAAACTTGATACTGTTTTAATCCTATTATGAAGTCCTAGGCTAAAGCTATTACAAAATTTATCTTTTTCCTACAGTGCGAGAGGAGTGTTATCCTTGAACTTGGAGCTGTAAAAGAAAATCAAGTGAAACTATTATGTCCCTGTGAGTGCCTAATTATCTCAGCCAAGGAAATGAGTGTTTTCTGATTATTCTCTACTGTTCTCCTGCATGAGCTGTGTTTCATATTTATTGACAGTTTTATAGTTGACCTTCAAGCTGGTTGACAGATTTCAGCAGTGATATTTAACAATGACAGATAAATCACTCCCCCTACCAACATCGTGCGGTTAATGCTTCCTGCCCCTCACTTTCCTAGCCCTATTATTTATTATCCTCTCCTACTATAAATAAAGAACTAAAAGTGGATTAATATAACATTGGCCTATGAAATATATTTTTAAAAACTGTAGCTTATTCAATATTACTGAAAAACAATAGAGCAAGGCATCAAAGATAAGAAATTGCTTCTCTGAAATACTAATTTTTAAATCAAATGCTTATGATTCTGTATTTTATGTTTATAGACCCTGGCAGATATGGATCAATGTTTATCAATAGAAGGTTTTTTATGGCAATAGATTTTTCCATTTTTAAGAAAGCAGAAATATTGAAAATAGGCTAAATCTCACTTTTTATAATGTCTAGGTTCTTTGGATCTCAGATGTTCTACATATATACCTTAAATATACAAATACCTGTATAATTTTAAACTACATATGTATATCTAGTGTTTATATAAATTTTAAGCATATGATTTTAGGCTATTTGTTATGTTAGAAGATTTATAGAAATGTGAGTGATTTAAATAGTTTAAAACTATATTGAAAACTACCAAAATGTTGCTTAAATATGTGAACTGAAGGGAATAGTTTTTGAGAGCAGTAAAATGCTGAGGCTGTTTCAATTGTACATTTTTTTGTGTGTGCATATTTATGAATTTAAGCCCTTCTCTGTGAACAGAATATCCTGTTGATAAATGGATTCATAAGAAAGATAAAATAATCTAAGCTATACTTATATATATGTATTACAGTGGGAAATTAAATTAAATAATGAATTAAACCATTTGATGAAAGCATAGACTGAGGCTTCTGTTATACTTTGCCACAAGGAGGCAGAGACCTGGGGAAAGCGTCTGATTTGAAAAGTCATCCAAAATGGTCTGAATACGAAAAAGAACGGAGTTTGAGAGTGAGAGATTTGAATCTCATGAAAGAAATTTAAAATTAACTACATCTATTATAGGTTTTCACTATATACTTTGAGTAATACAATTCAGTCAGTTTGTTTTGTCTACCCAATGTCAGAGATGATATATATGAAAGCACTTTGAAAAATCTATGTGTATGTCTAAACAAAACTTTTTTAATTATAAAAATTTTTAGACTTTGGAACAGGTTGCCAGGATAAAAAACAGTGGAATTTCCTTCCCTGGATACTTTTAAAAGCAGAATAGAGAGCTGTCTAGACCCTTTTGTGAACAGAGGTATTATTCTGTACAACTTTTGAGGTTCCTTTTTATTTTGCTGCTGTACAAAATTGTCTAAGGCTATGGGATTAATATTGGCGTTCTGCAAGCTCTCTTGACTTTGAACTTTTATTTCCATTTTCTTTAGCAAGGCAGAATCCAATCTAGGCAGTAAATGATGGCTTGGAGGCTTTTGTACTTCAAGATTTTTTTTCCTTATTTCTTTGCTGTCTATTGTACAATGTGTAGCAATGCCTCACAAAAGGAAGCTCTGAGCCTTACATGGTATTCCCGGAACAAATGAAGCTTGCACGCTGTCTTTGGTACTCTCTTGAGTACATCTCCAGTGATGCTTCATTAGAGCATAATATCACAGTGGATCCATAGCCCTTGTAAATTCAGCATGACTATGGTGGACAACCATGTAACCCAAACGTTCATGGGTTCCCTGACCAGGGTGTGGTGAAGTCTAGCCATTGTGCTCTCCACAGAGATGTGATATATGGATATGGTCTCACTAGGTTAATCAACACAAGGCAATTTGCACACCCTTACCGTCATTTCCATTTGAGTGAGAAAAGTTCGGAGAATAATGAACTATGTGGCTGTATATGGCCAATTCCCTGAGACCACAATGATGGTATAATTTATTGTCTAAACTAGGACTTTGGCAAGTAAAACCAGTGGGTACGGGGGAGTGTCACTAGCAATAACCTTGGTACCACACAGATATAGACCAAGATTGTCTCAGGGAAAACCGAAAAGTATGGCCGCCCTACTTTGAACCCAAGCCCTGGTGCAGTAACAGACAAGAATGTCTGCTCATGGAGCCATGATGTTAGAGATGTTTATCACTCCTAGTTGTTTACTGAAAAGGAAAGAAGCTAAGTGGGAAAACATAAAATAATACATTAATAGCATTCTTAAATTTTAATTTCAATAATGCATTCCTTTTTTACCATTAAGGCATTTACTTTTATTTGAAAGCCTTTCATTTGGGTGGATCCAATTCTATGATCTTGCATAACAGACCACCCCAAACATAGGAGCATAAAACAGCAGCGGTTTATCTCTCCCAGTTGTGGGAGTTGACTGTGCATAGCTAAGCAACTCTCATTCCATAGACTTCCATGAAGTTACAGCCAGATGGTGCCTGGGTACTAGGCATCCCAAGGGCTTCCTTCCTCACATGACTGGAAGCTAACTGTATCAGCTAGGACCTCAGCGGGGCTTGTCAGCCAGAATCACACATACGAGGGCTTCACATGTGGCCTGGGCTTCCTCATAGTATGAAGTCTAGACTCCAAGAGCAAGCATCCCATGAAAAAGAGCCAGGAAGAAGCTATCTCCTTTGTGTGGTCTACTCTTGGAAGTCATATATCATCACATCTACACAAGATGGTGATAGGAACAAGAATCCACCCAGTTTCAAGAAGAAGGGACACAGATGCCGCTTCCTGCTAGGGAACAAAAAAGTCACATTGTTAGAAGAGCATGTGAGTTGGGAGATATTTTCAGAGCCATTGCTGGAAAATACACTATGCCCAGAAAATATCTAAAAGATGCAAAAAGAAAAAGAATAACTTGAAAAGGCAAAATTTCTAAAATAGACTAAATGATGAGTTACATACTTTCTTTGAATCAGATTCATATTTTGTAACTTTCTCATTTTTTCTAAATGAGTTATTTGAGATTAACATTAACTTTTTTATTTTTTAAGCAATGAAGGTCTCAAAAAAGGTACACAACATTGCATTAGCCCAAACTGTTATCCAAAAACTACATTCCCAATGTCTTGCACTGAATTCTAGCCTTCCTTTCTCTCCTCTGAACTCCTGCCATTGTCTTCTAAATGTTAGCCTTACTTTCAGCCTTCTCTCTCTGCAGTCCATTTTGATTCTAAGTTTGCCTATATATATCAAAACACAGAAAATTCAAGTCAGGAAACAGTTTACTTTAAATACCCAGATAATGAAAGCTGAAGTATTTAGTCTATTGCATAGCCAAAATAATGAGTAGAGATGAATGTTTTACTTCCCTTTCAGAGATGCTAAACCAGAAGTTAAAGTTGACTCAACATGCTTTTTCACTAGTTGGCAACAACTTTTATCTTCACATCTAAGGAATTACCAACATAAGAGCCATTCAAGTTTTCCCATGCATCCAAACCATTAAATTGAGTGATGTGTCCCAAATCAGTAGCTAAGGAGGATACCTAGAGATATTATATGAATTGTCATGTCATTGTGCTTTAAAGAAGATGTATTTAAAAGAGAGAGATTCCTGAAGGTGGTATAGTTCACTTTGTTCAGGCAAGATCACAGAAAAAAACACCAATAACATATTAGAATCAGAACTCATTTTGAATTGCTTTAGGGCAAACTTTGATCTGGCAACTAATTATAGGTTTGGCAGGAATCTGTGTAACTATTAATTGAGGTGTGCAAAATAGCATCTTTAATTTTATTAGAATTGATCCATTTCTCAGGAACTGGTGTTACTTGAACTGTACTGGAAATTATCAGGGTTTAAATTTTAAAGAATAATCACCCAACATTGTGATCATCCAAAAGCATTTTGAGCAGACCTCCCATTCCAGATTCCATATTCAAAGTCAAGTTCAAAGCTTGGAGTGACAGGTGGCTGGGAAGAAGGCACAATTGATGGGGTAGTAAAGATGGTGACGAAACTCTGGAGAAATGGCTTGGAACATCACATTGAAGCAGCTGATTTAATGGCTGGGATCAGAGAAGGCTCTAGAACAGAGAGGGTAGGTTAGAAAACATGAACATCCCCACTCTGAATGAGAAAACATTGGCTATAAATGCTTGATCTGTGAACTCATGATAATTCTGCCCCAATCCTTGAGGATATATGGAAATAATTTTAGATTTTTTGTCTTATAGCCAATTGTTCTGCTTCCTAAATGCTATCTAATTTGATTCAGATTGTTAACTGATGTTATAAATTTTCCAGTGTATCATTCTGACTTGATACCAGCTTGGAAAGAAAATATTTGTAAATCAAATCACAGGTATTTTTCCCTTATTATTTCATAATAATGGAAATGTTGTCATCTAAATGTAAACACCTGGTCAAAAATCTTTCCAGGCTACCAGCCTTAATTCAAATAAATGTCTTTAAAACTTATTTGTTCATCCCATTACCATTTTTCATGTAACAATGTGGTATTTTTAATTACGTTTCTGGAAAAAAAATTAATATTTTGGTTATGAGCAGTATAGTGCTGAGGGGAAAAAAAGCATGGTTTAGAATTCTGAATCTACAACTCACTAGGTATGTTACCTTGAATAAGTTATTTAACCTTTCTGAGTTTCAATTTTCTCATCTGCAAAATCAGGATAAAATAGCATGAAGTGGTACTCGAAGTTGATCACTATTAGTGTGGTATCCCACCATGGAGCTCATAAAAATCAAAAGTAATCACACTGTGCCCGTAAAATCTGGAGAAGTTTGTTCTTTCAATGACAAGCAGGAGTCGCTGAAGGTGTGGTTGTTTTTATCCTATTCCATGAACATATACATGTTCAGATATTTTTAATACCAAACATCTAGCTTCTGAACTCTAATAACTCAAAACATTATTGGAAAATGACTAGTTCTTTGTTGTCAAGATAATGCTCCTTTTGAGGGCAGAAGGAAGAAAATTTAAATGTGAAAAAAGAAGTCTGTTTAATACATGACAACTATTATTCTTGGGCCTTCCAGAAAAGAAAAAAAAATCAATGTTTTCAATAGCTCTGGGCTATTCAAGACAGACAGGAGCATGAACAATTGACTGATTCTATTTTCCTGTAAGTAGCTCATGGTTATTCTCAAGGTGTTGAAGCTGACCTCTTTCTGCTTGGTACAATAACTGATGAGAACTTTCCATGCAATATAATAACTGGGAGTCATGAATCAGTTCAGTTCAGAGTCATCTGAGGAAATTCCTTTCAATAATGAGTGTATTAATTTTTCCAAGGAGTTTAGGACTAGATTTCTAGCGTGTATTTAGCCTGTGGTAAAGAATGGTCAGATCATAATTTGTTTGGACTAGAGCAGTTCAAGATCTGAGTTAGGATACATAAGGTACCAGAGTGCTCCTCATCCTTCTTCCAAAAACATCCATTTGAAGCAGTATATAAGGGTAAGGAAGGACCCAAGAAGAATGTCAGGAAACAGAATTGGGGACAGGGAAAATGATAACTAGACAATCTTTTAAAAGGTAGGAAATTTTGAATTCATGATGGAGTGAAATCTTCATTTGACTTTTACTTCTTCAAAAGATATCCCTCCATTACCTTTCCTTAACTGAACCTGGATTCTTCAAGGGTACTGCTTTTCCTCCAACCCTCTCAATGAGAAGCCCTTTACTCTTTTATGCCCCATGCCCTGCAGTGTCCAAATGCATGATAAGCACTCTGCTAGCCACCCCACTCCCATGACTGCCTTCATTTCATTTCAGCTTCATTCAACACCCTCCTCCTTCCTTTGATGTGCATGCCATTTGATTATACCAAAGACTAGTTGTATGGGTGCTGGTCATGCTCTCCCTGTCTCTGGGGCCACAAGGAAAAACTCACATTCTCCTGGCTCCTCACCATGGCTTCCAGGCCTTTGGTGACTGTCTCCATTCAACAAGCGCTCCTCTTTATTTGAACCTCATGCCTCCAAACTGACAGCAGCTTAGCTTCATTTTCTACTCTTCTAGGCTATTTCTCTATGCTTATTAAAGATCTTAGCACCCTGGCTCACTGTTTTACTTTCTAGCTTGACTTCTTCTATCATCCAAGGAGACTTGACCATGTTTCAAGGTCTCTTCTAGTCCCATAGCTCTTCAATCCACTCTACCTGTAGTAATGAGAGTAATAAGCAATAAATCAATTTTACCTATATTATAGCCCAATAAAAATCCTTACTAGAACTTTATAAGTAGACATTATCCTTTGTCTATAGATGAGAAAACTGCGATAAAAGCATTTCTTTTTTTCAAATGTTGAAGAAATCAACAAATTCCTGGAAACACACAACCTCCCAAGGCTCAATTCTGGAAGAAATAGAACTCCTGAGCAGACCAAGTATGAGCAACAAAATTGAAGAAGCAATAAAAAAACTTCTAACAAAAAAAATCCTGGACCAGATGGTTTCACATACGAATTTTACCAGGCCTACAAAGAAAAATTTGTACTCATTCTGCAGAAATTATTTCATAACATCAAGAAATAAGGAATCCTCCCTAACTCATTCTACAAGGCAGTATCATCTGATACCAAAGCCAGGAAAGAACACAACAAAAAAAGAAAACTATAGACCAATATCATTTATGAATATAGATGCAAAAATCCTCAATAAAATTCCAGGAAACTGAATTCAGCAGCACATTAAAATTTAATTGACCATGACCAATGGGGCTTCATCCCAGGGATGTAAGGATGGTTAAACATATGTAAATCAATAAATGTGATTTGCCACATAAATAGAAGCAAAAACAAAGATCATATGATCATCTCAATAGATGTAGAAAAACCATTCAACAAAATTGAGCCCCCTATTAAGATAAAACCTCTTAACAAAATAGGCATAGATGGAACATAGCTCAAAATTATAAAAGCCATAAATGATAAAACCCACAGCCAACATCATACTAAATGGGGAAAAGTTGAAAGCATTTTCTCTCAGAACAGGAATAAGACAAGGATGCCCACTGTCACCACTTCTATTCAACATAGGGCAGGAAGTCCTAGCCAGAGAAATCAGCCAAGAGAAGGAAATCAAGGGTATCAAAATGGGGAAAGAGGAGGTCAAACTATCACTCTTTGCTGATGATCTGATCTTCTATCTAGAAAATCCCAAAGATTTCACCAAGAGATTCCTAATATAGATACATAAATTCAGCATTGTCTCAGACTACAAAATCAATGTACACAAATCAGATGCATTCCTATACTCCAACAACAGTCAAGTGGAGAATCAAATCAGAAGACTAAATATATTTCACAATAGCTACAAAGAAAATAAAATACCTAGGAATATATTTAACCAAGGAGGTGAAAGATTTCTACAAAGAGAACTATGAATCACTGAGGAAGAAAATTACAGATGATGTAAACAAATGCAGAATCAACATTGTTAAAATGTCCATACTACCCAAAGCGATTTACAGATTCAATGCAATCTCTATTAAAATACCAATGTCATTTTTTATGGATCTAGAAAAAAAAAATTCTACACTTCATTTGGAACCAGAAAAAAGCCCGAATGGCCAAAGCAACCTTAAGCAAAAAGATCAAATTTGAAAGGCATCACTTTACCAGACTTTAAGCTATACTACAAGGCTATAGTATAGCCATGCAGATAGGAGGGGGGAAGAGGGGATGGGTGAAATCATACCTAACAGGTATAATGTACACTGTCTGGGTGATGGGAACACTTATAACTGTGACTCAAATAGTACAAAGGTAATCCATGTAACAAAAACATTTGTACCCCCTTAATATTCTGAAACTTAAAAAACTGAGAGCTGACTATCCTGAATGGGAATAAGGAAGAGGGGTTGGGAGTATGACACTTCCCCACTGACAAATTATTTTCCATTGACTCATTTATCAAATACTCATTAAATGCCTCCCCCATACCAAATATAATTTTATCTAGAACCTGCTCTGGACAAAAGATAATACAGATGTATAATATGTAACAGTAATGAGTTAATGGAAGCCTAGAGCCAATGCTGATCCTGCTTGTATTTCTGTAATCAATGTGCCACAAAACCAGTAGACTCCAAAAACCATTCGGCATAAACCAGAATCAAAAAGAGGCATAAAAAAGATAACACTAGCACCAAATCCTGAAATATATGGAAGAAATGTAGACAGCATTCTTCTCTTAACAATTAGTTTTGAAATTCTTTGAACAATTAAATGTATTTTAAAGAAATATGTTCATGGGCAGCTTGACATGAGAGTGTGGCCCCAAGTGACATAGTCAAGCAAGCAAGACCATGGATACTAAATTCTTTGTTAAGTTTAGTACAGTAACCAATACACAAAAGAGACAATTCTTCTGCTGAGTATTTGGTAAACTGATGTTGCTCAAAGCTCTCCATTCCATCAGTAGCTGAATTTCAGTAGGGAATGAAGACAACTTATACATAGTTTTTTAAGTACTCTCTTTGGGAAAAAAGGACCTATACCTGTATAGACTTACATTGTACTGTTATATTTTATTTGAAGATATTCATTTATCTTTAAATTATTTTTCTCAGTTGGTGTCCCTACTGTGAGACTCTTAGCCAAGAGTAAAGAAAGCAATTTTCTCACATAAGATTAATGGTTGAATTTGCCTCCTTAAAGTAGAAGCTGAGAAGCACCATGTCATTGAGTAAGGTGATAAGGAATAGCCTCCTTAATACCCTTCACATTTTCATAAAAACTCTACCCTCAATGAGAGCAGAAGTTGGAAGGTGGGTTTAGATTCCAGAAATGAAGAAATTTTTGTGTCATATCAAACTTGACAAGGATTATTTTGGCACCTATCACATGCCAAGCACGATTTTAGAGTCTTTCAAATGCATTACTTTAATTCTCACAAAAATGGTATGTGTTGCTTTCATTTCCCAAAAGAAGAAGCAGGTTATAAAAATATATTCTTTGAGAGAACAAAAGTATCATGAGGCTAGAATAGTCTTCCAATTTTAAATATGTGGGTACCAAAATACAGAGAATTTTTTCACCAAAAGTCACTCATCAAATCCGAATATGAAATTGATTTTCACTCCATTTCTATTCCCATTTCACCATATGACATCCATCCCAAGCCAGAACTCATTTGATGTGATTATATTAGTACACTATACCACAAAAAGAAAGCTCTCTTTAATCTATAACATTGATTTCATTATTTGACATGTAGATGTCATCAAATTGAAGATAACCAAAACTTGTGTTTTCAAGAGATGGTGACTTTATCGTTAGTAGACAAAGAAACACATTTCAATGTGGGCTTTTTTTACCATAAGAATTTCCAGGTGAAATTGGTAGGGTACACGGTGAAGTCAATATCTTTTCTAGCTAATCCAGTCTCAATTTCTTTAGACAGATAGATAGATCGATAGGCCACACACAAAATTCTACACATATATAGGAATATGTATATGTGCATATATATGACATACACAAAATATATGTCCTAGTGAGCATTATTGCCATGGTTTTGTGTTAGGTTTTGGTTTCTTTCATTTGGTATGGGCCTCGAAGAACATTTAGTTAGTAAGCCTCTCCTGCATGAAAAACACAGGGCTGGGTAGTTGCCACACAATTTTCTCATTTATAGTCCACGGCAATATAGTAAATATTATCATACAAATTTTGTACTCAGTAAGGTTAAGTGCCTTACTCAAGATCACACGACCACAAAATAAAAAGCTGACACTGGAAGTTGGGTGTTTCTCTGTCCAAAGGCCCTGCATGTTCTTTTTATCATATGAGAAACACTTCAAAAATGTGTTATCTTAACACATTTTTGTATTTGGTATGAGTATTTTAACATTTTTTAATATTGGTATTTGGTACTTTAACATATTTGGACATGCTTTGCAGTTTATTCTCCATCAATTTTGTACAATTAAGCTACATCATTCATTCCTACATACCATCCATTCCTACATATTCACTACATAGTCATGTTTATTGCAGCACTATCTATGACAGTTTAGATATGGAATCAACCTAAGTGGCTATCAATGGATATATAGATAAAGAAGATGTGATATATTTACACAATGCCATGGAATACTATTCAACCATAAAAATGAGTGAAATCCTGTGATTTGCAGAAACATGAATGAAATTGGAGGTCATTATGGTATGTGAAATAAGCCAGGCACAGAAAGACAAATATCACATGTTCTCACTCATATGCAGGAGCTAAATAGTTGATCCCATGGAGGTAGAGAGTAGAATGATAGTTATTAGAGGCTGGGTAGGAAGAAGGGATGAAGAGAAGTTGCTTAATGGCTACAAACATACAGTTATGTACAAGGAGTAAGTTCTTGTGTTTGATAGCTCAGTAAGATGACTACAATTAACAATAATTTAGAAGATTTGAAATGTTCCCAACACAAGAAATGACAAATGTTTGAGATGACAAGTATACTAAACACCCTGATGTGATCATTATACATTGTATGCATGTGTCAAAATATCACATATACCCCATAAACATGTGTAATTGTAACATATCAATAAAAAATTTAAAAAAATAGTGTGGTGGTGGAAACTCCAACAGAAAGTGGAACTTGAAATAAATGTACAAATTGGTTATAAGGTGAATAGATGGAAAAAATAACAAATAATATCATTTAAGAAAAGGAAAGTCCTGGAAAAAGAAATGTGTACATTGTATTTATTTTAATGATAGGAAATAGGACTGCCTAGAGTAGGGAATATTTGTTGGAGGGTAGACCTATATAATGATAAAAAGTTAGAATAAGGCCAGATCATAAAAGTACTTAAAAGTCCAAGACAAGAGTTTCGAAAAGATACCAGAAAAAAATGAACTAATGTCCCCTAATGTTCGTAGTAGAAACTGGTCATGGTGGGGGAGTGGGAGGGAGAAGCCATGATTTAGGCAACCCAACGAGATGATGGATGGAATAATGAGTAATTAGGTATTTGGTATGAAATTTACTCCCTTTCCAACTAACTCATTTTAAGTTGAAGATATCAATCTCTCAGTCATGGTAACTTATTTTTGTGTATATACCTGCATGTATTTATGTTGTTTATGCCAGGAACAGTATACTCTAAGCATTTATATGATTAACTTATTTAATTCTCACAATGGCACTATGGTAATAGTTGGATATTACCATCCTGATTTCACAAATGAATAAAGGTTAAATAATTTGCATAAGACTTCTTACCTTGGAAGAAGTAAACTCACAATTTTAACCTGCAGATTCTAACTCTGGAGGCTAAGTTCTTAGCTGTTAACATGGAGAAAGCTTCCCATTAGGATGGTTCATCATAACATCCCCTCTAATTCTATCTTACTATCTTCCCACATCTTAGGTCATTTTAAATAGATAGGAATAAAAGTATAACAATGAAACATACTATAAATATTCTAGTATATACTACTTTTATTAAGCAGTATTCTGTCAATAAATTTAGCACCATATATTCTTTCATGAGTTTAGCAAAAAGGTAACAATGAATCCACTTATCTTTATTTAATTCTCTTATTCTAATGTATTAATATTTAGAGCTTTTTAATGGGACATATAACTAAATTACCAAGAATTATTGTCTGTTTCCACTGACAAGAATGGTGAAATTTGAGGTTTATTTTTCTTTATCACAGTAGCCTAGTCAGAAATCAGATTTTCATTTGAAAAAGCAAAAAAACCCCATATTCCTAGCACCAACCCCTCCAAAAAAACATTTCTGTAATAGGCATATAAGTTTTCAGATGCCTTTCACAATACATTTTTTAAATTTTTTTATTTTTAATTATTATGGATACATAGTTGTACATATTTATAAGGTACATTTGATATTTTGATTCAAGCATACAATGTGTAATTATCAAATCAGAATAATTTGGTATCCATCACTGCAAGCATATTCCATTTCTTTGTGTTAGGAACATTCCAATTCTGTTCTTTTAGTTATTTTGAAAGATACAATAAATTATTGTTAACTATAGTTGCTCTATTGTGCTAACAAACACTAGGTCTTATTCCTTCTAACTGTATTTTTTTGCTTTTTCAAACGTTATTTAATTTTCTGTCTTTTGACAGTGGCATTGTGATATTGGAAGCAGGACTCTGCACTCTCACCAGAAAAACATCTCAGTGGTACAAGTTTATGCTTTAAAATGCTAGAGCGAAGCATTCTCTGATGGCTGGAATCATATTTTATCCATTTATCCATTTTCATATTTCCAAAACTTGCACAAGTATGCATGAAGGTGTTCAATAATTATATACTATAAATTAATAAGTTAATAAATTAAATATTTTAAGAAAAAAAGAAATCAGACTTTCAGAAACCCTTTTTTGAACTCAATATTAATGACAAGTTTATGTATTCAAATACTGTGTAGTCCAACAGGAAAATGTTAGCAATGCGTCTATTAATTCCTCCATCTGCCAGCATGATTCATAACTCACCTCTTCCCCTTACTTCACTGGTGAAATCTATACTAATAAGACATACTTGTGTTTATATAACACAAGACATATTTTGTGATTATATAAACCCTTCTCTTCTGCCTAGTCATTGCAGGCTTAGAACTGTATGCACTATGTATAAGAAATCCTCCACCAATTAATCCATGAAAATCACTCTGTGTCCATTATACCTCTAACTTAGGTATTCTCAACCGGGGTCATTCTGCCCCCTAGAGGGGTAGTTGGTAATGTCTTCAGACAGTTCAGTTGTCACAACTATGGAGTGCTACTGCCATCTAGTGGGTGAAAGCCAAAGACGCAGCTAAACCTCCTACAATACACAAACAGGACAGCCTCCAAGCCAAGAATGAGTCAACCCAAAATACCAACAATGCTGAAGTTGAGAAAACTCATACCTAGTTTCCACACCCTACTAGTCTTGGAAAATTGTTTTATTAATACACATAAGAAATATTCAGTCTGAAATAGCCTAATCACCTGTTCTTTTACTTTCCATATTTCATCATTTTTATGGCACAATTTTTTCAAATTTGAGGGTCCTTAAAATTGGCATCTTATAATCAATGGTTGCTCACACATCACTGTTAGCCAAGTTGCAATCGTGATGTAGTTATTATTGACCAGGTACACACAAATGTCATTCCTGGCAATATGACTGAATAACTGCAACCCCTTGATGTTTCAGTCAATAAATCACATAAGGACCATTTAAAGGAAGACATCTAAGTCCAGATTAGCATCTAAAAATCTTCCTTTGGCACTTTCTGGTTAGTTCCTAAAAGTATTGCCAAGGGGTGTATCTATACACATTGTTCAGACCCACTTCAAATTCCATAACTCACAGTGTGTGGTCTTATTTATATCATTGGTTATTACTCAGGAAATTGTTTCTAGAAAGTCCTGAAATAAGATTATTTATCTACATCTTTTTATATGGTGTTATTGTCGTACATAAAATTACCATAATGACTTCAAACTAAAGAGATTTTTCCACATCCACAAAAAATGTAATTAACTCAGGAAGTTTCATTTTCTTTCAGAATATTACTGATGTTACTGGGGTATAAACATTTTGTTTACATGAATTAGTTTTGTACAGTTTGAGTCAAAGGTATAAGTGTGTCCATCACCCAGATAGTGTGTATTGTATCCATTAGGTGTGAATTTCCCCATCCCCCTCCCCCGTCCTCCCACCTGCTTGATTTTCGTTGAATTTTACTACCATATACACATGAGTGCCGATCATCTCGTTCCAATTTAATAGTGAGTACATGTGGTGTTTGTTTTTCCATTCTTGTGCTATTTCACTTAGAAAGATGGTCTCTAGTTCCACCCAGGTTGTTACAGAAGGTATTAGGTCACCATTTTTTATAGCTGAGTGATACTCCATGGTATACATATACCACATTTTATTCATCCACTCATGTATTGATGGGCACTTGGGTTGTTTCCACACCTTTGCAATTGTGAATTGTGCTGTTATAAACATTCAAATGCTGCAAGTGTCTTTTTTATAAAATGTCTTTTTTTCCCTTGGGTAAATACCCAGTAGTGGGATTGCTGGATCAAATGGTAGATGTACTTTTAGTTCTTTGAGGTGTCTCCATACTGCTTTCCATAGAAGTTGAACTAGTTTGCAGTCCCACCAGCAGTGTGTGAGTGTTCCTATCTCTCTGCATCCACGCCAGCATCTGTTGTTTTCGGACTTTTTGATAAAAGCCATTCTCACTGGAGTTAGGTGCTATCTCATTGTGGTTTTGATTTGCATTTCCCTGATGATTAGAGATGTTGAACATTTTTTGATATGTTTATTGGCCATTAGTCTATCTTCTTTTGAAAAGCTTCTGTTCATGTCTTCTGCCCACTTTTTAATGGAGTTGCTTGATTTTTTTTCTTGCTGATTTGCTTGAGTTCTTTGTAGATTCTGGTTATTACCCATTTACCGGATGCATAGAATGCAAATATGTTCTCCCATTCTGTAGGTCGTCTATTCACTCTATTGATTGTTTCCTTGGCTGTGCAGAAGCTTTTTAATTTAATCAAGTCCCATTTATTTATTTATTTATTTTTATTGTGGCTGTGATTGCCTTTGGGTCTTCTCCATAAATTCTTTGCCTAGGCTGAGACGTAGAAGAGTTTTCCCAACATTTTCTTCTAGAATTCTTATGGTTTCATGTCTTAGATTTAAGTGTGTTACCCATTTTGAATTAATTTTTGTGAGCAATGAGAGGTATGGATCCTGTTTCATTCTTCTGCATGTGGCTATCCAATTTTTCCAGCACCAACTTTGTCTTTAAGTTTTATTTAGCAGTTGCATTTGGGGGGTTGCAGACAACATTGGAAAGGTATGGAAAAGATGAAAAAGACAATTTTATTTATTTAATGAGTCTTTGGCCAGTTAAACAACATCGTGGTCCAATGGGTAACAATGTTTACACATATCCAGGTACCTTTAGAGTTCATTCAGCAAACAACCATTTATGTAACCTGTATGTAACAGGTACCTCTGCCAGAGTAGGCTGGGCACGGTGGCTCATACCTGTAATCCTAGCACTCTGGGAGGCCAAGGCGGGTGGATCGTTTGAGCTCAGGAGTTTGAGACCAGCCTGAGCAAGAGCGAGACCCCATCTCTACTAAAATAAATAAATAAATAAATAAATAAATAAATAAATAAGAAAGAAATTAGCTGGACAACGAAAAATATAGAGAGAAAAAAAATAGCTGGGCACGTTGGCGCATGCCTGTAGTCCCAGCTACTTGGGAGGCTGAGGCAGGAGGATTGCTTTAGCCCAGGAGTTTAAGGTTGCTGTGAGCTAGGCTGACGCCACGGCACTCTAGTCCCGGCAACAGAGTGAGTGGAACTCTGTTTCAAAAAAAAAAAAGACATGTCTTGAAACTATCCCACTGGAGGAATACAACTGTACTTACATTAGAAGAGAAACTGAAGAAGTGTGGATGCAAAACAATTTTTGGAAGAATGCTGCCATCTAGTGGTCCAATGCAGAAATTTACTTACATGTGTTCTTTATAGTTCTTAAAAATGTGTATTGAGCGTTACACATTGAATAAATATTTTCCTGTTCACTAATAATTAATAAGTTTTTACTTACCTTTAGTTATTGAAGCCTCTAACAAATTATTAAATAGTTTTATGTCTGGCCTCTTGATTCTCAAGGAGATAGTTTCTCTAAAGAAAAATAACACAGAAGACTGACTTAAAGAAATTCTCTCACCTTTCTCCTTATTCAGACATTACTAAGATAACTTTGCTAATATTATACTATTATCTTCACATGGATTTTCTTCTAGATATGGATGGCATATATATGCATTTCCATACATATAGATATGTTTTTTAAAGACATTGGGTATTTGTAGGTACTGTTGTATGACCTACTTTTTTCTTTTCTTTTCTTTTCTTTTTTTTTTTTTTGCTAATAATACATCCTAACTATCTTCCCATTTCAAAACACATGAATGTTTGTTCTTCTTTTTAATGGTCATAGAGTATATTACAAGGGTCTTCATCTTGGCATCTTTAAATTTGTAGTAATCTAAATGGTTTTGTCACCAATAGAAACCACAGATATTTTCATATCACATCAAAATTGTTGACGATGTCTAGACATAACGTTTACATTCATCACTACTTCAAAATTTCTATAGTTGCTAGACCACTGCTAGGTCTTGTTATTAAACTTGTTATAAAGGAAGCATATATTTGCTTCAGAAATTTGCTTCCTTAATATTTTCACAACTTGTTTAGTTCTTTTATAATCGTATGTATTTCCTTTTGTCATTTAAAGGCACATTCTGAAAAGGAGTCTGTAGGCATCACCAGACTGTCAAAGGGGTCAGGGGTCTCTGGGGCAGAGCCAATGTACACAGAGGTGTTCACAGCAGGTAGGAGGCAGCATCTGGTCCAGGTGGATTCAACCAAAAGGATCTCAATTAGTAGCTGCAATTACAAACGGAGTCCAGTTAGGTAAAGATTAAGCTGATTATCAGCCTCCAGCTAAATGGGCCAAAATTCAGGGAAGTGCCCCAGCAGAATGTAGAGAAGGAATGCAGACCGTTAACCAGCCAGGAGGCTAAATCCGCTAACCATGCAGTTAATGGCAGGAACGTGGGGGAGGCTAAAGTGTGCAGGTTGCCCAGGGCTAACTGGGATAGAAGTTCCAAGAACCACCTGTGATGGTGAGACTCCTAAGAGTCATCCACTTAACAAATGTTTTTTGAGTGGCTATAAGATAGAGACATGAGGAAGATGAATCCCCTGACCTTTTTGCCTATTGGGGAAGATGAATAAGAAAATCAAAGATTATTTTACAAACTTTATAGTGGAGGCACTTTCAGGATGTTTTGTGAATTTAGAAGAGGAACATCTAAATAAACTTACCAGATTAGGAAGGTAGAAAATTCCTGCAAGAGATATCATTTTCCACTGTATGGATCATACCGTTCTCTTGGCTTTGATGACTCCACCCTCTCCAGGTTCCTTTATTCCTCTCTGGCCACTTCTTTACTCACTTCTTTATCTCCTAATTATGACTTTGATCAGGACTTTATCTCGCATCCCTCTTCTTCCTTCTTTTATTCTTTCTCCCTCCTATCTTTCTCTCCTATTTCATTCATTTGCATAGTTTTATTTACCATCAATATACTGAAGATTTATAAATTTATATTTATATATAAAAATAATAACAGACAAGAAAAAAAGATACTTAGGCTCACATTTTGTCTGTAGGCTAAGGATCATAGGAACACTATTGGGCTTGTCAGGCTTCACTCAATTTTCCGTGCCAGAATATTTACCCCTCAGGGACTTTAAGACCAGGAAAAGGGACATGGTGACTCCACAATGACACAGACACATATCACAGAAACACCAAATATACAAAATAAATTTAACAATCAATGGAAATTCAACGGAGAATTCATCTCTGTGATTCACAGGGAGTGGTGAATCAGAAGTCAGGAAAGTCTCTGAAATGGATTGGAATTTAGAGAAAGAACAGGGCTTTGTTAGTACACAGAGGAAGGCGTGAGCTTTGAAGCAAAATAATCCCAATGAATAAGCTTTGAGATATGCGATTGTAGGGTTTTCTTAAAGGATGAATTTTGGTGGACATTTATATGTTGAAGATTAATGGAGGATGGTCTTGAAGGAAGATAAAACCCCAGGGAACATCAGAAACAAACTTTCAGTAAGGAATGTGGACCTAATTCATTAAGGCTTATGCTGTGGATCATGGTCAGAGGACCTTGTATGTGTATTTTTGATAGCAGTGTGAGGGACTCATTGGCAGCAGAAGGGAGCAAACAGTGTGAAGGCCTTTATTAAACCATTACAGTCATCCTGTAGAACACTAAGGAGACCTGATTCAGGGTGGTAGTAGGGTAATATAAAGAAGATAATAGTAGTGGACATGGTGCAATAGTAGAACAAATATATTTAATAAAAACGCATGGTCTCCTTTCCTTTGCTAATGGTTTAAAATAGGCAATGATGCTTGAATCTCTCCCTTCACCATCACTCCTGTTGCAGAAGCAGCTGCTTTGAATTATTCCATGTCTTCTCTGCATATTCTGAATGCTCATGGGCAACATAAGCCTGGTGGGATCCATAATTAAGAAAAGAAGAGAAAGAAAAAACTGGAGCAAACTCCTATGTGATGGTCTTTATTCCATATTACTCGCATGTAGCAAAAATTAACATGTAGCAGACCCTCAAATGTGCTGCGCTCTTGACTCTCATGCTTGGTATATGTTTCCTCTCTCTGCCTGGTATATCCTGTGTCCCACCCACCTTCTTTCGAATGAATCCTGTTCTTTCCTCAAGTCTGTTTAAATCACACCTCTTCCAGGAAGTAATACCTGACCCTCTCACATTGAGTTGGATGCCGCTTTAGAGTATAACCTAGATTTCAGCAGTTTTCTTAAACTCCTTTGCAAGCCACCTCCCCAGAAACCCACTTCTATAAAGTATTAGTGAATAACACAAAACTATTGGGGATTTCATAGGGGAGACAGAAAAGCTGGCATTTGTACATGAACCACTCCAGAACAACTTGCACCTACTAGCTGTGTGATCTTGTCAACTCTAAAATGGATATAATATGATCTGCTGTTAGGATTGTTGGAGACCTAAATGAGAGGATATTTGTAAAGTACATAGCATCATACCTGGCACAATAAAAGAAATCCCTTTAGATTTTTGCTGCTTCTCTTCGTCAATGTCTCCTCCTACCTTCCGCCATGACCAGATCTCTTGTCTCCCTCCTCTGTCAGCTGCCATCTGCATCAACAGCCTTCCTGTACTACACAGAGCAATTCCATCCCCTCTGAACTACCCGGTGCATTTGCCTTCAAAGCCCAGCAGAACAAGAGGCCCTGTCTGCCGCTCATAGAAGCCAGCTGATTAGAAGGCTGTCTGGCAACCATTTACTGCGAATTGAGAGTGTCTCTTGAGCTTCCCCTTCCACACCAAGTGGTTTCTTTACCAGGGTATGTCTTCCAAGCACATGTTGTAAACTACCCAGAGGAATTTTTCTACCAGCTCCCAGAAGGCTAAAAGACATCTTTGTGTGAATCCTCATGGGTCCTCATGGGTTCTCATGGTAACTTAGGCTAACAGAATTGTTTGTCAACTTGTCTATTCTCCCAACTGGTCTGAAAACCTCTTGAGATCAGGGATTCTACTTGTTTTTCATTAGCTTCTCAGTGTTCCATGTAGAGTAGATGACCTATAAATAATTTTGAATGAATAAATTTTATTGTAAAACCACATTGGCAAGTACAGTGATATATTTTCAACATCAACATTCTTTTATTTAGAAGAAGCTGAGACTCAAAAAGTTAGAGAAAGTTGGTTACAGAGCAAGTAAATGGCAGTGTCAGAATTAGAATCTCAAAATAGTCCCCATAATCTCATTTGATAGACTTTATTCCTTTATCCAAGGGAAAGTAATGTGAATTTTTTTTCTAGTAATGATGATCCCAAATTTAATGAAATTTTATAGGGAAAGCAATATATTTCTTTAAATAAAGATATTGTTTAGACATATGTGAAAGCATAAGAATGGAAATCATCTTTACTGTTTCATTTCATCACTATACATTGCTGACACAGCTGATAAGATCAAACATACAGCATGTAATCCTAACAAACTGAGATGACGGCACAGTTTCTGAAGTCCATATATTACACACTGGAGAAAAACTTAAGTTTATAAAAATCCAAGACTCCATTTTTTCTTAAGACTAAATGTTCTCAAAATGTTCGATTTATTTATTTTCAAGGTATCAATTTAATGTGGTACACAACTCTAATGTCAGACAGGATTTCTTACAAATATACTTTGGCTGAAGGTGGTGATGATACATCATTACATTATAGGGTCAAGAAGACATTTCTGTGTTGAGATATATGTGTGTGCATATGTGCAAGTGTGTGAGTGATATAGTCATGAGAAAGTTAAGTTGTTTGTATGTTGCTTATTGTGATTACTGGTTTACATTATTTATTCTAAGAAGCAATAAACAGTTTCCAGATTTATAACATTGGGCTACTGTGCTACTCAGGTGCATTTTAAGGAAAATTTGACATATGTTTCTGATTTGCTTAAACTTAATACATCAAAACATCCCAAACTACCTTTAAGACCTATTTCGGGCTTTTATTCTCTCAGATAAGAAATCAGGTTTTTCTAAAAGCAAAGAAAATTCAGAAAGTTGAGTCTGAAATGTGGTAGCCATGAAGCTCTTGGCAGTTCTTACTTTGGAACTAATTCCTTTACGTCCCTGTGAAATATGAGTTTTATAAAGCATTCCATTTAATTTTAAAAGACCTCCTTTTTCCTTACTTGGGAGCTGTGTACTTGGCTATCACCAGACTTTGATTAGATGTTTATGTTGCACTGTAAATAAGAATACCAAGCACAAGCACTGCACTGTACTAAAAAAGAGAGGCATCAGATGGATAACCAAATTCCTCTGATTTAATCATTACACTTCGTATGCTTGTATCAAAATATTACATGTATTCCATAAACAGGTACAACTAGTATGTATCCATAAGAATTAAATTGAAAAAAAATGGAAAAGGGAGGGAAAAGGTCCAGTTATCTACATTTTGAGGCACTCTGTCCATATATCTTTATGCAAGAGATTATTGGCTAAATAGCACTGTTTGCAAAAATCTTCATAAAATATAGTGTAAAGACTTTAAAAATAATCAAAAGTGACTATGTTCTGGCTCATAATTAACACCCAACAAGTATTGAACTCCATTGAGTTGGTCTCAAAGTACAGTTAGTTAAAATGCTTCACAGGAACAGATGTCTGAAGTTTCTATAGGAACAAAATTAAAATCTTGATGGAATGTTTCCCCATAGTTTACCCATTGGCATTGCCCTGGGTCATGTCTACATCATCTTAACTTATATAATGTAACAGCCTCCTAGCAAGACCCCCCTCTCACCAATCTCTCTCCTAATGAATCTTTCCTCAATTCCACTGTCGCACTGAGTTTTCTAGCACACAAAGCTCATCTTGCTATTCCTACATTTAAAAAACCCTTAATGATTGCCAGTGTCTACTGTACTAAATCAAAACTCTCCAGATTTATATACAAGGCCTTTATAATATGCCTCCTACCTATTTGTCTATTTTTTCTTTTGATCACACCCTTCCACTCTTCTGTGGATATGGCTTATTTGTTCCCACCAAGGCTAATGTGGGATCCCCAGTGTGGTGGTGCTGGGAGGTGGGACCTAGTGGGAGGTGTTCAGGCTATGGGAATGGATTCCTCATGAATGGCTTGGTGCTGTTCTCTGAGCAGTGAGTGAGTTTTGGGACAAGCAAAAGGCCTTTGTCCTGCAGAGGGGCAGGAAATCCCCAGGAGCTCAGGCTCTTACAGAGTTACAAAGCAAAAGCCTGTTAATACAGGCAATGATGGTGGTGGGAGAGAGGAGGGTAGGGAACTCTGTTCTGCTCAAGACCTTACATAGAAACATAGCAGAGTTGGGTGCCATAGAAGGGAAGTGATAGGAATTCTGAGAAAGCTCCACCCTCAAAGTCCAGGAGTACACAGGTTAGCCTAAGACTGAGGCTGACACAGGGCAACTGAGAATCCATTGCTTTCACCACAATCCCACAAACAACAGCAGTCTATTGCCGGGAAAGGGAAAAGAGCATGGAGAGAGGCTCCCTCTGAGTAATGGCATGCAGGGATTGCAGGTCACACTATCTGAGGTTCCTGGCTATGTCACTGTTGCCTACATCAAGAAAGCCCCAGGAATAGTCAAGTACTGGAGAAAACTGCACTCTGCAGGCACTCTTCACTATAGAAATCGCACTAGCTGAGAAGTGCAGGAAAAAAAAAAAATTGAGCTCTCCAGGAATTTGCCCCTTCCTCCTGCCCTCTATTGACAAAACTTAACATTATAACAGTGGGCAAAAATGTATATTTTAAGGGTTCAAGTCTATTTTCACAAATGATACCAAAAAAGTATAAATTTGGAGCTGAGAGGCAATAAATTATTAACTGACAATAATGGTATATCTTTTTTATCTTTTTATTTTGATCTTGTCTGTGTATATTTTAAGGTAGGCTTTTTATAGATAGCATATATATAATCTGACAATCTCTGCCTTTTAATTGGGATATTTAGGTCATTTATAGTTAATGTAAGTATTGATACGGTTAGAGTTAACCCTACTATTTTGCTAGGTATTTTCTAGCAAATTGTTTTCTATAACTGTTTAGTTGTTTTTTGTTTGCTTCTTTTTTTCCTTTTTCTCCTGACTTTTTTTGGTCTGATTAAACATTTTATATGATTTATTTGTGTCAATTTAAAGATATAAACTGGATGACTACTGAAGTATTCTGTAATAATTGAATCAATAAAATGACTACAATATTCTCATACTTTACCCTTCTAAGAATGAAAATCAGAGGACTGGAGAAATGTTCCTATCTTGCACTAAAAAATCACTATTTCAAAGAAATGGTCAAAGGTTTGGATCAGTTAATTACCTGTCAGTTTGGGTCATCTAGACATATTTATTATGATCAAGATTTGGGGTTGACTGTGGCAAGCATTGCTAGAAACACTGGGACTTGTTTTCTTCAGAGAATAAAGATTGTATTTCCCATGTTCTACAAGCTCTACCTAAAGACTCCACTTTCATAATCTGGAGAAAAAAAGGAGACACAGCATCCCTAATGATTAAATTTGCATGTAATTGATTACAGCCATTACTGTGCTCAGTGTCCAGACCATACTTAACCTGGTTATTTTTTAGATGGCATGAGAAAATTACTACCAATAAATGGGATAGGGGAGATGATGCTGAACAGCAGAGCTTTTGCACCCTCTGCGACCATAAATCAAGATGATATGTTGCTAAAACAACTGTCTGAGTATGATAGAAAGCAGATTGTGGCCACCTGCCCAGAAGTTGGCTGTGGCTGGAAATCAACTTGGAAACATAACAAATCTCTAATTGAATAGTTAACTGAATAATGACTCTAATGGAGCACTATTCCCTTCAATAATGCCAATAATGAGTTTATTATCCCCTCACTCAGAAAAAACTACTGAATATTTTAATCACTATGGAACCTTCTGTCTTTAAAGGTCAGTGGCCAGGTTTGGTAGAAATCAAGGTAAAGAAATGAGTTTGGGTGTAAACTGTGATAAACACAAATATGGTAGCACATGAAATACAGTGAGACCTTTAGTAATGTTCTCTAATGACCCAAATGCCAGAGATAAAAAGGGAATTTGTCATCTCTGAGGTGTAAGATATTGGGTCTGGACAGATAACAAAACACTATCTCATCCCTATGGGGGTAGATGGACACTGTTACATAATGACTCCTGGAAGTTGATGTCTATAAAACCTTTACTACATCACCTAGGACATGATTCTGTCCACAAACCAGATCTAATCCAGAATTCACTGAGCTGTGGTGGCCTTTAGTTTCCACCTCGGTCACTAGGATAGGTGATGCATGAGAAAGGTCATTTCTGTTGAGAATGGAGAATCATAGTACACTTTAAACTATTTGGTGTGTTAGTTACTTCTTTAATCTCTACCACAGTGATACAGTGAACAAAAGATTTTTATTTCATTAATAGAATAAAATGAATACGAGACTGATGTAAACAATGGTCCCTGTGATGAGAAAATATTATGCAGATTAAAATCTGCCACTTAGATTTGGGGAAAGTTTTATTCTAAGTTATCTGCAAAATGGTTCTTCAATAGCTTTTAGAAACCTCAAAAAAGCAGTGTTAGCTATCATGTCACAATATATTCTTATAAAGTGATATTAAGCCTGAGCAATTTGGTCAACCACAAAAGAATCATTAAGATATGATGGGTGGAGAAAGGTTGAAGTAATCCTCTTCTCTGTACCTAATGGTTCTCAAAATATTGATTCTGATAAAATAGGAAGAAGATTCCATGAAACCTTTTGATATTCAAATTCTTACTTAGCATTGAAATATTTACTCTTTCAAGTAGGCTAACACTTTGGTTGATATGTTCACAAAAACTTCGTTTTATTCACTTTTTATGTTCATCATATGAACTCAGTCTGAGACTTAAACAAAGAAAATTTCTGACAGAAAAAAGTTGTCCACAACTTCAAACCACAGTGATATTATATCCTATCTGAACCATGTAATTAGGAAGTGCTTTCTTAAAATTTTGTGTACAGTACAGTTGTACAGATTTATGGGTTCACAAATTTTCTGCTAAATTAAGAATAATAAGGTAGCAAGCTTTTGGTTTTTTGTTTGGGTTTTTTTAGTAGCTTTTATAACAAAAAGCTTTTAGCAAACATATTAAGAAAATGTGGTAACTCTGAAATAATGAAATTTCTTAACTTTTTTCTAAGAATGTGACAGCAGAACTAATGCCTTCTTAAGTGATAAATAGGGACTCATCAATTATGGGATAATGTTTCTATATTTGGTGCTCTGTACAGAAAAACCAGATCATGGAGCATAATGTTATAATTTGAACAATTGTACTTATTCCCTCTCTTTTTCTCAACCTTTTGATGATGGAATTTGGATTTATAATTTTCAAAGCATTTCTATAAACTATAATGATTTATTGACTTTTAATGAAAATTCAATATATGTAGACTAATGGTTATGAAGGACTTTTACTTAGTAGTATAAGATTTATTAATCTATGGAATATATTAATCAACATAATCATCAGAAAGATTACTCCAAAATGGAAATGTCCTTGTAGCCAAAATAGTTTTAGTTCTTCCTACGCTTTATACAACTATTGGCACTTAATTTTGTATAAATAGAAACCAAATATTTATATCTGATTATGTTTAAGGTTTCAAACTTTATAAGCAGTCTCAATCTACTGTACCCTATTTCAGTAATTAACATACATTTCTGATTTAATGTAGCACAGAATAAGAGATAAATGAGAAAACAACCTTACCCATGTGTTTTCTCTGGACAAGGTAAGAGAATTATATTGCCTCCTTTCTACTTATGGTGACAATGTGGGAAGTAGGACCTGCCTAAGAAATTGATTGAAGGTAAAGAAAAAGTTTTATTTCAAAGCTCCTGCCAGTTATTTGTTTAAAGACAGTGACAGCTCTCTTCTTTGGAAAGTAACATGGGCCTGATGGATTATGTATTGGTGGCCACTGGGTATGGCCTAGTTCAACAAACTTTTTCTGTAAAAGGCCAGATTGTAAGTATTTCATTCTTTCACAAGCCATATGGTCTCTGTAGAGACTACTCATCTTTGCCACTGTAGTGCAAAAGCTACTATGAACAAATATGTGTGGCTCTCTTTCAGGAAAACTTTATGTTCACATAAAACTTTATTTACAAAAACAGGTGGTAAGCCAGATTTGGCCTGTGGGCCATATGGAAACAAGAAGATGAAGAAAGGAGAATTGAAACAGCTCTTCCTAGTAATGTAAAGCTCTATTTCTAGTGTGAATCTGGGAATCTGAGCAGGTTATATTATCACTAACAGTTAATAATTACCGTGTAAAAAGAATGGAAAAACAAGCACCACATGTACTCACCATCAAACTGTTATCAACTGATCAACATTTCAGTGTACATATAGTAGTAACATTCATCAGGTGTCGGGTAGGTGGGAGGGGGGAGGTGGGGTTGGGTACATTTGTACCTAACGGGTGCGGTGTGCACTGTCTGAGGGATGGACACACATGAAGCTCTGACTTGGGTGAGGCACAAGCAATATATATAAATTAAACATTTCTACCCCGGTAATATGCTGAATAAAAAAAAAGAAAAAAAGAAGTACTAGGTAATGATATAAGTATAATTTCATTTATTTATTTCAGGCAAGATACGACTCTTTCATAAATAATTTTATTTATAAGGCCTTATTTTAACTCCAAGACACTTCTTGAATTCAACAGGTGTTAGCAAGTGTTCTTTGACATTCTTCCAAGGTATGGTCCTAAGGAAAATTAAATGGCCTTTTAGCCACCTATATCTATACTGTAAATTTGAAAGCAAAGTTTCAGATCCTGACAGAAACAGATATTATGGGTTAGGACAAAGACAGCTAACACTGCTTATAAAGTACAAAGGATTCTCAGTTTGCTGCTACCTTAATCTTCCCAGTATAAAGTAAAGACATGAAGTACAATGCAGTGTTAAGGGTGGGGAACCGCAGCTTTGGATTCAAATTGATTGCCTTCAAAGTCCTGCTATGCCACTTGCCAGCTCAATAATTTTGAGCAAGTTTTCTGATAATTTTTAAGACCCAGTTTTCTATTTTTAAAATAGTGATAACGATAATTGTGAAGAAAAAAGTGACAGAAAATATCTAAACCACCTGGCCTATGATAAGCCCTCAATAAACACAAATTAGCTCTTATTATTATTAATCTAATCCTCATCAGCTGGGGTAAATTATATTTATCTTGCATCTGTTAGTACTACTATCCTCTTTTAAGTCAAATCTAGATAAAGGATAGTGTCTCGCTGGCATGTTTGCCAGAGGTTTTTTTTTTTTTTTTGGAAAAATTATTATGACAATGAGAATAAAAACTTAACATCACATAGATTGTAAATTTAAATTATTATGCTAAAGCTATAATACAACACAATTTATGCTAAGACTTCAGTACCACAAACGACCTCTGAAACCATGCACTGCCTTTGCAGCCTTTGTTAGCTAGCAGGGCAACAGGTATTACAGTATTATAATTTAAAAAGTATATTTTAGTAGCCACTAAAAATTTTGGGTTCCAGTACATACTGTTTAATGAAAAAACAAATAAACAAATAAAATTGTGTATCTGTGTGTGTGTAACACTAGCTGAGTGCTTACTATACTCCAGAAACGATTTGCTGGGTACTACACAGGCTAGAGAATTTTTGTTTTTGTCGTCTTGTTTCCTTCCCGTTTAAGAAAAGAAAACTGCTTAGGAGAGTAGGTATGAAATTGAAGAGGGTAAGGTGATGAGTATTCTCAGGTTGTAAAATCCCCAAATTTTCATTGCATTTGCACTGTTTGCATTTAGGCATCGACTTTTACTACCTGTAGGAAAAGTTTTGCCTTTCCCAGTCCATGCGGAGAAGGTGGACCATAAAGATGCTCAGGATAGTTGGCCCAGATGTGCCCTTCGTCTGCAAGCCCGCCTCCTGGTGCTACAAACCCCAAGTGTATAAAGGCAAAGGGGCTGGGATGGCGCGGGGCGTTGGGAGGAACGGAATCCTGCCGGGGCAGACGCCTGGCCGGGAGCGCGTCCCGCAACCCCCCCTCCGCGCCAGCCCCGCCAGGCCGGGAAGCTCCGCCCCCGCCGCTCCTCCCTCCGCCTCCTTCTCTCGGGCGGGGGCGGGCGAAGCGCGAACGCTGCGGTATTTTGTCCCGAACGGTGATCCCTCCTCCCGCGCAGGCTGCAGCTGCGGCGGCCGCCGTGGCGGTGGCGGCGGGGACGGTGGAAGGCGGTAGCTGAGGAGAGCCCCGCGCTGCCCGGCGGCGTGGAGGCCACGGGAGGCGGAAGCCGGCCGCCCTCGCGCGTGGCGGGAGCGGAGCGGGAGAGGCGGCCGCGAGCGAGCCCTGCCCGGGCCCTGGGAAGGTGGGGGAGGCGCCGCGCAGCTCCCGCCCTCCGGCCTCCGCCGCCGCCCGGCCCGCCCCGCCGTTGCCCCGGGCTCTGGCTCCGGGTCCTGCGGGCCCGGCGGCCCCGGCCGGAGAAGGAGGGCGGCGGGCGCGGCCGGAGCCGCCGGAGATGGCGGGAGGGCACTGCGGCAGCTTCGCCGCGGCGGCGGCTGGCAGCGGCGAGATCGTCCAGCTGAACGTGGGGGGCACCAGGTGAGCCGGCGGGGAGAAGGCTCGGGGCTGGGGTGCCACGGGCGGCCTCCAGCTGGGCGGCAGGGACCCGGCGGCGCGGGAACCGGGGCGGGCGTGGGAGCCCAGCCGGGTGGGGACAGCGAAGGGCCCTCGCGGCGGGAAGAACGCAGGGCGGGTCTCGAGCCGGTGCAGGGTCTGCCCCGGGAGGAGGCAGAGGGGCCTCCTGGAGTTGGCGAGAGCCAGGCCCCTGTGGCCGCCTTGCAGCCTTCCTAGAACGCCGGCCTCTGTCCCTCCCGTTTCTAAGGTAGCAGGCTAAGAGGAACGTTTAGAGCCTGACCTGATCTGAGAGTGTATTTGAGGAATTTATTTTCTAGAAGCCGGGCCTTGTGGTTTGGCTGTTGCGGAGGAACCTGCCTCCCTTTCTCTTGGGTCAACAGGGTGTCGGTTGGCTTCGGCAGGAAAGTACAGCATTCTGCTCCATGCCTAATTCGGGGATTTGTCATTGGAAGAATTTCGGGGATGGGAGTGCAGCAGATTTGCAGTACATTGTTATGTATTTTAAGAATTTCTAGGTGCCTGGGTTTGACAGATCTGTTCAGCTTTTAGGGCAGTGTGTCCAGAAACTGCAGTTGGAACAGTTGGTTCTAAGAAGCTTTGGATATTGGCACAGCATGGCGCACTCGGAGTAAACAGACTGAAAGCGCTTCTCTGTCTATCTTCTCTCTGGCCTTCTGTGCCTATTATTAAGCTTTTTGGGGGGAAAATAGTAGTTTTTGTGGATTTCCTGTAACTTATGAGTCACTCCATTCAGAAAAGGGAGTTTGCCACCTCTGTTCGAAACAAGGGGTAGTTGAGTTTTAGGCTTGGTTAGGAGTTAAACGATGAAGTGCTCTGGAACATAGTGTTTTTGCTGTGCTTGAGAACGTGAACGATTTTCAACCAGTATTCTAACCAATATTTTTAAAAATGAAAAATGGCAACTCTGAACCATAGTGATAAAAAATGTATATCTTGATGCTTTAATCCTAAACATTTAATAGCTTTCTAAGTGTACTAGAGAATGCAACACAAGAACTAGTAACACTTTGTTCTTTCTCAGCTCTTCCTTTTTCCTCTTACCCCAAAGCAAAACTTTTGAGAATTGCAGTATTTTTTCAATTATAATAGATACCAATCTTATGTAGAAGATTTGTGTCTTCTAATGTAAGAAATGGAGTTTTCCCTAAAATCATGTGAAAATATTGCAGGTGTGGTTAATTTATGGGTGCAAAACTGGAATACCCTGTAATAGTAGGCCTTCAATGTGTGTTAATACTGACGAGTAGCAGTATTATCATTTAAAATCCCTACAGTGGTTTCCAATTGCTATTGATTGTTGATATATTTCTTTTCACACATTCAGAAGGACATATAGTATTATAATAAAAATTAAACAGTATTGTTATTTACCATGTATTGAAAATGGATTGCTTTATGCTGAGTGAAGTCTTGTTAATGACTGCAGAATTCAGTTTAAAATTTTAAATTGTGTAAGGCAGTTATAGCACTGTAACCTTTTACCTTGTGTTTGTGTTATTTCTGGAACTCGATTTTATCAGGCTCTAAATTTTTCTAAGTGATTTAGCAAAGAATACAAAATAAGATAATATATCACTGGTTTTAACAATTTAGAAGACAGGTGAAAGTTGTTAGGAATGAAACAGTTAAAAAAATCAAACTTTAAAAATGTTAGGATAAAATATTTTATAAAATAAGTAGTAATGATACGGCCTGTGGAAAACAGCATCTGACTGTAGGTGTTCTAAGAATATTTTCTAGATTTGCTTTGAATCGTACACTTGTGCAGCATTTCCTCTACATCTTATACAAAACAGAGAGTAATACAGTCACTTAAGTCATTATAAGAGAAAAACCATCCTCATGTGATTGTTATCGAAGTTAAGGAATTGCCACCTGTGGCATAGAATTGACGCTCTGAAGTGATAGAGCCAAACTCAAAAGGAAAATCATGGTAAGAGAAAAAGAATCCTCATGTGATTGTTATCGAAGTTGAGGAATTGCCACCTGTGGCATAGAATTGACGCTCTGAAGTAATAGAGCCAAACTCAAAAGGAAAGTTTATTGGGAGCAGAGAAATGTATGCTATAAATAAGGTCTTCCCCCCCCCCAAGAGAAGAGAGAAATGAAAATAGATGTACTCAAAGGAATAATAGAAATGACTAATTTTTATGATTCATTTAATACTTGTGGGCGATCTAGGAAGTAGAGAAGATGAGGTTTCATTTAGAATTGTTAATATTGGTTATTTATTAAAAAAAAGTAACGAAGTGAAAGAAACCAAATATGACTCAATTTGTGATTAATTCTGTTATGGATAAGTATGATTTTAGGTCTTATTAGATAGGGCCAGGACCAGGCAGTGGGGACTCATGGACACAAAGAGCTTTGGAGTCAGGCAGATGTTTTCAGTTCTCAGCCTTCACCTCTAACTAGCTCAGCAACCTTGAACAAATTATTTTCTGGTGGTTAGTTGAGTAAAGTGATAGTAATAGCACCAACCTTACAGGATTGATACAGGAATTTGAAGTAATAAATGTGAAATGCAAGGGCTAGTGACATCAGTAGTTACATTGCGGAATAAATGATTTTGATTAGATTGCTTCCAAGTTAATTTAGTAGGATGCGAGTAGCATAGATTGTAACTGGATATGCTAATTTCTTTAGTAATTCTTTTGCTGAGATCAGATTGCACGTGACCCTATTCTTGGCACACTATGGGTATGAAAGTAAAAAGACAGAAAAGGGTTTCATATATATTTCAAATAATTATGCTCATCATATGTAATTTTAAATGTCTTAGTTTTTATATTTAAAACCAGTTTTAGGGCTTGGTGTTTAAAAAAAAAAATTGGTGGGGATGAGGGCCCAATATCTTTGCCTAGAAATTCCATATTGCCAAACCCACCCCAAAATACTGATTGAAACTGATAGTATGACTTTAAGTAGACCTGCTTAATTTTCTAAGTAGCACATAATTTGAATTATTTTGAAAACAATTTGCTGAATAAGCAGTGACCATGAAAGGTCACAAATTGTAAGCTATCCCGGTTTGGAATTAATTTGATGGCCTCCAAAACAAAGTAAATCTTTGTTGCAGTGGATCCTTCAATCCTTTAGTTTACCATTGACTGGATTTGCTTTGATTCATTTGACCAAGTCAGTTTCCTGTGACTGATGGTAATCTACATACCTCTCATTTTTTCTTAAGGAGTCTGCTAAGGAATACATTTAAGAATATGTACAGTGTTTTTTAGAATAAACTGTTGGGCTCCTTTCTTAATCATATTAATGGGCATAGGAATTGCTTAAAAACAGACTGTCCATAATGTATGAAATTAGTTAGCAGTTCACGTCTATGTACTCTCTAAAGTACCCCTGACATTAGTGTACATATAAGTATGTCTCTAGTAAATTATTTTACTGTCTTTCCTTTAGTAGTCAATGAGAATACTTTCCTTATAGATTGTAAGGTTGTAGGTAGGTAGGAGGAAGCAGAGATAATCTTTTCTAATTGGAAAGCACATTTTGATGATAGAAAATTGCTGTTAGAGACGGAAAATAAAGCTGTAACAAGCACTTGATGGCACAGTGCATACACTTTCTGCTGCCACACTGAGACTGGTACTTCTAAATGGGTTGTAAAGAGGGCAGTTTAGTGACATCTGTTTGTGGACACTAACTTGCTCTGGAAATGCTCTGTTGTAACTATGAAAGGCCCACAGTTTGTGCAAAAGAACCACTGTCTTATACAAAACATTTAACTGATAGTATAGAATGTGCTTCTGGTTATCACAGCTCAATTTCAGCATTTACTGAGTACATGCTAAGTGCCGAGCACAATGCTTGTGGTTACATGTGTTCCTCCCCCTTTTAAGAAAATATATGTATATATATTTACTATTGTATGTAAAACACATTCCTGAACGTGAGTTTGAAAGGTGGATGTACAGGCATTTAAGGGATAATCCATTGATCAAGAAATATAAAATATTATGAGTCATTGTTGCCTCAGGTGCTTGGGTAGACTTGGAAAGTTGAGAGATGAGTGGGACCTCAACACTACTGTGTATAAGCCTTGATGATCACAATTCTCAACCTGGCCTGCCATCCACTATTGTTTGATATCCCATTTGGAAATGGTATGCATTTTGAGGTTTGATATGCTGAGAAAGTAAGCAATTTCCGCTTTTCTGATAATTCCAGGCTGCTGATTGAGGTGGTGGCAGACAATAAATAGAGAGGTGATGCAGTATTTACCTGCACAGACTGGGGAACACCCCTAAGCCATTTTGACTGAAGCCGATAGAGAGCATGAATTGTTTGGGGCGATATTAAGAAGTACTGTCTTACTAGAAGGGAAAAACAAAGTTTATGTTGGAGAAATGAAATGGGACCTGAAGATAATTTTGAATGTTATGCTGAGAAGTTGAGACTTGGTGTGATGGGCTAATTGTTGATTCTTTGGCAGATTAGCTTATTGGAAAGTAGTGTTTTAAAAAGCATTATATGTAGAGAATTAATTGTTTGATTTTATTGAGAGCACCTCGAATAATCTTAACTCTTGAATTGAAAGTAGCAAAAATTACAAAGATTAAAGGTAATGAATATATCGACATAGCTATAACTATAAAACAGCTTGTAAATCATTAGTCAGCATATAAAAACAAGTTAATATTGAAATTTTGAATCATGTTCTCATTTCTAATATCATAATTTTCAATTGCAGATTTAGTACCTCAAGACAAACTCTTATGTGGATTCCAGATTCTTTTTTTTCCAGGTATTTCATATAATTTTTAGTATATTTTAATACATTTGCTTATTAACCAAAGTATAATAATTTTCCATATAAGTTAAATTAATATTTTTATCTTTGAATAAAAAATGTTAACTCTTAGAATTTTTCTTTTGTTTTAGATGACTCACTTGTAGTGGTCTTTGACATTTTTAAAGAATTAGGACATTTATTTATTATTCACATTTTAAAAACTAACTCTAGATTATTGTTAATAACTTCTAGTTTGCTGAGTGGAAGAATTTCAACACTTCGAGATGAAACTGGTGCTGTGAGTATAATAATGCTGATGATATATGTTTCTAAATTAGATAAATTAATATTTATAATGGTTGGTCCTAAAATATAGTTACTCTAAGAAGATAGAAAAGTTAATATTTTAACCACTAAATGAAAGTGGCATAGCTTTACTTCTTGTCATATATAGTGTTTTTATAATTATAGAAAAGAGCCCTAAACGGGGACTACAATATAGCAATTTAAATATTCATGATTAGAGAGATTGCAGGATATGAACTTACATTGGCAATAGGGAAATCAATAATTATGTTAATAATTAAAACTTTAAATAGATGTAAGCATTAAAATATTTTGATATTAGAATGGTAAGAGGTTGCAAATTAGTAAAGTCCTACAATTGTTGATTTGGAGAATAACCTTATGGACTTGTATAGCAGTGGTGCAGTGAGAGATGTAAAGTACTATGAAGTTTCAGTGTAAAAATTGCTTTATGCACTTAGAGGCAACAAAGTGATCCATGGTGTTTATTTGCTGTGGTGAAATTTGCAGGTGAAATGAGACAGCAAAGGCAGATATGTCCATATGAGATCTTATCAGTAGTAAGATCTCCATAAATTTGTGGTGTTTCTTCAATTTTTGAGTGGCTCTAATAAACACAAGAGAAGAATTTATGAAGCTTAGAAGAACTTCATGGATTGTTTTTACATAGTTGATAATAACATAAAGAGTTTCATTATTGGCTTCCATTTCCTTTTCTAATTGACTTACATAAGCTTTAAAAAGCATTCAATTTTGTGATTAGAACTTTTGTAATTGATTCAAAATATAATGTTAGTATACATTCCCATAAAAAGTTATCAGTTATGTATTTCACATTTTTAAGCATTTTGTTTTCCCCTTGTGTATTCTGTGGTGCTGTATTTGTTATTTATTTATTTATTTTTTATTTATTTGTTTATTTGAGACAGGGTCTTGCTCTGTCGGTCAGGCTAGAGTACAGAGGGGTGATCATAGCTCACTGCAGCCTTGAACTCTTAGGCTCTAAAGCAATCGTCCTGCCTCAGCCTCCTGAGTAGCTGGGACTGTAGGAGCACGCCACCACACCTGGCTCATTTTAAAAATTTTTTTGTTGAGACAGAGTCTTGCTATATTGCCCAGGCTGATCTCTAACTCCTGGCCTCGAATGATCATCCCTCTTTGGTCTCCCAGAGCTCTGGGATTATAGGCGTGAACCACCTCACCTAACCTGTATTTGTTATTTCAAAAAACCTTGTTGTTGTTGTTGTTACCCCTACCCTGCCCTCAAGGAAATTGAAATTAGTAAAAATGTAAATGTAAAAGTCTTATGAGAATAATATTCTTTTCCAATTTTGACAGCAGTGTGCAGTATTTACTTTTTTTGATTAACCCTTTGTACATTATAAAAGTACATTGTTGTTTTAATGATTCACATATGAATCACAAATACTATAAGTCACAATCACTATCACCAGTAATTAATGATGTGACAATATAAGAAAGTACTTTTTATTCATAATATTTTCAAAATATTTATTGAATTTTAGAATATGTCAGATAAAAATGTTCTCAGGTGTCACTTTCACCAAAGATAGCAATAAATAGAAATGAGAAAACTGACTTATTATATAACATTTCCACTGTATATTAAAATACCAATTTAACAATAACTTTGTGGGAGGAAAAACACTATCACACTAAATGCGCAGTTATAACTGCATTCTGATTTTAGAAACATTAAGGTTTAACAGTGGAATCAAGGAAAGATGGTGTTTAATTTAAATAATTCAGTCTTCGTTCCTTGTTAGTGTTACAGATACTAAAGTTAGAAGTTTAATTTGTAATTAGAAAATAAAACAGTTCTTCATTTGCAGATATTTATTGATAGAGATCCGGCAGCATTTGCACCCATTTTAAATTTTCTTCGGACAAAAGAACTAGACTTAAGGTAAGAAATGCATTCTTTTCAAAGTAAGTTCTTACTGATAGGTATGTGTTTTTATATATTTTATTAAGAAAAAGTTTTTCTTTGCCTACGACTATCTTTCTCAGACTTAAATTCTCACAGATACAATGTAGCCACCATTATCTCTTCCTTCGGAGTACCCCAACAGCTTCTTAAACCATTTTCCCTGCCTTCGTTCCTCCATCCCTCTGGTTCATTTTTCACATTGCAACCAAAAATTATCTTCTAAAAATGTAAATCTGAGCAGGGTACTACTGTGCTTAAAACCTTTATTTAACGTGTTATTGGACTAATAGTTAGGATTTTGGACTTGATCTTGTTTCTCTGTCATCTGGCCCCTGCTTAATTTCTCTTCAACACTTACAACCCTTTTTGGTTTCAGCTTTAGCCTGATGACTTCCAGTGATCTATACTGTCTACCTAGTGCAGGTATTCATAGTTTCCCATACTGTCATTACCACAACATTTGTTACTCTTACTCCTTCCTTTTTTAGCAGTCTGTCTTTCATTAGACTTTAAATTCCCAAAGGGCCAGCACTGTGCTTGACTCATAGTGAGAATTCATTACATGATTTTTTTTGAGGACAAATGAATGATCATCTAAACTATTTCTTTAATTTTGCCATCTTGATTATAGTCTGGATTCCTATCAAGAAGCTCTAATTTGTATTTTATTGGTCTTTTATTTCATGTATTCCCAATAAACTTTCATTAAGGATCTATTAATATTTTTTTAGATGTAGTTTGAAAATCCAGTTGTTTATTTTAGCTGCTGCTTTATACTATATGACTTTTGGCTTGTATTTACTAGAAGGTGAGTTCTCGACAGCAAGATTTTTGTCTGGTTTGTTCCTTGTTGTTGTGTTAAAACACTGCATATAATAACATGATATTTATTGAATAAATAAAAGAGTTTGTTGGGGCTTTTTATGTGTTCTTCGGGTTGGGTTGGTTAGAGGGTGAGAAGTACATTGTTACATTATTAATTATTTCTTGAATAACATTATTTTGACCCATCCCATTTGATTCAAGAAGCCTAAGCTTACTTCTAGCGTCCTTACAACTAATCTACAACCATTTCACCAGTGAAAGGCAGAATTAGTTTAAATACCTATTTACTGACTGCTTTTCTTACAGATTACTGCCTTCTTTCACTTAAGGAGGTTTAGCAAATTTAAGTTCTCACAGTGATACCTTCTAAAAGAAGATGGGAAGAAATTTAAAAAAACAAAACACCAAAAAACTGTGTTCTGATCCTGTTCCTTGCATAAAATTCCTCTGTTGTCCTTATATTTTATTATAATTACCATATTTGTTTGCCTGTCCTCCCCAGGAGACTGGAGCTTCTCAACAACTATTGTGTATTTGTGTCCTGAGCCACCTTATAATTGCTAGTACTGCTCTACTGTTAATAAAAATAATTTTGAAATAAGATAGTTTTAAGCATTCTTATATTAAACAAATCATAACCAGTTTTGCAGATGAAAACAATGTAATGTTGCAATTGCATGTGTTTATTAAGGCCAGGGAATATTTTTAAAGTAAGAAGAAATTACGACTGAAACCTAAAATGAACCATTAGCATTGTAAACTCTGAAGCTTCTCTTCTTTTTATTTTCCAATTACTTAACTATACTACTGTGTAGTAGCATCATCTTCATCTGGATAGCATAGCCCTTCCTAAAACTGTTTTTTCCCTATTTATTCAGCAATATTTATTGTATAACTATTATAGATATTATATATACTATGCTAGGCACTGTGTGAGGTATACAAAAACAGATCAGAAGTAGATCATGTTTCAGGGAGCTCACAGTATGATTGAGGAAGTTAAAATATGTATAGAAATAATTGCGATAAAGTAAAAGCAATTAATACCATAAATGAGTGGTTTCCACTCTGTTGTTTACCTTATCAGATACTTATAGATAATTTATTTGTACTGGCCTTATAGAGCCCTCATCTCTCATTTAATCATTTCATCTATGTTTGAATGGTTTTTAAGTAGGTAACAAAACATTTTTGTTCACATGAAGTTTTTATTTAGACTTTTTTAAATGATTAAGACTTTTAAAATAATATTAGGAGAGAAGTGAAGTTTTAAAGCCTTATGACTTTGTACTAGTACTTTTCCTAGTACTAAGAGTACTTAATACCTGGTCTCTTTCCTTTTGCTTCAGATGATAATATAGGTTTCCATTGTGAGAGAATTTACATCATTTTTTTTTTCTTTTAGGGGAGTGAGTATTAATGTTCTCAGGCATGAAGCAGAATTTTATGGAATCACTCCATTAGGTATGTGGTCTTCTCTTAATATTTATTTTATGATTTGATCCTTTGTATACTAAACTTGCCCAAATGAAATGCGTTTTGTATCACATCCTAGTTTTTGATGGAATAGTTCAGTGCTTAGTTTTTGTGGATTTTCATAGTAAAAAGATGTTGTCAACTCTGACATTTTCCTTTTCTTTCCTTATCCTTTTAACTAGAGAAAATAAAAATGGAGTACTGTTTTTCTGTTTGCATGTACTCTTGACAAGTTTGCTTTGAAATGTTTTTAGTAAGAAGGCTTCTCTTATGTGAAGAATTGGAGCGTTCATCTTGTGGCAGTGTTCTTTTTCATGGTTACTTGCCTCCACCAGGTATTTCTGCTTTATTTAGTCTTTTTAAAAATTGTTTATCATTAAGCACATACAAACTTTTTAAATAGGAAAAACTATTCCTTGGATATTGAGTTTCTTGTCTATTAATCTACTAGAAATGGTAAGAACTTTAATTTTTGCAGAAATTAAGTCATACTATATATTAAAATAGGGGTTTGGCAAACTTTTTCTGTAAAGAGCCAGATAGGTTTTATGAACCAGAAGATCTCTGTGGCAACTACTAAACTCTGCCATATACACTACAAAAACAAATGGGTGTTACTATGTCCACTACAACTTTATTAACATAAATAGCCATTGGGCTGGATTTTTAATAGCCTGTAGTTTGCTGACTCCTTTGTTAGAGCTCTAGTTGTCAAACTCCTTTTTGCAGAACTGGAGGAGCTCTATAGAGGTCAGTCAGTGTCATCTCAGCCACACTTCAGTTAGTTAGAAAAGTCCCACCTTTATCTGTGGTACAGTGTGCTTCTTACCAAAACTTCATTTTTAAAAAGGATCCCCTGTCAAATAAAAGATGTTTGAAAGTATGGGGTAATTCAGTTGTACAGCTGTTAAATTAGTACATAGTACTTAATACATAGTAACTAATATAAATGTAAAGACTGGCTGACAGATTGAGTGAGTTAATGATCTATTGATTCAGTGACTTAGAGCTAGGTCAAAATGGAGCATAATATGATAAGTCTTAATCTTATTTATTATAAATAATATGACAAATACCAGAAATCTGTTGAATTTTTTTGTATTTTTATTTTTTATTGTAATTAAATTATTTGCAATAAATTGCTATATTGGAAGGTGTACTTGAGCTATAATGAAATTCACAGTTTATGTTTCTTGGTTACAATGTGATATTTTTAGTTTTTGGAAGGTGAACTTAGAAACAAATTTGTCATCTCCTCTTTGTAGGTATTCCTAGTCGTAAAATAAACAACACAGCTAGATCTTCTGCTGATTCTAGGAATGGACTGAATTCTACAGAAGGTGAAGCCCGGGGAAATGGTACACAGCCTGTTCTCTCTGGAACTGGGGAAGAGACTGTTAGGCTAGGTAAGCAAGATTACATACAAAGAAACAGAAAATTATGTATGCTTGTAGTTCTAGATGATACTAAGTAATTACTTTTAAAGATGCAATTTTTGCCTTATCCCTTTTTTATCCAGATTTATCTTGGAAAGTCACATTTAACATGTAATTTTTATTTAAAATGTTATATGATCTTCTGTTTGTTCAGAATCTTTAGTACAGGGATTGACAAACTTTATCTGTTAAGGGCCAGATAGTACATATCTTAGGCTTTGTGGTCCATGTGATCTCTGTTGGAGCAACTCAGCTTTGCCATTTTAGCATTAGGACATATTTAATGGACAATGGGTAAACAAATGAGCCTGGCTGTGTTCCAGCAAAACTATTAGCCAAAACAGGCAAAAGGCTGGAATTGACCTGTAGACCATAATTTGCCAACCCCTGTTTTAGAATGTAAAATATTTCTTTTCTTTTTTTAAAATCAACAGGATTTCCTGTGGATCCACGAAAGGTGCTAATAGTAGCTGGCCATCACAACTGGATTGTAGCTGCATATGCCCATTTTGCTGTATGTTACAGGTACTGTATAATATTAAATAGTAGTGGTTTGCTTTTTATTTTAGGGGGTAGTTTTTTAATAATTGTGATTTTGTATTTTTAGATTGAAAAGCTGTTCTTTTAGTCATCAGTTTTTTCCCTGCATATTTTACCCACTTCGGTAATACCTGATTAAAACTTAGTTTGCTTTTCATTTTCACAGCTAATTTGGTAAATATTACTGGTAGCCTTAGTATGTCTTAAATATTTCCCAGACAGTATGAACGGTGTTGTAGTTGAAATGTTACTCTTTCTTGTGTATATCTATCTTCTGAGTCTGTAGTATTAAATGAGTTTAGACAGGATTATTGAAGTGAGTCCCATGATTTTCTGTTGTTGTATTCTACAGCAGGGGAAGGTAAGACCTATGTTGATCATAGAGCTATCACGTTGTTGGGAGTGAGGTGCCAAAGCAGGACAGTTGGGGACACAAGTAGCATAGTTTAATATCTGTAATGTATGAGACTTCCACAGAAGTAGTTTGGTTTTACTAATAATTCTTGCATTCTCAGAGACTGAAAAGGAATGAAGGGTAGTGTAAACTGGTGATTTTTTTTAAATTGGGGAAAGGGTAGGACTCTTGGTTCAAAATCACTATATGCAATGAGAAATGTTGACAGAGAATGGCTTAGAAGCAAGAAAATGGTTGGAATATATTAGCTTAGATTATGATTCCATGTAATTGCTGAAAAATAAAAGATATATACATTTTTTGTCACTATTTGAGTTTGGTTAAGACAAAATAGCCACAGTTTAAAAATATTTAAAATATCTTCTAAAATTTACATGCACCTTTTAAAGAATTTCATATGTATTGAAAAAAATCTTTTAAGCAGAAGTCAGAAGTCAAAAGATATTTATTAAATAGTCTACTTTTCATAACCATTAAAACAGTAAATTTTTTTTTCCCTTTTTTTGTTTTTATTTCAGCTTATTATGGGGGTACAAAAGTTCAGGTTATACATATTGCCCATGCCCCTTTCATCCCCCCAAGTCTGAGCTTCAAGCGTGTTCATTCCCCAGACAGTGCACATTGCACTCATCATGTAGGTATACACCCATCCCCTCCCCCCACCCCCCACTTCTGTCCAATACCCAAAAAAATCTTTATGAAAGATTTGCCATATCTGGTAAGAGCCTTTTATGTCAGTATTCTCAGGTTTATATTTTCATCATAGTAATGATTAGGTGTAGACTTTCCATTTTGAGTGTTGCATGGATTTTTAATTTTAATTATTAAGTAACATGGAAATGATTTTTTGGTTGATTTCTTTGGGGATGACTTAAATGAAATAAGACTAATTTGGTAAAGGAATTTTTTTAGGAGTATTGTTTTGAACTTACAGTCTTATGGATCTAAGTTGAGAAGAGTTTTAGACTTCTTTGTTTAAATATTATGTACATATTTTTATTGGTAAGGTGTTCCAGAGGAGTTGTGAAGTGATTATAAGTGATTGAGGTATAACAGTATAACTTGCCTTTTGTGACTGTACAGCAGTGCTAAAGGTTGCTGCTTGCCAGAGACAGAGACACCCCAGTATTAACACAAAATTTTACTCTGTGACAAATGCAAAAAGCATGATGCAGTTACATTTTCCATTCTTTTTGTTTGCTTTTGACCATGATCTTTCTTTGCTTTCACTGAGTGTCAGTGATGTCAGAGCAGTACACCCATGCATAGTGACGAAGGAAAAGAATCGAGGACATACTGGATTTCCTCAAATATAGTTAAATCATTTAACACACTGGCAATGAAAAAATTTCAAAAGAATGAAAAATATTCAGACTATTTTAAAAGTATAATTTTTTCTACCAGTTGTTTTTCCTCAAGTTTTTAAATCAGTAAGTTTTAAAAACTTTAAAGAAAAAGAGTAGTGCACTGAATACCTATATGTTCTCTTCACCTGGATTCACTAATTTTCTATATTGTCAAGCTTTACTTTTGTGCCCCTTTTTCTTACTGAGTTTATGACAGTGTTACTTATATTTAAGAAAAGTAGTTACGTAAATTACTGCTCTGTTGGAGCTTATATTCCACTTCAGATGTTTAATCCATGTGGAATTTACTTTTTGTATATAGTGTGAGATTTAATAATTTATTTTCCCCTAAGTGGGTAATAATGTTCTGACAATTGATTACATAAATCATCCTTTCTCACTGAATTTGAAATCTCCCTTTGTCTTGTTTTAGGTTTATGTAAATATTAATACTTGGATCTGTTCTTGAAGTCATGTCCTTATGTCATATTTGTTTATTCCCATACAATTTGAGGTATAGTATTTTTATAGGAAGTTTCAAACTCATAGGACATATCCTACTATATTTCTTTGAGGTCTTAATGCAGAAAGTAACTATATTCTTTGCACACCTGTCTTAACGTAGCATGTTGGTTCACTAGGCAGCAGTAAGGAGATGGAGTACTAACATAATCAGAGCGCATTCTTCCTTGTTTTACATATTTTAAATCTTGTATTACTTTTATGGAAAATTATAGAACAAATGTTTTTTCTTTGTGCTTAATTTAAAAACCGAAGTAAATTTATATATTTTAAATTCTGTAATTGTTATGTTCACTCTTAATAGTCTATTCTGGTTCTTTCACCCCTTTTTAGCATCTCTTTATTTTATAATACCCTAATTGCTGTAGAGAAAAACAACTTAGAAGTATGATCTCTGTAAAAGATGAGATTACATATAGTTTTATTATTTTTATATTCCTAAATTAATGATCACAAGATCACATCATTCACCTCAGTAAATCACTTCAACATCTCTTCACTGAATGCTATCGTGAACCTAGCATATGTCTGCATCCACAGAGCAGCATGTTGTCATTATTCTTGAAGTGCTGGCAATCCCTGTTTTGTGCCAAGTCTGACAGTCCCTAAAAGCATCTACATTTCATTTTTCAATGTTGTCAAATTTTAGAGTTTATTGGATAATTATTTCCATTTGTTTCTCTTAACATATGAATCCCATCTGGTGGCTGAAGAGGGTAATTACAGACCTTATAGTGCTTAGAAAAAATTGATATATTTTTCTTTGTATTGCTGTCTTTATTGCTTTGAAGTTTAAGGAAATCATTAATTATTAAAATTATTAAGAAGGCTGAATTGTCTGTTTTTTGAATTATAGTTGTATTACCTTAGCATACATGTTTTAATGTAAATGAAGCTTATGTATTTTCACTTAGGTCCTTAGGTGACCATCATTTATGAATACTGAAGTTTGATTTTTGCAATGAGTGTGTGCAGTAGTTTGTAAAAGAACACTTTTTTCCTTCATATTCTATTTGTTCCCTTTAGGTAGGACAAAGAGAAGCTATACAGTTTTGTTTGCATCATTTAGTTTAAAATGTTTTATAATTCATCTCATTTGTTATCATGATTACACAACTGTTTAGGTTCTAAATGTATGAAGGTTTGCTACATAATCACATAAAAAATGTCTTAAAGACAAATTCAGATAGGCCAGAAAAAATTGTTGACAGGTATTTATCAGAGAAATTAAATATTAAAGAATACATTAGCCTTTACACGTGGATAATCAATAGTCCCATAAAGTTTTGCACTTAGACCTTTAAAAACCAAAGTCCTCAGAGAAGGGTTTTCAAAGCATCACTCTTCATTTGTATCAACGTTCTGAGATACTAGAGTGCATGTGGTACACTCCCTTATCTTAGTTTGCCTTGATAGACATCATTTGAAGTGCAAAAAATAACACATTCAGTGTATGTCATTTCACTTAGTAATAACTGAAAAACTGATTAATAACTGAAAGGAATAACAATACTTCTAAAATTCTGATTTTTGTCCACTATTCCTACCCATAGAAAATGACAGCACTTTTTTGTGGAGAAATGTGAAAGATAAAACCATCTTCCATGTTTTTTTTATGTTTTTAAAGTTTTTTAAAATTTGGAGGATTTTCCTAAATTATTCTTTGGAGAAATATAGAACTCTAGTCTGTTTTCAAGTGGTTATATATCCTATGTATGTAAATACAAGGTACCTCAAGGATAATATTGTGGCTTTGTAGATGATATATGTCAACATTTTATATTTAATAAATAGAAAAGTGGGTGGATACCTGTGGTTACTTTTTCTTGATACATTGATTTGTATTCTGTGCGCTTAATTACTGTTGAGTCTACCATATGCGTCTGTTCTTAACAGAATCAAAGAATCTTCAGGATGGCAACAAGTGTTTACAAGCCCATATTTGGATTGGACTATTGAACGAGTAGCTTTAAATGCAAAAGTGGTTGGAGGTCCACATGGAGACAAAGACAAAATGGTTGCTGTGGCCTCAGAAAGCAGTATCATCTTGTGGAGTATTCAAGACGGAGGCAGTGGAAGTGAAATTGGTAGGATGAATCTTGTTCATGTTGCATTTTGCTGGTATATACAATATTTTGAAGTTTATGAAAGAGATTGACCTTAAATATGAAAACTAACCTGGCCTATTCATTAGTTAGCTGGAGCTGCCATACCTTTTCTCCAGGGTCCAGTAATAATGGACTACTCAGTGTAAGAGGAATGATCTGAAAATGAGGGGGCAAATGGATGTTTTAGAAAAGAGAGAAGTATCTTTTCATCCATTTGCTCCATCTGAAACCTGGCTGGTCTGGAAGAATGTTGCTTTTCCTTAATCCCACTCAGCAGTGGCTGTTTTTCTCTCTACCCTCTTTACTCCACTTTTGCTCCTCATTGTTGCTGCTTCTAGACCAGAAATTCTCAAACTCTTTGGTGTCAGACTCTTAATGCTCTTAAAGAGTTGAATAGGACAGGAAAGAGTGATTGTGTAGGTTATTATCTATCAGTATTTACCATATTAGAAATTCACGTTGAAATTTTATAAATGTTTATTAAAATAACTATAATCATTTCCTGCTAGCATAACATTTTTAATGAAAAATAACTATTTTACAAAAAATTTGTGAGAAGGGTGGCATTGGTTTACAGTTTTGTAAATCTTTAATGTCTTTTTGAATTCTAATATCTATTTCTGCGTTTATGCTGCTGTGGGATACATTTTGATTGAGCTATATGAAGAAAATTTGATCTTACGCAGATATGTAATTGGAGAAAACATGTTTTTATAGTCTTTTCAGGTAGTTGTGAATATTATTCTTTGATCTGTATCAAAATTCTGAAATCACATCTGTGAACTTTTCATACTCTGTTAAAATATGTCGCTCTGTTTTATACTTTGAATAGATCTTTATCCATTCTTTTTAATATCATGCATCGGTCATTTGGAAAGTCTTGGTTTACTGAGTTATGTAGATCTTCCAAATGTTGATACATTTCGTTGTATAATATGAAAAAAATTACATTTATTAGTATTATCACCGATCATGTATCGGAACTCTATGGATTGGGAAGTTGTTGTACTCTCTGTGACAAATAAAGAGTTTCCCAAAGTGCTAATTTTCACTTGAAACTTTGAATTTTTATCATTGGCAACAAATATCACTTAGTTGCTTTCCTTGAAATAACAGCCTTGCTTTGTTTATTTTTGAGGAAAGTGCTGCCACATACCCAAATCTCAAGTCCTCTGCTACCTATTGTCCAATACATTAAAACATTGCCTCCTGTATTTTGTTCCTTTTTTTATTGTTGTTTTAAAGTGGGGAATAATCTGATATCATTTATTCCATCATGGTTGGCAGCAGAAGTCCTCCCTGACAACTTTAGAAAAGAAAATTTAAGATTTTTGAAATTATAATATTCCAGTAATTATACAGAAAGGAAACCAGTTGTGATTTTTTTTTTTCCTTTTTCAAGTTGCTGTTTGTAACATACCAATAAGTGAAGGAGATTTTATTCCTTACTTTGTTTATGTGATAGGTAGCTTATGTGATATGTAGCTGTTTTATGAGATGGTACAATAGTAATTTCTTTACTCCCTGTAGATGAAACTGTTTGTTGTTACTAATGTTTTTCAGAACTTGACAATACTATCAAAGAAAATTGTTAGGGCTAACTGTATCCATGATAGAGCTCTCCCAGAGGCTGAACTCCCTTCATTATAACTTACATAAGACATGGTTACTAGATTGCTGCTATGAGCCATTTTTTTTACTGCGAGAGGGCCCCTTAAGACAGGAACTTGTCATTACTTATATTCTTGCCTTCCCTGTGGATAGTGGTCAGGATTGTTGAGCCTAAGCAGGAGTGGCACTTGAAATTTCGTGAGACCATTCAGAGTGTCTTTCTTGATTTCCCAGAACCTTATCCTTCTCTAGAGTAATCATTGTTAGTTGATTTTCCTGTTTTCATTTCTGCCTTTCATGTAGCCCGTAATACTGAATATAGTTGGCTTCACATGTTCTCTAAGATTGTCATCAAAGTTAAAGTAATATTATGTAAGAATCCCTAAAATTATACACAGTAAAATGGAGACTTTCTGCTTTGAAATGGCAGGTTTATTTCTTAATTCTGGGCAAAGGGCTTAGCTTTTTTTGTATGTTGTGTTTTATTTTGCTCTGGCTTTTTTGTTGACAGGTTGCACCGAGATGGTGTATGTCATGTGTGTGTTTATACAAATATGTATTTGTACATATAATTAAAACATATACATAGAAGACATTTCTAACAATACTTACCAGGTCTTTTGTTTCTGATTCCTTTTGTCCAGTATGTATCATTTCTCGTCCTGCTACATGCCTGTCTTTTTCAAGACTGGTTAAAAATTTTCAAGGTGGTGGTTATTGTCACTAGAGTTGTAAAAAGTACAGTTCTGAACAATAGGAATAACTAGCAGTGCTGTAAGGTCAAAGAAATCAGTAATCTTTTCTGGCTTATGCTTTTAAAGCATGTTATAATTGCATTTAATTGGTTTGTTTTTCCCATGAGTTCATCAAGGTCTTATGCATCTTTATTTTTCTTCGCTAAATGCTGAGAAAATTGTTCATATTGGCACAGGCACTTTTTTGTTTGTTTTTACAGATACTTTAAAAAAATAAACTGATACTTAAAACAGGTAAAGGTCTGTCTAAAACTATTTTATAGGTAAGGCTTATTTTTCAGCATTAGATAAAAAGATATGTCCTATAAGATGTTTTTCAGATAATTAAGGTAATACTATTTAAGTGCCAAAATTGGAGTATGACATTTTTAAGCTGAAAGTGATTATTGATTGAGGCATTTAGCTTAGAACCCATTTTGTAGTTAAGTAAGAACCAAAAAGGTGGCAAAGAAATGTACCCTTAGAGCCAGGATTCCGATCCATATTCTCCTGACTCCTGGTGCAGTACTCTGCTAAAGAGAGACAACTATATAGAGCCATAAATGCTAGACCAAGGTGAGCCTAGCGTTCTCTGTTTAGGCATTCTTGGGTCTTTTGCTATTAATATGGGATATTCGCTCCTTACGTCCTTCGTCACCTACACTTCCTTTTTCATCTTCTCAGATTCCCCATTTCCAATCCCCCAACTTGATGAATTCTTGTTAACCTTTTTAAAAACCCAACTCGGATGTCTTCTTTTCTAAGATACATTCTCAAACCCTTTTATCTACCCCCTTCACTCCTCTGGATATTACTGTACCCTGTACATCCTTCTGTTAGTGTACCATATTATAATTGCCTACAGTTTTTTCTCTACAAAGCTGTAAATTCTTAGTAACATCTTCTCATGCTTTTTAATTTCAAGGCCTAATGTAGTGTCTTTTGGATTGACTAAGTTGAGATCCCAATGCTAGGAAACACAGGGTTTAAAATAAGCTCTAAGTAAAAGGCCTGAATGTATATTTTGAGTAGAGTGTAACTTCTTGCTGCTTCCTCTCCTCCCCCATTTTGCTTATTTCAAGATTTTTAGAAACATTCTAGATAGTTGACGTTGCCAATTCTGTGTCTTCAGATCAGTAGTTCGGAAATATTGGGTCCATGAGCAAGCTGCATCTAATTCTCCTATGGATTTTATAAAAATACAGTGGGTTTTCCGATTTAGTGGGCCTGGCGTGGATCCCAGGATCCTTTTTTGTTTTATTTACATTAAATCTACTAGATTATTTTGATAATCCATTAAGGTTAGGAAAAACATCTTCAGATAACAAGGTGTTATATCAGTGTGAGATTGCTGGGGGCGGACACTTCTTTGCTTTGGGAGTTCTGTCCTCTGCTTAGAGTTTGAGTTTCTTATTTCTGGTACCCAATGAGTCTAGCACATATAATTTGTACTAATGAGAATAGGTTTAAATTAGTCACCTTTAAGATGTTTTTAATCCAGGTTTTGATTGATTCTAAAGATGGTGACCAATTAACCTCTTTATTTTTTGTTGTCATTTAAGGAGTGTTCAGCCTTGGTGTTCCCGTAGATGCTCTCTTCTTCATTGGCAACCAGTTGGTGGCTACGAGTCACACAGGGAAAGTGGGAGTGTGGAATGCTGTCACTCAGCACTGGCAGGTCAGTTTTAACTAAAGCATATTACAGAAGTGGAAATATTTCTGAAACTTATGCTGAATGTGCATCTGTTTTATTCTTGTAGAATTCATATTGTGTATGTTTTAAATTATACAGAATATTAAATATATTTAGTGGTAAATTTGTTTCTAGACAGAAATTTTTTTTTTGTTTTGTTTTTAAGACAATCTCACTTTGTTGTCTGGGCAAGTGCTGTGGTGTCAGCCTAGCTCACAGCAACCTCAAACTCCTGGGCTCAAGCAATCCTACTGCCTCAGCCTCCTTAGCAGCTGGGACTATAGGCGCATGCCACCATGCCCGGCTCATTTTGTCTATTTTAGTAGAGACAGGGTCTCACTCTTGGTCAGGCTGGTGTCAAACTCCTAAGCTCAAGCGATCCTCCTGCCACGGCCTCCCAGAGTGCTAGGATTACAGGTGTGAGCCACCTCACCCGGTCTGTTTCTTGATAGAAATTTGACTATGTTCTTCAGAAGTTTAAGTTACTTTGGAAAATAAGTGAGTTTTTAAACTGTGGTTTGGAATTTCTTCATTTCCTTAAAATGTTCTAAGTTCCATGCTTTGGACAAGGTAGCCCAAGGCAAACTTTATTTCCTCAGGGGAAGCACAGATCTGTGTGAAAATATATAATGTGTTAGAGAAGATAGCAAGCTAAATGTTCTCAAGTACTTGAGAGGAATAAGAAGGAGATAAGACATTAAAAAAGGTTAATACCTGATTCTGAAGGAAAGAGGAAAATTTAAGTACTTTAAGCAGGAAGTGACATGTTTTCGAAAGATAACAGTCTTAACTGAAACGAAAGGCGGACTGGAGATCAGGGGAGAATCTTCCACAGTAATCCAGCAGAAGCGAAGCACTTCAGCTTATGGTGGTGGTAGAGATGACAAAGATGAGTCTGTTTGAAAAACATTTTGTTAGACCTTCCTAAAATGATAGGACTGGTATCTGATTGATGTGGAAAATTTAGGAGAGATGTATTTCTAGTTTTGGGTTTCTGGTTTTGACAATCGTGTGGCTATTATCCAGTTGATACAGAACATAGGAAGAGAAGCAGATATGCTGGTGGGTAAGGTGAGGAATAATTAGGTTGATGACTCCATTTACTCTGAGTTTGCTATGGGCGTCCACGTGCAGATGTTCAGTATATAGTTGGGAGTACTCCTTTGGAATTTAGGGAAGAAGAAAGGACTAGAAATAAATAAATACTTGGAATTCACAGTACTTCTGTGATAATTTTAAAAATTGATAAGATTTTTCATTGAGTGGATATATAGAAAGAAAAGCCAAAATTAAAACTCTGGGGAAGCATTAGCATTTTAGGGCACCATCAATGACCCAGAGACAAGGGAATACATGTGATATGATTGAAAAATGACATTGGTTTTGGCAGTAGGGTATCTTTTGCAAATGTATGTTAGATTTTGGTGGGGGAACACTAGATTGCAGGAACTGAGGAATTAAAAGATCAGAGATTAGAGACAGCAAATTCAGAGTTATCTTTCAAGAAGTTTGCTGGTGAAGGAAAACAGAGAACCAAAGTGATAGCTTAAGGATCAAGGCTACATTAAAGAAAAGATATGTGCTTTATTTTATTTTTTCTCTAGGATAGGAGAGGCTTGAGCATGCTTGTAGCTAGAGAGAGGGGTGCTTGCCAGAGAAAGCACCTGAAGATTGAAAGAAGGGAGGTGATTTCTGGTGCCATAAAAGTCAGGAGTGCGTGGGATGTAGAGCACAGCTAGAGAGGTTGGTTCGGCCACGAGAAGAGACATTCCTTTCTCTGTGACAAAAGGGGTGAGGAAAGAGTAAAGAGAAAGTCACTGGAAGTATGTGTACCTAGGATTGTGGAGATTATAAATCATACATTTGCAGTGCCCCTGGATGATAGTTATTTGAGTTTCTCCAGTAGTGCTCAGTACTGGGAACAGGAGCAAGAAAAAAGAAAATGAGTATTAGTCTGATTTAGGACTGGAGTTTTAATAAATGGGTATGACATACCAAGGGATGAGAAAATATTAACATCAAGATGGCAAGGTAGGTGAAATTGTGAGATCAAGAACTGGTGGCAAGGAAGTGCCAGGTAGGCAGAGAAGGATATAGGATGTCAGAGGACTAGAGGGAAGTTAAAGCAGATTGATGACTTACTAGGAATGAGAATTGTTGGAAAGATAGAGGTTATGATCAAAGATTTAACTTAATATTTTAGAGTTGGAGCAGCATTCATAGTGGTATAACCAGTTTAAATCACCTGCTGAACTGACTTAAAGATGAAAGTAATTGAAATAGGTGTTGGGGAACTGTAAGGGATGTTATTATGGACATTTAGGTACCAGCATAGTAGTAAAGAATAGGATAAAAGTAAACTGGTCCAGGTGCCAACATCCTCAGCAGAGTGATGGGTTGATCTGAAAGTGACAGTCCTGGCAGAGATCTGGGAACTGAATTAGCATGATTGAGTCAAGGTTGTGGAGGAGCATTCCTGAGATCTTACGACTGAGATACTTGGGAGATAGAGAATGAATGGCTTCCAATTAAAGCTATTATAATCTGAGATAATTAGGTTTCATTTTCAATGAAGATGGCAGACATGTTTGTGGAAAAAAAAAATGCTAACTACTGTGGGCCTTCTATATAGGCACAGCCAAAGGCTTTATCATGGTTGTCAGCATAAAAATACTGGGCTAAGGAATGTGGGAAAGACTGAGCAAGGTGGATCTAAAAGTTTATGTAGAGGGATGCTGATAAGAAGGATTCTTTAGCTATTGATATTTCTATAAAGAGGAATATGAATTTTAATCTCAAGTGGGTTACTTTTCCAGTTACCTGAAGTCTAAGCTTTTAGTGGCTGGTAGAAACTATATTATCTGTGCCATAAAACTACTAACTTATATTTGGGTTCCTAAAGGAACATGCTCTTTATTACCTTTTTTTGTTTTTTTACTAACGTTTTCAAAACTACATACAAAAGTTTTAATGTCTTTGAGGTCCTGAAAACTGTACTGGTGTCCTCAAAGTGGATACTAATTCTTAAGCTTCTAGTTCCCTGTATAACCCGATGCTTCTTGCTTGGTGTGTGCATGAATTGAAAATTGTATCTGACAAAGTAGATTTGTTACATTTCAGGAAGACCTTGGGAAAGTTGAGCATTCATGCAGCAAACAAGCCTTATAACTCAGCTAGATGAATTTCTTTGTAGTGAAGTGCAGAGATAGTATGTAATGAAATTTCAGCATCTGATCTGTAAATCTCAACAGACAATTCTGACCTGAAGCTGACTCCTTTGACTGCTCTGTCACTAGTTGAGTAGATTCTGGTTTGGCCTTTAGCAACAGTTCTGTCAAGTGCATAACACAAAGTACACAGGACATCCCTTGTAGTTCTTTCTGTAGTTACATAATCAAGATTGATTTGAAGTATTTGAGTCAAATGCACCATCGAACAGATTGTGCGCGTGGTGTGTGTGTGTGTGTATGTGTATAAGCCTAAAAGCCATTGTGAAATCATCAGGATAACTGCAATAAAATATTAACGAAAATTCTGTAAAAGAATTTTATCTGATTTGGTAAGAAAAAAAAAATTTTAAAGAAATGTCAGTTTCTTATTTTGTGTTTTATCCCCCCAACACATATATACAAAATTATGTCTCAAAATAAGATTAATAATAAGGAATGAATTGGTGTTATCAAATAAGTAGCTTAGGCCAAGCTACACAGCAGAATAGCAACTTGTAGGCATTATTTCTCAAGTTGTTCCAGTTTAAATTTAGACTTATGTTGGAAACATAGATTATGCATGTTTTGTTCTCTTATCAAAGCATAGAGACAATTTTGAAAGTTAGTCTTGGAAGGTCATTATATACTTCCTAAAGGATCGTAGAACTCTGTGTTCATTCTGAGAAATAGAGATCTTCAGCCAAAGTACTATCTGAGTGACAGCCTATACTCTAAGTGTACAATGAAGACTGAGTTTGAAGAAGAAATATTAGCCCTGGGAACAAGGCTTCAGAGTGAATTTTTATGGTCTGATGGACTAGGCTGGACAAGAATTGGGGAGGCTCATTTGATTTAGCTTCTCTCTTTCCTGGTGTGTGGCATCAGTAGCACTGATGTCAGAAGCAGGCCTTTTTGGGCGGGGGTGGGTAATAAGTTTCTTTACAAACCCCTGCTTGTCAGGAATAGGAATAAGGCAGGCATTGGAATGCTGGGCCCACAATTTGCTGGGGAGGGAGAGGATTGACTTAGGACAGTGGTCAGTACATAATAAATACCTAAGTATGTTATATTTGCTGGCTTAGAATTTATAGCAAGATAGTTGAATTAGCTGATAACAGCCCCTCTCTGCTACTGAGGTAGAAATACTAGATACAAATATTAAAACGATATATATTGCTTATATTAATGATTTATATATACTTGCATACCATGTGTCAAAGGCTGCAGGGATTTTAGTTGACAACAGGAGGCATGGCTTCATGGAATGGTGGTGACTGAGCCTCTTGTAAAAATACAGAGTTTTAAAGGTCTGCCTCAGTCCCTGGGAAGAAGAATGGGAAAATTTTGCCCAGTAATCTTGGAAGAGGAAAGTTTGACATGTGATTGGGGAGTGGAAACCATCCATGAGAAACTGAAACCAGAATATTCAAATTAGTACAAATGTGAACGAAGCCTAAAGACATGCCTTTGTTGTATGGGATTCCAATTTGAGAGACTGATCTAGGACCATTTACGTTTCTAGATGCAGATGTGAAACCAAATACAACATTTTCACAAGAGAGGGCACCCAGGTGTCCCACAGAAGAAATAATTTCTACTAAAAGTGAGCTTATGGTCCCCTAAAACTTGTAAACCTCACATGGAAGCAAATGAGGGAAAGTCATCAAATGCAAAAAATTTATAATCCCAAAAAACTGAAAATAATGGAACAATTAGAAAGCTACTAGAGAAGGAATACATTATAATGAGGAAATAGGACCAGTCAGAAAATGGAGGAAAATGAAATACTAGAAATTAAAAGGTCATTGAAAACTAAAAACAAAAAATTCTTATTTAATGGGTAAAATAGAAGCACAGCTAAAAGACAGTTAATGAATTGACAGACATATCTGAGAAAGTCATTCACGATAAATCAAGAGAATGATACAGAAAATATGAAAAAGAAAAAAGAAAGTATTTCAGAAAGGAATAGTGATTGGAGGGGCCGTACTGGAAAAGATAACTGCTAATAATTTTGGAGAAATGAACAAAGACAAGAATCTATTGGTTAAAGAAATGTGCCAAGTTCCAACAGGCTAAACATTTACATTGTGGCATAATAAAAGTGTTCACAGAGTAGTGACAGGTTGCCTAGAATTATACATAAAGCAGATTCCTCATCACCAGTAGTAGAAGCCAGAAGACAATGGACTATTCTCAAAATGGTAGGGAAAGTTACTTTCAACCTAGGATTTTATACACAGCAAAACTATCATTCAAACACGAATGAGAAAGATATTTTCAGGTAATACTGAATTTGTAACTCAACCCCCAGTGACAGGATTACTAAAGAAATGTCCTTTGACAAAAAGGATATTTGTACTTGAAGGGGAAGAAGTGTAATGCATTAAGCAATGTTTAGGAAAGAAATGGGTAAACATGTTGGTAGATTTAAGTAAGTGATTATTTAAAAAGTAATGGATGAGGGTTAAAACATACTGTAAGAAATAATGATTTTACAGGTATAGAGATTATGGTTAAAAGCTTTTAGTGTAGGGACTTTGTGGTGTTTGGGAAGATAGACTGATACTTTAAAGTTGTAAATCATGTAAATTTATACCTAGAAATTAATAGTAATGATTGTATGCTACCCGGGAAGAGAAAAAAATCCACTTCCATCTTACGTTTGTGACGTGACTGAACCATATGTACTAATCAGTACGGTTTCTCAGGTTCTTGACATGAAGTTGTTGAGATGAAAGAAGTCACACCATGGCTGCTTCCTTGCTTGTGCTAGGAGAGAACTCAGCAGTACTGATTCGTCTGCAACCTTACTTATTCCCTACTTTCTCTGTTCTTTTTGTACTTAAGGTGTAGACATGGAAAGAAAAGCAGGTCATAGTTAAGGGTTGCAGAAAAAGAGGGGTAGGAAAGCTCTCATCCTAAAGCCATTCTTCCGGAGAACAAATGGTAAACATGTTTGTCTTAGATATGCCTTGGAAAGCTCTAGGCTGCTGCTGGTCTTTCATTGAAAAAATAGATCCAAAAGGAGAGGAATCTCATGGCCTTATCTGTCACCATCTTCCTGCTGTGAAGATTGTGGGGTAGGAGTTTGAAGCTCTTTACCTTAGTGCTGTAGCTAAAAAGATCCATCTAACTGGGGTGAGAAAATTGGTTAGTGGTATGTAAAACAGTTTTCCCTCCATTCTATAGACATCTTATACCACTGAGAAGTTCTTAATGTTCTTCTGACACAAAATGTGTTGACATTGGCTCTTATTAGAAGCTTGACCTGAGGTTAGGGCACGGTGATTGGGTTCTTTGCAGAGATATTTCCAGTGTAACTCTTAACTGTGTGACACATACAGAAATTAGGGTCATATATATGAACAGCTTAGAGGAATCAATTTCCAAGTTTTAGCTCTTTTTGTTTGTTTTTTAATTAGAATGGGCCTAAATTCCATGCTTTTTTACTTGCTTTTCTGTCAGACATTCCCTTTCCCCTTCCCCTACCTAAATCACAGTTGACTTCAGTTTTCAAGCTTCACTTCCTCTCTGAACTCTTCCTTGATCTTTGCTTTTCTCCCACCAGCAAGGAGATGGCAGTCCTTCTCCCCTCTTTTATGATTGTATTGCACACGCTATTTTAGTGTCTGTCACAGTATAATTGGCATTTTTTTTTTTGTCACAAGTTTACAAGCTTCTAGAGAGCAAAAGTGGTATCTCACATCCCTTCAGTCCAATACTTGTTCTTTTGGATAATATTTGGTATATAAAAAGTACTCACATGTTAAGCAGATAATGTTTAGATTTTAACTTTTCTAATGAAACCTAAATACAGTGTGTGAAAAACAAAAGTCCTTTAACATTTTTAACTTTTAAATTTTTGGAAATCAAGTATGAAAAACTTGATGTCTAATATTTCATTTTAATGTCACCTATGAAGAAATTTTACATGCATTTCTGGCCTGACTATAAATAGGGAAAATTCATTTTGATCTCATTTATTGCCACTCTTTTAGCAAAAGTGGTTTTGTTTGTTTTTCTATTTTGTTTTGTAGTGAAACTCATGCCCTTTGCTTTTTCTGTTAGCACAAATATAGGAAGTTATTAATTTGTAAACTAAGTTGATTTGCCAGGACAAATATTTTTTATTCCAGTACTTAGAAAAAAAACATGCATATGAATGAGACTTTGCCTTGCCATTTCCTAGAAAACAGATAAAAACCTTTAATAAGGAGAATGAAAATAAGGAATACTAGTTTTTCAAAGAAATTATAATAAATTATCAGGGGAGCAAGTACTGTCTGGAAATCAGTTGCTTTGTTTACTAGTTCTAAGTCTATGCCTTACATACGTGACTTTGGGCAGGCCATTTAATCTCTTATATGAGAAAGAGAAGGGAGAAAGGGACATGGTCAGACTTGGCCTTCCAGTCCCAGTGGGCTATGATCTAGTGATAATGTGCAGAAAAAGGAGAGAATCCATCTAAATTGAGAAAGGAAAGTGCTGCTGTGGGAAATATAATTTAAAAATCTTTAAAAGCAACTATATTGGTGGTTCTTCAGAGTTCCCCGTGGTGGGTGGGTGGGTGTGTGTGTGTCACGTGCACGTGTGCACCCAAAGAAAGTTTATTTTCTAAGCCCTACTAAAATTGGATGTTGGTTGCCTTTTAATCCAGATATTAATGTTTTGAGGAAATTGAACAGAAAATAGAAATTATAATTACTATCTAATATCTAATATTAGTCTTACTACATCAGGTTCAAGATGTTGTTCCTATAACTAGTTACGACACTGCTGGGTCATTCCTTCTGCTGGGATGTAACAATGGATCAATATATTACATAGGTAAGTGTACAGATACTTAAAATGTTCCCATTTAATAAAGTTTTTTAAATGAGAACAAAACATTATAGTTTTAAATAGATGCACTATTTATTTTAATGCTATTTAAAATTTTTTATATTTTAGATATGCAGAAGTTCCCCCTGCGAATGAAAGATAATGATCTTCTTGTAACTGAACTTTATCATGATCCTTCAAATGACGCTATTACTGCTCTGAGTGTTTACCTCACACCCAAAACAAGTTAGTATATGGCCAGTTATTATAAATTTTTTGAAGTGTTTTTGAGAGCATGTTTTTATTCATTAGTTTATTATGCAACTAGGTAAAACTAATCTGGCCCTTTTTGAGAACTGCACTGCTAAGCATTTCATCTCTACTAGTCTAAAATTTGTTTGGTTTTATGCTGAATTAACTATGACCAACTAGTTGAAAAACAATCTAAGGTAGGAAATTAGAACTTGTTTTCTGAATTATATTTGCTATATTACAATATTAAGGTGAAAAATTTTTTTCTGCGTAACTTTTTATTTTTTTAAACCCCCCCCCCCAAAAAAAAAAAAACCTCTTAGACTAAAACTTTGTATTGGAGAATAAGCTTATTTTCTTGAGAATTTTTAAACTTCAATTATGGAAAAAAGGTATTTTATAACTTACATTGCCTTTCAGAGGCCATTGCAATCAAGTTAACAGACTAGTTTTGTAAAGTATTAAGAATTTTTGCATTCTAGTGTAAAAGATAAATATATGTGGGAAATTTAAAATTTGTCTATAACGAAAGGAGTTGTAAGAAGTATTAACATATTTAATACTAATGCTAATAGGTTTGAATATGTTACTTACACAAGATCATCATTTTATTGAATATATTAAAGGAAACCATAATATTTAGTATGAAAGACATATTCTAGAGTATACTGATGAATGTTTATTGAAATCATAGTGGGGCATAAACTGTATTGCTCTAGAATCAGAGGACAGTAAACTACACTTGCAGGACAAGCTAGCTGTTTTTGTTAATAGTTTTACCTGCTCTCTGGCTGCTTTTGTGCCACACTGACAGAGTTGAGAGATCGTGGCAGAGACAGCATGCAAAGTTTAAGTTGTTTGCTATCTGACCCTTTATGAAAGTTTGCTGACCCCTGCTTTAGAATGAGATATGGGTTTTTTTGTTTGTTTTGCAGTCTTATTAAAAAAGGGATAAAATTGGGAAAGTTTTACAAATCAAAGCACTTCTGTGGTGGCAGGGAGACTGTTAAGGCATAAAAATGAAGCCATCTTTCAGGTTATAGGAAATGTTACTTTTTCCTTTGATTCCAGTATTTTGAGGTGAATCAGTTAGTAAAGCTAAGAGGTTCTCTGTCTGTGAAACTTTTTAAGAATATAGGTCACTGAGCTCCATTCTATCTTTAAATTTGTGATGGAGTCTGGGGACTTGTTTAAAAAAAAGTCACAGCTGAACCTTACATGATTAGAAGAGGCAACAGGTTAAGTGTGGTGTAAACAATATAATGGGCATGTTTATTCTATAGTTCAGTGTTTTGAAACTATAAAATAGTGTATATAATACTTGATTATTTGAGGATGATTCAGTATTGCAAAAATAAAACAATTGTAGGCTAGAAGTAACATGAAATATTACTTTTGGAATACTATTGTTTCAGTTATATTTTTGATGTGGCAGATGTACTAATTCTTTAAATATGTGTTGTGTACCTACTATGTGTCAGGCACTCTGTAAAGTGACAAGAACATGATGATTCAGTCTCTGTCAATAAGGAATAGAGGTAAATAGATATGGAAATAAGTACAGGATTATTGTATTATACTTGTTGTGATTGAACCTAATACATAGTACAAGGGAGGAGGTGAGTAGTTCTTTCTTGGAGTGAAGGTTAGGAAAAGATTTACAAAGGAAATAATTTTAAGATGGCCACGGAAGTGTTAAGATTTCTTTGCAGACCTGGATTTTGGGCTGATACAAGCACTGAACACAGCCCTGCCTGTTTTATCATAGGCAAGCTTTGCACGGACAGCTTTTTTACTATCATCACCTAATATATTTCTTTTCAACTTTTGACTTTGTATAGGTGTCAGTGGTAACTGGATTGAGATCGCCTACGGTACGAGCTCTGGAGCAGTACGAGTGATTGTACAGCACCCAGAGACAGTCGGGTCAGGTCCTCAGCTTTTTCAAACTTTCACTGTTCACCGAAGTCCAGTTACAAAAATCATGCTATCAGAGAAGCATCTTGTATCAGGTAAAGTGATTTTATTAATATTGATAAGGAATTTTGCCCTATGTGTAATTTTCTGTACTACAAATTAAAAGAACATAAAAGCAGTGTTTTATGTGAGAAAAAATATACTAAAAGAAATGATAGAAAAGTTTAATAACTGAAGAAATGGTATGATTATCTTTTGAAGATTTCTTTGATTTTGCCTGTAGTATACATAAATTTAAGAAGTATGAAATTTTTTATTTACTCTCTATTCTAATATTTTGTTCTCTTGGCATTTTTTATTGCAAAATATTTATTACCCTTTGGGAAGAATTTTATTAGAGAAATTTTTCTAGTTTTAATGCAAATTTGGTTGATCATCTTAAAGTTAAATGCTAAAGTTGTAAATGTGTAGATGTGTATTTGATATTTGGTCATCTTATAAAAGTATTAAAAATTAATAGACTATGTAAAGAAATTATCTGAAGAGAACCTTTTTTGTGAGTTTGTAATTCCTCATAGTCATATAAAAATTTTGAAAATTTAGATAATTGGATACATAAAGAACGAGTTACTAATTTTCAGGTTTAATGAATATTGCTTTCTGATCACAAAGTGAAATTCCATCAAAGATATTCATTGTGTATGATAGATGATTTCTAAAAGGCTTAATGAAAATTGAATTGAGTCAGGTATGTCAGTAGAGCTTGCTTTTTAGAGGAGTCTTATTTCTGTAGAGCATTTCCTGCCCAACTTAAAATTTCTATGAACATGATTTTGAAAAATAAGATTTGTTTATATGAAGACTACCTAAAAGGTGGTGCATCTTTATTAATTCTTAGCTTGACTTAAATACCAAGTGGAGCTGGAATATTTTGTCCATAGCTGAATGAATGAATATAACTTTATTGAATGTCTAGTTATTTGGGGTTATAAGTATAATTATGCCTTCCTAAAATCTTTTCTTTAGGCTTTCATAAAGCAATACTCATCTGCCCTACAGAGGAGTCTTTGTCATTCTATTGTTGGTTCCTCCTCTTTTGCCCAGTTGCTAAGTGCTAGATCGCCCTTGAGCTCTTTCCTAGACTCTATTCTTCTTTGTACTTTCCCTGGTGATTTGAATAGTGAGTATCATCTATGTGCTAGTGACTCAAGATTTTTCTTCCACCTGTGACCATCCAGAGTTCCAAACTTACATATCCAGCGTGTGTATCTCTGGTTATATGTTTAATAGACATCTCAAATTAAAGCTGGATGAAATAGAACTTTTGATGTTTCTCAAAAGCCATCTTAGTATACAGTGTCACCATCTACTTATTTACTCAGACTGCAAATCTAAGAATCACCCTTGACTTCTCCCTTTCTCCCACCCTTCACATAGTACGATCCTTCAGTAAGTCCCACTGGCTTTGCTGCAGCATATGTCAAAAATCTGGTCACCTCCATTTGCTGCCAGCCTAGTAGCTCAAATCATCATTTCTCCTCTGGATTACTGTGGCAACTTGTCAGCTCTTCCCATGTTTTATCCTGCCTCTCTATGGTACATGGTCCACACAGCAGCCAGAAATATCTTTTAGAAATGCAAACCAGATCTGATTCCCAGTGGCTTCCAATTGTATTTAGAATAAATGTAAAGTTCCATCAGAACCTATAAGTCTCTTCTTGTTCTAGATCCTGTCTACCTTTCAAATCTCTTCCCAACTCCCCATGCTACTTTTCTTGTTGCTCATGACATTCTAACCTGTTGGCTTTTCTATTTCTTAAAAATGCCTTGGAACCTTTGTTCTTTTTCTTTTTACTTGAAATATTTTGCCCCTAAATATTTGTTTGGCTACTTCTTGTCATTCAGGTCCCTTTTCAAATGCCTTCTCAGTGAGGCCTCTGTGGCCACCTGGTCTAAATGGGCCTCTATCCGGCAATAACTTTCTCTAACACTATCTCAATTTGTTTACTTCATAGACTTACTACTTGATTTGTTTGCTTGTTTATCATCTATTTCCCTCTTTTAGAATATAAATTCTACCATAGCAGGAACTTTGTTCACCACCCTGTTTTCAGCACATAGCATAGTTCCTAGCACATAAAAGATGCTGAATAAATGATGTATTATAAAGTAAGGCAATTTGATCCCATGAGAAGATAGACTATTTTGCAAAGTTGTGATATTTAAATGACAATGCTTAGAGATAGTAACGATGCTATTATTTTGATGGTTATAATGTTATTGTAGGATGTGATGCCAAAGAACTACTTAGTAAAATTTGTATTTTAACATCAAATACTTCGTGTAGGTTTGAAATTTAAATAAATTTGTCAAGAAAAATAACTCAGTTCAATAAAAAAAATCTGTACTATTTTATGCATACTCTGTTATGTTATTCTGCCACCTGGTGGATATCAACACATATGTAATGACATTCTTTTTTCTATAGTATGTTTTTTAATGCCTTAAATAAAAACTGTAGATAATGATTTATATTAACAAAATTGGCATAATTGTCCAATTGCATCAGCCCAAAATAAATTATTTTTCTGAGTCCAAGGAAGCTTACTAATGAAATCAGAAAATGCTTTCCCATGAAACTGATTAAAGAGCCTAGAACTAAATGTTCCCTTTTTCACTAGAAAACTGGCATTCTGAGAATTGGAAATTTTGTTACATGAGAATAAAAAGTATGCAGATGTTACTACTATTTGCCAAAATTAAATTTCTTTCTAAAGTTGTGTTTAATGTAACGGTGACATTTTATCCAGTAGGGAATTGTGTGTGTGTGTGTATAAGAAATTTTTAATGTACCAATAACTTTTTGCTAACTCTTTATCTAGGTTTTTTAATATTGAGTGACATAAGCAGAAACAGTTTCTATAGTTGCAAAAAATAAATTAGACAACTGTTTACTATGTAGTTTAGACACATAATAGTGTAATAGTCAACATTTTCTTGGTTACATGTACATTATTTTTAACCTTTTCTACATTTATACTCTATAGGTTATTTGTATAATGATCCATAGGTTTACTTATATACCTTATATTTGCAGCAACGTAAACCATATTCAGTTCTTTCACTTTGTTAGCTAGGTACAAAGTAAGTATAATTTTAACATAAATATGTCATTTGCCACTTAAAATTAACAGTGATCTGTTTAACGTAAATCATAGTGAAAAAAGTTAAAATGTGTTTATAAAAGTGATTTTTGGTGGTACCCTTTTATTTAACAACTCTTTTGTGCTTTCTTTCTCTCCTAGTCTGTGCAGATAACAATCACGTGCGGACGTGGACAGTAACTCGATTCAGAGGCATGATCTCTACTCAGCCAGGTTCTACTCCTTTGGCATCATTCAAGATACTGTCGCTGGAGGAGACAGAAAGTCATGGTAGCTATTCCTCTGGAAATGACATAGGTGGGTTAGATTATTTTGGAGCATTTTTAGATATTGTGTTAGCAGTTCAAAAGAAGTGTATCAACAGCAATAGAACCCTAAAAATGAATTTTTCATTTTAGTTTCTAAACTCATTCTAAACAGAAATATAGTGCATTTTGCTGATTAAGTTCTATGAATTCATAAATTATATTATTGTAGCATTTTTCATTGTTTAGAAGGGCAAATTTTTCATCTTATTGTTTCCTCATTTAAAGAATGTCATCTCCAAATGTCAGTCACTCTTTTGTTTCTAGTTAATAACTGTGATAACTGCACATTTCAAATTTGAAATATTTCTTCTTCTGTTATTGTTAATAATCTACTGATAATGAAATTAGAAGCTAAAAAAGGTTGTTCTTTGAGAGTCATTTTGATGCCATTGTATTATCCATTAGGAAACAGTGTTGTAGCATGTCTCTGTTGATAGTCTCTGATTTCAGCAAAAGGGTATATAAAGTTAGTTTGATACTTGTTTCTGTATACCATACATACATGTGCACATAGGCACTCACACATAAACACACCCAGGCATGTACACACATACACAGTCATCATTTCCCCCAGGGGCCCATTTCAAAGAATGTCACTGTTTTAATAATAGTTCTGTAGGACCTACAGGTTAACCAGTGTACCTTTCTGACCATTTTGTGTAAGCAAAAATTATAGCACTGCTAGAGAATAGGAAAGAGTACTTTAGAATTGATTTTCTTGAAACTGTTAAAATTACATCCATCTAGAATATGCTCCTGTAGTAAGGGTTTCAAAATGGTTATCTTTAAAAATAAGCTGCTTAGGTGAAGTGTACTACTATAGTATTAATATTTTTATAAAAAGAAATGCTCAGTGTTGTCAGTTTTGACAATTGTCATGCAATCCCAGTTCTCTGCATCATACTAGGAACTGGAAAGTTTATATTTTTATTTATACAACAAATATTTATTGAGTACTTTGGTTCTAGACATTCGAAATCTAAAAACATGCAATGAATGTCAACTTACGAAACAGTGAGCAGTAGGAATTAAAAGAAAACAACTGTATTTTGCACGCTATGCTCAAAGGCATAGGTCAAATAGCACCCAGGGGAGGTGGCACCAGGATCTATGTTAGGTGTTACAACATAAGCTCTCGTTTAATCTTGACAATTTTATGAGATATAGATATCCCCACTTAACATTGGTGGAAACTGAGACAGAATACACTTCGTAGAGATCTTAGTGTTTGAACTGACATGTGAAGGACGGGCAGGCATTTGTTGGATGTGGGAGGTCCTAGAGTTGGAACATTCCTGGCAGAGAAAAGAGCATGTTAAAAGGATAAGCCAAGAGAAGTTGGCAAGTTTGGCAAATGTCAAGAAAGTCAGTAATTGCTAGATTATAGGGTATATGTGGGTAAGAATAGTAGGATATGAGACTGGTGAATAGGCAGGGGCTAGATCATGGAAGGCCTCTATACATCAAGCTAAGAAATTTAGAGTTTGTTGTCTAAGTAATGGGGAGCTTTGGAAGAATTTTGAGAATGAGACTAGATTTGTGATATGTGTAATTCATCTTTCATGAGCATGCAAGAAAACTTAGCAGTGAAGCAAGGAAACCGAGAAGGAGGAATTTATTAATTATCTAAAGACTAGGAGTCATTCAATAAGAATCAAAGGCATGGTGGTCATTGATTAGATGTTGTAGGCATGAGAGAGGAAGGCGGCTAGAATGACCCTCAGGATTCTTACTTGGGAAATGGTGTAGCTCAGTGTCATTAACTGAAATGAGGGCAAATAGAAAGGACTGATTTTGAAAAAGAAAGTGAATTCAGACTTGTGTATTTTGAGTGATGATGTGTATGGGATACCATTCTGTGGTATGGGAGTGTAAAGGTTGGAACTCTGGAGAAAGACCTTACCTCCTTAACGAGAAGTTACATTTATGATTCATCAGCATATAAAGCCCTGGGAGAAGATGAGTTGTTCAGGGACAGCATGCGTAATGTGAATAAAAAGGCATTATATTTAGAAACAGCACTGTAAATTAATTGTAAAGCCCAATAATATAACGGTGCCACGGAGATATTTCTTTCCTCTTTATACTTTTGTTTAAAAAAAATCCTCAGAGACAGACGTATAGATCAGTAGGGTGGTACGGGTAGAGTCTAGATTGCAATGTGTAATGGAGTAATAGATACTGGAAGTGACGATGAAAGGAATAAATTAATGGAGCTAATTAGAAGGCAAGGAAGCTCAAAGGTCATATTTTTGATCCCTCCTCCTTTCTCCACCCTTAAAGATAGTAAAGATCTTTTGTGTTCTGAGGAAAGGATCCAATTTGGGGAGAGGGTTTGGAGAAACTATAAATTGTGTGTTTGTTGGGGAGGCAGATAATTCAGATGTGAAGAGTTAGGTTATAGGAGAATCTCATGTCAAAATAAAGTTTAAGGGGAAAGAAGATACAGTTCCACAGTCTTCTCATTCCCAGTTACTCATCATCACTATTTTGACTTTGTGAGTTATTGGATGAGGACTGTCATTTCCATAGAATTAGACATCAGAAAGTTGTCTAGTAATTGAGTAATTGCATAGTGTAGTGAAGAGCCAGGCTCTGGAGCCAGCTTAGGTTTGTTCTATTATGTAGGACCTATGAGGTCTTTGGTTAACTAATCCCTTGGTGCCTTAGTTTTCTCATCTGTAAAATGTAGATCAGAGTGCCTCTCTTAGGTGGGGTTATTATGATGATTAAAATGAGTTAATATTTGTAAAGCATTTGTCATGGCACATCGTAAGTATAAGTGTTTGTTAACTAATAATAAAAATGCCATTGATTTATTAAGTGGTGTATGATTCATGTAAGATAACTTGGGATATATAGTCTTTAAAAATATTTTTAATTTTTCATGAACACTAAGTTAATATTATTTTACCTAATAAGTATAATGGGAAAGGAGAATTATTAAAATTTTATGTTTAAGTTTTGTACAAAACTTTTCTTTTGCATTGTTGTTCAGACTCTTTCCAACATACATAAATGGGCCATTTACCTTGTCTTGTAAAGTGAAAATAATCAAATCTTTCTTTTTAGATTGAAAGTTTGCAGGGTACAACTCAGTAGTAAATTTCATACTGTACTTTGTTTTTCTTTTTTGGCTTACCAGGTACCCTATATGAAGTTATCATCTTTTAATTTGTATCTTTAAATGAAAGAAATATTGAGGAAAAAAAATTTGGTTAATGGAGACTTCTGCTTAATTAAATTTTATTTAATGAAGTTTCACTTCATATTTTAAGATTTGGCATATTGGCTTTTCAAAAAATAAAATCAATACATGAAGTGACAATTTATACATCCCCTTTTCAGTAAGAATTTAAGCACATTCTCAAAGATAGTAAATCTTCTAAAAGGAGATTGCTTCTATACTGTTAATGTAGATTGTCTTCAGCTTTTATAGCCTTCGTGCATAAAATATAATTTTGAAATATTGCATATTTAAAAATTTTTTAATGCAAATTGAAGTATGTGTCCTATTGCATTTTGTGTCTGGTTTTGACTTGGAGTACAGTGCCTTATTGATAGGCATGAGAAATTCTCTTTTTTGGTATATTAGGATTAATGTTCCTTTTGTAAATGAATTAAATTTTAATTTTTTTTGACATCTTTTGTTTTCTAAGGGCCTTTTGGAGAGCGAGATGATCAACAGGTGTTTATCCAGAAAGTTGTTCCCATCACTAACAAACTGTTTGTAAGACTGTCTTCTACTGGGAAAAGGTATGTAACACTTTAAAGAGATTTGTATTCAGAAGTCATTTTTGTTTCACAAAACGTATGGCATAATCTGACATTGATAAAAGAAGTACTACCAGAAACAAATTGTTGAGAGAGAAATCTATTCATTATCTAATGATTACTATAACTTAAAATAATATACTTCTTATGTTTGAGATTTTCACTGATACTGTGGACAAGTAGAGACTAGTGATACAGAACAAGAACACAAAAAAATTTGAAAAAAATTGGACAATTCATCACCAACTTATGGTTTTAAAAATTCTAGCAACTGAAAAAGGAGGAAATTCCTTCATCTGATAATGTCCTACTCATTGGTGAAATAGTTGAAACTTTTCCCTTGTGTGATATTGTGAAAATACATATTTGGTCTTTGTCCCTGTTTCCTGGTATACACCTCCTAAAATCCTTGGACTGTTCAAAGTGGTAAGTGTCTTTTTGTATGCTAATGAGTTGACTGATGGCTGCCAGTCCCTAGCTTCAGGATGGGAATGCCTGTGTAAAACCCCAAAAAACTAGGTTCAGAGATAGCTGAACACCTTGAGGTCCTGGAGTGTGGCGTGTCCAGGGAGGGCAGGGCATCTCCATACCCCCTCCCACATACCTTGTCCTAGGCATCTCTTCATCTGTATCCTTTAAAATGTCCTTTGTAACTTACTGTTAAACAGGTTTTTCCTTGAGTTCTGTGAGCCATTCTAGCAAATTAATGAAACCCAAGGAGGGGGCTGTGGGAAATCCAGTTTATAGCCAGCTTGGCTCAGAAGCACAGGCAAAATAACCTGGGACTTGTGATCAGCATAGGAAGTGGGGTTCAGGTTTGTGGGACTGAGTCCTCAGCCTGTGGGATCTGATGCTATGTCCAGGTAGGTACCTGCCAGAATTTAATTGAATTAGAGGACACCCAGCTGGTGTCTGCTGCAGACTCCATTGTTTGCTTGGGGTGTGGGGAAAAAACCCCACGTATTTGGCTACAGAAGTCTTTTTTGTTGTGAAGGAGTAAAAGGATGTGCCTTCCCAAAATATGCAGGATTGTTATGTTGAGTCTAGTTGAAAACATTGGCAAAATTGTGGCTTCAGAAAGAACTAGCTAACCTGTCTCTTCTGCATGCAGCAAGCTATAAAGATTCTCTGGGAGAGGTACCTTCCCTGTACCATGGTGAGAAAATAGCCCTTAGCAGTGGACCTGAATGAATACACTTACCAAAGTATCTTGCACTAGTTTTATACACCCTCCCTATATATAGTGACTCCCCTAGAAATTTACTTCCCCAGCCAGATTTTCTTTGTCCTATCATGTCTTCTCACATTTATTGTTCTTAATCTAAAAGTATGAAAGCATTTTGCTTTGACCACTTCTTCAGCCTTCACTCTCTTGTGAAGATCCCAGTGTCCATGTAAAACTATTAAAATTTGCATGCTTTTCTCTTGCTGATCTGCCTGCTATCAGTTTGGTTTCTAGATCCAGCCAAGAGCCCACATTAAAACTAAAAGGGAGGTTGGATGTGATCTCTTGCTTCTGTACAGTTAGTGGATTGTTGAGTGAAAGTAGAGGAAAAGCTCTTTGGTTTGTTTATTCTTACATTTACAGACCTTGAGATTGCAAATGAAACTAGGGTCGCCTATATCACCATATGTGGGTTTGCAGGAATTAACTATTTCCCCCTTTTGCCCCATTAGAAAGCTCAGCTAAACTTTATATTCTATTCCTATAAGGTTTCTCACTCTTTATATAAATTATATTTCCTCTAATGTTTGACCTTGCATTTGCCTGTACGAACTTTTTTGCAACTTTTTTAAAAAAATAAGCTCCCTTAACTCTAATTCAGTCAACCCTTATATGACTTTGGGAAAATCATTTGCTGACCTTATGCTTTGGTTTTTCTCATTTGTCAATGTTGATAAAAGAATCTGAACAAGAACAATTATTATGTTTTATGAAAATCAATTAAATAGCTATAAAAATGCTTTTAAAAAGTTAAGAACATTATTCTAATGAAGGATACAATGTAGACCATCTCCTTAGAGTGATATATTTTTTCTGATTTCAGATTTTTAAAATTTTAAATTACCTTTTTAAGATGTCTTCTAGCATGATGTCTGTGTGCTTTAGTTTTTTCCTTTTCAGTTCCATAGCTTCCTTTTAAAGAATTGCTCATTCCCATCAAGCTCTTTCTATTTTTCTTTTAAGGTTGAATTAAATCATTTGCCTTATTTCAATTATTTAATACATTGTCATACAAGAGCATTTTCTCTATACTCAAAACAACAAGGCTTATTTTATTCCATTGATTTGCCTTTATCCCTTTAAATCTGTCTTAGATATGTACAATATTCAACTGTAATACTACAGATAAATTTATAAAAATCTGAATTGTAAAGTTTTTGTTCCCATGGTTTACCACTGTACAATATCTTTTGCAGAATATGTGAGATCCAAGCTGTCGACTGTACCACAATATCCTCATTCACAGTGAGGGAATGTGAGGGATCCAGCAGGATGGGCTCAAGGCCAAGGCGCTACTTGTTCACGGGCCACACAAATGGCAGCATCCAGATGTGGGATCTGACCACTGCTATGGATATGGTTAACAAAAGTGAAGACAAGGGTAGGTTCCCAAATAGAAAGACGTTGGTCACAGGGTAAGCTTCTGACCGAGGTGATTTCAACGAGTGTTTGTTTTCCTAAGATGTAGGTGGTCCAACTGAAGAAGAGCTACTCAAATTACTGGACCAGTGTGATCTGAGCACATCGCGCTGCGCTACTCCTAACATCAGTCCGGCAACTTCTGTGGTTCAGCACAGCCGCCTGCGAGAATCAAATTCTAGGTAGGTTAAAGGGTGGGGTATTACAAGTTGAATTGATGGTGTTGGGGAAAATTGACTGAAATAGTGGAATCACATAGTTATTCTAGAAAGGCATGTTTTTAATTTGGACTCTTTGTTGATACTCAGGATTTTTTTTTTTTTAACTTTACTAAATCATCTACATGGATATCTGGTTGTTTGCGTAGAAAAGCAGTTCTTGCCTTTTAACTTTGTGAATTGCTGCCACTTTGGATGCCTATTATGTGATCACGAATTCATTCAGAAGAAATTAGGAAAATCACATTTCACCTTGGTTAATATGTGTGCTTTAGTTACTGTCCTGCCTCAGGGACAGTATTTAATCTAATGCTTAGGCAATTATGTGCTTTAATATAATGATACAGTATGTATTTTAGTTGCCATATTGATAAAAAAAATCCCCAAATCTGAAGAACCAAGGGCCAAGTACTTAATTATATTGGTTTCCACAAGGGTTTCAAAGATTTTTTTTCCTCCAACTTTTTTTAAACTATTCAAAAGCATGACGATGAATATATGTATGGTATTATTTGCATTAGTACTTTCATATACTATATAATAAAGAATACTTGATAAGTATATTTTTAAGAGAGAAATACAGATATACTTTATCTTATTACTTAAGACATATTATAAAGGAAAATAATGCTCCCCCAAAATCCTGGAGTGAAATCTGAAGTTTAAATTTTTCAAAACCGTATTTCAGCCTTCAGCTTCAGCACCACGAAACCATCCACGAAGCAGCTACTTATGGTTCCATAAGGCCTTACAGAGAGAGTCCTTTGTTAGCAAGAGCGAGGAGGACGGAGAGCTTTCACAGTTACAGGGACTTCCAGACTGTCAATTTGAACAGACATGTAGAAAGAGCTGTGCCTGAAAATGGTAACCTGGGTCCAATACAAGCTGAAGTGAAGGGGGCAACAGGGGACTGTAACGTATCTGAGAGAAAGTCTCCTGGAACAGAAATGAAAAGTTTGAGAGAATTAGATAGTGGCTTGGAAACACATAAAACAGCTGAAGGTTTTTCAGAATCCAAGAAAAGGTCATCAGAAGAGGAAAATGAAAATAAAGTAGAGTTGAGGAAGAAAGGATTTGAAGGAGGAGGATTCCTTGGCAGAAAGAAAGTTCCCTATCTGGTGTCATCACCAAGCACTTCTGATGGAGGAACCGACTCCCCAGGTACTGCGTCCCCGTCTCCTACCAAGACCACTCCGTCTCCGCGGCACAAAAAAAGTGATTCTTCAGGTCAAGAGTACAGTTTGTGAAAACTCACTGAAATGAATTGTTTTATTAAATCTAGATGACAGGTGAGCTTTACTGGATTTCAATACATCCGTTTTTACACTAAAACTTTACAAGATAAAATTGGACTTCATTTAGTACCTTTTTAACAGAAGTACCTGGAATAAGGAGATATATCTCTCCTGACACTTGGAAATTTTTTTAGTTTTACATTTAACAAGATCATTTGTAAAGCAGGAGTCCATTTTAATGTTTTAGCTACTTTTCGTTGGTTTTGGAAGCATAGTACCACATCTTAATAGGCTGGTGCCCATATAGACGAGTATCCCCTTAGAGCAGGGCACCAGCAGATGGCATTCCTAATCCTGACTGACTGTGCCTGAGACTTGTCTTGCAATGTTATATAAAATGAATCATATAATTCTCTTTGGAACTTGGTCTTCCAACCCTTATTGTGAGTGCAGAGTGTTTACCAGATATCTGATGAGGTGCTATGTTTGTGAAAAAATAATCATGTAATTCAGAAACACTAATGATACTGAATACCAGAGTCCCTTATGTAGTAAGTAAGTCTCCGTGAGGATAATTTTATTTTAATTGTGGGTCATTTTCTGATTCTCATTGTTGGGAGTTCTCAAATCTTAACAAGCATCACTAATATGCCAGAAGTACATATAAACTTTCTTTCAAGTTGGAACAATTGTCTGTGAAAAAGATGAAATGAAAACAATAAGAACAATGCTTGAGTACCCAGAAGAGAACACTGTACCTGTTGCTAACCTGCCTTGTTTTAGGAGCCACCATGTTTTTTTTCAGTGTTAATAAAAATGTGGTCACTTTGTTGTGCTTATGGGAGTGCAGTTCTGAATTTTGGGTTAAAGGTTTTAGCTGCTGTAAAAATGTTAATTTGAATATATTTTGAATTGTAACAATAAAAGAAAATGTTTTGTACATTTAATCAGAATGATTTTCAGGTTTCTACAAATAGGGGAAATGTAAATTTAAAGCATTATTGGTGAATAATGTATGTATTCACATTCCAAGAACTATAATAAATAAGTGAAGTTGAAATAAAGTCATTACAGTTTATAGTGCCAGTGGTTTCATAACAGCTTTCGTGTATTTATCAATTAAATAAAAATGATTAAGAATGTATTTTCAAACATTTTATGCTTAATAATAATCTAATACATTGGTGGTTGAGGAATTATCTGGAACATCCTATTTTCTTAAATAGGTTCACCTTTATCATTATTTATGTGCAACTAAGAGCTGTTAAGAGTAATAAACAAAATCAAACCTGGTTCACATTTAAATATCAAGCAACCTATCTAGATTACTTTACATGATATTTGTGCATTGGAAATCAACTACTATTCATTTACGATATAATTAAGTTCCTTATTACTGATTTAAGGTACCATAACAGACTCATGTTCAGGTTTTCCGTTTACTAGAAATTACAGTAGATTCTCTATAAACACAGTTGTTAGTAAGCTTATAAAAACAGAGCTATGTACTTATCAGTTACATAGTTATTAGAAATAACAAAACTATTTAAACTCAGCTGAGAATGTAAGACATGAGTCAGGAGATTTAGAACAGATTTAAAGAGGTTCATAGAGAACTGCTCATGGTTTGTTTGCTCTCTGAGGAGGAAGTGGTGAGCCCCAGGGAACATAGTCCCTGTGCATAGCACGTTGCTCCTATGCATGATTTCTTCCATGTTGCTTTGCTTTACTGGTTTCTCAACATTAAGAGCAACTGGAATCATTACACCCCAGACCAGCTGAATCAGAATCTCTAGGGGTTGGTCTACATAGTTTGTATAACAGAGTCTTAGCACCCAATACCACTTAAAGTAGCAAAACAAAATCTTAGGATTCTTACCTGAAATAAAAACAGGTAAGGTTAGGAGTGTTGCAGGGGGGCAGTGTTCCAGGTGGAAGCCATGCAGGCCTCTGTCCAGCCTGAACTATGGGATCAAAATATAAATGATTCCGTTAACTGGATTCACGTCATTAACTAAATGTCTAGTTAGAAAATTAAGTGGATAATGATTTAAAATCCCCTGCAGTTCTCCATTCTTTGTGTTCTGGTAAAGTTTTATCCTGGGCTTTAAAAAATACACATGGATAAAGATACACAGTTATTTTTTTCAAAAATGAGGATGAGATCAATCTTCTGAATCTACCTGCGACCAGCAAATCACATTGGCAGACGAGTAGACTAAGGATACAAGTTTGTGACTTCTTCCATATATACCATACCTTAAGTAGCTCACGTCACATGAAGCAGACACCCAGCCTTAGTTAAGGCTCATCTGTGCCAGCTTTAACCAACTAATTGATGCAGAATCAGCAAATAGAAATAAAAAAAAAAAACAAACAGCTAAGTTAGCCAATCCTGTTTCCATTTCAGAAAGTATAAAATGTTGGCGAGAAAAAATATACATCTCAATTTGTACAGCCACTGCCAACTGTGCACAATTATTTCAGAATTGCGCACTTATGGCAGTTCTAACAAAGGGGCAGAACTGCTCAATACTGACCTGTGCTTTTGACACTACTGGTTGGCAAGCTTTGTCTAGGAGTTGGTCAGTCTGAGAAGCGGCTCTCACAGGTCTGGATAAAGTCTCAATGCCCCAAAGTCCGCCGTATTGTACTGTTCGACCATGGTGTAATTCATGGTTTTCCAGCAGAATGAGTAAGGTTATCCTTTATAAGTTTTTGCCAGCACAGCTTTGCAAAAATCCACCTGCCTCAAGAAATAGATGTACAAAATGTTATGACTTGTATAGGGGCTAGATAGATCCAAAATAACTTCTTGGAGTCAGTAAGACCTTGTAGAATGAAGAAAGAAGAGAAGTTTTCCTTATTTTCCATGAAGAGCAAATTTTAAGATCTTTAACATTATGTTGATAACTTGGAGAAATTTTTTTCTTGTGGTAGGACTTAACACTAATAACTTTGTAATTCAAATAGAGCAGATGACAGAAACTTTTGAACTGTGCGAACTGGTACTCTTGCATATCATCTGTTCTTACTGATTCTAGGGCTACAATAAGGAATAGTTCCTCCTAAATGAAAGGATTTGGTACAGAGTAATATATATGATACGTATACATGTTTAATCTTGTATTTACATATAAATGTGTTAATTTCTAAGCTAGAAGGAGCACAAATAAATTCTTTCCTTTTTAAATTTCATGTAGGCTAATTAAAAATATCACAAATAGGACAGGAATTTCCATCTGAAATGTGCTAGGTTGAAGATGTCAATATTCCCTGGTATCCAGTGAATTGACAGAATTTTATGAAAAGTATTGATTGGAGTTTCAAAACTAAAATATGTGAAATACAAACTGGTTCAAGTGGAGGTGTTTCTACTGAAATGCTATTTTCTCTTTGAAATGTATAAATAAGCTGTTTACTCAGATTTTCAGAAGATTCATAAATGCAAGACCAGAGACATGTATAAATTATGTGATGTTCTATCAAAAGGTTTGGTGACTATTTAACCCGAAATATTGTAATTAAATAGAATCTTGGGAAATGCGTGTAGACCCAGTGCAAAGTTTGTTTTTCCCTGATTCAACATGCCCTGAAATTGGGATTTCATTTCACAGCTCTGATCATCAGAATAGCTGTTCCTCATGGGATTGCGTCAACCCTGACGGACAGAGCGGATCGAAAGAAATAGTAGCAACATTGTCTCAGTAGAATCGCTTAGTTTTTAAACGACTGACTTCTCATTACTTCTAACAAACCGGAGACCATCTTGAAACTGCCACAGATTATTCATGTAGCCAACGGCATCACTGGCAAATAGAGCCCAATGGAAATTACATGCTTCTTTATCCTCCACAAAATAAGCAGAGCAAAACAAGTATTTTCATATGAGTATTCCCCCTCATTTCAGACAACCAGAAAAATAACATTTCTTAGATCTCAATTAGGAAGGAACTTTTCCAGAAATAATCCTCCTTTCTTTAAAGGATTATAGAAGAACAAACGAGCTCTTCCGCATTTATGATGTGTCAGTGATAACTGGGGAGGAACGGGGAGCAGAGCCTGCGCTGCAGGGTTACCTCTTCCAGGTTTCCATCCTTCACAGGTGGGTGTCGGTGAAGGTGGCGTGTTCCTTGGTTACCGAGCTGAAACCCTTGATGGCGTTCATCAGCTCCTCTTCATCCACGTACTGAAAAATAAGCCAGTCATCACTGGTAACAATAGTTGCTATCGATAGTATTTTCTGTCAATTGACAGTTCTATCAATCTAACGTAAAAAGTACTCAGTGAGTATCAGAGGCTTAACATCCTATGTTCAACACTGCGTGGTTTAAATTTTCCTGATTGAAAGGATCACATCACCTGCACACTACAGACTAATCCAAAAATGTATGTGATGTGAGTTTTATACTGTGCCACATCTTAACCTTGCGGAGCCTCAGTTTACTCATCTTTAAAGTGGAGAGTTTACACATACACATATTTTTTAAGATTTAGTTCAAAAAGGAGAAGCGCCAGAATGCAAGCTATTTATGTTCTGTTGCTTCCCATTCTTGTATTAAATAGGGTTAGTAACATACGAACAGTAAATTTGCCAAGTATTGGCACCTTCAAAAAGTTTTCTTAAACCTCTTTGCACACTGCCCATTACCAGTGCTGTAAAAAGTGAGCAAAAATGACAACATAGTATTATAGTTACAAATGGGAGCTCTATAGTGGGATGATGTTTTTAAGATTCCAATCCCTTGAAAAGATTACTTACTAGCTGTGTGTCCTTGGGTAAATCACTAATCCCTCTAGCCCTCGGTACGTTTTATAAAAATGAGGATGATAATAGCACCTACCTCCTTAGAGTTTGTGAAGATTAGGTGAAATAATTCATCTAACCCCTCAATGTACTATCTTTTTTTCTTTTACCTGATTTTTTTTTTTTTTTTTTTTTTTGTGAGACAGGGTATTGCTCTGTCACCCAGGCTGGAGTGCAGTGGCTTGATCAGATCATAGCTCACTGCAGCCTCGAATTGTGGGCTCAAGGGTTCCTCCTGCCTCAGCCTGCCTGTAGCTGGGACAACTGGCACGTGACACCACGCCCAGCTACCCTCAATAACACCTTATGTTGAACATATTGAAAGTGCTGTTTTGCATTTCCAAAATAATAAGCAATTCCTTTTTTCAACCTAATATGATTAGTCCTGACATTTAAAAACTTGAGGTCTGAAATGGAATCATGGAATTAAACAGTTATAATATCATCAAGTAGGCCCATGGTTTTAAGATGCGTATTCCATATATTTATATATTATCATTCTGAACAAGCAAGATGGTAACAGAGAACCTGGAGCCAGGGAACTTCCCTTCTTATTTGCCATTGGTCAAGAACGGCTTCATGGAAGTCATCAACTTCTCAGTGAAAGAAAAGTGAAAACTTGAGGAAGATGAGTGTTTGAAAGAAACAGAGGTGAATAATTCTGGCACAGAGGAGTAGACCGAGGAGCTAAGTCCTTAACTGGCTATTTGCTTATGATCTAACTAACCCAATGGCACTCTGGCGGCCATCAAGGTTGTTAGCACAAGGAAGTCTGATGCTTGGTAAAAATTCTAGGATTTTAGTCGTCTCAGCCACTAGGGGGCTGGCAACAAATATAGTCTAATGATGGGGTTACCTTTCAAAGAGTCAATTTTCTGTACCCACTGGACTGAAATTAAGACAGATGAAGCTCATAAATAGTAACACCCTCATTTGTCATGATTTTCTGCTTTTGGGAAAGGAACCATTTTACCCTGCTGATAGAAAAGACTCTTCTCCTCTAGCAATAATCCAGTAGGGAGAAGACGATGCACCTCGTTTTTTTAGCAAAGCAGGTGCTTTAGCTTGTGCCTTGTTTTAGGCCAGTTCCAATGTTTTCAGTTACCTTCTGCCTCAAGTTAAAGAGACCTGATTGTCTCTTTGCTTATTCATGTATTTATTTTTTGAGCCTCTAATGCATGCCAGAAGAGCAAGACAGTGTTTCTACCCTGCTTATCAAACATTTGCAGTACACTGGTACGTGAGTCGGTTACTACATCATTGGGTAAGAGTTCAGAGGGGACTGTGCGTGCTGTGGGCAGCATTTGAAGAAGCACAGGAAGCTTTGGGCCATCTCTTTACCATGTCCTTTGGGAATGTTTAGCAAAGGCTCTGGATGAGGAAACCAACTCACCAATCCGCTATTGTGGCCCAGGATGGTTTCCCAGAGCGAGTCGTCAATCAAGACTTTCTTGTCTTGAATGTCCATGAGCTGGCTGACACTGCGGTGGAGAGAGCCTTGGGAGTAGGTTTGGCTAATTTGGCTTTGACTTGGGATTCGCAGCACAGACACGCTCCGGTTGCTCCGAATACTCCGAATACTCACAGGCGTCCCAGACTGGGGAATTTTGGTATCGGCTAATCCCTGAAAAGGTAGTTGTTGGTAATTCCCATGTAAAGAAAATGGGCTTGAAATCTGATAGAGAACAGTGTCTCACATGACGTCAATGAAGGGAACAACTGTCTCTAGACCCTCCTACCGAATTCAGTGGTTGTGATTAGCCAGAACACTGTGGCCCTTGGGTTCTCGGTAAGGATGAGACAATAAGCTAATTACCAGTGTGAGATGCCCAGTGTTCTTAGCACCCAGACAGCTCGTGCCCCGGCTCTCCGATTATTGTTCCCTGTGGAGCCAGGGCTTGCTGATTCACAAGGTGGTGAGGCAAGGAGGACGGAGGGGATGTTAACAAGGTAATCTCTCCATGCCCGTCAGCACAGAGCCTCCCTCCTGAGAACGCCCCTTCCCCAGAGCAAAGCTGACGATGTTCTCTCAGGGTTGCCCACTAAGCGAGCAGTTTGTATTTCACATTAAAAGTGTAGGGAAATAGACTCCTCCCTCTCCCTTTTCTCATTTTCATCGTTCTCCTTGTCATAGGATTCCACCCTCCAGATTAAATCAGACGTCATATTAACACCAGAGAGACAAAGTCACTCCATGAATAGGACCTAGGATGTGTCATAAGATAAAATCTAGCTGCTCTAAACCTCTGAGGGTTCTGACCTAGTTCATCGAATCAATGAAACATTCCTGCGTTTCACTGTGCAATCCACACCCCATGCAAAAGATCATGCATTCATGCAGCACACAGAGGTACCTCAAAGTGCATGGTGTAACTTTTTAGGGTGACATTGCTTGACACATCAGATATATCAGCCACAGAGTCAAACTGAGGATAAATGGGGGCATCAGTCCGTGTTTGGAACATGTTTAAAGACATTCTTTGCATTTCTCCAACCACAGCACGATCATACACATACTTAAATGATATACATACATGTGTATATATGTAATAGGGTTTTGTGATTAAAACCCTATGGTGAGTAGAAGTCGATTGACTAATGTCTAAGGTGAATACCACTGGCATCTGTTTAGTATTACCGAGAATGCAAGAATCTTCAGACCAGTAAGTAAATTACAGGTAAAACCTGCACTTGAACTCAGCTGGACCATATACGGTATGACCTTGAAAAATGTTAATGAAATACAAAAGGCTCTCTCATTCCCTGGCACATCTGCCTATTTCTCTCTGTGCAGCCTAAAATCCTCTTGCCAGTTTGGGTCTGATATTCCACGGACGTCCATCTGTTCAGGGGGCAGAGGTGCTTGCGAGGGGGTTACTGCAGAACTGACACCAGAGCTTGAGGGGCAGGGGAGTGGGTGCTGCAGGGGTACCTCTCATTGACCTACCTAGCTACAAAGAAAGTCAATCTGGGAAACCGAGTAGGTGAATCCAGCATGTTCCTGGTTCAGATTCTTCCCCTTGACTCTGAGTAAATGAGGAGTCTATGGTCACCACCAATGACTCTTCATTTTGCTCTACGAATGCAAATTGGACTCCCTTTAATCTGTCTACACTTCGATAATTTTCTCTCATGGTCACAGTGGGTTACATCCATATGTTATAACATAACATCCCGACAGGAGTGATGGGAGTGTTGCTTGGTTATTAAGTTGACCAAGTAACGAAGACAGTACCTCCCTCACGGGGGATTCTGACGCAGAGGGGCTTGCCTGTAGGGAAGGAGAATTTATTCCTGAAATGAGTTCTGGCCACTACTGGTACGTGGGTCTGTTACAGAGTAGATATACCCGGCAGGGCTCAAGCACTTCCCTTCCACATCCTGCATGCGCTCTGTGGGCCCCAGCATTGATTTAGCTAATCCCTGGGGCTGGGCAGATCTCTCCTGCCTTCTCCACTCTCCCACACCTTCCCTCCAGCTGTAGCCATCGTGTACATCCTTTGTCTAAGAACGTGGCCTATGGAAACATCTCCCTCTAAAGGAAAACAAGTACACTAGTCCGGTGACAGGGACATCGGGCTGCGCCTGTACACATACCGTATGGTTTTCCCCTGGTGGATAGACACTCAGTGGAGACATCCTCTTCTGAAGAGGCACCAAGGGAGGTCTCTCTCTGATAAATGGTTCTTTGTGGATCTTTCTTTGTAGTATCAGGGACAGAAAAATGGCCAGCAAGACCAAGCCCAGCATCGCCATCAACACTATAAACCACAGCTCGTTGTAGAACTCTGGGCTTTTGCTCCCCGATCCCTTCTTTTCTCCAGGAGTTGTTAGCACCAAGCCTGCAAAACCCAGGGGGAAAAAAGGAAAACGTTATTTCAGAAGGCAAATTGGTGATCTCTGGCTCTGTTTTTTGATGGTAAATTAGAGAGAAGTCGAAAGCAGTCTGTCTCATGGTGCTTGTTTGCGCCTGTGTGCAGGCTGGGGCGATTATTCAGTGTGTCGGTAGGTTTTTAGCCTGCAAGAGACCTTGCTGTCCCTCCTGGCGAGGCTGCTCGGGCCGTGGCAAGTCCCTGGAAAGACGGGAAGTGGGAGCAATTTTTAAAAGCAGTTGCCAAAGTAACCTTGAGGGCTGCCGCTTTCACAGCTGTGTGCCTTGGGAGCCAAGGCCCTTCCTGAGCAGTGGGCTTTTGCAAGGGACGGGGGCCCTCGCTGTCATTGCCACAGACTCCCTTGCAAACTCACTGTCGCGGACATCCGAGGTCCCCTCGCCTCACACGACAGCTCCATTCCTGAAGGTTTGTGCAAACTGGATTTTGAGATACCAGATTCCATTTTCCATCATGATATTAACAGCCTGTGTTTGTTACCATGTCACCTTTACATTTCTTATCCCCTGGCTTCTCTGTCAAATGGCATAAGCTCTGCGAACCATCACTCCAGTGCACCGGGAGAGCTTCCTACGGAAAGAAATCTTTACGGGATGGGACTGCTTAGCCTTGCTCTCCGTTCATGTGGTGAGAGTTCAGTCGATGTGAGTCTCTGCACAAGGTCCCCGTCAAAGTAGCTCCCATTTAATGAGCATCTACCCCGTGCCAGGCCCTCTGCTTAGGGCTTTACACGGGTGCAGGTTGGCTGGGATTATGGAGCCTCATGGATGTGGGGACAGCTGGAATGGGCAGGGGCAGATGGAAGGAGGCTGGCAGTGATCACTGCAGGGCAGCCTCGGCAGAGGAATCCTGCTGGCAGCGGGGCAAGCTCAGCAGGAGGGAGCCTCAGAGACCAGCTCCCACCCAGCGCTTGCTGGGGTCAGTGCAGAAGCCTGTGGATCCAATGCCGCCGCCCACCCGCAAGCGTGGAGCTGGGAGCCAGACGGCTGCTCACCTAAAGCAAATGCCTCTGGCCAGAGGCACAAGGACAAACAGACACACAGCTGCAAATGCCTACCCACTCCCTGGACCCACTCTTCCCCTTTTCAGCACCTCAAGGACTTCGTGGGCCTGCCTGGTACTTCACCCTCACACTGTCAGAAGACTTATAGGGGAAAAGTTCAGAATTGGGGTGAAAATATTTAAGGGGGGGAGAGAAGGTGACTAAAAGTAAACTTTGAACTCCACGAGAGGAGGCACGCTACTTTGCCGACCCTAACTCTGCCTCTGATCAGCTCTGTGATTGAAAATTTGACTCTCTGGCCTTTGTATCCCAGCCTCTAAAATGAAGGGTTGGAATCTAAGCTCTGATCAAGCTCCAACAGATGAAATTCCTCTAATCAGGAACCAACGTGTGTTGTGTGATCAAAAACAAACCAACCTTGGTTATACACTGAATGAGCTGTTTCCTCAGTGTAGAGCACAGAGAGGAAATAACTCTTTGGCTGTAACTCCAGAAACTGATCTGATGGGCCCAGTGGGCCCCTTGCTTGGGAGCACGCAGGGGAATGGAGGGCAGCCTGCCCGAGGGAAGCCCCAAAAGGGAAATAGCCCTCAGAACAGTCAGAGGAAAATGAGATCTCTGCCACTTTCCCGCTTGGAGGCTGCCTTCAGGCAAGGGAACGAGAGCATTTTAAAAGTTGTATCATAAAAATGAGAACTGACTATGGATATTAGTTGGGCAGCACATCTTGGAATCTGCCATAACGGTGCACTCTCCTCAGAGCCCTTTCCCTCCGCTCTGCCCAGAGCCCAGCCTCCAGGCACGCCATGCAAACCTCAGTCTGTATTCAGGAGCCAACGGGAGCTTTCTCCTCTTTTATGAACAGCTTGAAATCAGGAGGGTGTCTCTTTATCCCTTCCCTTTTTTCTTTTCAAAGTACCCTTTCATTTTAAGGGACTCCACCTGTGCACCACGTGGGGGGTTCCCCAGCAGAGGATGGAACTCCCGTGGCTGGGCCTCAGATCCAAAGAAAAACCCAACCCACAGCCAAGATAAGAGCAAATCCCTCTCTGCCTCCAGGAACAACATACTTCCACCGACCAAGGAGACTAGACTTGATTTGCTTTAGAAGGTAGAACAATCTTGGTTTTGTGTTTTTACTCCAGGTGTGGTCCTGGGCCCCTGTGTCAGAATCACTGGGTAGGACTTAATTAAAAAGCAGATTCCTGGGCCCCCCTGAGTTTGAGTCTCTGCCAGGGGCCTGGGAACCTACAATAAACAAGCATACCTAGGTGACTCTTACACACCCTTAAATTGGAGAACCATTGCTAAAGAGAAAGTCCTGGGCCAGGAGTCAATAGAAAAAGCATATGCAAGTTCTCATCTCAGCAACAACCTTGCAGAGCAATCCTGGATAAATTCTTGTGTCCCTCAGACCTCCATTTGTTCACCTGCAGAAACACTGGAGTTTCTATAAGAATACCAAATGAGGTCTGTTCTTTCCCATTATTGCTGTTAAATAACATGAGATAAACTATGTGGAAGGAATTGTGTTAGGTGTTGTAGGAAATTTTATATGGCATCCAGACATGTAAAGTTTGGAAACATAAAATCATATCTTATTATTTTTACAGATTGAAACTCTCCTTCATAACAATATGTACGTTTACCTGCGTTTCAGAAATTTGGGACATATTACTTAAAAAAATCCTATATTCGCATGCAAATTTGATATAGTGTTAACTACTGGGATTTAGAATAGGGTGTCGGTCCCAAAGTTGTTTTAATGGAAAAGATTTGGCATTTCTCTACCCTGCATTTTGAAATTATAAAGTATCACAAATGTTGGATTCAAAGATTATGAACAGATTTCAAAACAAAAGATGTTCCTGAAATATTGAAATCTTATCTCTTTAGTTAAATTACTCAGTATTAATAATCATAATCGTTTATGGAGGATACAAGACATTTTCCAAATTTACTATTTTAGCCTCTGCATCTAGAATATTACCCTTATGATCAGCATGAATTGGCTGAGAAATTTCTCCCATCCTCTGATCTATCCTTCCTCTGATTTCCTCTATAAATCACTCTTTTATATATAAAATTATACAGTTCTTTACTGACAGGATTTGTTGTTAGGAAAGAGTAGTCTGGTCCAATCTTTCCGGTCTTCTCTGCATTTCCAATTCAATGATTTGGCATTCTAAAGAGGATATCCTCACTCCTTGTCTAATGCAAGTTCCATGAGGACTTTTTAAAACATTTCTTACAACACTTAAAATTTCTTCCATATAGTCTATGCTGATATATTAGCACGAGTATGTATGAACAAACATAGCCATGTTTCTTGAGGAAAATGAGTATGTGCTACACTGAATATAATATGAATGAATTAAATGCTTACCAAATCCAGCAGAGGTATCATACTGGATCAATGGTGTCTTAACACTTCCTTCATCTGTAGTGCAGGTGACCTGGAAAAAGAAGGCTAGACAAAAGGAAGAATTGGTAAATGACTCACTCAGTCCCTCAGCACCTATAAGGAGGGGGCAACTTCTCAAAGAACAATCTATCATAGCATGAAGATGTCTCAAAATAGAATTCCAGAGCAAGCTGTGAGGTTTTACCGAATATGCAAACTGGTTTCTAATTTAAAAATTATCAAGTAAAAAAGCTATAATTAGTGTAATAATAGCATTTCCGTAAGTAACAGAGCTAAAGAAGATTAGAGCTTATACAGCAAAGGGAAAGAATTATCAGAGGAGTAAAAGATAATACTCAAAGTATTATCGTGTTCTGCACATGGTCTAAACCCTTCCTTCAAAACATACAGGTGTACCTTCCACTAAGTGATCCAGAGTTTCTTACTGAAAGGGAGAACTCAAAAGGTATCTTAGAAATCACATAGTTTCAATTCCTCTTTCAGTTGCCCTGAACCCAAAGGAAGCAACTCTTGCAAGGCCACACAGATGGTTGGCAGCCTGGCCAGGAAGAACACGCATCTTCCCACCACCAGGCCATCTTCCCATCCCAACAAACCGCCCAGGGGACCACGAACCGTAACCATGAACACATGGAGCTGAATCATTGTAAAAATGTTAACTTTCAAATACCATAGATACAATTCTGGAGCTCATTGTTTACCTTGTAGCCAAAATAAATCATATTTTCAAGTAAACCAAAATACCACTAAGTAACTCATTGTATAAATCCAGATTGCTTAAAACGGCTGAATATCTATGGGTCCAGTGAGCATGCTGATTGCTAGAAAATACTTAACACCTCGGGAAACTTTTTCTCATTTCAATTTAGAAACAAGACAAAGAGAAAAAGCACTTGCAATTAAACAGGAGAAGGAATTCAGTCTCAGAGGGAAAGGGTTGTTCTTTCAGGGACTAAGACGGAGGGAGGTTAAGGAAACCCCTTACTTAGGGTCCTTAAGAGTTGGAGACGGTCATTGACTGATAGGGCTGTTTGGAGACTGGAGATACAGCAAGAAAATCTCTGAGGTCCCTAAAAGTGTATTATTTTCGGATACTCATTGACTACGTATAGGTGCTATTTCTCTCGTGACCACAACCTGCCCCCCCAAGTCTTGTTCCTTCATGGGGACACTCAAGTCCCGTGGAGCCAGCACTGTCCCCTGCAGCTGCATTATAACTGCAGTGTGTCAAACAGCAAATGGGAGGGAAAGAAAACCTTATTTACTCTGTGCAGTAACTTCTGCACAAGAAGTGGACACTTAAACCAAGACATTTTAATGAGCACCTGCTGGTCAGCTTGCAGATTTAATATCTCGTAAAACTGGGGAACAGAACGCCTTTCACAGTGAGAAACGGGAGTCAGAAACTAACTTTTGTCCGCAGTCCTTGGTATGTAGAGGACGGTGTCGAAGCCACTGTACACGCGTTGTCCTCCATCGGTTAACACGTACTCCTTCAGCGGGCCGTTCAGGAGGAAGGTGCCAGTCCAGTTGACACACACCGTAGACAAATTGCTGTCCACGGAAAACGGGGCTCGGTACTGAGGCACTGCTGAGAGAAAGTTGCATGCTCTAAAAATGGCAACTTCTTTTGGGGGTGCAGGTATGTGCATTTTTTTCCCTTTAAATATGAGCAAAAGCAAAAAAAAAAATCCTGACATTACTAGAACCCGTCACATTTTTTCCTCGGTGTTACAAAACAACCAATACTGGGGGGTGAGAAGAAAACCGATGGGAACCTGTGAGAAATGCTTTCTCAGCAATTTTGCACCTGCTTCCAAAAAAAAAAAAAAATCAATGGAGAGTGGTGTTTTATAAATAAAACTATTAACATACAATGGATCTGCTCACTGACATAACCCTGGAGCTCATATTTTGTTGCATTTTCCCTCTTTTAACAGGTAAAGTATCCTTAACACTATTAACTACAGTAGATAGCCATTTTTCATATCAAATCAATATTTATTGCTACGAAGCCCCAAGGACTAGATGAAGTTAATATATTTTTTTCTCTAAACCAAACTGCTTAGATGGTGAATTATGTCCTTTTGGCACCCATTTATTTTTAAAGCTTTTTCTCGAACCGTTAGTTTGTTTTCTAAGATAGTTAAAAAGCCTTGCAAACAGCAATTCGAGTATAATAATTCATTGCCCTGACTAATCAATCAATAGCATGGTACATTAGTATATAATCAAGTTCAGGTCTCCTAAGTATTATATCAGGTATAGAAGCAACTTCGTGGGCATTTTACAGGCACATTCCCTTTTGATTTTTCAGTTCCTTACTAAAATAAAATAAAACAAAAATCCTTAACTGGGGCTCATCTTCTAAATGAATAATTTTTGTAGAAATGAAGGAAGTGATAGCATATCATCTTGTCAAGTCAGAAGAGATTTATTTCATGAGATCTCATTTTCTCCAAAACAATCAATATATTTGTAAAAGCATTAAGATCCATGTATATACTAAATTGGCTTTAAAAAAAATAAAGGAGTGGGTGGTGGGAATAAACTGGATATAATTTTTTTTCTTTAAAAAATCCATCTGTTGCTGATGTTAGGAAATATAACAAAATAAGGAATAATTATGCTTTTGTAATCATAGGAGTCAACCATAAGACATATTTGAATCTTATATTTCAAAGACATTTTCTTAGAGTCATAACAAAAAATATTCTGCAAACACTAAAATGAGTTATCAAGCTATGTTTAAATTTCTATGCTTCTCTAACACCAATTCTAATATCACAATGGAATACACTATTGTATTTGTCCATGGCTTCGTTAATTCAATAGATTTCCACATTTCTCCTATCTCCTAACAGCACAAATAGAGAGAAGGTTTGTAAAGAGTAAGAAAATAGAAAGATAGGAGTCTTACTTGTCTTGTAGGATTTGGAGACCTTCCTGAAAAAAAAGAGTAAGCAACCAAAATAATCAGGAATAATGGGTTTATGTAACTTCCCCAAAGAAGACTGAGAAAATGGTAACAGCTACTGTGCTGCTTGCATTTGACATACTTTATCTCATTTAATCCTCCAAACAATCCTAGAAGGACTGGTTCCGATTTTTCAGGTAAGAAAACTAAGATTCAGAGAGGTCAAACATCCTGTCCAATGTCAATAGCTGGTGGGAGACGCAGGATCTGAACCCAGGCCTGCTTAAGGCTGCCAAAGCCCATGTTGCTTTCTTATAATCAGTACACATTCATTTACAGGAGCATAATTTACCAACGCTCTCTTCATGGGTGCTATCCAGTGGTGTGCCGAAGCTGGCTCATCCCAATTGTTAAATATTCAGGAATTCTGTGAGTTGGTTGCTAAATTCAGCCATTATTAAATATTAAATTTTTATATATAAACTTATATTACAGTGAAGGTAATACATATGCACAATCTATAAGTTTTTCATTATTTGACTACATTTTACTATTTTCTATGCACTCGAGGTTACTTATATCCCTTGATGGTGGAAATATTATATAACGATAAGCGACTACCCATCTCTTCCCAACTCGTTCAGTGCTGCATGTCGGTAAACTAGACATCAGTAATGGGAGGGCTATTTACACCATGGAAATTGGCAAGCACTTCGAATCCAGCCATTTCTCTCTCAAGAAGACCAGCTGTTAAACATTTACACCTCCCCTCTCTCTTCCACTGAAGGAGTAATTCAGGCTGAGGGGGCTGAATGTGTTGTTCTGTCTGTCCAGCCCCTTTGCTGAGTGTGTGTGCTCACATCTATATAAAACTCCAAATGCTATTTTTAAATTATCTTCTGGTTCGTATTCTCTGATCCACGTTTTCTTTCTCCCAGTGTGTGTAATGAGTTAAAAGTAGCATAAATGGTATTTAAAAACCCATATTCTAGCCAGTCATTTCTTGTATTTTCCCGTATCTGTGGATCCAGTAGTGGATTAAGGGAACCTTTTCTTTCTCGCAGTGCTAGTGTAGCTTTCAGCTGCTTCTCCAATGTGAAAGAACAGAAAGGAAGGAAATCTTAAATCTGCTCACTTTGTTCTTCTAGTATACGAGGAAAAAAAAAAGAATGTCTGCAAAGGCTAAGCCTCATAACTCAAAAGAGGATTGGTTATAACTTGCAAACCTCACATAGCTGTTTTCTGGCCTTCTGCCCAATACCCACAACAAAACCTGGAAAAACTAGCAAAATTGGCTGATGGATATATTGTGAAGGAGATTGCAAAATCAGACAGCGCGCATTAACAATCATTACATTTTGCTTTGATTATAGTATGGGTGACAAAGAATGCTGATTGAGCGGTGCCAACAATATATATGCAAAGTCTTAGGTGTACTCACTCCTTCATTAAGCCACGTTTATTGGGAACCTAAGACGTTGTGCCCTGTGCTGGGGATGGAAACTGAGGACCTGAGGACTAAAGGAGGCGCAGCTGCAAGGGGACAGATGCAAGCCCTGTTTGGGGCTGTCCAGGGTTGCTGGCGAGGAGAAGTCCCGAGGGAGATGTCTGTGAGGGGGCTGGGTGTGGGGGTTTAGGTTTCAAAACAGAGGGCTTGGGGAGGAGGCGACCACTGGGGGTCAGCCTCAAACCCCGGCCTTGGAGTAGCTGAACTCAACTGCAGAGGGAAGAGGGAAGGGGAAGGAACAGGAGGAATGCGGAGAGGAGGGAAGAGGCAGGGAGAGGAAGTTTAGGATTGAGACTTGACCTTGGTTCGTGGAGGATCAACCAACAAAGTTGACTAAAAATGAATATCCAAAGAGGTAGAAGGGAAACCAGGAGAAGCTTGTCATGAAAACTAGGGAAAACCACTTTCTAAAAAAGGATTGAAGGTTCAATTGCACAGAAAGCTCCTGTAAAGTCAACAAGGTGACTCCTGAAGAGAAATGCCTCCTCGATATATCAATGCGGAGGTCAAGGGCAAATTTTAGAAGAGATTTTCATCCAGTGGCAGGACGTTAAAGAGTAAGCGGGAAAGGAGACAATGGGCCAAGCGTGTGTAGACCAGCGTTCAGAAAAGCTTTGCTGTGAGGGAGAGGAGACTCCAGCAGTCACTGCAGGGGACACGGAGCTTGTTTGCTTTAACGTTAGAGAGACGGAAGCAGCTTTGAATCTACGTGTGACACACTGAAGATTAAGGAGGGAAAAGGAAGGATGTGATCTGTGGAGAAGGGGATGGTAGTGACAGCATGGGAGGCAGATTTATTTCAAACAGAGGCAGAACCACCCCCTCCTGGTCGCTGATGGAGACAGTGCACATGCAGGTGGGCTGTCTGGGGTGGGAAGGGGAGCAAGTGACTGACCTATGACTTCTCTTTTCCTGGTGAATTACAAGGCAAGAGTAGGCAGAGAATAAAGGGAGGAGGGTTGGCCAGGCTGTGGGCGTGCGGGGAGAAAGGGTGAGACGCAGTGGGAGGTTTCAGGAGGGTGGAGAAGGTTTGAAACCTTGACTGCAGAGAGCAGGAAGTGAACTGACCAGGGACACATGGCAGTACTGAGCGTACAGCTGAACAGTGACCCGGACTTCAGAGCATTAATTGTGCTTACTAGATGTGGAACTGGCCGAGCTACTTCAGGCTGCCCTTACTTGAGGGCCACCTCATGGAGTCACTGTCTGACCCCAGGAGCCTCCAAAGTCTATGTGAATGGCATCCTGGAATCGTAGTGCATAGTTCATAATCCTGCCTCAGTTTTCTCATCTGTACATTGGGAGAACGATAGTATTTATTTCACAGGTTTGTTGTAAGACTGTTTGTAAAATGCTTATTATACAGTGCCAGGAACAAAAAATCCTCTGTAAACGTGACCTCATACTAACATCCTGGCGTGTTGTTGCTCAGACACATTAAGGTCCTAATGTCAAATGATATTTAATGAATGCATAGTTCTTACTTTTCAAATTGGTATCATACTCAATGGCGGATAGAGTATTTTAGGAAAGATCATAACTTGATATAATCTTTCTGGAAAGCAAACATGAAATAAGTATCCAAAGCCTTAATATATTAAAGTATTTGATGCAGTAAATTCTATTTGTCAAAATGTAATTTAAGAAGATAATCAGACATTCAAACAAAGATTTGTTCACAGTGATTTTTCTCATCACAGCTATTGAAGGGAAATACCAAAAATAACTGATATGCCTACGAAACCAATTTATAGATGGAATATTACATAGCCATTAAATTTGGTGGCTAAAGAGTTTTTTTTAATGCTGTGGGAAATGCAAATTAAATAGTGTCAAGTATAAAAAGCAGACTATGAAATTCTAATTATAGTACGATCTCAGCCATATAGTAAAAAATATGCATTGAAAAGAGATGAAAGGAATTGATTATGCCAAAATATAAGTAGGGGTTGTCTCTGGGTGGGAGGATTATAAGCAGGACTGGCTTCCTGGGCACGTGGGCTGTGCACTCACACAGGCTCCTCATGTAGAAGAGTCCTGGGCTTAGTCTGATGCTCTGCTGTTGCTATCTTAAAATTCTTAACAATTTTTGAACAAAGGGCTCCATATTTTCATTTTCTACTCAGCCCCATAAATTATGTAGCTGGTTCTGATAAATATTTATTTTATTCTTAACACTTTTTGTGTTTGCTGTTTTTAAACAATAGAAGTATATACTTTATAAAATCTGAAGAGATGCTATAGTCATGCATCTCATAATGACATTTTGGTCAACAAAACCCCATGCACAATAGTGGTCCCATAAGATTATAATGAACTTCCCTGTCAGGTGTTCCACCTTTTATTTTTCTATGCTGCATTTTTACCATAACTTTTCTATGTTTTGATGTGTTTGAATACACAAACACTTGCCACTGTGTTACAGCGGCCTACGGTATTCAGTACAGTACCATGCTGGGCAGGTTTGTAGCCTAGGAGCCACAGGTGTGCAGTAGGCTACACCACCTAGGTTTGTGTAAGTGCACTCCATGATGTTCGCAAGACGATTGCCTAATGAGGCATTTCTGAGAACGTACCCTCAGCGTTAAGCGATGCATGACTGCATTTTATAGAAATGTTTGGAAGCCCCCAATTAATTAGTTGATCGCCCTTCTCTGAGCTCAATTGCTCCGTGGCTTTTTCTCAAAGAACCACGTCTCAATGCTTTCTCGAAATACTAGGGATTATGCCATATAACTTAAAAAAGAAAAGAAGTGGCAACATTTCTTTCAAAAATGGTCTACGGTGTTTGCTCATTTTCTTTCTTCCTATTCATTGTTTAACTTCCTCTGAATTGATTTTTACCCCACTGCGACATGAAAAATCTTCCTAAATTGGCCCTTGACTTCCATATTATTAAATCCAGAAGGCATTTTTCTCCAGTAGTCATCTTCATCGACGTTTCAGTAGCATTCAGTGTAATTGGACATTCAACTCAATCCTTTCAAAAAAGTGGTTTCCCCTAGATTTTTCAGGACAAGCCTCTCCTGACTACCCTCCTGCCTCTTACCGTAGCAGCCACTTGTACTCACATTCCCTCTGGGTGCTGAAGCTGATCCATCCAGAAGCTGTGCTGCCCACCTCGTTGTGGGCCACCACTCTCAGCTCGTAGGTGGTGTAAGGCTGGAGACCCCCAAGGCCGGCTCTCTTTCCTGGCCCCGTGTACTTTGTCTCTGTTTGGCTGGGAGTGCAGGGCAGGGCTGACACAGAACAAGCCACGTGGAGTTGGAGCTCGTAGCTAAAACGAGAATGAATACGCAGAGTGAAGACAAGCAATGGAATTAGCTTAACGCTCTCTTTAAAAACTGGATCTATTTCATGAGAAGACATTTTGTTTCCACCAAACTATAAACTCTTTAAAATTTCCATTTGCAGGGAACTGCTCCCAGAAACACTTTAGTTAATGCTGTTGGAAATGAGCAGCAGATGTAACCAGAGAAATGACAAGAAAAGTCACCATCTATACACACACCACTGTTGACTCAGCAACTAGTAATCCTTGCTGGTATAGATAAGATAATTTCTCTCTTTGAAGAGGTGAGTGATAGATTGTTCTCTGTCTAGAATAAAGAAAATCTTTTTTCTGCCAGATGATTTTGGGTAAAGTAACTTCTTTGTTCTTTCCAACAGTGGTTCACTACAACTTTTTAAATTATGTTAAATAATTGAAACATAATTATTTATGTTTAGGGCAATTCTGGTTTAACTATGAATTTCTGATGTTCCAGCCAAGGCCTATAGAATGAATGATTCCAGAGAACCCTGAGGAACATATTCTTTCAATGAATACAAAGACATCGCTTTGTCTTTTTTTATGTGATGATTATGTTGTTTACCTTTCCATCATTAGTTGATTTTATGATTTAAGTGCTTTGTAGGTGGCATTACCACGCTAATCAATTTATCTGTCTATTTTGCTATAGATATCTATTCAATAAGGCAGTCCTCCTTGGGAAGTGCTGGGTAGTTATATGTCTGTGTGCATGCCTTATCCTAGTTTATTCATCCTTCTACCTGCACCATTACCTTTGAATGACACCATTGGGGAACAGGGGGGCACTCCACTGGAAGGAGGCCGTCCTCGAGGACAGTGCCTGGATCTGTGGTGAGGACAGTCCTGAGGGTGGAGCCGGATGAGTTCTCAGCTCAGCCGTTGGCCCCTTCCTGCAACAGTTGAAGCAGGTGCAGGCCTCGACCCCAATGGAGTAGGTAGTGAAGGGTCGTAGGCCATGAAGAGTTTGCTGGGTGGCCATGCCTTCGGACAGCTGGAGGGAGAGAGAGGACTAGATGAGATAGTGTCACAGATCAAAGGCAATTGGTAAATGTTATCAAGAACCCCACCTCATATGAATAGAGCCCCATGCTAGGCACTCTGGGAGATGCAACATGGCCTTTAGCATAGCGTTTATCCTCAAGAAATTAGCAATCCAGTCAGAGAGGCATGACTCCATAGTCGAAACATAGCTGAATAACATAACAGTTAAATAGCTAACATAGGAAGGGATACAGAAAGTGACGTTTGAGATAGGACAGAAATCACTAGGCATAATATCATACATGATCTCATCTTACAAAGGTATTAGAAAATGGCCTAGAACGCAAAATATCAATCCAATTCTTTGACCCTCAGAAGATGCTTTTTCAAAAAAAATATCTGTATTTGAGTTACATTTCTAGCAAACATTCACCACGGTCCATATTCTGCCACAGTTACTTGCATTTAATTTCTGGGTCAAAGATGCCCTCAGATTTATATTAGAGTCAGTACAGGTATATTTAAAAGCTTGAAAGTCCATCTCCTTCCTCAGAGGATGTTGGGTTTTACAAAACATCATAGCCTTCTCTCAATCATCTTTGTCAAAATATAAACTTTTGGGTTTATTTGGAGCAAACTTTTGACCGCAGCGTGGTTTTATTAAGTACTCTCGGAACCAGAAGAGTTCAGAAACTGGAAATTAATTTTCACATTGACATAAGTAATGCATAATTAAGAAGAGCTATCTGTTATTTTAAAAAAAGTGCCTACAATGCACTCCAAATATAAATTATTTTAGTTTATTAATGTTATCATTTTATAAGCATGGATAATCAAGGGTTGATTGTATTTACATCATCTATATTTATTGAATAGGGAGCCCTGTGGAAAATATGCTAATATCCCTTTAACATTCCGTCGGAGCCTTTCTTGTGTGTAAGTTACCTTCTGAGTTGTGTTTCAGTACCTGGCACTCTGGCCTCAAGAGGATTTCTCCACAGTTGCCCAAATTGCTCCCTAAGTTGGTCTAAATAATTTATAATGTAATACCAGGATCTGAACAATCTCTATTTGAGGATTGCATGAACAAAGCATTATAATCTCCACTTATTCATGAGACAAGTGAAAGTGACATGAGCTGTACCACAGAGACAAGAGACTTCATCCTGCTGGCTGCTGGTCTCTTCTTTTCAATAGTGTAGAAACTGGTCTCCTTGATTCCTAACATCCCTTCCAGCAAGCGGCTTGGCTAACACGCAGTGTGAGAGCTGATTTTCCCGAACAAGCTCTCCTGTCTCCCCCCGGGCCCCAATGTGTTAATAAACAGACAGTGGAGCCAGGGCTGCTCTGGCGGAGCTGTTCTGCTTTCTATTCCAAAGAGCTAGAACTTCCTGGAATTCACCAGAAGAAAGACTGCGTTTTCAACGTGTTATGGTGGGACTATGCATGTCAAAATGGGGATTCTGAGGATACTCTTTGCTCTATTGTGTCTTTTCCTATTAACATTTACAACACCAACAACGACCATTTGTTGACCCCTTCTTATAAACCACCATCCTGTTAAGTGTTTGACCTATGTTTTCTCATTAAATGAAACCAATTTAATTTGATTTCTCTAAAGTCTTAGGTTTCTTGCATCTGTAGAGTCTTTAATACCACCTTCAGCATTTCTCTCCTTGAGCGTTTACATATTTTCTATGTTTCCTAACAGCATACTTTTTCTTCTTGGAGAGATTTTGGTACTAAGTTCACGGGAGGGCAATGGAGAACAGAAGGATAAGAAAGAAGAATCGGGAAGAAAAAGCCAGGGCACCACAGTAATGATTTTGTAAAAATTAACCAGTCCTGGATTTTCACCCTGCTGCTCACCACGGTCTTGGCCCCGCTGGCATTGCTGGAGAACAACCTGTAGAGACTGACGATTCCATTGGGCTTCTCGGGGGCGCTGATGTTGACGACTGCTTGGGTAGAAGACACCGCATGGAACTTGGGGGCTCCGAGACCTTCTGGCGGGGCTGGCCCCGTTCTACACCACGCCCAGCGACTGGGGGCTTTTCCTGCAGAATTCACTGCCCAGACCTCCAAAGAGAAATCGACAAGACCGGTCAAAACCAAAGTACCCTCAGGGTGAAAAAAAAAAAAACAAAAACAACACTGGCAACCAAAGGCATCTCAACACAACAGAAGGAGACAAACTTTGATCTTGCAACTTCATAACCCCACAGGAGAGCAGGCTCTTCCTCTTTTATTTATAGTTTTTATTTTATGCCTTTTGCCTTTGACCCTGGGAACACAAAACGGGCTGTTTAGGATTTCAGAACGCAGTGGGGTTGATTTAAGCCTAATGAAAAAAACTGCTCATCTCTGTGTGCGAAGTGGAGTGATTTTGTCAGCTTCTGCAAACCGGATGGATCTGCAGACTACGTAAAACTCAGCAATTCTTAAACACTGTCCCCACCAAATCTGCATGAAAATTAAATTTCCTTTCACCAAGGAGGGAATAAACATATGGAAGGAGGTATAATCTTATTTATCAAGAACCATTTGTATAATTAAACACGAATATCCTAAAAGGTTGCCTTAGGTCGTCATTTGCATGAGTAAGTAATTTGTAGAATGTCAGGTACAATAGACAGAGTAGATGGATGTGTGAGTGTATAGGGTTAAATTAGGCCCAATAATAGCCAACTACACAGTGATCAATCAGAATGATAGATCTAAATGGCAATACAAGAAGACTGTCTGCATGCTTAGGAGTATTCCTTAGTAAGCTTTCATGGGAAAGTCTAACTTCAGGAAATTTTTTCCTCATTGAGTGTCTTCAACACTACATATTTTAAAAAAATTTACCCCTGAGCTTTTAAAGACAAGTCTGGAAAACTTATTTAATTCTACAGTACACACATCGCAGGTATGTGGTGTTAAAAACACATGCAGAATGTTCAAAATATGAGATACGTAGGAAAAAACTGTCAGAGAATAGTTTGTAGTGAGAATTTTGTTTTGTTTGTTTTGTTTCACATGAATAATATCTCCAGGAGATGAAACATTAGAGAGATTTTCAGTAGTTAGGGCAACTCCTACCAGTGTTTCGAGACTTTTTCTTTTTTCTTCGGCAGATTCCTTTGTAAAAGTAAAATTTCTGAGGTTGAATTGTTTTGGGGCTGCTGTCAAATGCAAATCTCCAGCCCCTTGCTGATAGGATCGCCAGGAGCCTCATTTTTTAAAAGAGACAAATAACCTACATACATAGATAAACCCGCTCTTTTTTAGAGCTCAGATAGATACATACTCTCATCATTTGCATAATAATCATTCACACTTGTATAAACTCTACATTTTACAAAGCACTGTAACTACTTATATTAGCTTGCTTATTACTTACACTGCCAACCTTGGAAGTTGACTGGAGAAGGTATTATTAGCTCCCTTTTAAAGGTGAGGAAATTGAGGCTCAGAAAATGTCACTATCGTGTTCAAGGTGACAGAAGTTACAAGGGCTGAAACTGGAATTCTGCTCTCCAGTGTGCTTTCCAATAAACGAGTGTTTTTGATTCTGTATGCCATCCACAGGCACACATAAGATACTCAGGATCACATAAATTAAATGATATGGACATAGACAAATGCCTGCAGTTCCGGATTAGGTAAGGTCTCTTAACTTGCAAGAACAGATGACACGTGCAAGTTGTCTCAGTCTTTAGGGTAGGGAGGGTAGGTGAAGGAGGTTACTGACAAAGAGGTCGGAGGGGTCCCCAGCTCCTCAGTCTGCTCCAGAACAACCTCTTCCACTGCAAATATCTTTCCGGGTGGTGGTGGGGAGGACACCTATTGTTACACAATGAGTGACAAGATTTGAAAAATCAGTGTTCTTGGGAAAGGGATGCAAAATAAGGTGCAAATATTAGTATCAATTTTTTTCTTCCAAGAGTGGGATTTTGGTTGGTAATTTAAGGGCATGTAGAATTTTAATCGGGGCTATAATGGATGGGGAAGAAAATGAGGAAGAAAGTGCAACTAGCTATAATAAAAGAAAAATCCAACAAGTTGCCAATTACTGAACACCAGTAGGAGATAGCAGTAGTGCAGGCATTTAGTGTTAAAATGTCATAAAATAAGTATAAGTCATAGTAAATACTCAGCACAGTTCTGGCTCTGGGTTATGAACATTAACTTTTCTTTCATTTTCAATGTAAATATAGAACCATAAATACTCTTAAAGCTATTGAATGGTGGTGTTGTAGGTAGTACTAAACCTCATGCCTTCCTATGTTGCATGAGCTTTTATAGGTGGAGTCTCGTTTTTTAAAATATAATTTAATCCATGGTATTTTAAAACACTTGGGCTCTTTAATATTATTGTGTTTTGCTATATTTCTTTATATATATTTCTTTGGAAATATTGTCTTCTAAAAACTAGACAATACAAAATTTCCCATCACTAACTGGGAACGTATGTAGGATCTTTTGTCTTTGACAGGAGTCCTTTATAATACATTACTCTTTTTCTTAGACTTTCTTTTTAGTATTCAATCAATTTGAGATCAAAATAGCATTCATATAAATCAACATGCTTATGCAAAGCAGGATCAGCCTATTTACATGAGCTGCTATGAAAATGAAAACAGTCAAAATGAAGAGAAAGCTGAGATAATGAAGCATTATGAATTTCACAAAACTTGTACCACAAGGCAGTGTGTCTCTGTGATATCAAACCACCAGAAGCAAAGGAAAACAGACCCTGTGAATAAGATTCTTTCCTTTGTGTCTTTCTGTCTCTCTATCTTTGTTTCTGTTGAGGTAAAAAAGTCCTTTACCCAAAATATCAATGTGGATTTTTGTCTATGCTCAGCTAAACAAGACATAAAAGAACTGGTTAGTGCAGAGTTCAAAATAAAAATAATAATAGCTTATGCTTGTGATTTCTACTGACAAACAGTGCCCCAAGATTTGGATCTGTCTTTACAGGGTGAAGGTAAGCAGCCGCAGAAATCTTGCAGGGGAAATTTTGAGCAATATGTTTTGATCTTTCAGTTTTAATGAACCAATTTAAAAATCAAGAAATGGAGTATCTTGTGAACAGATACAGAGTTGCCCACTTTATATCTATCTATCTAATCTACCTACCTACCTACCTTTTACTTAACTGACAAGCCACTCCATCTGGTTTGTATCCCAAGATTCTCACATGATCATTTGGTACATAAGCATAGTATGTAGGCTTCTTATAGAAAGAAAGGGTCATCACTGGGGTAGAAAAAGAAGTAAGACTTATGAAGTCCATGGCCAAGGCGGGGGGGAAAGTAAGGATACTCTTCATCTTTGACTTACTCAGAATATCTTTATACCTACAGCATCTAAACTGAACATACTTATTCTTTTATAATAAAAAAATGAAAGATGATTAAAGTTGCCACGGAAACACTTATATTATTTGGGTTTGGCGACCACTTGTGCATGTGTATGAGTGTGTACGCACACAATTACGACTGTAAGGGTTAGGAACTGGCCAATGAAGAGCTGTTAAAAACGAGAACAAGTTAGGACTGATCAAGTTGGGTTGTTTTCTTCTTTAAGGTTTCTACTATAATCATAGAGAGTGCAAGATGTTACCAGAAAACATAGATGAACTACTTTTAATAAGTATAAAATAACTAAAATTGTTTAACCACAAATTATGTAATTGACTAGCAAAATCGTAGATTAATATGTCAATTTTCAATGGGATTTGTTTTCAATGTAATACGTACTTTAATCTAACTAGTGACTATTTCTGTCTTTATACTTGTCTGGAAAAAAATTGAAATTGTTCCTTTATTTACTTTCTCTCCCAAAGGACTAATTACTGTATTTTGCCTTAAAAAATTTTAATTACGAGAAGTATCAACATCTGCCACTAAGCTGCCATAATCACAGTGCTGTGAACACAATGAATTTAATCAATTGTCCCCTTTTGAAAACTGCCTCTTGAAGATCTTTTTTGAGGGCAGTCTTTGTCAAAATATGTTCCTTAGCCATGATCGTCAAAGTCATTTTGGGTACCTGGATCAGAATTTCTGGTGAGAAGAACTTGGAGCCTGCCTTTTCAACGTATTTCCATGTGGTTCTTGTGCCCAATGTTGTTTGAGAAATAGGAAGGGCTATTCTTTGTAGAACCAGGTACAAAATCTAGGCACTATGCATTTTCCATTTCTATTCACGTTATGTCTATTTATAATTATACTTGCCTTGCCTTTGTCATTACCTTCAGTCATTCAGATAAACACAAACTGTATCTCTTTGAGTATGTTACAGTTACAATAATCATCATAGAGTTAACTGTTGTGTTTTTCACAGTTCCAAACAGAACCAGATTCACTAACTTTGTGAAACCATCACTTGCCTCCTAGTTTTCACTTCAGGTGTAAATTTCTTGAAGGCTTGATATTTCTGAAACTTGCTGGGTCTATTTTTTCCTTACAGCCCAGATGAACATTATTTTAAATGCTCCCAATTCCTCTCAACCCAACATTTCTCCTTCTAATTTTATTCTAGGAGGAAAGTAAGAATTTGTGAACAGAAGCATTGTAGTAATTGTTGAAAAGAGAAAGAGAAGGGACCCCCACTCTGCAGAGGATGGGAGAAGGGGAGATGTAGAGGGAGTTATTCCAGAGTGTTGGCCCTTGGTATTGTTACCTTAACGTGCTAGTTATTCTTGAACATAATTCCCACCCTTAACTGCAAAGTGGTTTTCACTTTCATAATTTCTCTCACTCAATGGCTCCTCTTTTTCTGAAATAAGCTTCCTTAGGACTGTTACTTTCCAAGTATAGTCTTAAAGTGCAATTGTTAAGGTATTTATCAAGGGGATTCTTGATGTGTTTTTTCCTTTAAGAAAAACTTCTTAATTGTAAAAATATTTTATGACTCTTTTGGCTGAGGAAATGCTACGCATCTTGTTAAAACAAGGGAATATACTTTATGATGTTCTACATAGTGTCAATGTCCAGCTGATGTTTATGTGGCTTTGCACTTGCTATCATTTTCCATATAAAAATAGAATACAGGAATAACCAAATTCAACCAGTGATCTTTTACAAAAACTGAATCTGTTGACTCCTAATGTATGTGATGGTGACTGTCCTTGTCCTGAGAGCAGTTTGAGATTTTGCTCTTTATCTAGGCTGTTTATTACGTATAAGTGTTAACTCTCAGAGGATTAAGAGATAGAGGGATTTCTGAGCTCTCTGCAACATATGATGTTCTATAATGTGTTTCTTTGTGGAATAATGATCAGTTTTGATTAAAAAAAGCATTTCAACAATTCTGAGGGCAAATTTATACCAAGCAGCACTGAGGAGACGAACATCATTGTTTATAAAAACTGGAGAATGTGAACATGTTTCTGTGACAATTCACATCAGAAATAAGCAAAAGTCCAACGTGAATAGCCATACCAGTAATTAATGAGTAAACAGGTTGCATGTTAACAGGCAAACAATTAAATTATTTGTTTCCTAGGGGCATGTAATGAGATTGTTATCACATTCCCATGAGAGGGACAAATAGATATTAAAAAGGTCCTTCCAATACCTGTATTGGCTGAGGCCAACAGCTAATTCAATAGATTCGATCAAAATCACTACTTCTTTCACTGCTCCTGATTTATGACTTTGGCTGTAGTTAGTCATCACTCATTGCAGTTTGCTCTCCTGTGCTCATAAATTATGCCTCATAAATAAAAAGATACAATCAAGGAAATCATATCAATTCATCTACAACCTTGGAGTATATTTTCCCATGACGCTCACGCTAATGCCTTCTTAAAGGGTAGCTTGTCGTAGGTTTTGAATATGTTGGAACAGCAATATGCCAAAATAGGCTTTGCCACAACTGTGGTTAAAAAGACTCATGGCTAAAAAGAGAAGACAATAAATCTGACATTACATGATTACAAGATTATTCTATTTCATGTGCAGCCCTACAGGCTCTAGTCATAAAAGAATAACTTGCTGAAAAGCTCTATGCAGTTATCTATTTAACTATCTACCTATCTGATTTTCTTTCATCATCAAATGAACGGTTTTCAGCATCCCTGTTTGCATGGTACTTTGCTGGATACATTATAGACACACTTTTACAGACACGGTGCCTGTATTCTAGGTTTCTTTCATCTACAACACTTTGGATCAGGCAAGACGGAACACGATTTTAATTGAATTCTGGGACCCAGGGGAAGACGGGTACAGTAGGACGTTGTCTTCCCTTCTACTGGCACTTTTGAAATTCAGAGATGTGAAGCTACTGAAGAAATTACAAGACATTTCCTTTGCTAGAAATGGGTGTATTGTGTCACTACTGCTTAGCATACTGCCTTGTCTTTGGAGTCACTCAATAAATATGACTATGGCTCTCTTCTAATATCTGAGGAAGGGAAAAGTAGCCTAAATATTAGTGGGAAATATTAAAATTGCCTTAATTCACTTTTAATAATAATAGTAATAATGAAAATTTGGAATTTATCACATGCTACTTTTTATTGGTCATATCTGCTCTCTCTAAAAGGAAACAGGAACCCACCCAGCTCCACCTGGCTTTCTTGGAGGATACACAAAAGTAGTTATTGGGTTTTTGAGCACTTACTCTTTTATAAGTATATTATATGTACTAATTTCATACTCCCAACAATCCTATATGGTTGGCATTATTATCTCCACTTTACACATGAGAAAACTGAGGAATGGAAAAGTTTATGCAACTTGGTAAGTGGGAAGGCTGGTCTTCCAATACATGTATGTATTCTGATGTAAAAGTCCAAACTCTTTACACCTTTCTATAGAAGGTCATTGAAGAAAGGCCTGGACATACCTTCCAAGTGTCGGGTTGCTTCTCTGGGCCTGTCATAGAGCCCTGATGGTCTGGCTTTATCTGCAGAGGGCAGTCCCAAAGTGAGAAGCTGGAAATTATCACAAACATGGTGGCCTTCATTCCTGCTGCCACCTACCATGCTTTGAACAATAGCGAATGTCACACAGAAGCAAGTACTACTCACATATTTTCCACACCGCTCAAACCATATGCAAATGTGCTTAAATTCCATTATGTTCACTAAAATAATAGCTATACCCTAACAGATATAGTATTTCAAATACATACTTTCTCCACAATAAGTTGTTGGAGGAAACTAAGATCACAATCACCAATTATGATTAACATTTCCAGGAATGATAGGTAGTAAACTAGGTAAGAATATTTGTCATCCATGAATTCAACAGATATCGACTGAGTCATTTGTATGTGCCAGACACTGTGCCATGAGCTGGAGATACACCTTGTTTTTTTCTCTTATTGTCACTGGGGCTAGAGTGCAGTGGTTCAATCAGGGGATCCTCCTGCCTCAGCCTCCCAACTAGCTAGGACTATAGGCACGTGCCATCATGCGATAACTTGCCAAGTCATTCAGATTCCTGATTATGCAGAAGAAATAACACCACCTACCTCATAGGACTATTCTGAGACTTACATGAAATAATGTTTCTATAAATTTCTGTGGAATGGGGTTGGGAGACAAATACATTATAATATAAATACATTTATAAATATTTCATCAAGATTTTGAAAGCCCCAGAACTGTATACAAATACAATTTGGAGGCAACCATGGGGTAGAATTGAAGAGTACAGTCTTTAGAATCTTCATCTAGGTTCATATTTCAGTCCTTCAATTTACCAACTCTACATCCTTGGATATGTTACCTCATTTTTCAATGTTTCAGATTTCTTACCTGTAAAATGGTGTCAGTAATAATATTTATCTCAAATAACTTTTATGAGATTAAATTAGGTAATGCACATAAAGTTCTTAGCACAGTCCTCAGCACCAAGCAAACACGAAATAAATAATAGTGATTATTATTACATTTGTGTGCAAATACAGGAGAGAGTGACTGGACAGTTTGGGAGAGCTAGTGGGGCTAGACAGCAATGTGGATCAATCACAGATTTGAAAACCCTCTACAACATTCCGAGGTTCGCTCACATCTCTCTCTGTGTCCTTCTATCAGGTACTTCTTTACTCTAGAGCTTTGAGGGTTAGAATAAATAAAAGCCTGGCTTTCAGAAATATTGCTCCTACACTGAAACTTTTTCAATGGATGGCATTCTCTACTCTGCCTTATTAATTAAAATTTCTCAAAACAACAACAACAAAAAACTACCTAGGCATGAGCAAAAGAAAAGATTGGAGCAATTCAATGGATTCTTCAGAGAAAAAAGTTTACTTCTGGTTTCCATTACAAACATGCCTATAGGCATCAAGGGGAGAACTGTACAGTTTCCTGGATGCTTATAGGCATCTTAGTAACGATCAAATCCATCAACAGATAGATAAATCAATGCACAAGAAGTCTCAACCATCTTCTCAAACATTTCAATTGAAGGCATCCGATTTACTTAAATGTGCTAACGTTTTTGTTTTCACCTGTAGATTTGACCGTTTCCTATCTCCCAAGACATTTGCTTAGAATTTAATAGTAATATACCATTGGTTCAAGTACTTAAGGGCAATCCTACTTAAGTCTTCGGATTTACGTAGGGTTTAGCAATAATCATGGAGTGGCAAGGCAAAGCTTACCAGCTCATCTTCTAGGCCAGAAAGGATTCTCCTGGGGAAGGCGACACCACGTATTGGGTGAGTAGAAGCACCAATCCGAGGTTTGGGGGAAGCTGGGTTTTCTCTAGATCCATTCTCTGCCCTTCTCTGGTCTGCTCTGGTCTTCTGTGGATTGCCTCGCCTGCGGTCTTTTCTCCTCCAGCTTCTTTCCAGTTGGGTTTGATGGAAGCGAGGAGAGAGCTCACGTTCTTTCTTCCTCCTGCTCCCTCTCCTTGGCACCAGGGTGTGACAAGGCTGCCTTCCCTCTCCACGGCCCCGCTTCTTTCCTTACCCCCGCAGGTCTAGACGGTAATAGCTTCTGGCTATCGCTACTCCTTGGGTTCTTCCACATTCCTTATTGATTCTCTTAATTCTGCCCACACCTCCATAAATAGTCTCCTCATTAAAGTCTCTCCGAATACCCTGTTTCTGAGTGTCCCATCTGTTCCCTGCTGAGATCCTGATGGATACAGGTGAGAACATTTTGAATGTTACACAGGTACTGACAACAGTGGGTGGGCTGAGAGAGGCATTTGATCACAAGGATGGAGATTGGGAGAGCTTATTTATTTATTTTTGTAAGACTGAAGAAACAGAGAAATAGTGCCTCCTCATGTCTCTACGGAAAGATTTCAGTCAAGTAGCTCTTTAATAACAAGGTGCCACCCACACTGCCCAAAACCATCTGGCCAGGGAGTAGAATGGCCATGAGAGTCTGGTGTGGAGATAGTGCTGTCCCTGAAGGGAAGGAGGCTTCTTCTCCCTCCCGGGGTCTGTTCTACCGTCACTCAGACCTAGCCAACATCTATGTTCAGAGCTATATCTCTATGGATACATTATTCATGCGTGTGTTTCTTGGTCTCATCAACTGCACTTTAAGTCCCTGAGGGGTAGAGTCCATGGTTTTAAGCCTCCTGCCTCAATCCTAGTAGTAACTAGGTATATACTTTGAACATGGCAGGTGTCTAATAATGATAGGTCATTAAATATTCAACTTACAGGATAAACGAAAATAAGTACAACATGTCTCATCCTTTCGTGGATGCTTTTCACAGGACCGAAGTTGCAGGTGACTTGGGGGAGCCTTTATTTTCACGGTCATCGCCCTGCACAGGAGCCGTTTATGAAGAGCCATGAAGGCAGGTTGGAATGACACGCCATCTACGTTCGGTTGGAGAAAATTCTGCTGTGTTTAACATTTTATTTCCAGCAAATAAGCTTCTAACACGGAGACAGAAGGATCAATATCAGCTTAAGTGAAATATAAATCTGGGTTGCATCTGCACGAGGGTGAGAACCAACCCATCTTTAGAGGAATAACTGTCTCAAAGGCACCATAAAGACTGCCAACAATAAGAGCATAAGAATAGAGTCCTAAGGGATGCCAGGGTAGACAGAGCAAGAACAGAAAGAACTAGAGCATGTTCCTGAATGTGCTCACGCGTATGGGTAGAAATGATCTCCCACGGGAACAAAAGGCCTGATGCCAAAACCTGATTCTGCCCCTGGCCTAGTGGCAGACTTCAGCTTTCTATTCATGGAAATGTCCCGATGGCCTTCAGTGTAAGCTGCGTACTCGGGCCCTAAAGTTTTAGAACAAATACATTGCTTGAGTCAGACAATATCAATAAATCATTTAAAACCTTGAGCTGTGGGAGTTGGGGGTGGAAGGAAGCTTAGTTCTTGTGGGAGAAACTAACCAAACAAAAGCCTCCATGCTGGTCAGAAATACGTTAGTGAGATTAATACCTAATTAAATGCAAGTCCAAAACCAAACAGAAAACATGCTCAATACGTTTTCTCTAAATGTGATATGGAAAACACTTAGGAAAGGGACAGGGTAAGGGTGATAGCAACAGAAAACAAACAAGATGAAGCAAGTAGCTAGTCACAGAAAAGTGGAATCAGACGATCAGCGGTGGGAGGAGTTTTAGTTTTAAGTATGTGGGCAAATTATTCTTTTCTGAGAAGAAAGGTGACAAGGACAAGGAAGGTTGAACTCCCTCCTGGAAGGGGTGTCACATCTTCAGAGCCCATTGTGCTCCTGATTACAGATTTTTGTATTCTAACATTTTGTTAATAACTCCTGGATCCAGACAAAAGAATTCTCTTAATAACTTGGCTCTTTTCCAGCCTGGAAGGAAGTACTGGTATTTGGAAGTGGGGACTTTGGGAAGTATTTAATAATAAGATCACACAGGGTAGAGCCCACATGAATGGGATCAGTCCCCTTATAAGGAGAAAGACACTAGAGGGCTCTCCCTCTCTGCCCCTACCCTGGCCTCATCTTTATTTTCTTCTCCTTCTTCTACCTGCCACGAGGATACAAGGAGAAGAAGGTTACCTGCAGATCAGGAAAGGGGCCCTTGCCAGACACCAAATCTGCAGATGCCTTGACCTTGGACTTCCTGGCCTTCAGAACTGTGAGAAATAAGTGTCTGTCGTGGAAGCCACCCAGTCTGTGATACTCTGTTGTAACAGCCCGAACTAAGACAATGAGGATAGGGCCAAAGAAGTGAATTTGCTCAAGGATCGAGAGACAGTGACAGAAGGACTAGAAGCTGCTGGCCCTTCTCCTTCCCCCTTCTAACTCCTCACCCCCAATTTGGCAGCTTTTGTGGGGAGCTTGGCCTAGGGCTGGCCTCCACAGTACCCTCTGCAGTCTCCAGGCAGCTGCCCTTGGCAGGAACAGCGAGGATCCCCTTCTGTGTCCCCTTCACAGCCCTTCCTTCCATCCTCTTGCTGGGGAGCAGTGCTGGTGTTAGGAAGCAGCAGGCTGCCATCCTGCACGGGCCCCCGCAGCGCGAGCCCTAAGATCAGACTCCCAGGCCAGTGAGTCACAGGGTTTCCTCTAAGGCTGACTCGCTGCTTCTCAGTCACCCAGTCACGAGGCACCAGAAGCCTGCAGAGGCCCTGAGTGCGTATGGGCGTGTATTGCAAAAATCTGTCAAAGTGGGGAAGTTTCAGGAAAACTAATTAAGTCACTGACAGCATGATTCAGTGGAAGGGGGAGCCGTGGCAGGCCCTGGCGAATCCGTGGTGAGTCATTGCCTTGAGCAAGAGTATGAATATGAATGCACAATTACTGAGAGCGACTCATTAGCCTCTGCTCACTCCCAGAAGGTAAAAATGGAACCGTCTTCTGGAGTAGACTCACACCCAGGGCCCTCTCGAAGCCTGTGGGAAGACTACTGTCTTAATTTGCTTGCTCAACAATTAAGACTTCCCCACATAGAATTTGGAGGCTTATACTGTATACATTAGCATAGCCCAATTACGAAACGGTTGAAGACAGAAATCAATATTGCCCATGAAAAAAATCATATTGGATTTGTAAATATTCTGTGGCACAGCAAGCTGGCAGTTTCCGTTTAAGTAAAAGATCTGTGCACTGGAAGAATTTCATTTACTATAGATGCAGCTCATCTATGTACGAAACACACATTGACAGAGTTGCCTGAGAATTGAGAAGTTTTGGTAAACTAAATTGTATTTGAAATTCACAAAGAAGGTTTGCTTTCTAATGGGACCCTGAACTGAATCACTCTGCAAAGCCACCCATCCATCCCTGTGAAATATAAGAAAAAGCACTTCCTAACTTTTTTGACTCATATTTCAGATCTTACCGGTTTTACTAAAGCGAATCCTTTAGAGTTTGACGCTACAGAATCCCAGAATTCTCGAAGTTGTGCTGAAATGACTCAAACTAGAAAATTCCCCTGTTTCAAATGATGGCAAATGTTACTCGTACCACCAAAGACCAGGCCTCCCAAGTCAAAAAAACAAAAGAAAATAAAGCAACAATGATAACAAAATCCATGAGGAAGAGTAAAATAAATTATTTGATTGAGACATGAACTTCCCAGATAATATATTCTGTCCCCCTCTCTAGCTTCATCCGAAAACAACGGGACTCTTCTTTTGCCATGGATAGACTGTGGTCAACAGGCTGGTGAATCATCAGTTGTCATCATGTAAATGAGGCAGTTGTGGGGAGCTGGCTCCACTGATTTAGGTGGTCAGTTTGTGACAGTTTAGGACAGAGAGTCTCAACCCTGGCTGCACATTAGAATCACCTAGGAATCACCTGGGAACCGCATAGATGCCCAAATCCATCCCAGAATCAAACTTACAGGAGGATGGAACCTGGGCATCAGCATCTAGAATGTTGTTAAAGTTCCCCAGGTGATTCTCATATGCAGTCAAGACCTAGAACCACTGTTTTAGGAAACCACCACTTGAAAATGGGGCTTAAAGCAGCACAGCAACAATGTCACACCCTCTGGGGGAGTATTTCTCAAAAATGTGGGTTGGAGACCTTCCAGGCTGCTTGTTAAAAATACAGATCGCTGGAGTCCCTCCCCACAGCCCTCCCCACCAGGAATCTGCACTTTGAACATGCTCTTAGGTCATCCCAGTATTATAAACACTGGGACCACCACCTCTAAGGCATTCAATATTGAGGTCTGTCTTAGAAAACTTAGAAGGTGCTTTTGCTATCACATGGATGTTGCCCACCTTCAAATGAGCTAGTTACCTCCCAAGCTGGTTGTGTGAGGTGAGTGACGTTTGCTGGTCCTTGCCCTTCCATGGTTTTCTGTACTGAGTGGTTCCCCTCTCTGCAAGCATCTAGATATTTCCTAACCTTCCTACCCACCAGAACTTATTCATACTGTATCCTTTTCCGTCGCTGGCTAACTGATGGAACGAATTAATTTAGACTAGAGAAAACTGTCTCGTTCATCCCCCATAAATAAACTTTAGCAGCTGTCTTCAAGGCCTTCAATCACAAGCAGAAATGAGCGCCATGATGTAGGGCAGTGTAGGAGGGTGTGGGGAGCCGCCTCTGATGCTGTCAGGGGATGTCATGTGGATGGCAACCTGCCCAATACACATCGTCACGACCCGTCTGATTAACAGTTTCACAGCTCTGGGAAGTTTCTCAGTTCTTTTGTTTTCATCCCCTACAAATATCTCATTACCTCAAAAATCCAATCCTCTGCATAAGGGTCAAATCATTGTCAGATGCTGGGTAAACAGATGTGCACAAGACAATGAAGGTGTTTTCTCTAAGGCAACTTGAAGATGACGTAGCCCTCGAGTGGACCGGAGAGCAACGCAATTCATATCAAACACAAAATGCTCTTTTGCGAAAGAAAAATTCTTTTAGCACATAATTTCCGAAATGACTTCTGCAGGATTACTCAGGGTCCGTATCGATTTAGCATTTACACAGGCTAAATAAATCCAATATTCTAGTTTAGTTATGTCAGCATTTAACCTATGCTTTTCAAAATATCATTTTCCTTAAGAACTGGGTCTTTGGCCTGATAAGTTAGATTTTTTTCCCCCCTACATTGTACCTTTATGTTGTAACTACATGGGATTAGCTAATAAATGCGAATTTAAGGAGAAGGAACATAACACAGAGCTGAGAGTAACAGTTACAAAAGAGAGCCTAGCCTGAGGGTCTTAACTTGCCTTCCCTCTGAAATGTGGGTCCCTTGGTTCCCAGTTGTCCTTAGATCCTGGTGAAAAATCTCACTAGATACAAGACACACGCTCTGAGCTTACCATTCCTTAGAAAACTGAGATGAGACTTCTACAGATCATGTGACCAGTATTTAACCCAATGACACGACACAATACCAAATGTATTTGGTATCCATGGGTCATTTAGTTTTAGCTATTAGGTTGGTGCAAAAGTAATTGCGGTTTCAGACCGTGAATTTTATACTAAATCATTATAACTAGGCTCAAACACATCTTTATTAATCAAAATGGGAACCATTACAATCAACACATTTTTTGCCAATGAGAAATAAATTTGTTTATCCCTGTGGTGTAAAAATCCGTGCTTTGGGATTTGATGAACTCTTGGAAAGCATTTTCTGCATCCAGGGTTTCAGTTCTTATTTTCCTTCAGGGATACCCAGAATTCGTATGTTAGTTTGTTTCTCATAGTCCCATATGTTTCTAAGTGATTGTTCCACCTTTTTTGTTCTCTTCTCTGCCTATTTAAATGTCTGGGTTAGCTCGACAGCCTTGTCTTCAAGCTCTGAGAGTCTTTATTCTGCCTGGTTTAGTCTGTTGCTGATGCTTTCTGCTGTGCTTTGAAATTCCCTCAATGACTCTGTTATATCCTTCCTTATGTTGTCTAACTCTTTAGTGACTTTTTCATTAATTTCTAGAAAATTTTTTGTCTTCTTTTTGCTGGTTTTCAACTTTCACTTCAATTCCATTCATCTTATTTGCCATCCACATTCTGCATTCCATTTCTGTCATTTCAACAGTTTCCTTGTAGTTTGGGTTCACCACTGTGGCTCCATTGTGGTCCCTTGGGGGTGTCGATCTGTTTTTAGTTTTCATGTTGCCGGGGTTCTTTTGCTGGTTTCTTCTCATCTGAAACCTCTTTTCTTGACTCAGGGCTAATAGATTTGCAGGGCACCTATTCTTGGCTGGGAACTCTCCTGCTTAATGAAAAGAAGGGGAAGTCCCTAAATGGTGCTTCCCGCCCCCCCTTTCTCTGGAATGTTGACATGGCAGGGGAGGGGTGTGTGCACTAGAAGCCTGTAGTGCAGCTGTTCTGATTTGATCTGTCCATCTGCAATTGCCTCTGTTCAAGCCTGTTCTGAATGCTATTTGTGCTCGGTGTTAGGCTGTTCACCAGACAGTTGTAGGATGATCAAGTTGGGAGCTGGGCAAGACCCTCTTCACTCAGGCAGGTGTTGTGGGGATCGCTCTGCCCAGGGTCTCCCCACAGAGGTGACAGTGGCAGCGGGGTGAGGCTATACAGTCAGGGGTCATGAGTTCCCGGGCTGTGGGCATTTACTCGAACCAGGTCCCAGAGTACTGGCGGCTTGAGGCTGGGGGTCTCTGGCAGAGCATTGGAGTTTGGAGCAGTTCTGCCCACCCTGCAGCAGTGGTGGAGGATCTGGGGTGGGGTCCTGGGGTCTAGGTGCAGTGCTGGAATCTCGGGGTGGCGTCCTGGGCCTGGTAGGAGCTCTGGTGATGCAGAGGTGGAGCCTTGGGCTCTGGCATGTGACCCTCAGAGCCGAGACTGGGGAGGAGCCAGAAGCAGGGCTTCTGAGCAGAGCCTCAGAGCTGGGAGCAGGGCTGTGGGAACAGCAGGGCCCATCTGACCTGGAGGTAGTGTCAGGGCTGAGCAGGCAGCAGGCAGTTGGGACCTGTAGGGCGGGGTCAGGGCCAAGCTGGTGGCACCTGTTCCACAGGCTCAGGGACTGGATTCCAAGTCATATGGGTGGAGGTCAGTTCCAGTGGCCCAGGGACCATGGACTTCTCCCTGTATCCCCCAGGACCTACTGAAGCACTTGCCCAAAGCCTCCCAGGTTGTAGCCCATAGCACCCCACTCAATTCCCGTATTGCACTGTTGGGGAGAGGTGCTTGGCTTCCAGTCACCGGGTATAGCTTAGAGGAGGCTCCCCTTGGTCTGCTCCCTCGCCAGCCTGGTAGGGGCAGTGTGAAGGCTGCAGCTGAAAAGCTGAGTCCCATGCTTTCAGGTCCTGTGCACCTGAGAGCCCAGGATGGCTTTAGCTGCTGCTCAACCCCCACTGCACCTGTTGTCTGGTGCAATGGCTCTGCACAGACTCCAGGCAGGTCTCTGATCTGTGGCAGCAAAGAGAGCCCTCTCACAACTCGGCCACAGCACCCGCAGAGTGAGCATGATGCCCCAGCGCTCTATCCTGCTAATCTTCCCCATGCATACACTTTGATATGATCAAGTGTATCACCCTGTCACCTTTTTTATTTTCCACACCGATTATCCCACGCTGCTTCTTTGCAGTTTCACAATGTTCCTTCCAAGAATAGCCATCCGTAGGTAGGTAGGCACCTGCTTCCTATTTACTCTTCTTTTCTTGGAAGCTGCAGGTTCCTGGGCTGCTTCTAATCTGCCATTTCCTCCCCTTCTCTCAGGTCTGTTTAGATTGGGTATTGTTGCCAAATGAGCGTATCAAAGCAAGAAAAAAAAACTTGTTTTTGAGAGATTTTTAGATTTGGAATTGCAAATAAGGGACTATGGATTTATATCTGAGTATTTCTCCGAACCATTCAAGAATCTATTTATATTTTTAATTCTTACTAACTTCATTGGGTAATTTGTCCCATACATTATTGGCCTAAAATATATTCCTTTCATGCTTAAAAGGTCACCTCTAACCATTACACTCATTGATTGGGTTACGTCATTTCTGGTAACTTAGTGATATTATTTATTTCAGGTTATGATAAGCTTTTTAAGGCTCAGTTTCCTTTTTCAGAAGATTTCTCCTGGCACTGTGCCTGGCACTTAGTGTTTACATCCATCAGCAAGCTTCCTTTGGCTGCAAGTAAGAGGAACTGGTTTTGGCTTAAGCAAGAGGGAATTGATCGGGAGCATATGGAATTAAAAGAACAGTTGAAGAACCGTTCTTGGAAATAGCAGGGGAAAAAAAAACTTTTAGCGTGAGGTTGGGGATAGCTTATCGGAACTTCTCACCTCCACCTTTTAAAATTCCGAGTCACTCTGCTGAGGATCAAGCCCCAGGCAAATCTGAGGGGCTGAGCGTGGCTCAGGTGCCCACCACTTGGTTAGGCGACAGCCTGACACATTGATTGACACTCCCACCAAGACTGAGCAAAGGGTGGGGGGAACCATTCCCCCCCAGGACAGAGGATTGCTATTACAAGTAGAATGCAAATGGATTCGGACGGCAAAACAAAACAAACCCAACAGAAGTCCTCTATAGATTTCAAAACACTTTCAGAATAGTATTATTAATTCTTGGCTTTTTAGGAATATGCAAAGTCCTATTTTTTAGGCCACCCTCCCACAAACCTTACTTCACCCCCATGTGCAGGTCAGTTGCATTCCTCTACACTTTTCCCAGTGCTGTGCATCTTTCTGGAGCATAGAGGCTAGAGATGTCTGCTATTCTATTTTACTTTACCTTGGTACAATTAATGAGTTATTTTCAAAGGGATCTTTTAACAAGAGCATCTCCTACCAAGGCAACATTGACAAAAGGAATCTTAATGGTCAAAACCACTTCGTTAACACATGCAAATACTTTACCTGGAATCTATTGCATAATGAAAACAACATGGATCAAAAACCAAGAAAATGAAAAAAGCAAATGAATATGTTTTTTTCCTCCCTCATTTATAGCTTAATTTTTTTTCCGAGGATATTATTGCCCTCCTGAAAACCCCACATTTCTTTAAGTGGCTTTCAAATTGCAAGCAAGTTTTACAGGCAGGTTGATGGTGTACACAATCAGCTTGAATTGTTGATAACGCACATTTCTTACCTGATACTCATACTCTGTGAAAGGCCATAGTTCCAAATCTGTAAAAGAGCTTGAGCTTCCATTATAGATTAGCACTGGATTGGATTGTCCAGGTTGAGGTGCTATGTGTCTTCTATATAATTCATAATGTAAAACTTTTCCATTGGGCTGAACTGGTCCTGTCCACCAAAGGGAAACAGTGGGCCGGAATCCTCCCGGAGCCATCCGTACCTCTAGGTGTGGAGGAGGCTGCATCAGAGGAGCAATCTCGGAAGTCTGCCCGGATGCCCATTCACTGGATGCACATCCCAGGGTGGTGCAGGCTTGAATTCGTACTTCGTACCTTCAAGACACAAGCAGAAATTATCGCTTAAATCAGAAAAATAGATTTTCATGGGAAGACTCTTTAACAGACCCAATGTTTTCAAAAAAAAAAAAAAGAGAGAGAGAGAGAGAAGTTTACATTTATTCTTATCTATAGCTAACTCTTAAAGAATAACAAAATCATATTTCCGTAGAAATTTTAGAACACTTTAAATCCTCCTGGCTTTCTACACTCCAGAAAAAAAATCCTCATCTGCTTGAAAGAAGTGAGCATAATTCTTCCCCTAAACAGGAAAGTATGGAATAAATAAATTCTCAAGATTCTTTCCAGCATGGAAATTCTGATACTCTGCAGAATTACTTAACACAGTGATGAAGAATGCAGACCTCGGGGAGTATGAACCGGTTCTCAGCAGCCCTGGACTCCTCCTACCTTTGATTTCCCCAGGACTATTTCCAGGTCAAGAAGGAACATCCTGGAGTTAAGGTTTCAGTGGTAATAAATCCCCTCACCTGATACCTGACATCTTAGAACAGGCTCTCTTACACCACACGAAGACCTTTTGGGGCCAAAGTTAACCCAACTACACACTAGATTATCAATCATGAAGACACCTTATCACCATCCAGTTAAACTCAACCAATCAATTATGTTTTGCCTCATAGCTGGTCCCTGCCACTTGGAAAGGTCTATTTACATAGCAGGGATTTTTCTCTTCCAACAAATGAGATTTTTGTGAGTATTAAGTGCCCATGGCTGCAAATGAGCACTTTTTCATCTGTTCTCATGCACCACTGATTTTATGGCACCCCTATTTTTTCCTCAAGCACCGAGCTACCTTTATTTCTCCCCTTATTTCTTTTGGTTCTAGCCTTTTCCTCTTCTATTTCCTACCTTCCCTCTTTGCTCCTCTAAATCACTGGTTTCTGTTCTCTTGCTTTCTTTCTCTTTCACCTTTTTTCCATTGTGACTTCTCTCATTCCCCTTTTCTTCTCCCCCTCCCTCTCCCTCACACTCATCTCCACCATGGTGGGGCTCCCTGTTTGCTGGTGATCAAATCCATAGCTGGGTATGGCAGATCTGACTTGTAAGCAATTCTGTGAAGTCAATTTTGACTTTCCACATAGACAGTATTCATATTCTGGGTTATCTGTGACAGTTTTAAAATTCCGGGTAAGATTCCTTCTGCTATTTAGGACAATCCCAGGCTACTTCTTTCTACTGACCAGCTGGGGGTGCCCAAAGGAAAACACATGAATTTGCAATATTCAACAAACAAGAACCTGCTAAAAAACAAAAACCAAAAGAAAAAAAAAACTACTATATGAACCCTAACTTCATATGGAAGTGACACTCTCTTTTACGTCAGTGTCACTTCTAGATTCAATTCGAGTGGATCATGAAGAGACTTCACTTATATCCTTACGTACTGTTGCTAAGTTTATGAGATACACTTTTTTTCCCCCCCAGCCCAGAAAAAGTGTTCCTCTCATATCTGGAAAACTGTTTTCTTCTCTGGAAATCTTTTTGAATAAGTTTTTTCAAAGGGGAGAAAATTGACATGATTTTTAAAACTTGCAGGTACAGTCAGGTAAAGAGGAAGCCAGTACAAAATGTACAGCTCTGCAGCTACCATGGGCCCTTTTTATGCCCTGAATGAGAGTAAGATGAAAGCCAACTCACATAGCGTGTGGATTAGCAATGGACGATACCTGAGCAAGTTTTAATTACTGTTTAATATTTAATACGACCCTAAATAATTGTCATGAGTAGATGCAGAAGACCATGAATGTTTCATTTAAACAGCACTATATATCAGAGATAATTATAGGAGGGATCTAATCTACACATCAGTAGATTACAATAATAGCTGAATTTTATCTATGGTAGCTGGAAATCAACACTTTTGCAGCCTTTAATGTTTTTAAGTGATTCTGTTCATTTTACTAAATTTTAAGCATAAAAATGTCTTTTATTACTCTTTTCCCTGGGGATGAAAGTTACTTAAAATGTGCTGGGGAAAAGTGCCAAGCAATTTTTTAAGCTACGGGCAAGATTCCTTTGTGTGGACAGCAGCTCATTTCCATGCGTGTCACAGAGCCCAGACGGAACCGCTGGGGAGATATGGGCTGGCAAAGTGACACTGTCCTGAGACACCACGAGATCAGAGCTGAGGGAGTCCTGAAGGGGGTGAGGAAATGGAGTCAGAGAAGCCTTGTTATCTCTGGAAGAAGTGCTGGATTTGATAAGAAGGGCTCTCTCCCAAACAAATTTTGGTTTAGTCCAACTCTGGCTGGTAATAGCTCTCATTGGTTGGCACTTTTTTGTACTTCACAATAATACCTCCTTTTTTTCACAGTCTGGGTCAGACAACCCTATTGGGGTTCTCAGAACGGTCCTGGGGCCTTCATGTTTCCAGGAAGACTAGACTTAGGGAATGGCCCCATCTCTGGACTACTTGTTCCAGACATCATGGTGAATTGCAACCTCCCTGAACCACTGACTCTCAAAACATCACCTGCAAGAATTCTGCTCTCCAGAGGATATGCAAGCAGGCTTTGGTCGGATGAGGATGTGCTTCATCAACCGTGGATGGTTACGTGGATGGAGGTTGGGGATATCAAACATCTTCCTTTTAGAATCTTCACTAGAACTCACTGGGGGCTCACACAACAGAAAGGCCAGGGGCTGCTCTCAGAAAACCCAGACTTGGCTACCTACCTGTGAAATGGCTTCAGCTGGTTCACTATGAGTGACTGTGTACCAAAAGAATCATGAGTTGTGTTTATGTGTATGATTTTTGTTTCTCTTTCAAACAGCTCACGGATGAAGAGGGTATAGTTGATGATAACGCCATTTGTCCTCACTGGGGAATCCCAGTTCACTAAGATCTCCCAAGGGCCCTTGGCCTGCAATTTTGGAGGCTCCATCCCTGAGGGTGCTGAGGGGTTGGTTTGCTCTTTGACAAGTGGACTCAAAATACCCCCTTGGCTGTTGTTGGCCGTCACTGTGTAGCCATACTCCACTCCTGGGGTGAGGGTAAAATCATGATAGCGAGTTTCCAGGCCAGTGTATACAATGGTTCCATCCCTCCTAAGTTCATAACTTCTGATCTGGCCATTTGGGTTTCTTGGAGGCTTCCAGGTGATTTCTATTGATTCTGAGCCTGTGACTAGCAATGTTGGGGAGTCCATGTTCTCTGGTGGGGCCTCCATCGTCCAGGCAGATTTTGACTTACTAACTGTGCAACCTCCATTTGTGCAGGCTACAAGGGAAAAATTATACTGGGTATAGGGCTGCAGGTGGGAAGCCAACAGGGACAGGCCCTGTCCAGCAAAAGATTCCTTACCATCATATCTAAGCAAGTATTTAGTGATCTTCCCATTTTGACTTGATGGTGGTGACCAAGATACATTTATCTGAGTGGCACTGATGGCCCAGAGATCTGGAGGGCTGACTCCTGTTGGAGCAGCTTCCGGAGTTGTGATGCTGGTGGGTTTGCTGGTGGAGCAGCCGCCACCGGTGCAGGCTAGGACTGCGTAGCTGTAGGTGGAAAAGGGAAGCAGCTCTTCGTCAGTATAATTGAAAGTCACAGCATCAAAGCTGAAAGGATAGAGCATTCCATTTCTTTGAAGCTTGTAAGACTGGATAATGCCATTAGACTGTTCCGGTGGGAACCAGGAAATCAGCAGTTTTGGGGGATTCATAGATACATAGGATATCTCAGGTGCGGAGAGACCTTCTGGAGGTGCTTGCAACGTCCTTACCACATTCCAAGAGCTACAGGTACGCCCAGCTGAATTCCAAGTATAGATTTTATATTCACACTGCGTCCATGGCTGCAAACCTGTGTCGTTATACAGAAATGTATCCCTTTCAGTATCATATTCTATGAAAACAATTTCCTCCTCGGCCTGGATTGTCTGATTCCCCCAAGCTTTGCCCTCGAAGCATCTGCGAATCACTTCATAGCGAGTTATTTTTCCATTTGGGTTAACAGGCTCCGACCAGCTCAGCTCAACGCTGGTGGCCTCCACAGACTGGATCGTGGGAGGCAACTGCGAGTCTGGAGGGGCTTCATCTGTCCACAGGGGCTGGGGCGCTGTGTGTGCACAGCCCGCCCGGGTGCACGCCTCCAGGGTCAGGGTGTACAGAGAGAAAGGATCCAGGCGGCGGAAGAGAAACTGACGATTCAGGCCAGTGTACTCCAGGGCGCCGTCGCTGAAGATGTTGTATGTCTGCAGGAAGAGAAGCAAAGGGAGTAACGCGTGGCAAACAATTTCTTGGTGCGGCTACTTAGCTCCTTTAGTCTCCACCTCGCTCCACCCCACCCGGCTGCCACTCACTTGTTCCTCATCTTGATGACCCTAATCCGGAAGAAGCATTCTGATCGGAACTTGGGGAATGTGATCTTTTCTAGTTAATGTAAGATCCACAGGAAGAGAACCGATGTTTTCCTTTGCCTTTTTTTTTTTTTTTTAAAGTTTGGGCAATATGCAAGCATTTATCTAAAAGCTAAGGGCTATTGGACCTGATTCTTTGACTTAAATAGTTCTCATGGGATTTCTCCTATTTTTATTTTTTTTTTAAAGTAGGGACTAGTTCGTAGACACTAAGTGCTTGTGATGTCATTCTGACTAGGCCAAGCAGGGCCTATCTATGTTGTCTATCTTTGGCATTTGCTGGCAAATGGAATCATAATGCCTAATCGTTTGCTGTTACAGGGGGCCAGGGCTGAGAGAGAGAGAGAGAGAGAGAGAGAGAGAGAGAGAGAGAGAGAAGGCACACAGGCACGTATATATTATGCATAAGTACAAATATACATATATACATATGTGTGTGTGTGTATATATATATATATATATATATATATATATAAACTTTGATGAGGAGGAGATGAAAAAAAATGCTCTGTTTTCTCTTGCAGCCCACAGAAGCATTGATTGCTGCTTTGGGGCAAAGTATTCTTTTGTTCTAGGAAAAACCATCTGAATGCTCATTATACAGTACAAATGTAGAGCAAGTTTTCATCCCTGTATTATTCATTGATCTTTTGGGAAGATGGGAAGTGATTTCAATTGAATATGGATGTTTTCAAACAGTGGTTTCCCACCTTTTTCCTGCTTCAATGCACCTGAATGTGACACACCTGTAGATGATTCCTCATGATGGTGACTCTCACAAGGGCACAGGACACACACCAGAACCCCTTGGAAGGCACATCTAGTTTGAAACATTCCTGCAGGTGGTTACTGGGGAAGCTTAGGCTGAATTGTTACTATACTTTACTGTTTTTTAAGATTAAACAGTCTAGACTTTTGGAAATCTATTTATGTTGGACTATTGTATTGACACGTGATTTTCTTGTTGGGGTTCTAGGGCAAGACAACAGCCCTGGGGGGAGGGAAGTGGCATATTTTCTGAAGGGAGCTCAGATTCCATAATTAACTTGCAGCCTCTCTGACTCCCCGGGGCCCCTTTGATGCTGCTGATACTCACCTGGCAAATCTCTAACTAGCGTTAAATCCAGCTCGCCCTCTAGATCCAAGCTCCTAAATGAGTTTGGAGAAAACCATTCAAACACACTGACTGGCCTCACTTTAAATTTCTCACCATAAATTTTCAACAGGCGACTACCAATTTGTCATCCTATTCTCTTCCTTCATGTCTGCGTACTCTCTTTTTCCAACGTGATTATCTTCTTCTTTCCCCACTAACCACCAACACGCTTTTCCCTCCCTCACAGTTGGTTGTTGACATGACCACATATTTCACTGAGAGAGTCGAAGCAGTGAGGAAGGAATTCCTTGTGTGAGATATTGCTGTGATCATATCCAAGTGAAGCAAGACTTGCACTATTTGCTTTCCCCCCTTTGCCATGGATGAAACATCTCTGCCCCCACCAAAGGCCACATGCACTCTTGCACCCCATGCCCTCATCTGTCCTGACGACTTCACTCCAGCAATTATTCTCATCATCTCCTGCATCACCAAGTTATCTCCCTCTCCTGGTTATTTCCACCAGTGTTTAGAGGTACTCAAGTATCCTCAATTAATTTTTAAGTAAAACTTCTTGCCCCCACAGGCCCCCACCTACTGCCCCATTTCTCTGCTTTTCTTTTCATCTGAACTTCTTTACTGAGTCCCCATCCTCATTTCCTCACTTGCCACTCTCTCCTCCACCAGCCGTCCCTACTGGGTTTCCCACTCTACCGCTTGATCTTCTTGTCAAGATCACAATGACCCCCTCACTTCTAAATTCAGGTGGCTTCACAGCCCTCATTTTCCTAGATCTCTCAGTAGCATTTGGCATATTTTCTCTTCACTTTTGGGACACTGCACTCACCTACTTTTCCTTCTACCTCACTTGCCTCTTATCAATCTCCTTTGCTGACTCCCCTTCATACTCTTGCTCTCCAAAATTTAGCACGTCCCGGGGCTTGGACTCAGGCTCTCATCATCTCATCTCTAGTTACATTGTCTCCATAGCTGACCTGCATGGGGTTAAATACCCACTACCTGCTTCCGGATTCCAAATATTTATCCAGTAAAGATCTTTCTTGGAAGTTCTAAACATGTACTTCCACCTGCCTACCTGTCCCTTCAAGCCTGTTCCCCTTCCAGCCTTCCCTTCCTGGTCAACGGCTCAAGGCTCAAACCCAGAAGTCATCCTGAAACACTCCCTTTCCTTCGCATCTCACATCCAGTCCATTCAAATTTTGTCATCTCCGTCTCCTGAATATATCTTCGATCCACCCATATTTCATGACTTTACAACTTCCACTCTAATTCGAGCCTCCATCTAATCTGCTTTAATTTCTTCAATAATGTTCAGACTCTAGATAGCCCCTCAGAGTCCATTTTCCACACAGTAGCCAGAGAGATTTTTAAAACTGTACATTTGATCATGCTATTCCTTTGCTTAAAGCCTTCAGTAATTTCTCGTTGCACTTGGAACAAATTCCAAATTCTTTTTTTTTTTTTTTTTTTTTTGAGACAGTCTCACTCTGTTGCCCGGGTTAGAGTGCTGTGGCGTCAGCCTAGCTCACAGCAACCTCAAACTCCTGAGCTCAAGCAATCCTCCTGCCTCAGCCTCCTGGGTAGCTGGGACTACAGGCATGCGCTACCATGCCCGGCTAATTTTTTCTATATATATTTTTAGTTGTCCAGATAATTTGTTTCTATTTTTAGTAGAGACGGGGTCTCGCTCTTGCCCAGGCTGGTCTCGAACTCCTGACCTCAAGCGATCCTCCTGCCTCGGCCTTCCAGAGTGCTAGGATTACAGGCATGAGCCTCTGCACCCGGCCCAAATTCTTTATCGCAGCCCACAAGGTAGGGTACCATCTCTCTCCTGCCAGTCCCCCCAGTCTCTCCTAGTGCCATCTTTCTCTGCCCCTGAGTGCTTCCTACCACATGAGCTTTCTTCTTTTTCCTCCAATACACCAAGTTCATTCCTGGCTTCGGGCCTTCAGCATTTGCTGTTCACTTTGTCCGGAACATTTTGCCCCCATATCTTTACATGACTAACTCTATCTTGTCATTCAGGACTCAGCTCAAATGTCAGCTCAATTCAAATGATTATCCATTCTAAAACAGCCTGAGCAGGCATAATGGCATCATTCTATTTAATTTTCTTTACAGCATTCATCGCTTTCTGAAATTCCCTTGCTTATGTATTTACTAGCTTATTCTTTCTCTTTCTGCACCCCCACCATTCATACACCCCCACACACTTATCCACACATTGCACACACGTCAGGTCTGTGACAGCGGGGACTTTGCCTGTCTTGTTCACTCTTGAATAAGTGTATGGCACTAAGTACAGGCTTAATAAATATTTGGTGAAATGCAAATGAAGGTATAAGGAGTCAATATTCCTATCGTCAATCATGCTAGGAAGCAGCAGATGCTGAGATGGGAAACAAAGGCTCCCAAAGAGAAGTGCTTTGATAGACGTGCAGGGAGCTCTCTTCTCTGATAGGGGCCTGAGGGCTGTGATTTGGATTTTGAGGTCACGGATCCTAAGGCTCAAGCCTCTTGCCCCGGGTGGGGGAAGTCTGGCTTCCGTCCCATGCAGGCAGGCCGGTGGGAAGCGGCTTGCTACTGCTTGTTGCAGCAGGCCTGGAGCTAGGCGGGGAGGCAGCCCACAGGATGAACCCGGGCCTGTGAGTTCTAGTTACAGTTCTAAGTTATTGCCATACATAATTTCCCACTGTCATCCCTCTCTTAGGGTTTTCAGGGAAGCTTTATTAAATGTAACAGCTTAGTCTTAACTGTTCTATGTGGAATTCACGTGGGAGTCTTTGCTACCGTGAGAAGCGGTGGTAAAGCAGAGGGCAGAGTGTCTGTAGCAGCTCCAGGCTGGAGATCCTACAGGCTCACCCTGCAGAAGGTAGTTGGTGAGGGTCTCAGGGGTCAGAAGGGACTGCAAGTAGAAGGGGTAGCATAGACCGACAGGTGTGTCGCCACCACCCTTGGGAAGGGACATCTGAAAGGAAGATGAGGTCTGGCTTTCATGTGCGTGGGAGTTCTAAGCATCAAAATGCAGGCTGTTAATGGAAATGCAACCCCTCTGTACTCACAGGCTGGGGAAGCTTGGGATATGCGTATGACCTTTACACAATTATTCCTCATGACCACATACAGCAGTCAGGGAGTTAGCAGACACGTGGCTTACATAGTGAGTCCTGTTTACAGTGGAAATTAGGCCAGGTTTAAATAGACAACCGGGTAGGATAATTTAGGAGGCAGTAAGAACACAGTCATTTAGAATTCAGTTCTGGTGTGCCTTCCTGGGTTCAAATCCCAACTCCATCATTTACAATGTGGGCTGGGGCAGTAATTTAGATTTATATGCCTCCTGAGGTTTAGTGGTACCCACCTTGTAGGGTTGGTGTGAGGATTAAATGAGATAATCCATGGAGAGCATTTAGCCCAGTGTTGGCTTCATCAGAAGCCTCATGCATATAAGCGAGTTTTTTCTCTGATCTATTAAGTGCCTGGAGGAGCCATCAAGGAGAATTAAACAGGCTGTGAAGGGAGTTCTCCCACAGTGACCTGATGGCATGTAAGGGCTCATCTATTTATCTGGAGAACAGCAAACATGATTTCAAATGCAGGGTAGACATTACCTTAATCACACCATTGGGTCTGGCAGGCTCTGACCACTGGAGTAGCAATGCCCGGCCATTCTCCTTCTGTTCCACTGTAAAGTTGCTCAGTCGACTTGGGGAAGATTCTAAGGTTTGAATCAGAGCCCAGGGGCTTGAAAGTTCTCCTGCCTGGTTTGCAGCCACGACACCAATGTGGTATGTTGTGAATGGTTCCAACCCAAACAGGTGGGCTTGATGCGTCGTTCCCTGCAAGGAAGTTAACAGGTTAAGTAAGTTTCTTGTAGAAGAAACAGTATCGCTGGAAGGTCATTCTCTGAACTGCAAGTCCAAAGTACATTAGCAACAGAACCACAAACACTAGAGCAGAGGTTTGAATTATCATTAAGAAAACAATGTATTTTTTTCTTCCTGTTGACACCCTGAGTGTAGTACCTAATGTTATATGATTTCAGACACCCAGAAAGTGGATCAGATAGGATGCAATTCTTTTCAGAGCTTGCAACCCAAAAGGTGTGATATATAGACACACATAAAAATCTACAATACCTCAGATCAGTGCTGCACCCAGCTCATGATGAAAGTCAGTGGTACCAAGTTGCATGACAGAGACTGAAAACCTAGCCCACTAGGTTAGTCTTAAGAGTTTGAAGATTTAACCTGAACAACCCTAGTTTTCTACTCCCCAACACTATTTGTTTATAGATAAGACTCTCTCCATCTTTCCTATTCCTTCTCTAATTCTCTTGGGGGTGTATTCACATCTTACAAATTCAATAAAAAAAAACAAGAAAACAGTAACAAGCCAACTATAAATATGCACTTAGAAAAGTCTACTATTAATATAAATATGAAAATATTTTCATTTGTTAAAAACAACATAACTAAAACCATGAAAGTGACCAAAAGTAATCGTTACCTAGGCTTTGAGAATTTGGTCTTTGTCGATTTAAAAGAAAAGAAAAAAGGGATAGTAGAATTAGTGTTTTGTTTTTTTTTTTCCTGCTTGGAGAGCAACATTTAACATATTTGGCATAACTAAACTGGAGTTAAGAATTCTAATGTTTTCAAAGGCCCTGGGGTGCTCTTTCCACATCTGGACTGAATGAATATGTCTGTTTAAGGTAGGAATTATGTCTACAAGTGGGGTAGTAATGTGTGTATAGGTAAACACACACACACACACACAGGCATTTTCTGTTGTGTACCGTACCCACTGAATATGAATAATCATGAGAAAGCTTTGACTGGGTTAGTAGGATATTTATGTTTAATGATGTGTGAGATCAGCTTTGGTTTATTAGATATTTAAGTGGGCTAGATAGTCTTCAGTTCTTTTCTTGGTGGGAAAAGGAGGAATGTGAGGTGAGGGAGTAGAAGTTATTTCTGAGAGTAGGTACCCAAGAACATCAGACAAAGTTATGCATGAAGAAATTCTCCTTAATTTGGGTATATCCAAATATCATCTGGATAAAATCTAAAAAAGGATAACAAAATCAAGCTAAACCATTTTCTAAACAAACTGGTTAGACAAAACCAAGACACTGTAGAAATAATTTTTGGCATTATTTTCTCACATTCTTGGTTATAAGTTTCAACTGTGTAAATGGTTCTTACTATGTGTTAAACATAAGCAGAGAAAATACAATTTCCTTAACGTCTCAAAAACTTGTAAAGTCAATTTTCCTATCTCAATAAGTCCCATTATGATATTACATGCTAACCTCTTGAAATCTTTTAATATTTAAACATTTGCTAAGCGAGCAGACTCTGAAACAAATTTTACAGAAATACTAATTTCTCTTTTTTAAAATATTAAAAGTTAGATCATAAATATTTAAAAACTTATTTCTCCACAACATTGGATTGGTCTTTTAGATAAATACAGCACAGCACTAAAATGACCATAATGAATATTAAATCTGAAGATGCTACAAGTCCCGATTACAAACATTCTTTTCTGATAAATGATTCCTTTTCTGTGGAAATAGGGCAAACACAGGCAAGATTAATAATGGAAAAAAGAATAATTCTTTGTTCAGAATATTCAGTAATAGATGCCAAAAAAGCATAAGCTCTAAAGCAAATAGTAATCACCTCTAACAGATTATATATAAAAAAGGTAGGCTGTTGAGGGACATTTTTTCATAGGCTTTTGTCGTAAGAAACATGAAAAGCATGTGGGCTATAAAGCAAAAACATATGTATATTGTCAATAGCAGCACCTGCTCAATTACAGTTTATTTCAGAGCTGAGAATTCCATTCAGCCCCTAGATGGCAATACTATCAAACACTTTTGGTAACATGAGTACTTAATGATTAACAACTGGCATTCAGTCATCCAACCCACTCCAGGCAACCATTAAGAAAATAACAAAACTGATTTCATTATAGATTCTTTTAATAAACATTTATGGCTCAGATCCTTGAAAGCAGAAGTCTTCAAAATGCCCTGGCCTCAAAACCTACACCAGCTAATACAGAAATTTGACCTGCAGGTCTCAAGTTGGAGTTTGTGCACGCCTGGCACAGAAAATGTGTAGGTATCCTCCTACCAGGGATGCCTGCAGCTTAACCTGGTCTATATTTATATGTTTTATAAACAATAGAAATAATCACAGACTGGGATGTAAAGGAAAATTTCTGTGTCATGAAATCATACCAAGGACAAATTCTCATGTTACATTTATTTGTCATTTCTGAAGAGCTACAAAACACACACACACCCCACAAACAGATTTCATGAATAGCCATGCTTTTTGTCAATGTTTAGTAAAAGTCATATGAAAAAAAATAAGAAAATTTTAAAAAGGCAAAACAATCCTTATCAATTTATTCTTTGATTTTTTAGGAAAGAATTTTTATGATTCTCTCCTGAATGGATTTCCAGTGCCAAGGAGCACTATTTTAGAATTCTGCTGCAAAATTTGGATGCTGTTCACTCTGTGGATTGAGTTGTGTCTTGTTTATTTATTCAGTTACTTATTTTCCTTAAATTCAGAATATTTGCTTGAGCATGGTGCATCTGAAATGTTTTGGATTCGGGTCCTTCCTCTGGAGAGGTAGCATCCTGTCCCGCTGACTAGGAAAAGTCACCATTAGAAACCATTTCGTTTCCTTTTGCTCCATTGCTTCACATTTCTTCCTTCCCTTTTTTCTCTTTCCTCGTATTCCATCCCTTTCCTTCCCTCATTCCTTTTTCTCTACGGAGATTATCTTTATTCAATACTTTTATTCCTTCCTCCTTGCCATTATTTTGATCTTTCTTTCCCTTCACTCTTCCTACCAATTTTTTTGAACTATACATTTTGTTATCCCTGACCTCTGGGCTACCAACTTGCACTTGCTTCCCTTTTGTCTTGTCTGTTCTATGTGCACATCCGTATCATACTCAGATTTTTTACTCTAGAAATACAGTAGCTACGTTTGTCAGGCAGCAGAGGAAGAAAATGACTCAACAAAGGAAAACAGGAAGAAATATTTTACTAGGGATAATACATTCTCTGCAATCTAATGTTTTAAGTGAGATTTAGCCTCTTTTTTTTTTCTTTTTTTTCCTTTAACTTATATACATGAAGGTCAGAGTCTGGATACAAATCAGTGCATCATTTTATGAGACAGAAAGACAAGACTCTCTGGAACACTCTGCCAGTTGAGGTTCTGCTGGCAATTTGAACTACATTTTAACCTCTCAACTCTGCTCCTGGGGACACATGAAACTACTTGGAGTCTTCAGCAGTCTGACAATTTTACACCATCTCCTCTGATTATTTTTGATGACTTGAAGTGCCCCAGAGGTGGCCGTGGGGTCAATAGGTTTATGTAGGTTGAAAATGATCAAAAATTACCATTGATCTGTAGCTGTCAATAAAAGGCTGAGTGGGGATACTCCCTGCACAAATGTTTAAACTGCATAAAGCTTCCTAACTTAGTCATCTTTGAGTCTATTGATCTGATGATCCAGCAGTTTCCAGAGCTTTCCCTCTGGTCTTTGTGGTGCATTTTTGCTAAGCCCACTTACCTTAGCCCTTAGGAATCTTTTTACCCTGCTTCCAGGAATAAACCAAAACAGTGATGTATAGGCACCGCTGTGTTCATTATGTGTGTTCATTATGTGTGCTTATTATACTTTGGAAAGGGTTAATCTTCCTGGTCACCATCAACTTCATTTCAAGCCAATGGGATTTCTCCTGCCTTTGCCTTTCCCTTACCATTCTCCCTTATCCTGGGCTCCTTGTGCTAAAATGGATGAGTTTGGGCTTATAAATCCTGACTAGGTGGTGTGGTTCCTTTGCCTTATTTATTAATATCACGAATTCCAAGACTCAGAGAGTAAGTCACATCAAAAGTTTGCTTTTTTGCACAACGAGAACTTCAGAGGAATCTAGATTTAAATATATCAACTTCTATATTTTTTAGTTGAACCACTCAGATGCTTTATCATAAGGTATATTTCATCTTGACATAATGATAAAGTAAAAGAATGATTATAGACAAGAGCCAGAGTTTCTGGTTTAGATTACAAATAAAACATGAGAAGCAGTTCAAGCTCTCATGTACCATTACCTAAAAGCCATGGCTTGGGACAGAGGGTATCCAGTCAACTGGATAACTTTTATACATCGGAATAGTGACAAATCAACACAAAAGATTTTTCTAGATTTCTAGAAGCCAGATAATTTGAGACATAGGTTCTATAGGGCCATTTTTTCCTTTCCATTTATAAAGTTAATCTTTGAGCTCCCCAAAGGTTGATCAACATATTTATATTTAATACTATTTTGCAAAAATCAAATCAGTCTTGATACAGAAATGATCTCTTTACTACCCATTAGCCAAATATCAAACCTGAATACTTATCCATGGTTAACTAAGCATGAGACTTCCAAGCCTGCAAAATGTTAACACCGTCTGAAAATTTTCACCCATTTCGCTTGCACACGTAACTACTTTACTGGTGCCATCTCCGCCTACACATCCCTAAGCTGGTGGGACAAAGATGTTTATTGACAGTATACACATACATGCAGAGTTGCTCTGGAATCAAAAAGCAATTCAGAATGCAAGAAAGGTAGAGCACAATAAATCTCCTTTAGGTTCCTCTTGTTTTATGTGCATGAAGAGTGTGTATGTGCTAGGCAGCATCACAAAGTGGTATGAAACAGCTGCCAAAAAATGGTCAGTGGAAACAACCAGCGGTGTTGCTCAGCAGCTCTGTTCAACTCTTTAAACATTTTTGAGCATCTTGTACATAAAAGACTTTGTAAAGTTGCAATGGGGGATACAAGATGGATAACACAGGTTCTCGCCTCTGAGGAGCTTATAATCTAACAGAGTAAATCAATAATGTATATAGACATGCACCATCCAGAGCGCGCTAGTGTTGTAACTGGGTGCCAGGGAAATACTGAGGGGATACTTATAATTCTGAAGAGAGGAGGTGAGGATTGGGGGAAGATTTAATTGAGAAGTGGCATTTGATCGAGACTAGGAAAAGGGTTGAATTTGAGTAGATGAAAATAGGTGATGGATTGGAAGAAAGAAGAGAAGGAAGGAAGTTCAGGATATATTTGGGAAAGAGCTGGTAGTTCAGTATCGCTGATGTGTGGTTAGTGTAGGGAATGGTGGGGATTGAGGCTAGAAAGGGATCCGTGGTAAGCTGGAAAGGGCTGTGAATGTCGCTCTGAAGTTTTTTGACTACACTTGTTAGGAAACAGTAAGTTACATTAGGCAAAAATTTTAAGACCTAATTATGTATGAAGAGCTCTGGAGTGCAATTTGAAGGATAATGGAAGAACTTTTAAATTTTGTCCTACTGTGGTGTAGATCATGGTTAGTGACTGGTGAAATAATAAATCTTCCAAGAATTAATTAATTCATTCATTTAATTATTATTCAGCCAATTGGTATAGATTGCCATTTGCACAAGGTAATAGGAGAGTATTTTCTTAGGAATAAGATTTACAAAAGTCTTTATTGAATGTTCACTCTATTTCAAAATTCGTAATTATTCTTTAGACACAAATGCTTTTAATTGCAATCGAGGTGAAGATTATAACAACTGAATGGAATTAAAAGCAATTCTACTGTTTTCTGTCCTGACCCACTGTCAGATACACATGTAGCTGAGCTGTAGTTTTTCCTGATAGTGGGGACATGTTTGAGTGGGGCCATCCACACTCTTGTTCTAGTTCCTTATATCAAACAGTGACAAGGCAGCTGGAGAAGGTTATGATACCACTGAGGATGGGAAACAATGAGGCTAACTCAAATGGACACACAAGCATTCTTAGCTCTGGGTTCTAGCTAATGCTATAGCCTCCCTTCAAGCAATTGTGATACATATAATGATTAATATAATGGCTAAGTCAGGGGCCAACTGTAACAATTGTAAATTTCAAACTTACAATGTTCAGCTCGGAGTGTTCACGTGTCAATACTGTGTGTACTTTAATGCTTTTACTCAAACAAATATCTACACTTCGAAAAGAAGAAAGATGTGTAAAAAGGAGGGAGGTATTTTTTTCTCTATGGAATACATCATTCGTTTTGAATTGGGTGGTCAATTCGAAAAGATGATTTAATTTGAGACTCTCTTAATAGACAAATTGGCTGCATCAATTTAATCTATAAAGCAAAAGCTAGAGTTCTTGCAAAATGAACAATGATGCCTCAGTTACCATAAAAATATTAGGGCGAAAAAGAATGGTTTTGAAATGGCTCATTTTTCAAAGGAGGAGAGGAAAAAAAAATTAAATTTGTGATAATTAAATTTTAAAGCGGCAAATTAGTCACACTAAATATTAAAAAGCAGTACTTCTGATCTATCAAAATTAAAAATGTGCATACCCTGTGACCCAGCGATTTCACTCTGATAATCTATTCTACGGGAATACCAGCAAAACTGTACGAAAATACATGTAAAAGAATTTCATTCCAGCCACAGTTTTGTATTTATTTAATCCTTGATTAAACTCCTATTTATTGAGGGCTTACTACGTGCTAGGCATGTTCCTAGCTCCGAGGATGCAGCCAAGGGAGACAACGGCACCAGCCTCTTGAGTTTCACATTATAATGAGGAAAAATGGGCAATATATAAGCAAAAACAAGAGGGAGAGACAGTGAGAACTAGAAATTACAGTAAATTATGAAGGGAATTAATAGAGTGGTGCACTAATTAGTGTTTGGGCTGAGGTGGTGGGGAGGAGTGAGTGAGATTATTTAACAAGGGTGGGTAAAGGAAGGTTCTTGAGGATGTTACATTGGGGCAAGAATGCAGAAAAAACCAGCATGTGAAGAATCAGGGGAGAAACTTTAAGGCCAAAGGAAGACCAAGAACAGAAGTTCTAAGGTGGAACAAACTTGGTGTTTTTGTCTACAGAAAGGAGGTACTGTGACCGATGCCCGTGGCCCGAGATAAGGGCAAAAGGACGGGCAGGTGGTGGAAATCTTGTAGGCCAAGGTGAAGAATGAGTCTGATTCCATTTTCAATGGGAAATTATTGAAGGCCTTTGAACAAATTTTAATTTAGATTTTAAAGAGATCATTTTGGCTGTTGTGTGAAGAATATATATATATATATATATATAGGCCATTGTAATAGTCTACTTGGTCTGCCATAACAAACTACCACAGACAGGGTGTCTTAAAACACAGAAGTTTATTTTCTTGCAGTTCTAGAAGCTAGACGTCTACAATCAAGGTGCAATCAGGGTTGATTTCTGGAGAGACCTCTCTTCCTGGCTTACAGATAGCTGCTTTCTCACTGTGTTCGCACATGTCCTCCTTGTGTGCATGCAGAGAGACAGATATCTCTGGTATCTCTTCCTCTTCCTAGAACACTAATTCTATTGGATTGGAGTTCCACCCTTATGGCTTCATTTAATCTTAATTACCTCCTAAAACCGCTATCTCCAAATACAGTCACATTGAGGTTTAGGGCTTCAACATATGAATTTGGGTGTGTGCGTGTGTTGGGGGGAGACAGGATATAGCCCATAACAGGGGTCAGGAGAGGGTGTGGGTGATACCAACAGCCTCTTACAGAAGTCCAGGGAGGAGTGATAGTGGCTCATACAGAGTTAGTAATGGTGGAGATGGAACTAAGTGGATGGATTTATGTTTTCAAAGTAGAGCCAATAGAACTATGATGGGTTGAATGTAGAAGGTGAGAGAAACAGAGGAATCAAAGACTCTTAGGTTCTTGCCTTGGCAGAAAGTGTGGATGATGGTATCATTTAATGAGAAGTAGAAATCTGAGAAGTAACAGATTTATAGAGGGATGGAATAATTTAGGCCTTGTTAAATTTGAGATGCCAAGTATACAGATCTATGAATCTGTAGTTCTAGGTAGAGACTGAAGTAGACATACATACACATTGGAGAGTCATTGGACATCTCTTCCCAAATCCAGTCAAAGTTCTGATGTCACTCCCATGAATACAGGAGGCACTGTCTGAGAAAAGTGGAAGTGACATTCTCCTGCTGGTCTGGAAGAAGTGAGCTCCCCTGCCATGGGAGGGCCTGGTAGAGAGGCCCCCACCCCTGTTCTATGCCCACAAGGAAATGAACTCTGCTGACAACCTGAATGAACTTGGAAGTAAATATTTCTCTATTCAAGTCTCCAGATGACAACACAGCCCAACAGACATCTTGACTGTAGCCTTATGAGGTACTGAACAAAGGACCCAGACTCACGACCCATGGGAACTGCGAGGTAATAAATGTGGGTTACCTTTGAGCCACTAAGTTGGTGGTAATTTGTTTTGCAGCAGTAAGTATGCCACCATACCCAGCTAGAGACAGGGTTTGTCTTTTAGGAATTAGACCTTACACAATTGTGCAAAGAGCAGGGACAGTGAAGACGCAGGCAGAGGAGCAAGAGGGCAGGTAAAGGAATTGCCACCCAGCCAATCTAAGAAGCTAACCATGACCAACCACCTCATAGAATATACGTAAGACATTAAAAAAAAGACAGACCTTTGGATTTGATGGCAAGTGGTCTTGGATAAACCTTTTAGCGGAGTGATAGGGACAGAACCCAGATTGGGGCACATGGAAGAGAGAACCAGACGTGTGAAAGTAGAAACAAGGAAAGTTAGCGCGACTCTTTGGAGAAGTCTGGCTGGAAAGGAGAATGGGAACAGAGGATGGTGGCTGGAGAGGCCAGTGGAGTCACACTTAAAAAAAATGGGAGACCCCAGTAGCGTATTTGTATACTGATGGCAATTTTTCAATAATGGAGAGATTGATGATACAGGAGAGAAAAGTCCGATATTTTAAAAATCAGAACCCCCTTCTCACTTTACACGGGGAAGCCAGGTTAGCTGAAAGTCTGTGTGTGGCACAGTGGATGTGGTATATCAGGCCTCAGCCAATTAACTCTGAGTTCGCTGCAAGGAGCCTCAGCAGTGTTTTAGACTAGAGCTACTGTCCTTGTATGCTTAGCCATTTGCGTAAATTTGCAACAGAGCAGCTTCATAAAAAATGAAGTGGCATGTATACTACCATGCCTATATCTAGGAAGGATAGGGCAATTCTTTTTCTAAAAGAATTTTAATTAAATTAATACTTTTAATAAATTCTACCTCCTAAGTGAAGAGTACGGTATACAATGAAAAGTTCCCCACCTCCTTCCCATGCACCAGCCATCCAGTTTTCTGGATGTAGCCTACCATTTTCTTGTGTATACTTCCCAAGGTAAATTATTTTCTGGCAAAGTTTATGCTCCTACTCTGTCAGACCTGGTGTAAAGTGCTTTGCACGCCTCATCCAGTTCCATCTTCACATGAAAATATGAAGTTGGTATTATTACACACAGTGAAATTTAGGCTCAGATAAGTTAAGTAACTTACCCAGAGTCACACTGCTGGCAAGTGGCAGGGTTAGGATTTTATTCCTGTATTATGTTGAGTTCAAATGTACTTGCCTGCTGTATCAGTGGTTCTAGTGTTTTGGTCTCAGGACATTTGTTTCTTAAAAACAGTTGAGGATCCCACAGAGCTTTTGTTTCTGTCATTTATATCTATCAATATTTACCATATCAAAAATTAAATTTGAGAAATTTTTAAAGGAAAAAAATACAGAAGCACGTATTCTACCAGTCAGCAGAGTGACATCTTCACATATCAAGTAGCATCTGGAAAACCTCACCGCACGCTCATGGACACAAGAGTGAAAACGACACATGATGTCTTAACACTAATATGAAAATAGTTTCACCCTGGCAGGCCCCTGAAAGAGTTTGTAGGAGCCTAAGGGATTCACGGGCTACATGTCAAGTACCACTTAACTACACTATACCCCACATTAGCAGTTCCAATTAAAGAGCTTTGTTCGAACTTTTATGCAATAAAGAAAGGACTGTTAGACTTGCAACTCTTGACAGGTACATTCAAAATCCTTGTGGTCAAATATGAAATATCCATGTATAAATTAGGCCTATTTGTAAAACTCTTAATTAGGGTTAAAACGTCTAAAAATAGTGACTGGCACTTTACTCCAACACCTCATTTTGTCAATGAACCCAAAGTCCATAGAATTCAAATGACCCATACAAGATACGACAATCCATTAGTACTAACACTAGCTTGCCAACTCGTGTATGCATACTCTTTCCAATTAAAATTAAAATTATTTGTTTAAAACAAGGTGTTTGAAATGTGTTTGTCATAAGCATTGCTACCTGAGAGAGAGCATGGGTTTGAATTTACGCATAGGTGCACCTTTATTGGTTGATAGATCTTAGGCTCTATTATATCTGTCTGTTCACTTGTTTGTCCCCTTACTACAAAGTGAACTGTTTGCATTAGGACTGTGTCTTAACCTTTCTTTACCTCAATTTCCTCATACAGCAATATTATCTACCTTTTTGAGTTGTATAAATTTAGTGAGGTAACCCTTAGAATAGTGCTTGACATGCTCATAGTAAGCATTTAATAAGTGCTAGCGTTTGTTACTATTATTCAAAGCACCTAGGAGATGTTTTCACACACTAGATATTCAGTAAATATTTCTAGAATGTATGAATGAATAAATAGGTGAATGTAACGCAATAAATAACTCATAAGGCATTTTCAGTGCATAGCATCATGGCTTGTATAGACAATATATGTAATTGTATTTTGAAAGAAGCCATAGTATCTTTTAAGTTAAATTTTTAAACACTATGCTGGTAAATGTTTGTTGTGGTGACCAGATAGGTGCTCAGTAAATGTGTATTGTATACTGGAGCAAACAGTAAATTCTTCCTTGTTATTCACTTTAGTCTATTTGGTCTCTATAAATTTATTCACACACATATATAAAATGGATTCATAATAATTAGTCTTATTTTTCACTTTTATATGTGGAAAGTGTAATATGGTAAAGTTATTGTGTTCTTACATATCCTGACATTGGGAATGAGCAGAAAAAGATAATACCTTTTTCTAATGAAGAATAAAATGATTAGGTAGTATAGGAAATATATATAGAGAGATTGGTGGTATAGATCAAAAAATGACATTTTTCCAGAGTGTCTGGGGTATTAGAATGGCAGACACTCATTTGTTACCCATGGTATAAATTTATTCTTGGAAATAGGAAATCATGAACAATTTTATAACAAATGTAAAAATGTAGACAAAATGAGCAACTCTTAGAGGGGTATGGTGGTTCATGCCTGTAATCCCAGCACTTTTGGGAAGTTGAGTTTGAGACTAGCCTGGGCAATATTGCAAGACCCTATCTCTACAAAAAATAAAAAAAAAATTAGCTCAGAGTGGTGGCATGCAACTGTAGTCCTAGCTATTCAGGAGGCTGAGGTAGGAGAATCACTTGAGCCCAGGAATTGAGGTTACAGTGAGCTACGATTGTGCCACCACACTCCAGCATGGGCAACAGAACAAGACTATGTCTATACCAAGTGAATAAAAAAAAAAGGAAACTCTAGAAAAAAATTAACACGGACATAATGAATCAGCTTTAAAATAAAATAGATGAAAACAAAGCCCTGAATTACTGGTAACCAGCCCCCTCCTCCCAAAAGGCCCACAACCACAAGACTTATCAGTAAAGTTTGTTGTTATTGTTTTTAATTAAATCCATAACAGATAATTGATATTATTTACAAAGTATCTCAGCAAATAGGAAAAAATGGTCCAGATGCCAAATTCCTTACATGAAATCAGGAAAATATAAAAATTGGATAAGAACGAAGCAAGAAATGTATTTTATAGACTGAAATTACTTACGAGATTAGATGAAAGAGTCATAAGAAAAATATTAGCAAGCAGTATCCAACAGTGTATTTAAAAATGATGTGGGCAGAGGGATGCAAGCTACTGTCACATCTGGTCCTTAACAACATCTTGCAGAACTCTTTAGCATGCTCTTCCCCTATCAAGACCTGGCACTGATACAGGGTGAATAAGGACAGCCAAACTCACTTTTGACTTTTCCCACATTTGTTATGCTAAAGAGTAAGACTTAGAGTTTTACTTGTTATCACAGCCTATCCTATCCTATCCTAAGGCAAGGTATATAGGTGTTGAAACAAGAGATATACGGTTACTGCCTATCTAAAAGGGCCACAGAAGCTAAAAGTGAACTATTAGAGAGTTTAGCAATTTTAGGATCAAACACAGAAATCATAATATTTCCAATAAGAATAATAATAAGATTTTAAAACTTATAATCTACAGTTATAAGAGAGGTAGAAATTGGCACAATCAATATTCTAATCAAGAATACTTAGTTACAGGGAACAGAAACTCATTTTGACTGGTTTTACAAAAAAGAGAGAAAGTAAAAAGATAAAACCCAAGCACGGGAAATACAGTTGACCCTTCAACCATGCAGGGGTTAGGGATGCCAATCCCCCATGCAGTCAAAAATCCATGTATAGTTTTTACTCCTCCCTAAATTAACTGCTAACAGCCTACTGTTGACCAGAAGCCTTACTGATAACAGTTGATTAACACATATTTTGTATGTAGTATATAGATTATATACTATATTCTTTCAATAAAGCAAGCTAGTGAAAGAAATATTATGACAATCACAAGGAAGAGAAAATATATTTACTATTTATGAAGTGGAAGAGGATCATCATGAAGCACTTTATCCCCGTTGTCTTCACGTGGAGTAAGACAAAGAAGAGGAGGAAGAGGAAGGGTTGGTCTTGCTGCCTCAGGGGTGGCAGAGGAAGAAGAAAATTCACATGTAAGTGGATCCACCCAGTTCAAACCATGTTGCTCAAGGGTCAACTGTACAGCTTCGGTTCTTTGAAACTGGAAAACCGACAGACCTTAGAGTTTCTCTCTCTGTATCTCAGGGCTGCATGATACTTCTCTCTGTCTTCCCTTTCTCTTATGCTGTTTTCTTTGTTTACTTATTGCCCGACATGGCTACCAATTCCTAGTCTCAACAGTCTTACAGCCATGGTAGGCACAACTCTCTGAACACTGTCTCTACGTGTCTTCAGAAAGAGAGGGTCTGATTGGTTGCTAGCTAGACAACGGATTTGTTGGCCTTGGGTCAGCTGTTGTTGAAGCGGGTAGGGTCAACTGGTAGAAATCTGTGTCCCTAGGTCCCCTTTTACAGCATACATATAAATGGTGGCAGATCTCAGGGAGATAATGCCATGGTCATCCTAAACCACTTCCAATGCTCCCTCTATTTTTGATATTAGATGACAACGTGGCTAAAGATTGCTCTCTACAGCTGTCTCTGGGAAGACTTTTCCTCTTGGTAAAGGCTGGTGATGGATCTGATTACCTCCCTGTCCCTTAGTCTTGAGGCAGTTATGAAGAATTCACTTCAAATGAATGCCACAGAATCTGGTAATTTATTGTTCCAAGCTGAGTGTCAGTGAACCAAGTCTTCCGCCCTACTCTATTTTGTAGTCCTCCTTCTGCTTTTGCACGAGAGGCCCAAGTCCTGCTCTTAGTTGGTTTTTCACCATCCCTGTTCACGTAGCTTCAAGGAGAGGGAATCATGGTACTTTCAGGTAGCAATAGCTAATTTTCTGCCTCGGAAATTCTGACTGCTTTCTAACATGACTTACAGGCTCACCCAGATCCTACTTCACTGCTAGAGTCAGATGCAAGAATCAAGTTCCAACTTTCCTAATTTAAAAGTCAGACAGACAACAGAGGCTAGATCTGGTCAGGAAGCTCTTGTGGTCATCTTGCCAGTCCTTGTCAGCAAGAACTCCTGCAGGCTGCCTCTTTGGGCACATCACAGTCACTCCACGGTCTGCCCCTCCTGTTCGTTCACACCCTGTGCCCTAGTCGCACGACTCAGACCTCTGCACAACACATTCTTCAAGGAGGCACAAATTGAACACCACCTTCATTTGGAGGAGTGTCTGGACTCCCCAGAGAGTTTCTCGCTTCTCCTCTCCATTCTTTATGTTGTTGAGGGCATTTTTGCATTATAGTGGTCTGTTTACCTAACTTTTCTCCGAATTAGACTTTGAACTCTTAGAGGACAGGGACTAGGGATACAGAATGTGTTTGGCACCATATGGGTGCTCAATAGATGTCTGCTGAATGAATAAATTATCTTTTATTTAAATACATTATCTTACTGGCAATATGCTAGCTGTTTTAAAAAGTATTTATCATAAAGTACACCTAAATTTGTTGAATCCAGGTTTTATTTAAACGTACTGTTAGTTAAAGAAAAACTATTTTACGTGTCCCTAAGAAAGAAACAAAATGCTTGCAATTGAACGAGGATATCATGCTTTTTAAAATCACTTAGAATTTTTACTTTGTATTTGTTGAAAGACTCCTGTAGACTTGTATGGGCATAGATTATTTTCTTTTTCTTAATAGTATTTGAAACGCTGCTTCTGTGCCTTTCTGTGTACAATAACTTTTCATTTTAATGCCAAATTACAGTGTAATCTTTTTGGAGACATTTTTAAGTGGCAATTAAACTCAATGTGTGTAGTACCAAGAGCACATATAACTCAACTGAAGTGATGAGCATATGATCGGCATTGATCAAGTCTGTGCAGGCACAGGAAATGACAAATATGTAACAACTGCCACCTATAGCGATTAGTAAGATTGTTAGATGCATGTAATTTCAGAGATACAGAAATATGAAAACATGGTTACTGTAAAAATTAATGAGATTTCTGTTCTGTTTTCTGAGTACCCTTTCTGAATAGAAAAGGGCCCCCTAGGGTAAAAGGCCAGTACATAACTTCTACACTTACTTTACCAAAGTGAACTGACCCATTCTTGGACACAACACTAATGGGACCCGGCTTAGTTAAGGGGCGGCCGAAACACATTGCCACTTTGGCTGCAGAGAGACCACCAGTATGATGCAAAGCAAAAACCAGACCTATGAACTTGCAAATGGTGTTGTGAGGATAGTAACAACAGGCCTTTGGCTGTGCAGGTACCACTGCCCTGAAAGACACATATGAGCGCTACATTCAGTGACTGATGTTGCTGCTCTCAAAATTATTCTTAGCATAAGTTCTTTACGGCTAAAGAGCACCTCAAAGTACTCTAACAGTGAGTGCTTTTTAAGTACTTTATGTATATTAAATTGTTTAAGCCTAAAACAACCTCACGAGATAGACACTATTATTACCCTCATTTTTCAGATAAAGAAATGGATGAAAAGATAGTTGAAGCAAATTGTCCACGGTCATGTAATTATAAGGGGCAGAACCAGGATTTGCCTGGAGGCGCTCTGTCTATACAGTCTGTGCTCATAACCTTGAAGGTGTGCTGGATATTGTATCATCTCCCTCTCCCCAACCCAACTAGCACTACCGGATTCGGAAAGCGGAAGCCATCTAATGCCATTTCTTCATATAGATAGCTTCTCACCTCTTCCTTCTAGGGAACCAAGAAAGCCTTCCTTCTGCTCTTTGATCTAGGCCTGCCTACTGTTGTTTTTTTGGTAAGAGTCAGGGTGGATGATGAGCTCAAGGGAAATAGTGCAATTGCTTTTCAAATAAAAAGTGCTTCAATAGTTTGGCCATAAATCGAGAAAAGCAGATAAAATGAGATGAAAATATGATGACACTAAGGCTAAGAGAAAAGCTACTGCAAAGACAGACAACTGAGAAACTTCCACAATTCAATTGTACCAGGATCCAAAAGGGTTAACTGGTTATTACCAATCAGAAACCACGTGGCTGGGTAGATATTTGGTGACACACTTAAGCAGTTGTGGCATGATATTGAGTTGTTGCTTTGAACATATTTTAACATAATAGGATTTAAATTTCCCCCTTTTTTTTGGATTTTTCAATATTAAATTGGAATTAAATTAAAGCATTAAGTCAACCAGCTTAGAGCAAAGCAAATTATGTCAGGTTCAGTACTGAAAGCTTCGTTATGGAATATCTATTGACTCAAGCTTATTAACTTGTAAATCCTCTGGTTTTAGATTATGATCTATTGATTATCTGCTTTTATTTGTGTTTTAAATGAATAAACAAAAAGAAATGATCATGGTTTAATCATTACACCTTAAGAGAAAATGTACTTCAGCTTAGCATACTTAATTAAAAATAAAAACAACTTTCATTCTTTTTGAGACCTAGAAGTTGTGGTTCTTATTTCAATTTAGGCAGATCAAAGATTATTTTTAATTTTATACCATCACTTCTATTAGACATTTGGACAAAACAGGAAAAAAAATTTCTCCCTGAGCATAGAAGTGTGACATTCTGAATGTATTATTAATTGTTTGACAATCTATTATTTTGCTTGGATTATCTTAGAAATGAAGCAAAAATGATCTGTCTCATGGTAGTAGGAAAATTGTCTGCAAAGCCCCTGTCACTAGTGTCCTGGAAATGCGGCAACCTCTGAGAGTCCAGGTGTTTTAATCAAAAGAGCAGTCAACTTAATCAGAAGACCTGAGTTCAAGTTTTGATTGTCAGTCACAGTAGGGGGACATTAGGCAAATTACCTACTTTTTCTGAGTCTAGGTTTCTAATAGCTAATATCTTTCTCATGAGCTTTTGTGAGGGTTAAAACAGATGACCTTTGTCAAAATGCCTGGCACTTTAATGGCACTCAGAGAATCTGATCCTTGCTAACAGGAGCAGCTAAGACAACATGGGGGTCTATTGATACCAAAGGGCAATTGTTTAAATTTGATTTTATGCTTTGTTTAAAGCTCTCAGTGTTAAGAAAAATTCTGAGATTGGTTTACGATTTAAGGGTTAAATTCACGGTCAAATATTTTATTTAGCATCTAATCTATTTCCAGCATGGTGCGAGGCACTAAAGGGAATGGAAAGAAAAAGTAGAAAGTATGCAAACCCCGCTTAATTAGGAACTGCAACCCAGTAGGAATGTAAAATTTACATTTCAAAAACCACCATAGAAACATATGGAAACTTATGCACTGAAGATGTGTACATAAGAAATCACCATGGGTTTAGGGAGTCACAAAATACTCCCAAGAAAGGATGGGCTTTAAATATGAGTATGTAGGAAATGTACTAGATCTCTGTTTTAGAAGAGTAGCATTATATCACTCAGTGCAAGATGTAAACAATTAAAACAAATTTAAAACTCAAAGAATCTTAGAATCAGAAGGGAATTTATGGTTAGCAATTTGACCTTCATGTCTGATGCAGAAATACCAGAAGACAATAGGAAGAAGGATAGGGAAGGAAGACATCCTTTCAAACACAGTACGAACTAAAGACCAATTTGCAAAAGATGTATTTACTATAACTGAGACTCTGGAATCCGCTGATTTAGAGATTTAGAAGAGAAATTATTCCATAGTAGTTGAATGTAGAAAATTGTTATTTTGACATTTGGATTACTTTATGCCACTAGGCAAGGATACAGAAAAAGGAAACAGATAAAAGAACTTAGACCAGTGGCTGGGGTGGTTGATAAGATAAAATAGGGATGGTGTTACATAATGGAAGTTGGGATGCTTAGGAAGGAGCCTGGAAATCCTTGCCCCTCTTCTCCCTCTTTTTGGACCACTTTTCCAAGTTAGTGGAAGACCAGGGCACACCTATGAAGGCGAGACCACCAAGAACTCAGATCCTTTAGGAATGAGCTTGGTTGATCTTTTCAGCCAATTAACCCCAACTCACTAGGAAGATGAGGGAGAGAAGTCATTAATATCACTGCTGGGCTCATGACCTATTGCAGAAATAAATTTTCTAGTCTATACCCATTTTTTTTTAATTTTTGTTGTGTCATGTATATAAATATTCATTCTCTTCTTTTAGCCCTCTATTGTATATATGATATGTTGACATGGTTACATTTACTATTTAATTTTGGGGTTGCAGATTATCAAAATAGGATTATGAAAGAATAGAGGAAGATTAAGACATTATCAAGAGCTCCTGGGCCTGAAGCTGGATATAGTAATTGGAAAAGATGTATTTCTATTTTGCAATGAATAAGTCTTATTTTGGTTTACTTGGAATGTGGGGCATTTCTGAGGAATATATAGGAAGAAATAAAGGATGTTAAATAGCCAGGGGATAGACTGGCATTCAAGGAAGAATTCACAACCAGTACATGAGGGTTATAGACTCAAAGAACAGATTTGGAAACTGGGAAAATGTCTGTATTACACAATTCTTCTGACGGTCTAGTTTTACATTCATAAGCAATAAAGAGTTTATCTGCCCCTTGCAGAGTTGTCAAAGGGATGTCAGCAGTTGAACATGACCTTCGGATTCCTGGGCTGAAGGTCAGTGTACATGCTGAATGGTACTCGGGATTAACTGGATTATTCAGGGACCAAACCCAGACTCCTAAAGCCCAGAATCTGATTATACATCCTCATTCCTGAACTGAGATTCTTCTTCCAGTTAACTACATGGTTTGTTCCTTTCCTCCTTCAAATCTCTGCTCCAGTGTCATCTTTCGTGAGCCTTCCCTGGCCTCCCTACATTAAATCCCACCCACCCTCTACCAACAGGCCAACACCCCTCTCTTACCCCGACAACTGGCCAACATGACACTCTCCTGACAGTCAACACAGCACCTCCTATCCCCCATCTATGCTTTATTTTCCTTCATTGCCCTCATCTTACATTTGGTATGTACTCATCTTACTTATCTACCTTGTTTATTGTCTACCTCCTCACTGGATTAAAAGCTTCAAGAAGGAAGCATTCTTATCTTATTTATTGACTGTCTCATATACCCAGCAGGCATATATTAAGTGCACATACATTCTGATTTGATGAGTGAATTAATGAATGAATAAATGATGTTCTGGATCAGTCTTTGGAAAGGGAAGAACGGGAATTTTACAGCATGGAGGAACTGGCAATATTCATCTATTTATTTACTTTTACTGTGTAGTAATATAGTTTATGGTTCCATACTAAGTGGGTTTATAAATTATATTATCTGGTTTTAAGTATACTATATGGTTCAAATGTAATGCTAATAATACAAACACAAATGAAGAATAAATGGCCAATTTGATACTTCTTACTTCAAGTTCTTTACCAGACACAGAATAAGGTATAAAACATTAATGGTCCCATTGTACTTGACCAGAAATAAAAAAAATTTTGAAATTTTGATATTACTAAGGAAAACACTTATAAAATAGATTGACACCTAGCATTATTAATGATGAAGTGTGTACTATGCCTTGATGTACTATTGTAATTCGTGATTAATAAAATATTTTCTTGATTATTTTATCTATATTTAGACCTTTAAAATATCTATTTTATAGTATAAATAATATTAGTCAACTAGTACATATTTTATAATTTACCAATAAGTAAATATACATATAATGGGGATGTTTACTCAAAAATTATTACTTACAAGAATGCATATTCTAAAACGTTTGGAGACCATTGTCTTATATTAACATTCTCCCATCATCAAAACTATTATTGAGAAGGAAAACAGAGCAAAATCTTTTTCCTCTTTGAAGTATAATTGAATTTTGAATTTGATCACAATTTTATGATGAACAAATTTCTAAAATAAGAACAAGTAACTCACTTAAGTTGTTGCTTTGTAATGGACAAAGTCCAGTAATACTTTTTGGAAGATAAATGCTTGTGGATCATTTGTAAGAAAAAAAAAAAATCTCATTCCCTTGACTAATTTCCCAGTAGGAAGTGCTGACTATTATTGGTAAAAATGATACCAATGGTCATTGCCCAGATGGCATTTTGAAGAATGCACTTGGACACAAAAGCCCTATAAAACGTGCAGGTCACAAAATCATACTAAACCTCTGTTATGCACCTGGGCTATTTTAACCAGTTACATTGTTACATTTATTTTACTAGTTCTTCTGACTATTTCTCAGGTTGAATGATTTGATTTAAATTCTCTGTTAAGCTTAAAGACTAGAGTGAAGAAGACCAATGCAAATATAAGTGGTTTTGGCAAGGTATAAAATATTTACACTGCCTTGTTACTCACAAGATTGCAAGTAATCAGTTATGCCGCAAAAGGTAGTGCGTGGAGGGAAGCGGGGAGCCACCGGTACACGGGGAACTCCCCATCCCAGGGAAGCGATGTTCAGTTATCACGGTGAATGTCATCTTAACAATTGTGCAAGTGCATCATTCACTGTGGGTGACTAGAAACAGATGAAGAGGAGCTGAAAAATGGAGGAATTTTCCTTGTCTCATGTCTCTCTGATAACGAGGCAGACTACAGAGCATGAAAGATGAGGGCTGCCCAATTCAAACCAAAGCACGTAGCCACCATCTGGGCATTTTAAAAGTAGGACACATGAAATGCTCAGATGTATCCCCCAACAGGGTGCAATAATGTAGCAGTAAAAAGAAAACTACAGTGAACTATGGCTACTTCCACACTTGCAATCATTCTAGTACAAGAAGGGGAAAGGATTTTCCAAAAACCTTTGCTCTGGTGCATGTTAACTGCTCACCCATTTAAATGCACAGATGATTCCAGAGTCTTAGCAGTCACATGTGGTATATAGACATACCCAGTAGAGGGCGCTCTCCTCATGGAAAGAAAGGGGTCTGACTGCTCAGCTTGCAGGCTCAAAAACGAAAATACTCCTCAGACTATAAACACTAAAATAGTCATTTCCTTTCAAAAACATTCACCACTGAAACAAATATTGACTTTTAAAATGATATATTTGACATTCAAGGGTGTACTCAATTGAGGCATTTCTTTCAGGTGCTGCCAGATGTACACTCTTAATTTTCTGAACTAGAATTACTAAGTTATTCAGAAGTTAGAAAACAAAAGAACATTAACACTATCTTTTGGGTCACCGAAGGTGAAGGTTCAGAATTTCTTATTTCTGGAAGCCTCCATCAGCTTCCGGATCCTCACTGCATATGATCTACTAACACTGCGTGCTAAGTTACTGCTATATCAGTTTAAAAACCCTACAGCCCCCACTTTCTTCCAGTTTCTTCTTCAAATGTACATTTTGCAATGAGAGAGAGAGATAATGTTATTTATAGAAATTGATGGCAGACATATAGAAGCATATAATCTTTGAATGGCCACAAAATGAAATGCATGAATTAAAATGTTTAATTCATATATTTCAATGGAATTTTAATTGTATAGACAGAGAGCCTTTTATAATCCCTCCTTAAGCTCTTTCATATTTGCAAAAGTGAGTATTCACAAGATCGAGTAACTTTACAAGCTCCCCATTTGCTGGGTTGAGGCTTGGAGATGAGTAGAGAGGCTACCAAATGGCAAATATATTGGGACAAACAATGGCAAATTGTTGTAAAATGCAGCATCAAAACACCCTAATGATGCTAACAATTGCTGGAAGTAATGTAAAAATGTCTTTCTGCCTTAGGAAGGAAAGGAACTCTAAGAAAATATAAATTGAGGGAACTGAAGAGAATATATTTTAGTAAAAAAATCTATTCAAAAGGCATCTTTCCATTTAAATTTCCTTGCATCAGTTGCAATTCCAGATACATTGAAGAGGAAAATTCCTCCAGATTTTTGCTGAAATTTTCCAAAGATTTTTTTGGCCTATTCTCATACATCAATTTTTATTTTACTCCTTGTTAAGAATTCTTATTATCCAACCTAACCATTCAATTTGTCCTGGCTATTTTGTAATGAAGAAATAGCATGTCATTGGCCACCTGGGGTTCAAAGAGGGGAATAGGGAGTTGATATCTGAACACTGTAGCATGCTGACAACATACTGACCACACTATTTCACAATATTTAAAATCAAACTTCTTCACCCTATTCACACCTCCCTTCCCTCACTCCATTGTTGACCATCTTTGAGACTAATATAATTTCTTTAAAGTGATTTATTTCTAACAGATGGGATCATCCAGCCACAGGTACCTGGATGCACAATGTCCCCTAACAACTTTCATTTCTGAATATAATAAGCGTATATTCCACTAATAAATAATTATCGCTCTGTCAAGGAAAAGATGCCAAGGCTTGTGGTATGATGCCCAGGTACTCCTGGGCAGGTTGGACAAGGAGATGGACTCTCTGAAGGTTCTTCTATGCTCCATCTAAATGTGCTACCTACTATATCTCTAAAATGTGGGAGGGCGTGATGGAAGAAAATTAGTCACGGTTTCATGTACACAGAAATATTTAGAAAGCTACTTTTAGGTATACATTTAGTTTCTTGTAAATCAGGTATTATACAAGATTAGGTTAGGAAGATGGCAGCATAGATCTTGGTATAGAGCAAAGTCTACAGGACAATAAATATCAGAGGAGTGGATCTGCCCTCCTTCCCTCCTCTCCCAAGTTCTTTCAGTGGCTCTTTTAGCATCTCAAGGGCAGGTACTGGATGTGTGTTTCCACCACCTTTGTGATCAGCACTCTGCTTTTGAAGGCTGGTGAGTTGGCCTTCGGCAGTGTCCCAAAGTCAATGATGACATCACACGCGGGTGCACCTGGTGGGGTTCCAGCTGTGATTCAGCACCGTCTAAGACCAAGTGAGGCATCACCAGAACATTGCAGACTTGGAGTCGTATTTTACATGAGTTCAGTATCTCAAGTCACGCTTCAGAGGAGAAGCCTCCTCTAATTTTCCCAAGTGACAGCCTGCCTCTTGGTCGGCATTAGCTTTACTTTCCCCACTGCTATACCTGGATTCTTGGGTGAGTTGCCACAAGACCATTCTGCTACTAATATATTTTGTGAATTAATACATGCTTTTGGGAAAGGGGCATTAGTTAGCCAATGCAGGGGAAACAAGAGAAGAAGAAAGTTTTTCTTTATTTAAAAAAAAAAAATTCTGGACTAGCATCCCCAGACAAGACCCTGTCAACACATTGTGACACATGATATCTTCATGTGCTAATTTCTTCTCTACAAACCTATTTCAAATCATATGAACCACTACCCACTGGGTGCTGGTTCTGTTCCTGCTACTCTGAGAAGTGCCGCCCTCTAAGGGAGGCATCGTTAGGCAGAATCTACTGAAGTCACACAATCAGAAAGAGCCACACAGAGCCAGTCTCTAACCCATGTTTCCTGACCCCAGACCCACGCTGCTGGCCACCTCACGTGATAGCTTTGCTAGGCAGCTGATGAGAATATTTTGATATTAGAAAGCTCATTTGTTTTAATATCAGCCCAATAACAGGACAGATTGGAAAAATGCCCCCTCTCAAACTTCTGAAGTAGAGACTTGTCATCAGATGGTTTAAAACCAGACTTCTGTTTCTTTGCCTGAATAAAGTAATGTCTCCTCTTATCTTTCTTTCTATTTGAATCCCGCTTATTGTTTAAAGCACAGAGCTCTCCCAAAAGCCTTCTCTAAACTTTTCCAATCCAAGTGATCCTTTAAGTCTTTGAATGTTCTAGAAACTGTTTTCTGTATTTGTACCAGGCAATGAATCATATCAAGCTATGTGGCATCTCTTTGTCCTCTTGAACTGTAATTTGTGGCTTTCACTGATATTTAGCTTTTCATAAATAACATCTTGTTCCTCTAGGCTGATAACTCAAGAGGCATCACTGCATGGTAGAAAGGGCAGAACTTAAAAGCAGAGAGACCTGCAAATGAATCACACATTTCTGCAGCCAGCTCCATGACTTTGGGTATGCTGCTTACCCTCTCTGAGTTGCACTTTCCTCATTAATACATTGTAGGTAATAATACTCCACAGAGTGCTTATCAAGATGAAATGCCATGGCATAGATGTGCCCAAACATGTTCTATGCAGAAAGTTCTCAGCTTATAAATTGAAATTGGAACGTATAAATGATTCTTCCTCGATTTAGCTGAGAACATATAGATCTCCTTTTTGGCTATATATAGAGCATAACCAAGCATTTGAAAAAAAAATTCCAGAATATGATTATAGGTTAGGTAAGAAGCAGAAATAAAAGTTAAGTCATAAGGAGAAAAATAAAGCAGAGAAGAGAAATAGAGAATGTGTGTGTGGGCGAGGGGAGTGAAATTAAATTGTATCTTGGCAGGCCAGGTAGGGACTCAGCAAGGGTGACATTTTAGTCAAGATCACTGGGTACTATGTACACTATTCAGGTGACAGGTATCTTAAAGCCCTAACTTCACCACTATGCAATTCATCCATTTAACAAAAAAATATTTGTACCCCCTAAATTTATTGAGATAAATTAAAAAAAAAAAAAAGACCAGAAGGAAATGTGGGAGCCATGGGGACACTTGAGGGAAGGGCTTTGCAGGCAGAAAATGCTCCAGTCGACAGATCGCTACTCCTGCCTTTGTGTCGTGAGGAAATAATAACTGGTCCTCATTAATATTAATGCATGCACCCATGCAAATAGGACACTGCTTTTGTTTCCTAGTTTCTTTTTCCCCTCTTTTTCCTTTCAGTTTAAAGGGCAGATTACATCCTGGGCTTTCTCCCTTCAGAAAAATGGAGAAGAAAAAAAAGGGCTTAAAGAAAAAGCTAAATCTGCACTAGGAATTAAAAGTAGTTTTCCTTCGAATTTCATATATATCTCCGTATTATAAACTTTTCTTTATAGTTGTACTTTAATAAACTGTATTTACAACATCTTAGATGATCAAAAATTTGGAGAAATTGTACAATTTTGGCGAATAAGACATTGGTATTCTTATGACTTATGTGGAATTTTTTTTAAGTGCCAGGTGTTTTTGGTAAAATAGGTATAAAAGTATTTGAAGGGTTCAAGTCTTGCTCAAATATTAATGGCTCTTACTGTAATTCTCAAAGGTTTATGATTCTCTTGAGTAAACTTCCTGTTAATATTGGGCCCAAAATAGCGAGATTGCTTGCTTCGGAGATATGGCAGAAACTGTACTTGCAATACTACTTGTTATAGTTAAGGAGGATAATGGAGTCTTAACTCTTTTCCCCACAACAGAGATACTTAATAAGGTCAACTTCTATTACATCATTTAGTTTAGGATAGGTTAGCTCTCCCCTCACCTGGTCTGGTTCCCGTTTTATATAGACATGGAGAGGGTTGTGGTACAAGATGTGTATATGGGCACACTGTGGGTTGTGACCCTTGGTTTAGAAAACACCACTGTTGGGGCACACAAGAGAATTGGAATAAAACACTGGATGGACAGGACTTTTCTCCCTGGAAAACTTCCAGAGGGGATGGTGCTCTTGACATTCCAGAGATACGAAGGGAGTTTTCAAGACACTTTCTATTTCCATTCGAGTTCTTTTGTATGCTGGGTTGCCTGCCATTATGTTTATGTAATTCTGACAGTGTTCTTAATGACACACTAACAGATTGTAAAACACGCTGCTGGCATTTACTTGTTTTTTATATTGTTAAAACAATGTCCTTCATGTAACAGTAGTTAAGCGCGGCAGAAGGACATCATTAGAGCCATGGTTAAACTGTAATTTACACCATTAGGAAGGCAGGAGCAATTTTTATTGCCTGGCAATTTTCTTGCTGAAATATTTGGACCATATGGCTCAATTTGTGTAATAACCTTAATTTCTGCACCCTTCAGGTCTGCCTCCGTCTCCCACGGAATGGTAGAATGCGGTTTAGCAGAAAAGGCAACTGTCTATACTTAGAGAGTTGAGATTAATAACATGTCACGTCCTGTTTTTGGTGAAGGAATTCGAACAGCAGCCAGATGGTATCTCTACAAATAACTGTCAGGGGTCTTGATCTAATCAATACAATGTATTAATACATCTCCCTTTGCTGTTTCTCCAGGGGCTGGTGCACAACATCTGGAAAGAGGGGGGGCCCGCCAAGTAGAAAGCCGATTCTTTTCAGAATCAAACTGAGCCCAATTAATTTTTCATGTATCCTTGATAACTGTTTCATAATGAGCTACGCGTCTTGACGGATTTGGGGTTGGCAGAGCAGGCTGCCCCTGCTTTCTATCCCCATTCAGTCCACTTATAGAAACCAACCCATTAATCAAGCTATCTGGCATAAAACCTGAATCTCAGCTCAGCAAGAGATCAATAACCATCCTAAAAAAACACAGAACCAGCCACTAATGGGCACAGGTATCCAGCCATGACATTAGTAATTGCTTTAGCAAAAATAAAACTCTGTCTCATAATCACCCAATAGGAACTTATATGACAAAATTCATTACTTGTGTCTTGTCAAAAAGTAACATTTACATCCGTTAAAAATATACTGCAATTTTACTATCTAGACATGACCGTTATCTTTCAGAGTTAGACAACGCACCCTTTTGAATGGATTAAAACTCTCTGATTTTGTAATGTGAATATTTAATAATTCAAGTATCATATAAAATGTTTAAAAATGAGTTATTACACTTATTTTAAATTCAGAGTACCTAAGGGGCTCCTTAATACAATCTTTAGCCCGACGGTACATGACACACGGTGAGCCTGCTGTGCTCAGAACTCTGACGCGCTGTCAGATTGGTCAGATTTCGTTACTCTTTGGTTGGCTTAGTGGCAAGATTTACAATTCAATTCATAAATTCTTATCACTTTCCCGAGTGGTATGGTTTCATCTCAAACCCTTACTCTTACCAAAATTAAGCCAGTCATTTTACTTTTCAGTTAGCAAATGTCTTTGGACTTGGTAGAGATTTCTGCATCTGGTTATTTTCTTTTAGTTTTTTATTTTTAATTATTATGGGTACATAATAGTTGCATATCTTTGTAGGGTGCACGTCAGGGTTTGCACGTTGGTGATTTTTGAGAGACCCGATGGCTTTGTCTATGGAGAGGACTGCAGAGCTGAAATGGGGAGATGCAGGAAACCCATTAGCTGCTTGGTAAAACATCCCTCAACGGCTCTTAGACAACAAGTGGAAACCTGTTTGGTCCCTAGGAGAGTCTGAGATCTCGATTAGAAAAAACTCCTGGGAAGTGCTGCCAAAAAGATAGACATTCATTGGCTGATCATCAGATCAAACCCTGCCAAGATGATAGAAAGGTCTAAGGAATCATCCAGGAACTTTAAGGTGATGTCACATTCATCCTTTCTGACAACATGAGTAAGAATCATGATGCCTGTGTTTGTTCTGTCAAACACAAAACTAGGATTCTGTAGGCTAGGTGCTGGGTTTGGAATCAAAGGTATGAGTTAGGGTGCTCCTAGGTTCTTTTAAGTACTTATAAGTACAATCAATGCCTATGCATGACCGAATAATTACCTATTATATTGTAATTTCTTGCTTTCCTTATTCTTTCTCCAAGTAAACCATGAGTCCCAAAGGAAAAAAACTATTTCTTCTTTCTTTGCACCTATCATAGCTTGTCGGCCCAATAGATTCTCAAAAAAGAAATGTGTGAACAACTTATTAATGGAAGAACCCAATAATATTTCTTGGTCTGGATCACCAAATTAGATTTGATATGTCTCAGTCCTCAATTGCAAATAACTTGCAATTTTTATATAGTCATGAGATTGAAGAGAATCAATAGCCCAGAATTTCACCTTCTGTTTTGTTTGCTGTTGCCCAGTGTAGATAAACAGAAAACACCCTTTCAATAGAGCGTTTGTAGTCAAGTTGTGTGACATCAGGCAAGAAAGCTATTTAAACAACTGAATTACACAACTAGATAATATTTGAAATTTGGGATCCACAATAAATGGCATCCAGAAATTCCAATTTGTGTGATGTCATTATCAACATATGCAATTTATACAAATTTAAACCCTCTGTGACAAAGATAGAAGATAGTTGCTATTCTAGGGCCTCCCACTTCATAGATATGATCAACAATGTCAGCAGTTCCAGCTTAGCAATACCCAGGCACAGCACTAACAAGATGTTTCACCTTAAAAATTATACTGAGATAAAAAGATTCATTTGCAAACCTATCACATATGTATTCACAGGTGGTGGGTGTGGGTCATTGCATTTGGATTAAAAAGCAAATGTCTCTCTCTACATGAGAGGTCACTAGCTTGTGTAAGGCAAAATCTTTTCACTGTTCGGCATGATTAGAATATTCCAACAGTGGTTTCAGTAATTTAAAAATCACAGTATTGTTGTAATATTTTTCTAGGCTTCAGGAGCTCACAATTGTTTGGTCCAATCAAATCTGGGAACACTAGAGAAGTTATCACCCATCAAGGTAATTACTTTCAAGTTGAAATAATTACTCTATCAATGTTAATGGTCTTTCAACTTCAATAAAGCACTCACCTGCCGATAATCACAGCTAACCTCTTGCTCTAATGCAATTCCCTCTCTATTTAGTAGGTTATATTACAGCCGTTACAGTGGTCACTTGTCCCGAACAGCTGCTGAATTTCACTTTGATCGGCTGTGAACCATAAAAAAATTGGTCATCTGTGTATGATTTCCCCCTCACCCATAAGCCCTTGCAGAGCTAAGGATATGATCTCTTAGCTGTAATAGGGTACATTAGGGGCAGCCATCTTGTCTTAGGTAGTGGCTACTTTCCACTTGTGACAAGAGCAGAGTAGTTCAATTAACTTCTGCCCTTCACTGCCACTTACAGCTTGCTGTCTTGGCTAAATGGCATATAGTCTGAATTTATGGCCTGGGCCTGTTAGTATGTGGACTAGTTCGTTTTACTTTCATATACGTTTTGACAAGGCTCCATGGTATTCTTGAATGTCTAAATAGGGTTTCCTTATAACTTGATTAAAAGCCAGAAAATAACAACATACTTGACCCAAAAGTCAAATAGTCTCCCCACCAACTGCCCCTCATGTACTGATAGCCTGCTATTTGGCATAGCGGAAGTAGCCAGATGCCAATTTGGCAGAATGTGTGTAATTTGGGAAGTGTGTGTGCATGACCAAAAGACCTCATCATGTTCTGCTGATATGATCCCAGATCTAAGGGAAAGGGCAGGGTCTTGTGAGCATCATGGCAGGTAAACAGGACCTGTTTAGAGAGTGGAAATCTCCTGAGAAGGGCTCTTAGAGTGGGAGGCATAAGATATTATTGTGTGTGTGTGTGAGCAGGAGAGACGGGGCAGTAATAAACCTCAGGGAGACAAAAAAGCATGTTCTTGACTCCAGGCAATTTAGAAAGGAAATAGAATCTAATCCAGCGCTTGGGAAATTACCTGGAAATTGATAGTGTGATATCAGGAAATATTTCAAGCTCCGAATTTTGTTGCAAGGTGAGGAAAACTTAAAGGATATAAAACATAAGACTTTTTATTCATGACCATATTAGTACAGTTGCCTTATACAAAGCAGAACTTTACCTACATCTGCTAATTTCTTCCAGCCTCTGTTATTTAAAATAGTAGAACCTCTAAAGTTTTAGTCATTTTATATTGCTATATTTATAGTACTTTGCATATGCCTTAGCCATTTGCATTTATTAGCCATTACAATAGCCCCATGAGATAAGTAACATCTTAGGTCAGACTTGATAAGTAAGAAGGGCGGGACAGATGGTGTGTAGGGGTATGATCATTCCAGGAGGAGGGAATAATGTGTGAAGATCCTAATGTAGTCTTCAAGGAGAAGGATTCAAGATACAGTTTGGAGCCAGAATAAATAGGATTTAGTGAAGGATTAGATATGGAAGTACGGAAGAGGGAGAACACAAAGATGATCTGATCTGAGCAACCGGAAAGATGATTAGTTATATAACAGGGTGTGAAATGGGACAGTATTTGAGAACAATGAGTATACCTTAGAAAAATATTCAATAGGTAATAAATGGAATTACTGGAACTGCTAGACATATCAATGCAGGACTTATAGAAAAAAAACAGCCTTATACCTTCAAGCCCCATCTTCCTCTGAAGATCTATATGAGACAGGAGAAGAGAAGAGAAGATCCAAGTTGGGGAAAAGCAAATTAATGAAAGAAATTCAGCAGAGAATCAAGAGCTTTGGTTATCTCCTTCCTAGTTGGGAGAGAAATTGGAGTTTCTCCATATTCCTCTTTTAAGACATATGAGGAATAGTTAAGAAAACCTCTTGAAGAAATTGAGGGTGTTGCAAGAGAGGTGATATGGAGTCTACTCTTGGTAGGGCTTCCTACTGAGCTGAAGAGGAGACTCATGGGACAATTTAGATGCAGTGACTAGGGTAGAAAAGGGTCTTCTGATCCTTATCTGATTCCAGAATTTTGGAAATTTGGGGTCATGACCTAACACAGAAGCTAATACTTGCTTCTTACTCAACAAATTCTGAATTTGGGAGACTGTCTGGGTCTCACCCAGCATGGTAGATCAAGTAGAAAAGACAGTACTGGACAAGCCGTACTTTCATTATTTGGTGGAACAAATTTTCCACAGGCCCAGTGGCTGCCAAGAAAGGAGTCTTGTCAATGTGAGAGGATCTGATATTGACTGCCTAGGGAGTCCAAGCCAAAACTTGGGAGAGAGGACCCCAGAAGTCAAAGAGGTCGTGGGGTGGATCTCTGGGATGGTAACATACAGGGGTGTAAGAAATCAGCCAGAGAATATATTGCCTGCATCAGGGAACTGTGAGGCATGGAATCACCAGGCATGGGGTCTTCTCTATAAACCGCGAAGAAAATCCCATACCTGTGTCACCTGCTCCACAGACATCAGTAGTAGGTGGATTAGAACAATATTACTGAGTAAGGTTCTGCTCCTTTTGGTCTAATTCTCTCTTTTTTTCCATGATCCTGGAGAAATCATTACGAGAAGAAGCAGAAACTGAAGGAGGAAGAAAATGACTGTGTCCTCTCTTCCTCACTGTAGATCCCTACAGCACGTCAGACTTTGATCTAGACTGGATTTTTTAAACACCTGAAATGAGTCTTGACTGCCAACTGGGTTGGTCCTTGTCACTGAAAGTGACTGGAAAACCAGGGGGCCTACTTTAGTTATTATTGATGGGTCACAGTAAGGGAGTCTTGAAGGAGCTTGTTGGAATAAAGTGGTTGGAGAAAAATAAAGCTCTTTCAAAGAAGTGGTTATATGGAGTTCAAGGAGACTCAGATGGTTGTCATCCCCAATAATATTGAGCAAAAAGTAGATTCCCAATATGTGCCTCTGACTGGCAAGGTGTTATAAAAAAAAGGGGGGTAAAGATTTTGTAAGGCTTGTAAATGTAACATTAATGTCAAGCCAAATATATCATTACAATAAAAGAATGGGTTATACCAACAAGTATTCATTGTTTTGTATGACATTTACCCAGCCATGTTTTTGTATCTTTTATATAAAAGAAATAATGACACAGTTCTCATATTATAAAATGTGAAAATCTTAGCTTATAGAACTGACACAGAATACGGCAATTATTTTTATTACCGAGTTTTTCTTCACATTAGAAAGATAGTCACCAAAGGAGTCCTTTTAGAGAGCTACATCTCCCAGAGCATTTCTATGGTCTAATAAATGGGTCTGGGGAGGAAAGGTTAAGAATCATCAACTTTTAAGAGCTACAACTAATTTAAGATCATATGTAAAGAGCAATAATATTTTATGTTATAATAAGCCAAAATAAAAATGGGATCAAAAATGAATTCATCAATTTACTCACAAACTCTCCATAATATGACAATTATGAAGTATCTCATATCTTCCTATTATTTTTTTGCTACAGACCTACTTAATGGTAAAGAGATTTGAGACAACCACAGGAGGAAATTTTGAATACCTCCTCCTTGACATTGGGAACAGGGGTTTGGCAACTAGGATCTAGAAACTAGAGTTTGCAATTCTGGATTTTATTCCCAGATTAGAAGCCAACTTTTAGTGACCCGTGTAATTTGCTTATTTCTCAGCACCTTATGCTTGATTCTACACAGAGTGAAGTACCATTTATCTTTCAGGGGACTGGGCAAATGTATGATCTGGGCTTATGTTTTATAACCCTGTGGGGCAAGAAGAGATATACTTAGAGCACATAGACTAACAGGTAAACTACCTTCGCCTTTAAATCCCAAATTCTGGGATTTATTTCTGCCAGGGCAATGGCAGGTGCCAGTGAGCAAAAGCAAACAAACCCGAGTGGTGGTAGCAGTATCGCCAACCTTGCCAGGAGTGTTCCCTGTAAATACCACCATGGAACTCCTGCATGCCAAGCAAGGCTAAATACAGTTTCTCTCCTGACATCGCACAATCCATCACAGAGCTAATTGGGAAGGGAGTTTAAGGCCTTCTAACTAAATTGTATTTTCAGTAGTGGAGGATACTAAGACTCTTGATCTCTCTCTCTTCCCCTTAGAAGGACTTACTCAGACTCAAAGGGAGATGAAACTTTTCATGCGGTTGGGAGAGAAGCTAGTGATGCATTAAAACCCACACTCTTTCCATTTCTCCACTCCTGCTGCCTCTGCTGCTGCTGCTGCTGCTGTTCCTGCCAACACATACGCTCCTCGCCCCCATGGTGGGCCCCCACTGCCAGTTCTCCATCCACTGCCACCACGAGCAGAATTCATGCCTCCATTGCACCTGTTTTATGTGGCTCTCCCAGCAACATCCACCTGTCTATAAACAACTTTGGGGGGACCTTGGGACAAGCTAGTGATGGCACCATACTACGGGCGATTTATTGGTAGCCCCTTGTGCAGAGATGGGATCTCAATAAACAAAGACTAAACGGGGAGGCATTAGCAATACCTCTTGGGAGTCTGTGGATTGAACTGTAATCCTGCAGTTGTGGGGATAGACTCTACACCTCATTAGTGGGAAAGTTCCTTTGCTTTGGAGAATTCTAGCCAGAGTGGTCAATGAACAAACACTGAAAAATTTCCTAGGGCAGGCACACACAGGGATGAGAACAGTGAAGATGCAGGAATTAGAGAAACAGTAAGCGGATCCAGGAAGGCACTTGCAAAGAGATTTAAAACAGAGTCATCTAAACATTAGTAGCAGAAACTCAGCAGCAAGACGCTTGGAAACTCAAAATACCTAAGGGTACTAGCCTGTGCCTTAGAGCTGATTACTCACCTTCCTCACATTCCCGGCTCTGCCCAAGGGCCCAGTCTCATAGTAGACTTCAACAATATATCTGAGTGTAGCATTGAGTATTGACATATTGAATACTGTACTCAATGACTATTTGCCAAATTAGATTGAATCGTCAATAATTTGTTCAACCCTGAAGGCCCCTTTTGCTAGTGTAGAGAGGTCAGGCTGTTCTGAACAGAAAGAGACAGACTTACATTATAGGAGGAGGAATTTCACTAGAATCACAGGAACATTCTTCTTTGACAGTGAAGAGTAGAGAACGCTGGATAAGTGGTAGAACCTCTTTCTTTAGATATCTTTTTAACAAAAAGATTGAACACAATCTCCTACACAGGAAATGTAGGAATGCATGAAACTTAAAGACAATACTTTATATTCTGGATGACCTCTTTCAGAGGGGTCAGTCCATAAAGAGTCATAGTGGCCTGATGTCCTGGAAACTCGGTCTAGTGACCAGGATGTCTAAACACTGGCCTGGTTCACTTTGTGGAAGATGTACTTGATTGCTCGAAAAGATCAGATGAGACCTTTCCCATGAACCTAACGAAGACTTATCCAGATCTTAGGGCCAAAGATCTAGATTTTGGTGGGCCACTTTAAACACACACACCTATATACACATTCAAAAATAGAATGCAGAAATATTATTTCTTGATTTTTCTGGCTATACTTTGCAGCACTGCAAGGAATACAATCTTTGGAAAAATAGAAGAATGTAGCAATACTGGGCTGTCAAAATGGAAGCTATGTTGGGGAGGGCCTGTGAGCAAAGGGCCCCGTGCAGTTTAAAGCTTGGGACCATAAGCTTGCCTCTTTTTCAGGAGCTTTGTAGTGAGATTAAAAATAGTGTCTAGACGATTAAATAAAGCACAGAGTTCATGGATTCATCAGATACTTTAAATCTTGTGTTTTAAAATGAAACCAACTATGAAGGGATGACTTATAGGATATTCCACAAGGGAATTCCAACAGAACTGTTTTGGGAGATTAAACGATTAGGCTCATACCCCTGAAAGCCATATTTTAAAAGATCAGAGGTTTAATCACTGCGATACTGGTGCCTTCGATAAAAGTATATTTAAATTTAGGTGTCTCCTTTAGACAGCTATTATCAAGGGTGTTTCAGTATTTTCATGAAAAATTTTACTTGGAGGGTGAAAGTTTAGAACATGAGTTCAAAGGATATGGTGAAAAGTAACCAATTTCTCCCTGGATCACACATTCACTAGAAAAGATCTATACTTAAGAACACTGCTTCTAATGCTTATAATAACAGATCTAGAGGATGTAATATGAAAGACCTTAGTATATAGGTCTATATTATCTTAGTATATAAAGATAATTTAACATCAAATAAAAAAATAAAGTACCAATTCTGACATAAATAAAAATGAAGATTTAAAAGATACTATTCCTTCATTCATATGTTGCTTATTTTTTAGTTATGTGTGAAAATTAAACATAAGGACAATGGGTAAACGTACTTTAAACTATTCATTTAAAAAGATTCATCTGGAGTTTCATGAAAAGATATTTGCTCACTATTACTGAGATATTTTGATAAATGTTACACTCTGTGGTCCCCAATCCCCGGGGCTGTGGACTGGCACTGGTCTGTGGCATGTTAGGGGCCCGGACACAGAGCTCTACAGCTTCCCCCCTAACACCCGGCCCCCACTATCCGTGGAAAAATTGTCTTCCATGAAACTGGTCCCTGGTGCCAAAAAGGTTGGGGACTGCTGCTCTATAAGATAACCTTCACGTAAATTGGGCTTCCTAGATTTAAAGCATAATACATAGTTTGTTTTTTCCTTTAAATAATGTTTATGTTATCTGTTCTTATTAATGAGGGTTTTTCATATTTAATAAGGTCTTGGCACATTTTGAAAGCCATATGGATTTAACTCCTAAGACCACAAAATTTCATCTTCTCCACGAAGCCTCTTCAGTATGAGGGCTTCCTGCTGACCTCCTAGAGCATTTCTTGCGTGACACTTTTGGCGTATGATATTATTCTCTCTCCTATTGTGGTTTACAGCAGGTAGGTGGTGGTGTCTGGAATCTAAGTCCCAGTATAGTGGACATTATAGGCTGCACTTGACCACTTCTTTTTTTTTGTTATGTGAATTTCTCATCTCTGCAGTATTATAAAACAGAAAGCTCCCTGAGATAAGGACCCTGCTGTTTCTGTATCTCCCATAGAACATAAGGCTATGCAGGGGATAAAGAAAGCACTCAGGAGCCAGTAGGTGAACTGAATTAAGTTGTTTTATGGGCCAGAGGGGGTCAGCCCAGAGAACATCACAACCAAGCTATAGTACATGTGACTTTGTGTTTGTGTGTACCTACCTATATCTATATCTTTATATTTAAATACTGAGATATATTAATATATAATACAATTGGCTCTTTGTGGAAATAGAAAATTAAATATTCTGTCTAATTTCATTTGAACCTCATCCCTATGAGGTATAGAGGAAAACACTGAATTATTCCCATTTAACAGATAGGGACCATGGAAATCAGGCAAAGAGTGATTCATTTCTTTGCTTGTGGTAATGCCAATTAGCCACAGTCTGCACACTGGTCCTCAGTATTCCTCACACTCAGTTCAGTATCTTATCCCCATGACGCCATTGCTACTTTTCACATGGAAAAGATTTTCACATATTTAAGCCTTAAGAGAAGACAAATAGCAAGTTGCATAAGAAAATGAATTTCAACGTATTAACCAGATCATCTGAGTATCCATTATTTTTTCTAAGTTCTTACCATGACTGTGAAAGCATGTACGGTAGAGCTGTTAAATGTCGGGTCATCTGGTCTCTCCTGGTAGACCACGCGGTACTGGGAGATAACGCCATTGGGAGATTCTGGCTTTGTCCAGTTCAGCAGAACTGAATGAGCACTGGTGGCTTGAGCCCAGGGAGCTGGAAAATCTTGAGGTGGGGCTTCCAGAGTCCGTACTGATGCCCACAGGCTTCCTACTGAGCCTCTGGAGTTATGGGCTCTGACTCGATATTCGTAGAGTGTGAAAGGCCTCAGAGTGTCTGCAGTATCAGTAAATTCAAGGGCTCCTTCCGACCAGATGAACAAAAGAGACTCCTCTTCAAGGCCAGCAGGACGTCTGAAAGGAAACCAAGCAGGCAACTAGTGACAGCTGCACACTTCAAAACAACGTTTGTAGACGGACTAAGAAATTGCTTTTTAGAAGAATTTGTCAATGCAACTTTTCAACTGTTCCTTTCTGGTGTCATGATGGAGAAAGGCCAGATGGAAGAATACATCAGAGGCAGGCTTGACTCAATATCACTTTTTTTTTTTTTTTTCAGACAGAGTCTCACTCTGTTGCCCAGGCTAGAGTGAGTGTCATGGCATCAGCCTAGCTCACAGCAACCTCAAACTCCTGGGCTTAAGTGATCCTACTGCCTCAGCCTCCCGAGTAGCTGGGACTACAGGTATAAGCCACCATGCCCGGCTAATTTTTCTATATATATTTTTAGTTGGCCAGATAATTTCTTTCTATTTTTAGTAGAGACGGGGTCTTGCTCTTGCTCAGGCTGGTCTCGAACTCCTGACCTCGAGTGATCCACCCGCCTCGGCCTCCCAGAGTGCTAGGATTACAGGCATGAGCCACCACGCCCGGCCATCACTTTTTAAATGTAGTACACACACACACACACACACACACACACACACACACACACACACACACACACACATTCCACTGATTATAAAGAAATGCATAAACTTCCTAGAAAACATGGAAAATACAGAAATATAAAAATATATAAAATGTGAAACATTAATCACATTTTGTTGTATTATCTTCTAGATCTTTTCTCTTTAAAACAAAATACACATGCAATAAAAGAAACAAACATTTTAAAATTAAAAAAATACAGAAGCGTACACGAAGCACTATTAACACATTTTTGTGTATTTTTGTGATTTTTGTCTATATGTTTGTATGTGCATGTGTGTGTGTGCATGTGCACATGCAGTTATATTGGAATTTTATGTTTTGTACAACTGGAACATACAATATATAATTATTAGAGTCTGATATTATTGGGGATCCTTACCTTTCTATGGTAGATGAATTTCAGTAAAGGTCTCAATTTGTCTGTCTCCCTGTATCTCTGCTTTTTGCTACTATGCTCCCAAACTCACTCTGAGGTTGGCCTTATCACTTTCTTCAGCTAATGGGACAGTATCAAATAGGGTGATTACAGAGAGTTAAAAAACGTTTGCACATGAAGCTGACCCTCTCACTGGTCTTGGGCCCACAAGATCACTGTCTGAAAAACCTCAGGTGTGCATACTGGAGGATAAGGAACTATGAAGAGAAGCCCATAGTTTTTATGGTGTTTTACCTATTTTGCATCTGTTTCTGGGATGTTGGAAAAATGTTTTAAATTTGTTTCCTACATGTCACTTACTTTCTCTTCATTTAAATCTTTTCTTGAACTAAACCATAATCTCTCAAAGTAAGGACCATTTTTTTCTAATACATCAAGACCATTCTTTCTTATACATTTGTTGTTGTTATATATCAATAAGCCTTTATTCAGCACTTTTATATACCAGACATTGTATCAGGAGCAGAGGTACAAAGATGAACAAACTCCCTACCTAAAGGAGCTTATAGCTGGGTAAAGGACATAGAGCTATGTATAAATTAATGAAAATAACATGATACTTAATATGATAGAAATTTGCTTTGGAGATCATTAAAGAGCAAATGTCAAATTCCTTTTAGATGTCTCCTCTAAAACCTAGTTAAATGCAGAGTGTGCTCAAAAAATTCTTTCAACTGTCTGAGAATGGGATTGTTTAGTCCCATCTTTAGAGTTTGTTGATATCAAAACTAGGGTCCATGCATACTGTTTTGGTACTAACTATACAAAGCATTAAACATCCAAGTAAGAGAAATGGAACTGTCAGTTTTGGGGATGGCCCTAAATATCTGATATTTCATTGGGAATCGTTCTTTGCTCATCCAGATGTAAAATCATGATGCAGATCTTCTAGAAAGGGAAGTTCCTGAGGAATTGTGGTTGGTAGTAATATATCTCTGTATTCTCAGCATCTGAGCCCAGTAAGCATTCATTTTTTTCAAGTGAATGGCTAAAAGGCACATAATTCTATGGCTTTTCTGCATCTTTGCCTCATCTCTACCAGCTCTTAATATTTCCTATTAGGGCAGTATTCTAGGTTGAGGAAGAATGTCACCAAGATAGAGACCCTCCTCCTGCACCTCACTGTCTAGTTGCCGAAGTTGAGAAGAGAGTGATGAATAAATCAATATTTTCCAGTCTGTTAGGAGTATTTAATTAACGCACTCTTCAGATGCTGGAAAATTCACATGCTGCCATATCAGATTAACCGGCTCCATCAAAATGTAAAGGGTTATTGAGACGGAGTAAATGACAGTACCTTTCACAAAAAAGGCAGGATATGTAAAATCTTTGGCTTTGGGAATTTGATGATTCTCAAGTTGATAAATCACTATGACCTAAGTATGAGCAATGACAAGCTTCCTGCTGGAGGCTGTAGAGGTTTCATAGATACCTCTCAGTGACCTGCAATTACGGTTCTGCAACCTACCTCATTATTGCTTGCTACCATGCGTGGACCAGATTCTGTACTCAGTGTCGGTTTGCAGGGTTTGGCCTTTGTACTTGCTGCAGATATCAGGTACCAGGTGTGTCATTGGGAGGGATCCATTCTAATGAGAACCACAGGGCTCATAGCCAAGGACTCCTCTCAGTGATTTTTAAAAAGGTGTTTGCTAGGAACACAATGCAGTACATAAACCTATGACGGTCTATGGGGAAGATATATTTTCTATTTTGTCTGGTTTTAGCCTTTCTGTGACAATTCAATTAATTTTTTATTAAACTCTTCTGAATTCCCAAATTGAGATGTAGTCATGGTTTCTACAAAACTGACAGTCTTAAAAATTTGCCTAAATGTGAATTTAAAAAATATATACTATTTAAGAGATCAAGCATTATGTTAGACTCAAGTTTATCCACCAAAACAATTAAAGGATGCAACCTGGCTAAATATATATTATCACTAGTGATTATTTGATAAATTAATATCACAGAGAGGTAAATGTCCCATCCGTGGTGCTAAAAAACATAATCTATGTTAGAATACACTTTGAGCAGAAGTGGTTGAGTAGAACACAATCATTCCTAATCTATTTAAGATTTAGGTTTTACACATTCATCTCACTGGAAGTGTTTCCTCCTGAATAGTCTGTGTTTAGAGAAATCACATTTTCAGTTCTCTCTGGATAGCCAAATGGTTCTTTGTTTAAGCTCAGTTGGGAAACACTTTGGTAATGCATTTTGCCAACTAGAGTTACTTTAATGTTGCCTAACACTAAGAGGAAAACAAAAATAAGTATGAAAACTAGGAACAATATATTTTTAAAGGCATTCATATTTATGTTATCCCAATGTAGGATACTCTTTTTAAGAGCTCCTTTCTCTCTCCCTCCCCTCCAGCAATTGTCACTGCTTATCTTTAAGAGTAATTAAAACAAAACCCTAGAACCCAATGTACTTCCCATACCAGTTGTAAGATTATGAAACCACCACTCCCACACTCCATGAAGAATATTAAGATTCCTCCGAATTTAAGTAAATAGCCAGAAACATCTGTAGTCAGAGGAGACAGGTTGTGGCCCTGGCTCTGTCACTTAGTTCAGTGACCTTGGGCAAACTTGCCTGTGTCCTCTAGTTTCCGTTTCATTTTGTAAACTGGAGTTAATAACATCATAGTATATAAAAAACTTCCCAGAATTCTTATAAGAATTAAAGCATGTAAAATCATTAGGTAAAATGTAATACATGATACAAATGAAGTTATAGAGATGATGTCCAAAGCTGTATTGCAGAGGACACATCTGGCACTTGTGTAAAGTCTGCCCTGAACAGAGAGGTCATCCCAGGAGTTCACATGAAAATAAATGATGGTCTGGAACTAGGCTGCTGGTAGAGAAAATGGAAACACAAGTGATTTACAAAATGCTTTTTGAAGGTGAATCATCAAGCTTTGTTGCACGAGTGGATGCTCCGGTGTTAAGGGAAGAGACATCAAAGACCTTCCAAAAATTTTAAGAGAATCTTTTTTAAAACTCTTTAGTGATTTACCATGCAATGTGGCCTGTGTTTACCACTCACCTGCTGATTCTTCAAAGCATCTACCTTCTGAGATTTATATTCTCATTTTTATATTCCAGTCATAGTCAAATGCTTGCCTACAGATCCCTCATATTCCATGGTATTTCATGCTTCCACAGCTTTGGTATCTGTTAATTCTGTGTGGCAATGCCTCTCCCTATCTTCTTTCCTATTCTACTCATTTCTATAGGCTAACTCCAATTCTTCTTTTAAAATTCTACTCCCACGTCTTTTTCCAGAAAGTCTTTTCCTTGTTTCTCTGTCAAATAGAGTTTTCATATCCTTCTATGTGCTCTTTTTTAAAATTGATTCACTTGCCACACTATATAGTAATGTATGTTCCTTTTTTATACCTATAATGCTATGCTACAAGCTCCCTGAAGGCCAGACCTCTATGTTTTTCATCTATATATTCTCAGCACCTAGTGAAGCATAGCACAGTGTATTGCACAGTTAAGTATTTTTTGAAGCAAAGACTGGGTGACTGACTGGTTGACAAGAAGAGTCTAAGATTCTCTGAAACCTGATCAACAAGAAAAATGTCCTATTACTAAGTTATTGTCTCTCAGCTCTAAACCTACCCATCTATATTTGGCTTTTATGGTGGTGGTGCTTGGACCCTGAAATCCACATTTCTGCTTTACCACCTGACTCAATGTTGGGATCTGCCAATAGGGGACACCAGACAGCGATCAGAAATCTGAAAGGAAAAAGGAACCTGCTCTTTCCTATTGCTTTGTTAGTTAGCTGTTAATATATCTCCCCAGCAAGGATTCTTCATCTTGGAAGTAGCAGTTTCTTCCCCCTTGGGAGCAGATGATTTCAGAATGCAATTTTTCCAACACTTGGAAAACTAACCTCATTTCATGCCTCCACCCCCAGACACCTCAGATGTCTGGGTCTCAGGCTCACAGGCATCCTCCTCTAAATGTCTAAGTTTTAATAATTTCAACCACTTGCGTTTGTTTCCTCAGTCTAAAGGGCAGTAGCTGTTTCCTGTATTTACCACCCCCATCCTATCTTAGAGTTCTCTTTTTATCCTTTCAGTTACCTAGTTAACAAATTTATAACTAGTTACTAATTATTTATATTAAATTCCTTCTGTTAGAGTAACTGATGTGGTTTCTCTTTCTTGATTACACCTTGATTGCTACAGAAAGTGATGATGATGTTCACAGAAAGAGGGAAATAGGCAAATCATAAAGAGGGTGATGACAGATTTGCATCTGGATGCACCGAATTTATTATTTTGCCTTTATTACACCATGTGATATATTGATTGCAAAAAATAATTAGCAAATACAGATGAACAAAAACAGAAGTATTTAAAAGAATTATCCATAACCTATCATTTAGAGGTAAGCACTGTTAATGCTATTTTTGTGTTTAACGTTCTAGATGTTTTTCATACACATGTAAATATACAGAATATACTATCTATTTAAAGAAAAACATAATCATATTAGGCATACTGTTGTGCCCCTACAAATAACAAAAAAGACTCCAGCCAAACCTGGCCATTCCCTGAATCCTGTGTTTTAGTTTGGAAATTTTGCTTATTCTATTTATTTTGTCCACCTAAGATGTCTTTGCCATCAGGCTCTGCTTGTTAAAATCCTACCTACCACAAACAAAACAGAATACAAAGTCCTGAAATGGACTACATGACACACGGGAATTTTGTAAGCGTGGCATTTCAAATTTATGGATTATAACGTTGAAAAACAGATAATATTCTTTTTGGAAAGTGAATTCCTATCTCATTCCTTATAACAAAACTAATGCCATATATAGAAATAAGGAGGAGTGTCATAAAAGTACTGGAAGAAATAATTGATGTGTTACTTTTAATACGATCGCTAAAGAGAGACCTACCTTAATATAAAAAGAGTATAGACAAGTTAACAAGAAATTATTCAATAGAAAACATCTAAGAATATAATATTATACATGCTCACATCCAAATAGCAAATAAATATTAGAAATAAATGAATAACCTTACTTATAATGATCAAAACTTTAATTAAAACAATAATAATGTGTTATTTAGAATATGGAATTAACAAAGATTTGGAAGATTGATAAGACCCAGTTTTAAGAGGAGTTTTCAGAACCAGAAATTCTTATATATAATATCTGGAAGACAATTTAGCAATCTCTAAAAATTTTAAATGCACAAAAGTTTGCCCCGGTACTTCTAGTACTAAGAATAATTCTCCATATACTTATAGTAAGGATGTTTATCGGAGAAGTGCTATAGTAATGAAAACTTAGAAATCACCTATCTTGCCATCAGCAAGGTACTGGCTAAATAATATGATACACATCCATATAACGGAATATTGATGAGTCATTAAAAGAAATGAAGTGTGTGTCTATATATATACATATCTTTTATAAATGCTCAAAAAATTGCAGAACAGTATGGAGAATATGATTCCTTTTATGTAAAAAATGCAAATAGAAAACACCAATGTTAATATATTAAAATTAATAGTGTTGCTTCTATTGATGGAAATTCTATATGCCATGGGTAAGTCATAAGAAGGGATAATAGCCGTAGTAATCTGTACTGTTAAAACTTTTTTCCAACAAATAAATTTCTTCTACAATTTAAATAGTTATTAAATTTTTATTTTGTAAGACTTAGTCTCAATGACATCAACTTCATGAAGTCTTCCATGAATTTTCTAGACACAGAGAATTCTCTCCTCTAAATTTTCTGGTAAATATTTCTACTTCCTGGATTATATCACACTCTTTTGTTTATTTATTTAGCTTGTCTTATATCTCCCACTATAGTGAAGATTGTTGGTAATAGGGCTCAGGTCTCATAGATCTTCATATCTCCCTCAATAGATCTGTACATACATGTATATCTATCTATTTCAATATTTATAACGATATCTATCTTTCCACACAACACAAATTGAATTACATCAAAACTCCTTTCCCTTTGGTACAATGCTCACATTTTCTTAGTTAACTCAATCAGCTTAATTGTCCATTATTTTTAATTCCTTGCTTGGAATATGCTTCCATATCATACCTCCTTCAAAACTATCTCAGATTTTATCCTTTCAAATCCTAACGAATACTCAGAAGGAAGCTTGATCATTTGTTTCTATTTTCACAGTGTTTACAGAATATTTTTGTATAGTTTTGTCTTTCAATGTACATTGAGCAAATCTTTTCATTTATTTAAAGAGAAAGCTCATGGAAGCAATAAACCCCAAGCAATTTGGTCTCTATTAAAATGGAAGCTCCCAGTGGGAGGAGATCACTTTATTATGCATTTTGTAAAGTCCTGAGATAACACATTTGATGGGTTTAGTAGATGAAGTGATGAGATTTTTGCTATTTGCAATGCTACAGAGATAAGATAAAGGGGGAATACCTTAGAATCATTATTATGCAAGCCAAACTCACTGTAAGGAGGAAGCAAATGCCCAAGATGGCCACACCCTGTCAATAAACAGGTTAGGAAACACTGAGTTAAATGTCCCTAATCTTAATCAAAAAGCTTTATAGGTATGGTGGCACATGCCTGTAATCCCAGTTACTAGAGAGGCTGAGGAAGGAGGATTGCTTGAGGCCAGGAGTTTGAGACTGCAGTGAGCTTTGATCACATTACTGCACTCCAGCCTGGTGACAGTGTGAGATCCTGTTTCTAAAATAAATAAATAAACCAAATAAGGCCGGGAGCGTTGGCTCATGCCTGTAATCCTAGCACTCTGGGAGGCCAAGGCGGTGGATTATTTGAGACCAGCCTAACCAAAAGTGAGACTCCCATCTCTACTAAAAATAGAAAGAAATTAACTAGACAACAAAAAATATATACAGAGAAAATTAGCCGGGCATGGTGGCTCATGCCTGTAGTCCCAGCTACTCGGGAGGCTGAGGCAGAAGGATTGCTTAAGCCCAGGAGTTTGAGGTTGCTGTGAGCTAGGCTGACGCCACGGTACTCTAGCCCGGGCAAGAGTGAGACTGTCTCAAAAAATAAAAAAATAAACCAAATAAATAAAATCTGCTGTTTGGAAATGGTAAAATAACATTAAAAAAATTAAAAAAAAAACTTTATAGGAAATCTGTTTTTGTGGCTTACATTAAGACAACAAAGTAGCCCAAATTAACAAGTAAACAAAGCAGAAGAAATCCCATTAATAGTTTATCCGTACTAGGTTATTTTGTTTTTGAAATCTTAAACATCTTTTCTCTTTATTAGGCCAGACGCTTTTTAATAGGATAATATATCTAGAGGTGGTATTTAAACAATAGAAGAAAATTATAGAAGGGAAAATGATCTGGAGTGTCTGCGAGAACAGGGACCAGCATTTTCAGATGAGATAGGCAAGTTGGCTTCCTGCAATTGAATGGAAATATCTGCATGGGCCAAACCCCATCTTTGGTTTGAGCTAAATGTATTTCCTTTGGTGGTGATAGAAGAAAGAGGCCGCAAATGATGAAGCAGGAATTACATGCCATCACCTCCTCAGAAATACTGCAGGCTTGTGGCTATAAGTATCTAAGGGGCTCTCTGCAGTCTTGGAATGAAAAAGAACTATGTGTCTACGTTCTATTTCTGTCCTTACAAATTTCTGATTTTTTTTTTTTTGGTAGCTATCTAAGAAAAATTTGATATTGTTGTTGTCTAAGCACATTTAAACTTCAGCTGAAATAACTGCCAAGTGATTCATGCCTATGTAGGTGAATATAACGATTGTATCTGGAGCCCCAGTGTGCCATTTTCATTTCACTTTAAATAAAAAACAAAATGTATCTATGTCAGTCAGTGCCCTTCTGCCGTACTCAGAGGTATCAAACAGGCTACAATTATGATTGTGAAGTGATTGTGTCACAGTGGAGGAAGGTTTATTGCTTTCGAGTCTGCGAGGCAGTAACACATTCTGTTTCATATTACTCTTTATATCATTGTTTGGCTGTGACTAGAATAATCAAATGCCATCAAATGCTGTCAAATTCAATTTACAGTATTTTTCATTGAAGCGGGCTTTCTGCATTCTATTTCCTGTTTTCCCTCTCCATAGCTGCCGTGGAATCGTCACTGTAATCATCAGCTTTATTTACAAAACCAACAGAGTGGAGCCACGTCCTGGTCTATAACAGATACTTTATTTCCCTTTATTCAGAATAGGAATTTGATGTGCTTTTCTCATACAATTAGCATTAAGTAGATGAAAGAAAACTATTTCAAGAGGATGGGCATTTTTAGAGCCTGCACTAATGTGCTTAGCGTAAAATGTAAACTCACATTAGCCGTTTTTACATATTCGTGTGTATTTGAATCAGAAATATTATTCTTCAAATTAATGTTTACTGGGAAGAAATTTGGCCTGCTCCCTTTTTGGTAATGTCCTTTACACAACCAGAAATGCAATAATGCTTTCCTTTTTCATAATTTCTCTAACAAACCCTTAGCTCATCACTGAAGACTGATCTGATTCAAAGGTTTTCAATATCCGAAGTTTTAAGAGAAGCCTAAAATAGGATTCAGTGTGTGTCTGGGGCATAGGACCAAAACAAAGGAAGGCCTCAGGTTGCTGGAGAGACTAACAAAGGATGTTGAAGAGGGGATGAGGATCTGAGAAGAAATGTGTTGTTCTTTGTATGCTTAATGTAAATACATGGCTTTTGGAATGGGGTATTCAATTTGCAAGTCCTGTATGTCTCCAGTCTGTGTTTTCAGTCTTAGACAACAAGCTCTCAATTGACAGTTTCATTGCCCCATGAACTGTCTGCATTTAACTTTTTCCTTCCCTCCTCTTTCCTTTCCCACTCCCTTCTACCTCCTCTACCCACCTTTTCTCTCTCATTCTTTCTCTCTTCTCTTCTTTCCTCTTTTCCTCCCTCTCTCTCTCCCCCTCTCCTTCTCCTCCTTGTTCATTATTTATTCAAAGAAAACATTAATTTAAAGCAATGTCCATGTTGATCAGGGGAAGGCTAGATCAGAGAGCAAAATACCCTTGGCAACCAGAATGCCCATGGTCTCTCTCTCTTTTCCCCTCATTCTCTCTCTCTCTTCTCTCTCTTTTCTCAATCTGTCTCCTTTTCTTTTCCGCATCCTCTCTGTCTTTCCTTCTTTTCTTTATTTTAGGTAGATACACTTAATAAATTCTGCACATGATAGTGAAAACAAGCTGCATTAACACTACCTAACCTGCTGAGTGGAGACTCATAAAAACAGAAGGGAAGCTGGAGAGTAGAGCCATTCTTTCTGAGTGTGAAAAGTACCATCTTTTGAATCTCAACATAAAAGTGATGAGAAATATTAGAATTCTTATCCCAGATCTGGTTCTTCCTCTTGAAAAACTATGCCCTCTTGATCAGTGAGCCTATAGAGAATTGATCTACTGCTTCAGCAAACATAAGGCTACGTGGGCTATGAGGTCTCGGCTTTCAACCAGATCACAACCAAAAATGTGACACAGTAGTTGTGGCCTTTTTCCTTGGATGATGTTCATGTGTAAAAGGTTGAGCACCACTCTTAGTCCCCACCAGTAGCTGCTTCAAAAAACATGAATTCCCATTCATTCTCTTATGGAAATAGCAAACATACTTGATTCTGCAGTTCTGGAATAGGACACATTCTTAAATGACTAAAAGTAGTAGTAATAGTCCATCTTACCTGTGAATAAAGTAGTTGATGATGACTCCATTCGGTTGTTTAGGTGGCATCCATTTAATCTCTATGCAAGCTGGTCCCAGTGCCTTAAGAACAGGGGAATTAAGATCCAACGGGGCTGCTTCAGATGTTTTCACAAACATTTTATTGCTAACTCCACAACCTCCTTGAAAAAAAATTGAGGTCCTTAGTAATTTGTCAAACAAGGGAAAGAGTAACACATGCATATTAAAAGGATAAGGAATACCATGAAACTTATTTTTCTGAACTTTTGTATATATTTATATACATATTTTAGACCAGTAATATAAATCTCTATAAGATTTGAACATTTAAATAGAGAATCATTTTTGGAAAACCCATTAATTAACCATATATTTCAGCAGGCATAAATAATAGAGCATATACTTGTCCGCACTAAAGTTTCCTTAGTTTACCGCAGTCATTCTAACCAGAAAGTGACAATGCACTTGAATTTCACAAGCATATGTGTGAGCTACACATTTTGTATGCTCTTAATATTTTATGTTTGCCAATATTTTAAACAAAGGACCATTATTCGAACACACAGGAATCAAACAGGTAATTTGAAGGATATTGTACCTCAATAGCATAGTTTCAGGGACATGGAGATGCAGAAGCTGACTCTGCACTTAAATCAAGAAACACTAATTTAAAGCTATTTTCATGTTGATCGGCAGAAGACCAGAGCAGAGAAAGCAACAGCCTTCCAACAAAGATGCCATGGTCTGGTTTGCAGAGAGAAGTGGACACAGTGACTTGTAATTTCTGATATGAATTCAGCACAGCAAAACTGAGACTTCTAATCCTAGCCAACTCTTCAGGAACTGGCACGCATTTGGGAACAGAAGTTCCTAAGGAACTGTAACATGGGAGTTCCAACTACACATTGAATACCAGAGATTGGTAAATTTCTTTAATCTAAGGTGAACAAAATGTTTTGTACACCAGTATGAGTTACCTCTTTTCTTTACTTAGCACTTAGGTGTTATATTTTATATATCATATATATCATATGTTATATAGGTATATAGATATGATATATATTAGTATGTCCCTATCAATCTCTGTATTTAATGTAAAATGGAGATACAATAATTAATGTGTAGCTCTCTTGATTCCCTGTTCTCCCCTCCTAAATCTCAATCTATATTTAACCAATTATTATCCATTTGGAGAGATGAAGGGATTGGGGGAGGCTCTTCCTTAAGACAACACAGACAGATGATAATTTCACTGACCACAGTCTAAGCTACGAAACTCAAGGTGACAATTTATGTACATGAAATAGGGTTCAAGGAAGCACTGTAAAATATGTAAGATTCATTTGGGTGTAACTCAACTTTTAAATAACTCCTCACTTCTCCTTCATGAATAAAATTTAAATAAAACCAAGGTAAATACATTTTCTATGGAATTTTTGTAATACTCATTTTGTTTTATATTACCAATGACTCCTTTATGTGAGCTAGGTGTTTTTCTTTTAAAGGGCCTTATAAAACAAGACTTTGCAAAACCACCATTTTAATATATTTAAATATTCATGATTTAATGTGCAGAAATGCATAATGCTTCACTCGATGCCAGGCTCTGATTTTTCTGGGTAAACAGTCCACTACAAATAAGAAATGAAATGTTAGTCTTTGTCTTTGAACTGAGAATCTATTCCTTTTTAATGAAATTTTTTTTTTTTATGAAATACTTTTTCATAAAAGCCCAGGCCAAGTATCTGAAAGACTTTCACCATTTTGACATGCTTGTATCCTTATCTCATACTGTGTGAATGGAGTCAAATTTTCCAGAAGGGTAGACTGATGACGACCAGCAGAGAAGACCAGAGGTGTTACGCTTCTATCACTGAGTAAGACATTGTACTCCACGGGAATTTGGGGGATGAGGATCCCTTCAAAAAGAGAGAGAGAGAGAGAAAGAGAGAGAGAACATGTATGTATGTTATACAGAATGGTCAACACAATGTGTGTCCTTTAAGAACAATGTATATTTAAAATATTGTAATTGAAAGGTAGGTTACTGCTTAATATAGCAATTAAAAGCTACATGAAACTTAAGCTAGAAAACATTACATTGTATATTCCCAAAGTAAGAAATGTGTATCACTTATTTTAAAAAAGGGTAATAGCTCTATTCAAAGACATACTCTATTGGCAAATAAAAATGAAGGCTTTTTTCACTTTCAAAATATAGAGCAATTAGAAATGGTGATGTATTTTTTCCTGATCTTACTTACTCCTAAAGTACATTAAAAGCACCAGTTTAGTTTGTGATAATAATTTTTCTGTAGAGCATCCTGTCTGACATGGATCCTTGACATAATAGCCCATAAAATACCCAAACCATAGGCTACCTAGAGAATTCCCAGTGCATTAATTATTGAGTCAGGAGAGTTCATTATCAGTGAGACTTATGGATCTAGATACATATGAAATTTGGGTCTAATAATTGTTGTTTTTCACCATTGCTTCCTAAAGAAAGGAAGTCTTGTCATTTTAGCCTCTTCACAATCTATTCATAGAACTACATGCCTGTCAAGTTCATGGTCATGAACAGCATGCATACTTTTTCAAGAAGAGGATTTGAACTTTGAATGAAGAATATAGTAGAGTTTCCTACTAAATTTTCTCATTGATCTTAGAGTTTACAGTACTTATGGGCTTAGTTACTTACCTTTGTAGTATTTAAATAAGTTTGTCTTTACTCTAGAAACAATGGAATCTACAGACAACATTACTGAGAAACTAGCACAGGACTCAGTGACCTAAGAGAGGTGAGGTCTAAAGAATGAAATGTGATTTCGCTTTTATGTGGCCACAAGTTTAAGAGGTAGAAGAGCTAGCACAAACCCCAAATGCTAAGAATTTTGTGTAGGATGGATAAAAAAGAAGTCTCTGAAGGAGATATTGATTAAGTTTAGAAGGATGATCGACCAATTGTTTCCTCAGGAAAGGTGCTAGATTGTGCTGACTTTGGCAATCTAGACTAAGAATTTTTTTTTTAAATTTAGAGCATTATAGCTAAACTGTTACATTTGTTCTAGAAGCGTAAGCTCCTACTGTTCTACCATCAATTACTAAATTCTCATATGTGGCTTCGTCTCTCTCCTGCATTCCAGATTTCTATTTTCAACAGCCTACTAGATATTTGTACATAGAAATTCCAAAGAAATCTCACTCTCAACAGGTCCCAAGAAGAATTAGCTAGCTGTATTTTCCACTCCCAAACCTGTTCTTTTCTCTGGGTTTCCTCTTTCACTTAGTGATAATACTTTCTTCCTATTTCCGGAAGCTGGAGCCTTAGAGTAAGAACCTTAGCGTTGACTCTGCTTTATTCATTCCTAAACTCAAGTGACTACTAAATTTATTAATTCTTTTTTCCAGAAATTTGGACTTTATATATAATCAACAACAAGGAAACTTTGGAGGTGTAAACAAGAGCCAACCTATATTTTAGGAAGATAATACTGCAGGCAGGTAAACAATGGATTGAAAACCTGAGAGACAACAGGTAGGAAGACCAGTCTGAATGTCATTACAGGGGTTGCCACAACAGCACAGACCAGGACAGTCATTTCATTGCATCCCTGTTTTATGCAGGCAGCAGGCATTATCCCATTTAATGCCACTAGAATGTTAACTTTATAAAGTCAGGGACTTTGTTCTCCTCAATGTGGTTTTGGTGCCTAGATTTTAGCAGAAAGTAGCAGCTCAATAAATGTTGATTGAATGAATGAATGAACACTTAGGACAATAGTGGACGGTAAATATTTTTACTATTTTTTTAAAAGATGAGAAAACTAAAGTTCAGAGAAGTAACTTGATTCAGATTATACATTGATTAATTGGGGAAGGTAGGACTTGAACTCAGGCACATTTGATATCAAAGCTTATCTCTCTATATTTATGCTCTTTCTAGATAATGGAGTCTTGGAGTAGGACAATTGGGGGAAAAAATGACAAGATCATTTTGAGAAAACATGTGCAGATAGGCAGAACAGTTCTTGAAGACTGATTATTGATTGACTGATTGACTGATTGATTGAGAAAGGGTCTCTCCCTGTTGCCCGGGCTACAAGAGACTGATGAGATGCACGGAAACGAATGATGAATGAGTCAGAATCATTGCTGATGAAACAAGCAAATCATAGCTGGATACTTAAAGTACTGAAGACCAAGTTTCCCAAACTGAGATACACATATCCTAGACATTTATGGGTTTATCTCAAAGTATATTCAGAGACAAGAACAAAGTACAGCAGGGCCTAAAATAATTTGGCTTTGTTCAGCGTCGTGTCATTATAATGTTGATGAGAAAAAAATATTGATTCCTGGCAGGAGCCACTGTCAGTGTGCAATTTGCACGTTCTCCCCACGTCTGCCTGGGTTTTCTCCAAGTACTCCAGTTTCCTCCCACATCCCAAAGCTACGCTACTAGGAGAACTGGTGTGTCCACATGGCCCCAGTGTGAGTGAGTGTGGGTGTGTGTGTGAGTGTGGCCTACAATAGGATGGCATCCTGTCCAGGGATGGTTCCAGTCTTGCACCCTGAGCTGCCTAGAGAGGCCATCACCACCCTGAACTGGAACAAGCAGATAAATAATTATTTTACTTGTTTTTATTAACCTTTAGTAAATGTGTGTAGTGCTCATATTTATTTCAATGTTTAATATTAGAAGTGCTTTGGTCATTAGCAATTTGGTGATGTTTTGGGGGCCAGAAATATATCTTAGGAGCTTAATCTTGTTTATGTCAATTAGCCTGTGATCAAATTGGTTTTGTTATACGTCATTTCCCTTAAAATTGTGGTTTCCAAAAACTTATCAATGACATTATGTGAAGACTTAGTGTACATATATCTTTTTGGAATATCACTTTGACTTGCAAGATTTGGGAAACGTATGATTTCCCTGTCTGAGCAAGGAAAACCAGCAGAATCCCACTTTTCCTTGTTCACAAAAATTGGATGTGAGTTTTTCTTCCTAAAACATCCAAGACTAGAATAATATATGTATGGTGAATGATTAGAATTTTTGCTAGCTAGTTGCAGAGTTTAAAACTCTGTAGTCACTTCAGAGTGAACCAACTGTGTGACATCAGAAAAAGTTCATGCTGCTATACCAGCACGTTGAACAGTATTATTCATTGTGTAATCAAAAGGCAACATAATTTTTGTCTCTTAGTATTGCTTTAAAATGAATCCAACGTGGGCAATTTGCTCTAGACATGAGATGAAAAGTTGGCCTCGCCCATAACACTTCTGTTTAGTCTCAGGTAATAGTTCTATATTATTTTTTCTCCATGAAGAAAAAAAAAAGATATGATGAAGATTAAATGCCTAGAAAATTTGACTATGTTAATTTTTCTCTTTACTAGAATACTGAGGACACATTATAGGCCTATTTAGAAAATATTCTTCAAGGCCTAATTCTCAACTGCAAGACAAAATTGGCAATGTTTTTACTGCTCCCAACAAGACTGCTATAATTAAAATGAAATTTGAGAGTTGGACGAAGAGAATTGATTATGAGACCATTTGAGAATCAGTCCATCAATGGGTCAAGAAAACTTAAGTACTGTATTAGAGGTGAAAAAAAAAAGGCAATATAATCGTGCTTTCTTTTTCTTCCCTACTAAAAATAGTCTTTGGAGAGTGTTACTTGAGGTAGTAAAAGAGATTGAAGAACGGGACCCTCTCAATTTCCAATTTGACCTTTCAGCAGGAAGAGATGCTCATGGAAATTTCCATACAGACAATGGTGGAAAGGTACAGGACCTCACCTCATGTTTTGGGCATTTATCCTTGTTGTTAACCTGCCATAGTCTGTACAGCAGTGGAAAAAAAGATTGTTGCTGTTTGTACCTACATATTTATGACAAATGAAAACGGGAAGAATTGCCTGGGCATTGAACCTGTTACTGGGGTTAGCTTTCTTCAGATCTCCCTAATATCCTGAAATATAACAGCATATCACTCTGTAACCAATGAGATTAGTGGGAAACATTTTCCAAAATGATAAATTCTATAATAGATTATTTTTTGGATGAAGACAAATACAATGGAATATGATGGAAAATTCACATGATAGAAAGGAAGACCTTAAAGTAATTACAAGCTTATGGTGACTGCTTCAGGCTCTGTTTTCAGACCTCCTGAGATTGCATGTACATTCTGTCCTCTTTGTTCCTAGGATAGATCTCTTAGAAAAGTTTGGCAAGCACACATTCATGAAAAATATGCTATCATTCTTGCTGAACTAGACAAACCACAGAGTGGAGTCAGACAGATCAAATCCTTCTTCTGCCCCAATTTCCCAAGTGACCACTGGCAAATTAAATAAACTCTATGAACACTGGTCCCTTCATGTGGAAAATGATGCTATTAATAGCCACTTCATAAAGAGTTGTGAGGATTAAATTAAAAATATATGTAAAGCACTGCATTATAATATATTTCTGCAGTATAGAAAGTGCTTAATAAATGATAGACAAAATTAAATGAAACCAAATGAAATTTAAAAAAAGATGATACTTTTTATGTCTTCATTTTTGAACCCATTTTTCATATCAAGTTGCTATTCCAATTACAAATAAATGTTATATTCATTCAAGTAAATGTCTTCATAACAATATTTTCTTATCTAGTTTTGTCTTTTATGTGCACTTGGATATGATATCAAGTTGCATTCCTATGAAGATAGTCTACCATTCATTCTTGGCAGTAATTTGGAGTGGTCTTCCCTCTAATTCATCTGAGGTTGCTTTTATTGTATGTCTTCAGTCTGTACCTATTGGTCTACTTCAATGCCTTTCATCCTTCAAGAGGAAATTTTACTAAAAAGGACAGGACTCCCAGAGGGGTCAGTGAGCAAAATCGTACTTCTGCCACATTTCAAGTATAAACAAAATCTTGATCTAGTTTAAACACGGCTAGCCAAAGCATGAACCTGGAAAATGTATTTTTCACATCTTGATTCATCAGAAATAAATGTGCTTTACATATACCTATAAGGTATTGAAACAGAAAATGCTCCTCTAAGCCGTGAACACGTCAAACACTGACATACATTTAGGAAAGAGGGCCCCCTCTACTGTCATAATTTACAGGATGGTGACATGAAAGTCTCTTGTGTCCTGCAAACCCTATACCATCTGCAATGAGTCTGAAATGACTGAGCCCCCTGGTATTCTGATGACTAAATGAAATGAAATGGGCATATTTGTTAAAGGCAGCTGGGAAGCCACACGACTTGGTTAGTTCCCGAGTTCATAAATTTATGTCAGAGCAAGGGGAACAGTGGAAGCTCAAGTGAACCAATTTACCCTAAGTGCAAATGGCAGTTTTGTTATTTGGTGTCAAAGTTACCAGTCGCACAATGACAAGCTGCCATAATACATTTTCTTGTTCACTAAAGAACAAGGATTTCGTTGGTTAATATTCTTTGCAATGCTCCTTTTCATAATTTACAACAACTAGATGCTGATAGGTTATTTAACATTTATGAAGTTAAGATGTAATCAGAAAAACCCTGATTATCTTTACAAATAAAAAAGTTAAATTATTCAACTTTTTTTTTTTTATCTCCATGGCTTCATTTCACAGCAGGTGCATACTTTACAATGGGACAAGTCAATCAAATAATCCTTTTTTAAATCTTTTTTTAGGTGCTGGAGCAGGAACAATTCTTAGAGGAGAAACTATTAATTCAGTTTGATAGTGGCATTTGCTTCAAAACACTGGTTGCACTTCACATAGTGCCTTTAACAAATCAGCCTAAATTCTGCTCTATGTAGGTAGGAGTGTCTTGATTATGCCTTTTGGGGGGTGTGTAAGTGAAATAGGACCCCCTTGAATATGTCCATGACAACTGTACAGAAATTTCACACAGGTTATATAATAGTTATCATTTTATGCCTTTTCTACCTTATTCCATGGTAGGGTTATTGATAGGAAAGACAGTGTCTCAATTCCTCTTTGTAACTCTCAGGGCATCATGCTTTGCCCCTGAGAGGGGCTCAGTAAACCTTTCCATGTTAGTTAAATGAATAGAGGAATTAATCTACTCAAAGGCAAGTGAATTTCATCCCATGAAGTTTTAAGGTACAAATAAAATGACCCTACTGGGTTACTGGATGGATGACCCTTAGATTACACTGTCCTCCTTCATGTCTTCTACATCTAAAGCAAACTTTTTTTTTTTAGCTTTTAAATTGAATCACAGTAAAACTCATAAAAAATCATTTGCTTTCTGCACTGTTTAGGTAGAAAAGCAGTGAGAAAACATGGCAGAGTGGTTTGACCTTAGAATTTGGAGCCAGACCCATGTGGGTTGGCTCTGTGCTGACACACACTTGATGAATAACCTAGAGACAATAGCTTAGAATGTCTAAACTGACTTTTTTTCATCAGTAAAATAGGGAAAACAATAGGACATACTATATTAAATTATTATGAGCATTAAATGAGATATGTGTTAATCTCTTAGCAAAAAGCCTAGCATATAATAAAACTCAATAATGTAAGATACATTTATTAATATGAAAAATCAAATGCAAAACACTGAAGTGAGTTTTATATTTTCTTCTGAAACTCACCACTCCTTGTCATTGGGTTATTTGCACTTACAAGTTAAGAAAAGCGAAACAATTGTCAATGTTGAATCAACCTAATTTATGCAATTCGAATTCCTTAGAAAGCTTAATGTCAATTTTGATGTTAAATGGATAGTATCTGATCTAATACAGTGCAGCTGATGAGCTAACTGAATACTAAGATGTCTAATGTCTATAAATAAGCCATATTGTGGCTGGATAACCTTTAATCAAAACTTGATTACTAAAAAACATTTATATTCTTAAGCGATATTAATTAAAATTATTTCTCAGTAGAGGAATTGTTGCCAGTTTTTTTCTTTAATGAACTAAGAAATAAATGTTAAAAGAAAACACTAGCATTTCAATATTATATATTAAACCTAAATAATTCACCATCCTTAGTGAGAAAAAGTATGTATTAAGATAAGTGCAACGATGGTGTTAACTAGAATATGATTTAATGTTACAATAGTTCAAAATATAATCATCATCTTGATAAATTAGAAAGTCTCATTATTACCTTCAGAGTTGAAGTAATTTTGAATGTTTGGATTCTTAAACAGCAGGGATATCTATCTCCATTCTTATTCTGAGTAAACCATTTATGTTCCATGAAGTATTTGCTTCTTAATTTTCTATAATTTTTCACCTATTAAGGTACCATATATCCTTCGTTCTCTTTAACATAAATGTATAAGTTCTGATCCACATCACTGTGAACTGATTTATCAGTTCAGAGCTAGTAAAAGGTGAGAAGGAATGTTTAGGAAGGAGCCAATCTGTTTGCCTGTAGATTCAAACAATAAATGACTAGCATCTATTTCAGTGTTCACTAAATGTTTTACCATGCCATCTCACTTACTTCATATAACAACATTATGAGATCAGCATTTAATTTCCCCTTGTACAGATGAGAAACCTAAATTTTAGAGGCATGTGCAACTTGCCCAAGGCTAAAGGACAACTAAATTGCTGGTCCATTTCACATAAAAACCAATACTTCCTTTTCTGCAAGGTGAAAAAAATTATGCATCCACAAAACAACAAATAGTCTTTGAAAAATAATGTGTATGTGCCCTGTTTGTCTTTAATTAGGAATATATATTTGTGTATGTCTGTGTATATGTGTGTGTGTATGTGTGTAAGGTTAAGTTAATGTGGAGGGAGGGTGGGCTTTAATAGAAAATCAAGCGTTTGAATAATTTTAAACAGTAGAACATTCAAAATTTACATTTGCCTGCTAAATTTTAGAAGTTTACTCACTATTTCGTTCCTCCATTCATTCAGTAAAAATTTCATAAGGATATGTTATTTGTGTATCATCTGATTTGGAGGTACAAATGGTACACAAAAGTAGAAATCTTGATTTTCTAGAGCTTGGAGTGTTTTGGTAATATTAGTACTGACATTTATCAAGTAATAATGAAGTAAAGTGGACTAGGATTTACCTGGGGAGGTAGAAGAATTTTTACCAAGGCTTTAAAATAATCCCTTTATAGAAATTTGAGAAATGACTCTCTCCTCTAATTAAAATCCTCCTGCACTTGGAATCCAGTTTTGTTAAGTCAGGCCTATTCCTTCTAGACTTTTGGATGGGGGTAGGTGAAGCTTTGTGGTTACAAATTCCCACATGCTGTAGGAGATAATTGTTGCCACCCGGGGCTGTTTGCCACCATTAATTCTCCTGGTCTTGATATGCTCAGTAAAACATTATTCTCCCAGAATCCTTTGGTTTTCATCAATACCTAGCTCTGTTTCTTGGCCCTCTGGGCTACTATTTCAAAAAGCATAGTTGATCCATCACAAATCTGAGAGACTTTGGGCAACAAATGAAAAGTTTGATTTGGACTTAAGAGTTAAGCCAAAGACAGGAAGGAATAGCTCTTACAAGACAGTATCAGAGAGCAGACCTGGATTCGAATCCCGCCTGTGCTGTGTGGTCTTGAGCATATTATGTTACTTTTTGAGACTGAAATTTCTTATCTTAATGAGGGAATAATGATATTGCCTGTTTCCTAGGGTTTGCATACGAATTACTGAGGTAAGCAGGGAAAGTATGTATCAACGTGTTTGGCACATAGTAGGAATCTAACAAATGACAAATATAACAAATAATATGAATGTATATGTATACGATATTTGATACCAATGTCCCATGTACTGTTACCCCGGATAGTCTCACATATTCCCTAGACCTTACCCCCTTTTACTCGTTGGATTTATAAACATATAGTGAGCCTTCGTTTATTGACAGTATTAGAACAATAATTTCAAAACTGCAAATCCAGTTAATTGCCTCAGTTGTTCTTCTGTTGCCAAGTAACCACATAGACTTTTTCTCCCAGCAACTTACCTGGCTAAGGTTTCTCTGTTCATACTGACCACAAAACAAAATGCCTGGGAAAAATCAATTAATTTAACTGCTATTCTAGCTTTGGACAGTCAAGAGAAACTGGTTTGATTCATGTTTTCAGAGCATTATTATAATTGCCCTCTTTTGCTTGGTGTATGATCCAAGCTTACTAAGCTTGGTAGTACACCAAAGTCACATGGGGAGGTGTTAGAAAGATCTAGATTTCTTGACTTCATCCCAGGAGATTCTTTTTCAGTAAACTTGGAGTTGAGAATGTGTGTTTGCATAAGCTTTCTAGGTGACTCTAATGTTCATTTAGGTTTGGAAACTCCAGGTATGGACTGTTTTGCCCATTATTCAGCTCTGCCTATGATATAATCGTTTTGTAATGGCAGGCAGTATGATGACTATCTAGAAAACTCTTGACTGTGAGCAAATAACCTCCACTTACAACAAGGTTGTTTTCTTTCAGTTTAAAATATATATTTGTGACTACTTAGGAACAGAAAAATGTTTTTATTATCCAAATCAAAACACAGCATGAGGTACTTCTCAATAAAATCAACTGAAGATTATACACAAGTTAAAATCATCTGACTGTTTGCAGAGTTGGAAATCCTCCTAGGCACTAGGAAAAAAGGTTTAATTTAAGATTTTAATCTTTCCATACATTACTTGATTTCTGTAATGGGTTTTGTGCATTGGAAACAAAAAGATTGACAGGTCTGGATATTACAGATTTATTAACCATTGGTGAAATGGTCAGAGTTAATGTGTAAAGCATTTCTACAATATCCCCTAGGCTGGACTAGAATGAACAATTGCTACAAAGCCTGAGGTAGGTGAGAGTTAAGGTTATATTAAATAAGCAAAAATTATGTTTTATTCTACAATGATACTTTTCTAAATGGAAACATTATATATAAAACGTAAAAATGTGATGTTGAATTCAAAGAAAAAAAATGACATAATGCTGGGGAATTTGAAAGAAGTCTTGGAAATTTACTAACCTAATCCTGCAGTAGGCAGTTTTATCATTTTGAAAAGGGGGACCTTGAAACCTGGCAAATGTTGGAGCACACACATTTTAAAAATGAGTAAGTAAAGGAAAAACTTAATTCTTCAAATAATAATCATCACTATCTACAGAATATTATACAGAACCAGATAATATATGCCAATTACATAAATTACTTCATTTAATCTTTACAACAACCCTACATGTAGGTACTATTATCATCTCCATTTTACAGATGGAGAAAATCGAGGCCTAGAGAGATAAATGAACTATTTGAGGGCAGCTAATCAGTGCTAATACTGGGATATGAATCCTGGCTTTCTCTTTTGTTTTACTTTGGTTGTCACAAAATAAGTATATTTTTAAATCTGTGCTGAATGTGAAGTCTTCAGATTAGCAAAGGCAATTTATATGTGCAATAATGTTAAAATAACAGATAGTTTGAAAAATCATGGGACTTCCTCGTCATATGGCGAGGGACTTGTCAACTTTGCTTATTGCTCTGGACTTCCCCTTGTTGTTCTTTGAGAATTTGGGTTGTAGAAGACCATGTTCTGAATCTGAAAAGTCTGCAGTCAGTAGGCTGAATGTGGTCTCAGACTGGTTTCATCCAGCCTCGTTATACTTTGTGGCACAGAAACACAATAGCACTATAAAAATGCCAAGGAAAATATGCTAAAAAATCAAATCAAAAGATAGCAATGCTATTCCGTGAAAATCAAAATAAATTCTGTAAAGGGGAATGTACATTTGTATATTTCGCACTGCAGAAGATATATTTTTTCCTTCATAGAAATTAAGAACAGAGTACAGTATCTATGTTCCTAAAACTTAAAGATTGTATAGCACTTTATAACACACATTGCCACTATTAATTATTCCTTTCTATTCTATTTAATTTAATGTTATATATTTATTTTAAAACCAAAGTGGGTAAAATCATGTACATTTAATATCTTAGAGCAGCTTAAATTTTTCTTTGTTTATAAAGCTCTTGGTAAATTTTCTTCTGTGAATTTGAGCAAAAAAAGAATCTTCTCTTTGATCTTACACTATGATATTAGAAGGAGGCTGGTTTATGAGAATTTAAGTTTTATACATTAGACCTTTATCTTTACAACTATACAATATTACCTGTTGTGATTGTTCAATTCAATGAAAATTATGTGGCTGCTAATTATTTTATGGAATGGATCTGCTGATGGCCAAAATGCCTGTTAAGTAATTATTTAATACCATGTTGAACTATAGCTAAACTTATTCTGATGGAAACCATAAGATTTTGTTTCAATTTAATATTAAGATTATATATTAAAAATAAAATCACCTATTTTTGAAGTGCATTTAACACCTTAATCAGTTTTAAATTTTACTTGAAAAGTCCTCCATGTGTCCTTTTTGTTAAAAGATAGGGCAAGCAGATTTCACTCTAATCTTTACTCTGCAGTGTTAATGCAATCAGGATTTTACCTGAGGGTGATGCTTATATCAAAATATGTAATAATAATGCACTAAATCACAAGACAGGCCAATAGTGACTATTGGCTCAACACAGGCTATCCAGCTTAGAAAGGAAAAATTCAGTTACCATAACTGGTCACAACCCAAGGTACGTGGACGGAGTGGGCAATTATCTTTACAAATTTTTCATTCACTGATATAATATAGAGCGAACAATATAATGTCAACGATCCAATCTAAGGGGTCCTGTGGAATTGAATGTTCAAGGTAATTCTGACCTACCTATATGACTTGCCTCGGATATAAATGAGTAAGAAGACAGATTTTTAAGCTCCGGCACTTGAAAGTATACAAACATTAATTAACTCAAGATAGATTAAGATTTAAGTTTAAGACCTGAAACCATAAAAATTCTAGAAGAAAACATAAAACATAAGAAAAATTCTTCTGGACATTAGTCTAGGCAAAGAATTTATGACTAAGACTCCCAAAACAAATATAACAACAACAAAAATAAATAAATGAGACTTCATTAAACTAAAAAGTTTCTGTACAGCAAAGAAAATAATTAACAGAATAAATAGACAACAACAGAATGGGAGAAAATATTCACACTCTATACACCTGACAAAGGACTAATTCTCAGAATTCACAAAGAACTCAAACAATTCAGCAAGAAAGAAACCACCCCAATCCAAAAGTGGGCAAAAGACATGAACAGATTTTTTTTCAAAATAAGGTACACAATGTCCAAGAAACATATGAAAAAATGCTCAAGATCACTAATCATCAGGGAAATGCAGATTGAAATCACAATGAGATACCGCCTTAACCCTGTCAAAATGGCCATTATTAATAAGTCAAAAAACAATAGATATTGGTGCAGATGCAGTGAAAAGGGAATGTTTACACACTGTTGGTGAGAATTTAAGGAGACTCCTCAAAGAACTAAAGTAGACCTACCGTTCCATTCAGCAATCCCACTACTGGGTATCTACTCAAAGGAAAAGAAGTCATTTTATCAAAAAGACAGATGTACCCAAATGTTTATTGCAACACAATTCATAATTTCCAAGATATGGAATCAACCTAAGTGCCCATCAACTAATGAGTGGATAAAGAAAATGTGGTATCTATGTTCCATGGAGTACTACTCAGTTGTAAAAAGTATGAAATAATGTCTTTTGCAGCAAAGCAACTTGGATGGAGCTGGAGACTATTATCCTAAGTGAAGTATCTCAGGAATGCAAAACAAATACCACATATTCTCACTTATAAGTGGGAGCTAAACAATAGGTATATATGGTCATAAAGCTGTATACTGCACATTGGAAACTAAGAGGAGGGTGGGAGGGGGTGAGGGATCAAAAATTACATATTGGGTATAATGTACATTATTCTGGTGATGGGTACAGTGAAAGCCCTGATTTCACCACTATAGAGTTCATTCATGTAACAAAAAAACACTTGTATCCCCTAAATCTATTGAAATAATAATAAAAATTTTACATCTATATATAGCTATCTATACGTATGTATATACTCATGCATTTATACACTCAGGAGTGTGGTTTACATTATTACATTCATATTTATCAAAGAGACAGAATGTGTCCTTCCAATTCACTAAATTCATAGTTCTATACTTATCTATAATTTCCTTTAAAATATTTTATACACACACACATACACACACAGAGGTTTTATTTTTTTTACCTGGTGGTATCCAAGCAACAAATATGGAATACGGCCCAATTACTGTGATATTATGTGGAGGATGGATTTCTTCTGGTGTCCACAGAGGTGTCTGAACAATGTAATCATCACTAGTACTGCTGCCACCTCCAGTTTTGGCTTCTAACTTGTAAATGTAGCTGTATTTATAAAGAAAAACAAGTGATAAGGCAGTGCATACGAGGCGTGAACGATGATTGTTTTATGTATCCATTGCTTAGTCCTAAATTTGTGACAAACTGCAAATTATTTGCTCCCTGTCCAGAAACTTAACTTGGTAGTTTTTCTAGCACAGGCAACATTCTCTCCAGACTGTCATATTTCAGGCACTCCCAACTTTATTTTTAACCCACTAGTAATTCATAGCTTTTCTTGAAGACTTCAGAAAAGTCTTGGAGTGTGCTGGTGGATTGTGGAGGATTTAAATTAATCTTCCCCACTTTTAAATGGGTTGGAGTTCAGGGAAATATGTTTAGAGGAAGATGTTTTTAAATTGATCTGCTATTCTCTACAATAAAACTAAATTGATCTCTACTCTCTACAATAAAACATCTGTTGATGTAAGATATATTTTGTCTCTGCTGAGAAATGAATGGGAATGAATTGCAAATATGTGGAACTTTTCCCTCCTAAAACTGCTCATCTCTATACGTACTATAGCAAGTAGAGAAAACATTGTACAAAAAGAAATAGTTTTCCTGTTTGTACAATAGTTTTGTTGATGTCTTTAAATCTCTTTAATTTCTAGTTTAGAAATGCATGATTTTGAAGATAATTTGATGATTTTTAAAGTTTAGTACTTTGCCTGTTTTGTATATTTAAAAATTCTCATGCTTTTATGAGACATCTATTAACATAATTTTAAAAAAGAGGTAACCGAGAGAAAGTATTGCTTTCATAAAAAGGCACATATATCTATATATCTACATCTCTATATTATATCTCTATATCGGTATACTCATGCATTTATACACTCAGGAATGTGGTTTAGATTATTCTGCTTTTAAAGGAGACTGATTATTTTTTTTAAAGAATTTCATGTATTTTGAATTGCTAAATGATTTAGCACTTTTATCAGTTAGGGAACAGCTGATGAATGAGGAAATTAATTCAATAATTTAATAACTTTCAGTGGAACATGTATTCTTTTTCTACCCTGAAAAATATACAAATCTTACTGTATGATTGGTAAAGTTTTCTTTTAGTTTACCTGCTGTTGGGCTCCAGGTTTTTATCAGTGAAATTCTGCTCTTCGCTGCCACCCAGGAAAAGCAAGGTTCCATTACGACTCAATTGATACTGAGAAATGAGGCCGTTGGGTTTTTCTGGCGGACTCCAATATAACTCCACCGTTGTAGAATTGATGATCATGTGTCGAGGTGTCACCCAAACTCCTGGCAAAAATAACGCAATGAGTTTTTATTGTTAGGATAAAATAAACACCTTATTAAAAGTCACACCATCATGTCATGAACTGTGATATTTTTATCTGTTGATAACGACAACAGATAAAAAAAAATCTCAGTGTGAAGAACACAAAAATACATTTTATTTACTTTGGAGACGAAATACGTCATCAGGTGTAAACATTTTTTTATTATCATTTTGATGATTTCACTTTTGAATTGCCTTTAGAAAGTGAATGCTGGACAACTAGCAGAAAATGTCTCCATCTTGGCTGTCACTCTGACTGTCATTTAAATCAAGGCCTGGGAGAATGTCCAGGGAGTTTAAACTTTGATATACCTTACCTGGAATATGTGGGTGTATTTATCTGAATTATACAATTCAACAAATAAACATCCTTTCCCTTTCCCTCTCATGCCAGTGGTGTGCTTACTTTCCTCTGGCTACTCTGCCTCATTTAGTGGCTTCTCTTTGCCTCCTGAACCTCATAATGACGTAGTACTCAGAGACCTAGGCTCTCTCCCCTCCTCTGCCCTCTTCTTTTTCCTCTTCTTCTCTTCTAGCACTGACTTCCCTAGGTCACCTTCATTCAGTTTCAGTTTTAAATATCATCTATATCCTGAAGGTTTCCAAATGCATATCTCTAGATTAAAACTCTCTCCTGGGCTTCAGACTTAAGAATCCAACTGTTTACTGGACCCCTCCATTTAGATGACTAATTATATATCAGAAACTTAAAACTTATATATCTTAACAATTAAATATCATAAAACTTAAAAATCATAAACTTAAATATCATAAACTTATGGAGATGGGCAGAAAGTAGATGGTCATAGTGGAACGTTTCCAGAAGGGAAGACATTGGAGTCAAATTTTGAAAAAGTGGGAGTTAACCGAGTGAGGATGTAGGGGAGGTGCCAGGCTGGGGGGACCCACACAGAGTCTTAGAGACATGGGGAGGCTTGGTGGGCCTTCATGTACCCTCAGCATGGCTGAGACATCGTGTGGCATGTGGGGAAGACTGAGAGTCTTGGCAGACTGGCAGACGTTGAAACTTAAACATAAAGGGGTCTATTTTGCTTTACCAAGGAAATATGGATTTATGTCTCCCTGGGTGGAAATGGGATTTTATGAAGGTGACTAATATGAGATCCACCTACTGTGGCAAAAGGGGAAAAAGAATTGGGATGGGGATGCGAGGAAAAGGAAAAATTATGGGAGACGGGGAACCTAGTTAGGAACATTCAGAGAAGGTCTAAGGATCTTAACTGAGACAGTGGTAGAAAGGATGGAAAGGAAGAACAAAATTTTTAAAAATCGTTACTATTTAAAATTGAGATTTTTATAAAGCACTGCATACTACCACCCAGGGAAAAGGGAAGCCTTAAGAATGGTCTTAGGTGATAGGCAGGTGGCATTGAGAGAGGGAAACAGGAAGAAAAGCAAGTTGGGGAGTAGAGTGGTGGGAGAGATTATTTAAGCGTAGACGTACTGAGGTTAAAGAATTGGGAAAACACCCAAATATAAACATCTAGTAGGCTGGTTTAAATAGGCTTTCAAACCATGAATGTAGCCCTGGTGAGATCTTTAGTGTTTGGGGACTCTCTCATCCTTCTTAGGAGATAAAGCCAGTACTGGAGATTTCCAAAGGAGACTGTAGAGTTGTGAGAGCAAAGAGTAGAGGAAGAATCCCAGGGAGCATAAACAGTTAGAAGGAGGACAGAAGAAGAAGAATCTGGGATGAAACTGAGAAAGATTGGTCTTCTCTTCCTTTTTCTTTTCCGCATTATCAATGCGAGAGGAAAGCATGCCTGCAATTTTGCATGATTTATCTCTAAAATGAATTGGAGCTCACTGGGATGGCAGTAATTCTAAAAAAAAAAAAAAAAAAAGAGAGAGAGAGAGAGTAATAACCCAATTCAAACTCTTCCTGTTATCTGACTAAAGGTACACAATTTTCCATGAGGACAAAATTGTAGAGAACTGTGTCCAACTTATCAATGAGGTTGTAATGTGTATTACATTTTTTTTTTTTCAGATTGAAAATGAGAAGAGCTCAGGTTGGCTATGAACAAATGCGTCTTTTAATTCTCTCCACATCCACTCTGGCAATCAAATACTAGACTTTCAAACCATGTCTGATTTACTTCAAAACTGGCATTTTATAATTAGTTATATGTGGGCTAATAATTTGAAATGATATATTTGTTTTCACTTTACAGTAACAGAACTTAATGTCACTGCTGATTTCTTCCCTTACAATCCCCAAGTTAAGTGTTCACACTATATTTATTTTATATACAGGTTATATACAAATGGCACTTATACAGCCAGAAAATTGATCTAAGTCCACGCTTCTTCTGCAGCTCATTTAGTTTATTATTTCTTTGCATAGTTATTTGTGTTAAAGAAAAGGTGCATAAAGTTAAAAAAAAGAAATCAAGGACAACATTTCTCACATCGTACTCCCCTGCACTGCTGAAAGCTGTAATTTCTAAGTCATAAAATATGAGCCCTTTCCAGAAATTTTGTTGGGGAAAGTGGGAGAATAGATGTATCTTTTCAGTGAGTTTAAATATATAGATTTGGTGCAGTAAACTAGAACAAGAGCCCCTGTTATTTTATCAGGCTTGAGTTTCAGCCAAAACTCGTTGATAGATCCTTTAGAAATTATCCATTATCATCAAAGTATCCATTTGATAGTTTACCTTTCCAAAAAATCCACTGCTGGTTTCTTCCTTTCAAAGGAACACTAAGCTTTTTGACATGAAACATTCTTTATATAGAAAACATCATTAGTGAATTCCTGGGGAGGAGCCATATGCCCCATATGTGGAATTTTCCATTTTATTCCCCATTTACTGGTAGGAAGTTCAGGTCTAATATTCTGAGATACAACAATCCCTTTCATTAGAAGAGTAATGGACAAGGACTTCAGAACTCTAACGTAGTAATTAACATTATATTTCTGTTTAGAAACTTATGCCTCGGTTTCCCCGCATGAAAATCAGGAGGATAATGATGATTAACAAAAGAATTACTAGCACAAGCCACTTTTGTCTTTTGAAAGTAATGACACCATCCCTCCCAGTTCCCAACCCACAGGTAACCCTTGTTATCAGTTGAGTGTGTATACTTCCAGAATTGTTTTCTATGCATTTATTTATTTACCATTAGCAATACATGCCATTTCTCAGTGTGTTGTTCATACATGAAATATATTAATATTCATTTCTATAACTCTATAACTCCCTCTTTCTATGAACGGATCATTTCATTCTTTTAAACTGATGCATGGCTCCACAATCTGAGTAGCTGAATTTATTTAGCAATTCCGCTACTCTTAGACATTTAAATTGCTCCCAACATTTTGCTATTAAACAAACAAAAAATATCTTTAATGGATATCCTGGTATATGCCTCCTTGAGCAGTGTGGCACAGTTTCTGGCATAAATAATGAGGAGAGGGCTGCTGTGCCAAGGGGAATTAACAATTTAAATTTAATAGATATTGTCAGTTTGCCTTCCAAGGTGATGGTCCCACTTTGCATTCCCTCAAATAGTGTTTGATTGTATATCTCATCTATTATTTGTCAAAATCCTTGTTCCTTGTGGTCCATCTCAGAAGTTATCTACCCTGTAAGGTCCTTCTTGATGTTGGTGATGGGTTGTAATCTCTCCTTCCTCAGATTAACCTGAGCATCCTGTTCATTTGTTCTTTCTTAACGTCACCTCTCAGACTGTCTCTTTTCTTATAAGTCTGCTTCTTCTATCAATTCTGCTTGATCGTAAGTTCTTATAGGCAAAGAATATTTTAGTCAACTTCAGCAGTGAGCACGATGCTTATTATATAAGATTTGCTTAACTTTTTAGTTTCTGGGGAATTTTATATCCAAGCATGCAATGATTCTTTTTTTTTCCCCCAGAAAAGCAAATCTAAAAGGGATAAAGAATTAAAAGAAAACTTACCATGAGAGACTACATATAGTTTTAACCAAACCTGAAGGATGAGAACCTAGAATACTATTTTATTTTGTACCTATCAACTTTATTCCTTCTTCCTTGTTTGTTATGAAGTTTATAGAGTTCACTTCATGATCCCATATAAAAACTTCTTTCCCCAATCATGTATATTATATTATTCATTATATTAATGAAATATTTTTTCATTACCTTCAGGGGCTGCCTGCGGTGTCTGACCTAGAAAAGGCTCACTTGAAGTACATCCGGCAGATGTACAAGCCGTAAGTGTGAAGCTGTAGTTGGTGTATGGCTGGAGACCTAGAAAGAGCAAGCAAGAAAAAAATAAAGTACATCTCCAGGGGATTATTTATTATCAATTAAGCACGAGAAGTAACATGCAGAGTTGTAGATAGGGTAGCCAAAACATTTAAGAGCACTCTTTAAAACACTCTTCAAGGAAAGGATGAATTTCATAAGAGGTTAAGTATTGAGAGCAATTGCATTTATCACTGATAAAATAATAAATGTTCAGCCTTAGAAAAGACCTTAACATTCATGTAATCCATCCACCCTTCTCTTCGTTCCCCTATACAAGGTGTCATTGAAGAGGCCGTTCCACTTAGGTGATTAGAGCCTCTTGCATCTTTAGAGAGCTCTAGAGTTCTCCTTATTTTGTTTGAAAGTCCTTCCTTACATTGTGGTGAAATCTTTCTATCGCTTCCACCCCTGGGGATATACAGAACAAATCTAATTTCTTTTCCACATGACAGTTCTCCAAATATTTGTAGACAGTTATCAAATCCCCCCTGAGTCTTCTCTTCTCCAGGCTAACCATCCTAGTTTCTGCAACTGCTTCTTATATGCACAGGGGCAGAAAAATAAAAAGAAGGTTAGATTCAACATTTTCTATCCCCAAGTCATATTCAGCTTGTATTAACACCAACCAGTACTTTTTTTTTTTTAAACTTTGCATTTGTTCACCATATGTACCCACAATGTACCAATTCACGTTTTCTGGGAGTATGTGAGTTTTAGTCTTTACACATACATCAAAGCTAATTTGAAGAAAAGATGGTACTTTTCACTTCTTTTGTATTTGGAATATGATGCAGCACAGAAACTGCTCAATACATTTTCAGAGAAAAAAGAATGACTTAATCCATTTACGATAGAACTTGTATATTGTTAGATTTCGCCTCTCCATGCATGGCTGGTGACCTTGGACAAGTTACTTAGCTTCTTTTTGCCTTGGTCTACTGATCTGTAAAATGGGAAATCATTATAGCATCTAGCTCATAGGAGAAGATGAAATGGGATACCCAGAGTAGTATTTTATTTTAGCAGAAGCAACTTTAAAACTCTGCATTATTCAACAAGGAGTATATTGAGGCTTACATGACATCTTTCCCTTTCATTCTTGGGAAAATTCAAAGAAATGCCAAAACTTTCTTTAAAAAAATTGTTTTTAAATAATAAGGCTTAGCCTATATGTCAAATAATTGGGCTACATTTTAGCATGGATCTAATAATTACTATACCTATTTTTCATGTATTTTGAGCTACATTTTCACGTATTTTGTTCTTTAGGTGGAGTGACTCTTCCTCCAAAGATGTTCTTGTAGCACCCTGTCACTCTACACAGATTTCTGCTGAGATGTTCCATTTTTAAAGATTTTGACCACTCTATCTGAAAAATATTCCCATCACATTTTATCCCTTCAAGTAATTTTCTTCTCTCAAAACATTCAGCATCCTCTGATGTTTTATATTATATGTCTACTTGTTTATTTATTGTTCTTCTCCCCCTCTATAATGTAAGCTTCAAAAGAGCAAGAATGTTGTTTTGCTTACTGCTATATTTTTCGAATAGTGACAGACACAAAGTACGTGCTGGTTAAATGAATGAAAAAAATTAATGATCTGATTCATTTAGAACTGGAGCAATAGTCGAGGTTCTCTGTGAAAGCAATAATGTTCTGTAGCTGGAACTGCTCCAAGAGTCAGCTTCAGAGCCCTTTGTGTTTTCTTATCAATTTAGTGATAAGATGCAGGTACTTATTTGATTATAATCTTCCATGTGGTTGCTATGGAGGATTTACATAATTTTGATATTTACCTGATTTAGAGATGAGGAATATGACTAGGGATCTAAGCCATAACCAAGCCACATATGTCTGATAAAAGCTTAGGGGGAAATGCTAAGATTATAAAATATAGAGCTCCAAAGAAAATGGAAGAGAACTTTCAAGAATGAAAATAAGAGGTTGCAATGGCAAACTTACTTAGCTTGACTATGTCCCGCCTTCTCTCCCTCTATTGAAGAAAAGTATATTAATCATTGTAACACCACTTCATCGGAATATCTTATTTTCTCTGCTAGAATACAAGTGCTTTGAGAGTAGGAATGGTATCTCTGAGTGGTCTTTTTTGGTCATTTTCCCCTATAGTGCTTATTTTAGGCATTCAAAGTTTGTTAAATATTGTTTAAAGAAGAGCAAGCAAAAGTGCTTCATAAGGATTGCAGGGCTATGAGGCCATGATGTCTGTCACAATATAATCTGACCAAACAGGTCCTTCCTAATAACTCTATAGTATCTCTGCCCACAGCATCTATTTCAGGGAGTTGGAGATTCTTCTCTAGTTGTAGAATATTAAAAAAATAAAAAAATTAATGTAATTTGAGAGCAATAAAGATTTTCTAGATTTTTTTCTGAATGCCAAAAGCAAGTAAGGTTGGTAAAAGTAAACAGATATTTGATTTTTTTCTGGAATATTTTGACATAAAAATGGCCTTGATTCTCTTCCTCATTTTGTGTTCTGCCTGGTCTGGTTTCAGAAAATTTTAGGATGGGTATTAGGGAAAGAAGAGAAAATTGCATCATCACAGAGGTATACTAAAGATGATTAGAGGATTGAGGGTATTTGTAATGAGGATAGTAGTCAAAAACAAAATTAATGTATATAAAATAGAAATTGTCATTTCTTTACAAAAACTTTCTGCAGTGAGTGGAGTGGTCTCCACTTTATATATTGCCTAGAACTCCAGAAGGCAGCTGTTTAGAGATGGTACAACAGCAGAGCAGCTAGCCCTTTAGGAATTTTTGAACGATTGAGGAAGGTGTGCCAAAAGAGTTTGTTGCAGGTGTTTAAATTGAACGGGATATGTCTCCCTAGCAGAGTATGAGGCTGGGGCTGGTGGAGGGAATGTTTCTCATGAAACTGCTGGGATACTAGAATTGGGAAGGGATGGAGAATTTAGCACTGAGCAGAAAATCTTGGTCAAGAAGCCATAAGAGTTCAAATACATTGCCACATTAAGAGCCAAAATGGTACAACAAGGAAAGGAGACAAAAAAAGACAAGAGTAGACATGGGATGGGGACATTGTAGCCACATGTGGCCTTCTGGATCCTTGAGTGTGGCCTTTTTACCGAATCCAAATTTTACTGAACAAATCCTTTTATTAAAAGGGTTGCAGCAGAGAAAGATGAAGCTTTTCTTGCCTCCTTTGTTGCTTAGAAAAGAATAATCTTGAAATCAGAAGGCCACAGGTTCTCCACCCCACTGGCACTTCATCTTTAAGAGCTGTGTCTTGTCCCTGAAATGTGGGCAGGCTGACCAATTTAAAGGGCCATGTGGGCAAAGGGTGGGAACATTCGGGCTCACTTCAACTGATGCTTGTCAGAGTGTGTCAGGTAACTTCACATCTGCCATGCTTACCTTCCAGGGTCCATTCCTGCTTTTGATTTGTTTGTGTGTAATATTTTTTTCTATCCCTTTACTTTCATTCTGTATGTGTTTTATGAGTAAAGTGAGTTTCCTGTAAGCAGCATATAGTTGGATCATGTTTTTTTTAATCTATTCTGACAACCTATTTATATTTTAAGTGAAACATTTAACCCATTTATATCCAAAGTTAATAGTGATACATGAGCATTTGTTCCTGTCATATTGTTAATTATTTTCTAGTTATTTTTTATATTATTTGTTTCTTTCTTCCCCTCTTTTTGTCTTTGTGGTTTGATGATATTCTGTCATGTTGCCATTTGGTTCCTTTCTCTTCCTTCATTGTGTGATTGTTTTATAAGAGCTGTGAGTTTTATGTTTTTATGTGTTATCATTCTAGTGAATATCACCCTTTTGTTTCCACTTTTAACACACTGACTGCCATGTGAGTTGTATTTAATTCATGCTAGTTTTAAGCCTGGGGCTTCATGAATCATATGCAATTCACATGTCTCTTTACCTTGGTAGCCACGTGAACTATTTTTCAAGTTGCATATAATTCATGCACAGAAAACAATAAAAAATAACAAATTTTTCATTAAATTAGAAAGGATCATTTTGTTTTTGAAGTTTTTATTCTATTTTCATAATAAAACTCCGTGGCCCCAAGGAAAAAATTTGTTTTTCTAGTGTGACAGTCAATGTGTTAAGCATTTCAGGTAGAGCTAGTTTAATGGCTATAAATTCCCTCAGTGTTTTCTTGTCTGGGAAAGACATTTTTCCTTTATTTATGAAACTTATTCTGGCATGATATAGAATTCTTGAAGACAGTTTCTTTCCTTGAACACTTTAAAAATCCTGTCCCATTCTCTTCTAACCTGCAAGGTTTCTGCTGAGAAATCCACTGTTAGTCTGATGGAGTTTCCTTTATAGGTGACTAGACAGTTTTCTGTTGCTATTTTTAAAATTCTTTCTTTCACTTTGAATTTAGACATTCTGATTATAATATGGCAAGTTGAGTTCATTTTTGTAGTGTATTTGCCTAGGAATCTCTGGGCCTCCTGTATCTGAATGCGTAAGTCTCTTGGTAGATTTGGGATGTTTTCATCAAGTTATCTCCTTAAACAGGTTTTCTAAACTTTTTAAAATAGGTTTTGAACTCTTTATCTGGCATTTTGAGGAAATCTTTTTTATTGGAATCTATTTCTGGACAATTGTTGTGGCCCTTTGGTGGTGTCATTTTTCTTTGCTTTTTCATGTTTTCCATGTCCTTCTGTTAATACCTGCACATCTGGTATAGCAGTCACTTATTCCAGGTTTTGAAATTGTTTTCATTGGAGGGAATATTTTTCTAATGATGTATATACATTGTTTGTTGAGCAGGCCAATTTGGCTTTGACTCTGAGAGCCTGTGGTAGTGCGATCTTTGTATGATTTCTTTGGCAGTACAGAGGGTTTGTGGTATCTGTGATTTCCTTGGTGCTTTAGCGTATGGTTATTAGTTTAGACTGTAGGGAAGTTTTGCTAGAGACTTGGATACCACCTGAGCCAGTCTTTGGGTCCTGGTAGTGGCATCACTGTGCTATGTGTGCCTCTTTTTAAGAATTAGAGCAACTTACACTGTCACCAGTGTTACAGGATCCTGGAGGGCTGATTCTCGGGCCTCCATCTGACTTGCTCAGAGGGTAATAGTGGGAGCAGTGGACTGGGTATGTGGATGGGTTTTTTGGCCCTTGGGAAGTCAGCTTGCTGTAGCAGTGGTGAAGCAACCCACTGGACCCAAGTGGTCTATGTTGGTGTTGCTGGTAGCTGGAATAGGTTGAGTGGGTTAGTCCCCAGTCCCGGAGCTGTCTGTAGCAAGTCAGTGGTATTTTCCTCAGTGCGTTTAAGATTGTTTAGTCTCTCCTATCACTCCCCAGCCAGTTGGCAGCTGGAACCCAGCCTGATGGTGGGGCACAGTACAGCGTCAAACTCTCAAAATGGCATCAGCTGTGTGGTTGAGATCAGAGAGGGCAGGGCCCCTTGTAGATAAGCAGCATGGGAAAGAAACTGTGGGAAGTGTGGTCTGCTTGAGTCTTGGTCTTACAGCAGCCTGTTGCAGGGCAGTAGGTACTGTCCCAGGCATGTGTAGGAGAGATTGGGTAGCCGCAACTATGGATCTCTGGTATCTAGGCTCCCAAAATGGTGCCCAGCCAAAGCTGTTTTAGGCTTGGATGCCTGTGAGATTCCATGTGGGTTCCCTTTCTGGAGCAACATCTCTGTGTAATCTCTAGGCAGCTCTCCATGTTTGGCTTGAGGCCTCTGTGGATTGAGGGGTTCTCCTGTATCCAAGATCATAAAACCCATTTTGGAGCGTGGAGCCCTTGGAGCTTCTCCTGGCTCTCAGCCAGTCCCTGGCTGGGCAAGTTGCCTTGAACCCTCTCCTTACTTACTGTTGGTGCTCCTTTGTCACTACTCTGGTGAATCCTAACATTCTCTCCTAAATGATATATTTGAAATTTGAGTGTCTACTTACTATTCTGGTCTCTGTCCATGAAAGAAACACATACTACCTGTGTCTAGTCAGCTATCTTCATCCTGTCTCCCCCCAAAACTATCATTTTTTAAAAAAAAACAACAAACAAAACTCAAAGAGATTTTGTTGTTCTGTTTTTACTACTCTTTTCCTTGTACTATACACATTAACTAAATATATTTTATGAGAATTTCAGGAAGCTAGGCATTAGATTATATAAATAACATACTACCTAAAGTTTATTAAATATCTACTACTAGCAGGTTCTCTTCTGTGCACTTCCTGAGCATTAACACAATCAATGCTCACACTAATTTCCCGAGGTACATGCTGATATCTGTTCATTTTGCAGATAGGGAAGCTAGGACATACCGAATTGGAGGAAATTGCCTACGATCACAGAAATGAGAAAAGGTGAGGCCAGGATTGGAACTCATGCAGTTGGACTGAGAAATGTGGCTCTGAGCAACTGGGTCAGGCTTACTAGCCTTATAACAAATGATACAGGTAACTCAAAGCTCAGAGAAATTTCCAGTGAGATAAAAAAATCCAAGTGTGAATGTATACTTAAATATTTTCATTTTTAATATTATCATGAGTCATATACTGAGGTACTAGGTCATGTTTTCTGTTAACAGAGCAAAGTCTGAAGTTATACTGTTTTATTTTATTTGAGTTCTGATACCTAACCTACTTACTAACCATGACCATGGGAAAGTTTTCCGGCCTCTAGGTGCCTCAGTTTCCATATCTATAAAGTGTGGATATGTAGTGTAAACTGCTTAATTGGCTTACAGATTAAGATGAAGCAATATCTGAATCTATAATTTTCTGTATTCTATTTTTTAGTTCTTTTATTTTTCATATGTTAGAGTATTGGATCACTAATAGGCTTCGTTCAAATAATCTGTAAAGAAAGCATCAACTACCATCAGGCATGGATGATTTACATGAACTGGATGACCTTTCATATAAATGACTCTGTAAAACTCAATAAAATCAACACATTTCAACTGGAATTTGCTGTCATTTTAAGTAAGCCCCTATTGGTAGTCCTTAAAATGAGATATATATGACATATTAGCAACAGGCAATGAAAAGGGCACACCAATTGAAAACTGCTCATGAATTGATCAGATGAGAAGAGGGAAATAAAGAGATGTCTCCAAGGAACCATTCTGACTGTAACTTAATCCTGAAGTCGAAGAATAGAAGGAGAAAAGAAAACATCATTCAAGTGCTCAGCATCGAATTAAAAGAGTAGGAAATAGCAGTTGTAGAGTAGAGAAAGGCAAATGCATGGAGAAAAGCCAAGTATTTAACATTTCAGTATAGTGAAGATTACTGTGGCTGCAAATTACCTGAATTTCCCTATAGGGAATCATGTTCTCTTTTAAAGGAAAGAGGCATGATATAACCAAACTCATTACAATTACACTTTCAAGTAACATTACTTTCAAGAGTAAATGTGTGTTAAAAAGAGACTGCAAAAAGTCTGCCTATGGTTCATAAAAATATGATTTGGAAAACAAAGCCTATGTCTATGTAAGTTACATTTGATGCACTCTATAAAGAACAGCTTGCTTCTAATTTTTTGTCTCTGGATAAATAATCAGGAAAAGGCACGTTGTCTATTATAATTTCAGACAGCAAGTGCTACTTCAAAGCATTCAACCAATTTTTCTATAGTGTCATCTGTTATTTTCTAAAGAATTACCTAATAGTCATAAAGAATATGTAATTCCATGAGTTCCTTGATCAACATTGTTAGTGATTAGTTTAAGTGCTGATGCTTAGGTTACTTTACACAGTTTTTCTTAGGTGGTTATCAAGTATTATAAATAATCATCCTGTGGGCAAGTCACCTGTCCTGGCACCAGTTCACCCATACTGGATATTTGACCTGGTCCATCTGATTCACACATTCAGTTTCTGCTGCTATAGTAATGGTGCTTCCTTTTGTCCTCACTTTCCTGGGATCTAAGTGATACCCTGCAGAACGTACCTGTTCACAGGGATTCCCAGGAACTTCCAGCAACCACTGGCAACCTTGACTGTGATGGGTAGAGCTGTATCAGCATTCTACTTTAGAATAATCTGATTATATGTGAAAATATTGATGCTCAAAACTGATACACCAAGGCATCAGGGAATTACTTTAAAGACATTTAAGGTACGTTTAATTATGATGTGTTTCACAGAATTTGATTAAGAAATATTTCAGGGGCTCACATGCTAAAGTCCCTCTTTTGTACCATCCATTGCAATCTCAGCAGTTCTCCAATCCACTTAGCCAAGTCAAGTCCTTGCCCCTTCATGAGCAGTCATTGGTACTGTCCATTTCCTGTATTCATGCTTAATGAATCCAGTTCACTCATATGAACATCAAAACATCAAAACAATGGGTCTCTTGCACAGTACATGCAAATGAGATAACTTCATGACTTTCAGTTCTGACTAGTTATAAAGTAACTTGCGTTATATATATTTTTTTCAGAATATTATGGGGGTTCAAATGTTTTGGTTATATACATGGATTGCTTTTGTACTGCTTGAGTCAGTTATAAGTGTGCTCATCACCCAGCTAGTGTACATTGTATTCGTTAGGTATGATTTCACCCATCCTCTCTACCCCCTCCCACCTGCTTGATTTCTGTTGAGTTTTACTTCCATCTGTGTACATGAGTGCTGATTGGTTAGTTCCAATTTAATAGTGAGTACAGTGGTGTTTGTTTTTCCATTCTTGTGATACTTCATTTAGGAGAATGGTCTCCAGTTCCATCCAGATTGTTGCAAATGTATTAATTCATTTTTTTTTAAGGCTGAGTAGAACTTCATGGTATGCATACACCACATTTTATTAATCCACTCATGAATTGATGGGCACTTAGGTAGATTCTCCATCTTTGCAGTGGTGAATTGTGCTGCAATAAACATTCTAGTACAAGTGTCTTTTTGATAAAATGACTTTTCTTCCTTTGGGTAAATACCCAGTAGTGGGATTGCTGGATCAAATAGGTCTACCTTTAGTTCTTTGAGGAATCTCCATACTATTTTTCATAGAGGTTGCACTAGTTTGCAGTCCCATTAACAGTGTACAAGTGTTCCTTTCTTTCTGTATCGATACCAGCATCTACTGTTTTGGGACTTTTTGATAAAAGCCATTCTCAGTGGGGTTAGATGATATCTTACTGTGGTTTTTATTTGCATTTCTCTGATGATTAGTGACATTGAGCAAGTTTTCATGTGTTTATTGGCCATTAGTCTATCTTCTTCTGAAAAGCTTCTGTTCATGTCTTTTGCCCACTTTTTAATGGGGTTGTTTGATTTTTTTTCTTGCTGATTTGCTTAAGTTCTTTGTAGATTCTGGATATTCCCATGCTATACATCCAATAAAGGTAACTTGCATTATTAATTCTGCATTTTATGTAAAATTCTAGGGCATAGCTTAGGCCTCCCTCCCCAATACCTGAGTGATCAGACTCAACCCAATAAGCACTTCCTAAATGAGTTACTTCTTTGGCAGACTCTTTTTCTAAATGTAGATTAATATTAAGACTACTATTAAGGTAGTCACCAAGGAAAGACCTTTGCTTTTGATTTTAGTAGTAATATTCTAAACTTTTTGCTTTTCCTTTTTAGAGTTCAGTGTTGTACTAGACTGAGGCTTCTTCTCGGTATTTTCAGACAGAATTTTCTTCTCTAAAAACAAAATGTGATATCAGGTGGCAGCAAAGCCTGATGTTGCTCAAACACAAGACAACGGGGATACTGCAGTGAGAAGGGGTGGCTAGAACTGTAGTGACAAAAGAGAATGGTGATTATCCGGGCAAAGTTCCCTGGATTAACTGGGACTTCAGGAAATAAGACAGGGAGGAAATCTGGTTGATGCTGTGCTATTTTTTCCCCCCTTTGGCAAGTAGTAAGGCACAAAGTTAGTTTTACTCAGAGATGGAAAAATGAAAATAAAATGAATTGTAATATCCATTTCCATAGGTCCAGTGCTTGGTGCATTGCATACAACTATAAAAGGAGCCCCTGAAGCTGTTCAGAGGATGTGATCACCATCCTAGTTCTCTTCCTGTTTTAATTAAGGAAATATGGTGCCAATAAATCCAGACTGCTAGAGATCAAGGCTGGCTTCATAGGCTTGTGACAAACGATCAAATAAGATCCCATGCTTAGAAGCCCCCAAGCTTAATTCAACGTTCTGCTTTCACCATCTTGAAATTCTTAATGATTTCTGAACAAGGGGCCCTGAATTTTCATTTTACATGGGTCCCACCGCTGATCCTGCCTGAGATTTAGATATGTTTGACAGGGGCACTTTTAGCTCCACTCAAATGGAATGTAGTCATTTGAACACAAGGCTACTATTCAATATTTACTCATTCAACAAATGTTTTTTGACTACGTATACGATAGGTACTAGGGACACAATGGCGAATAGGAAGCTACTGTCTCTGTCCTTAAAAAGCTTTACCTACTAATTGAGGAACAGTGACAAGAAAAAAGGATATTACATTAAAATGTAATAAATGGCACAAGAGCCAAGATACTATGGGAACACATAATAGAGTTATCTAGAGTAAAATCCCCTTGTAAAGAATGTCCACATTTTGTTATATTGATGGTCAAACCGTGTTTTCTCTTTTTCAAAAGTGATGTGTAAGATATCTGTTTCAGTATAACATTAGTATTACACTTTCTGCTACAGCTAGAATTGCTATGGTTTACGCTAGTTAGCATACAAGGTTTTCATTAACTTCTAAGAAGATGAGACAGGAAAGCAAATTGTTCTCACCTTGCTAATTTAATGCTGGTAGGTTTTTCCTTTTAAGTGAAATGCAATGATGAGCAACTTTTAATTAATTATTTTGAAAACAGTTTCCCCAGAGTTAAGAGACACATAGGCCCTTATTATACTTGGTGCTAAAGAGGACACGATTAATTCATTTTTTTCTCCGTGGCCCTAATTAGTTAATCCTCTCCTCTACCCCTAAGCCCACATTAGGAGGCCCACGTGTAAGGTAGCAGTAACCCAAAGTGAAACAATGCCATACTGATGTCCAAATTGTTCTGTACAGGATGGTGGACGTGTTTAGTAATAAATGATATGAAAAGGTCTTTTATTGACAAGCTGCCATGCGCTGTTTGCATTAGCGAATATGAGAAGATGATGGCTGCTCCTCCTTCGTCCCCACGGCATTCAGCTCAGTGAGATAGCAGAAAACGCTTCAGTTTACTTAAAGCATTGATAACACCTCTAAATAATTAACCGAGGACTTCCTGTCTTCAATTACTTAATGCTTTTTTTTTTTAACATCTTGAGAGGATTATAAGCAATTTATGGATTTCACATGATGAGTGCACTCGCCACTATTCCCACAAAGCATTTATGGGATCATGTTTCTAAAGCTTTGAGGTAATTAAAAATAAGCATGGAGACAATGGGGCTGAGGCGAGGTGCTCCCTGTCCCTTCTGTCATTTCTAAGGACCTAGATTTTCCGGCTCCAGGACGACTAATGCTACAGCTTCATTAGTGCTCTGTTGCTTAGGGAATGCCTAGGTTTTGGAAATGATGAAAAATCACAACATTTATCCTAGGGGGTTCAGGCAGCTCTTGTCTTAAACATTTGAGATAGGATGCGAAATAAATCTGATTATTTTAGTTCATTCCATGAACTCAATAGAACAGTCATTCACATCATAAAGTACTTCTGCTGTGCATTTGGTCAGTCAGCTAACCATGGAACTGAATTTTCCTGGGCAGATAAAATGTGTAACATTATATAGATCTCAGGTTTTAGATTATCTAATGCCTAGCACCATTCCTGTCCCGTAGCAGGTGCATTTAGGAGGCTCTGTACTTGGTAAGGTTTTGCTGAAAGAGGGTTTATTTCCTCACTCAACAAAGAAATTCCTCTTTAGGGCTGTACTGCCCGGGTGAAATACTACTCTCTAAATCTTAGAACAGAGGGATGGATCAAATGACTTGTAAAGTCATTTCCTGAATTTGTAAAAATTAAAATTACGTGGCAAAAACTTTAAAATATTTATTCTAATAAAAGAGGATTTCTGGCACCAAGATATGGGTATGAAATCCTCTCTCACATAACAATATCCATTAAAAATGACAATGAAAGGAAGAACTGGTAGAGTGAAGTTATTTAAAGAAAAATCTCTGCAATTATTTTATAATTAATGAGGCTATCAATCCTGTTGGTTTGAAGATTACAATTGAATTTGGTCTGGTGGCATATAATTGCCAGTTTCTAGAAAATGCAAGCCAATACCACCGGCAAAAATTCAAAGCCAATGTTGGTTAAGTAGATATTCTAAGAAATTTCTTTAGCCTTGTATCTCAGTTTATTGTGAAACCTTTCCTGGTACAAAGTCTTTATGTGCCTTAATTTGGTTTTCAAAACTCTGTAATTAACATCCCATTGTCTATGCCAAGCCATTCTTTTGATTTTCACCAGGGTATCCTGTATAGAGTTGTGTTTGCAGTTATTCCTTTCCTTGCCAGTCTTTCCTGTTGCTGAGAGCATCTTAAGAGCAGCGATCTTATTTTAGAGGACTTGGTGTGCTGTCTAGAAAAGCACAAGCTGGCAACACATTTTGGGGGGAAATGAAACAAGTGCTCTGATTTCCTTATAGATGGAGGAAATGAATGCCCCGGACACCCTGAGTAGGTCAGTTTGCTTCCTCATCATTCAAATGGGTTATTAACAGCATCTCTTACTTAGATGAGTATCATGAGAATCAAATAAGTCAAAATGCAAACAGTTCTTTGAAATGATAAAGCACGGTATATAGGTAAGGTTTCCTTATATTATGTAAAGCACCATTATTTCAATCCCTTGTGAATGATTTTCACTTTGGCTAAAATAAGATGTAAGAAACAGATTTGATCATTTGAATTGATGAGGGTTTTCCCCATCCCCAGTATCATTGAGTTAGCTCAGGATCTGGTATTAAGGGGTGCAACGTGCAAGTCCGAAAATTGTATTATGCATCCTCCGCAGGTTTATAACACTTTTGGAAAACCACTGGAAATTCTGTCAATGAATGGTTATGTGTTAGGGAATTGGGGAGTTTAAGAGTAAAACATGATGAACTTATTTTGCTACCTGTGTAATGTAGCCTGTGTCTCTTAAGAAAAATCAGGCATATTTTTCCAGCCTTTCTGCACTTATGTGTAAGTTTAATGATCTGTGCTCTCAGTACCCTCTGCAAGGTGTAGGGTGCAATGGAAGGAGGTCATTCTCAAAGGTGATCTTGGAAGGAGGTGGCTGACAGCAGGGAAAATGTCAAAGTTTGTAAAATCTTGCCTGTGGTCTCAGAATTTATATTTTTTGGGAAAACCATACCATGCTCATGGATCGGAAGAATCAACATTGTTAAAATGTCTATACTGCCCACAGTGATCTACATATTCAATGCAATCCCTATTAAATTACCAACATCATTTTTCATAGATATAGAAAAAATAATTTTATGCTTCATATGGAACCAGAGAAGACCCTGTTTAGCAAAAGCAATTTTAGGCAATAAGAACAAAATGGGCAGTATTAATTTACCAGACTTCAAACTATACTACAGGGCTGTGGTTATTAAAACAGCATGGTATTGGCACAAGAACAGGGACACAGACCAGTGGTACAGAACAGAAAATCCATATATAAAACCATCATCATATAACCATCTAATCTTTGACAAAGCAGACAAAAACATACTCTGGGGAAAAGAATCCTTATTCAACAAATGGTGCTGGGAAAACTGAATAGCCACATGGAGAAGACTGAAATAGGAACCACACTTTTCATCTCTGACAAAAATCAAATCACGGTTGATAACAGACTTAAACCTAAGGTGTGAAACTACTAGAATTCTAGAAGAAAATGTGGGAAAGACTCATAGAGACATTGGTCTAGGCAAAGAATTTATGAAGACGACCCCAAAGGCAATCACAGCAACAACAAAAATAAATAAATGGGACCTGATGAAATTAAAAAGCTTCTGCACAGCAAAGAAACTGTCACGAGAGTAAACAACCTAGAGAATGGGAAAAAATTTTCGCATGCTACACACCTGATAAAGTACTGATAACTAGAATCTATTTAGAATTCAGGAAAATCAGCAAGAAAAAAAAAAATCAAACAACCCCATCAAAAAGTGGGCAAAGGAACAGAAATTTTTCAAAAGAAGACAGACAAATGGCCAGAATTTAAATTTACAAAGCTGTTTGGGATGATTCAGCAGATCCACTTAATGAATGAATTTATATAACCTCTCAAAGTATACTTTTCTGTAAATGGGGGTAGCAATTCTCTTTACCCTATAGGTTTGTGATACAGAATCAAATCAGATAATGCATGTAGAGTACTCAGGACAGTATTTGGCACATATTAAACTGATCTTTCCCGAGACATGTATTTAGCTCCTATTGACATGTTCAGGAGTATTCTAGGCACTAGAGGTACAACATTGAACAGGTAGACAAAGTCCCTGCTCTTTTGGAGCCTACATTTGAGTGGGCGAAGATAGAAAAAGACAAAAATCAAACACTAAAAATATCAAGCAGTGAGAGGTCTATGATGAAAATAAAACAAAGTGGTGTGGCAGTGTGTTAGAGAAGCCACTTTAGACTGGGTAAGTCAGAAAATGCTTCTCTTTTCTCCAGAAGTGACATTCAAGCTACAACTTGTTAATTATTATTGTAATGGCCACTAGCAACTATCTATTTACTATTGTACTGCACTATTATTATATGATTAAAGTTAATTATAATAAACTATAATAAAAATACAATTACTATTAATTAACGTTAATAATAACAACAAATAGCCACAACCAGTCTGCTGTCAACTAGCTCTGCGCATTAATTACCCACTTAGTAGACGAATATTAGCTTCTGGCTGACTTTCCCCAGCCTTCCAGTACATTCTTGGTTATACTAGTCCCATTATCTATGAGTATATCCTTGGGGAATGAAAATGCATCTTACTGTTTGTTTGGGAAAAAAAAAAAGTTAATACTGATGCAAAAACCCCACACATAATGCACATCAAAGCCAAATATAAATTATTTCTGAAGTTATCTGCTGTTGTGGCTTATTGCTGCCAGTGTGGGCTCTTCTATTAGCATGGATAAGTGGGACCTGACCATATGTCAAGAGAACGCGTCCTTTCGAAGTGACCTCATATATCAAACACACACCCCTGGGATGCTTTGCCCCCCTAACCACAATGACAGACTCCTCCAGTAGGTTTTCCTTTTTTTTTTTTTTTTTTACCTGTGACCGTATGCTGCCTCCTGTCAGTGGTGTCAGTATAGATGAGACCTTTCCCAACCTGCCAGATCTGGTACTCTTTAATGACGCCATTTGGTTTCTCAGGGACACTCCAGCTCAGATGCAGAGCCTCTGCACTTGGGGCTGTGATTCGCGGCGGCAGGATGCTTTCCGGAACTCCTTGGGTAGTAGCTGCAACTACCTGAAGACATAGGAATTAAACTGCAATTTATTGTAATAGTACACTAGGTATCCTGATCAATGAGAATGTCACTTTTGTTTTAAAATGTTGTTGTCTGGCCTGGCATACCATTAGCAGGGGCTTAGAGAAGCAGTCCCCTTTTTTTTATTCTTTCCCTCCCATCCTATTTAAACAATGAAATCTGACCTTGAATACATTACATAAGTCTCAGACTACCATTTATCACCACAGGTTCAACAACAATTTTGACGGCAGAGTGCAGCCCTCAGTGTTTAAACAAGTAAAATCTGGCTGGCAGACTGTCTTACTAGAGAACTCTTGATAACTCTCTTCCATATGGCCCATCAGTGTCTTTGCATTTTAACAGCCTGATTTTGTACATTTTAAGCACTAGTAAATATGGAGCAAAACCCATATCTGAACTTGCTTGCATATGATATACTTTGAACAGTGTAAATGGGCAGGCTTTTTTGTGCTCTTCCCATGATACTTGGGATGACTTTATAGTATCTGTGCCAATGCTCTAGACAAAGAACCAAGTGAGAAGAAAAAATAATATTATATCAACCAAAATAATAATATCAACCAATTATTTAGCCAATATTGTCAAAACACAGCTTTGGACAAAAATGGGTCACATTTGTCTTTTCATAGAATTAACTCTGATTTCACTTTTTAACCAACAGTTTTGGTGTCTAGTAGGCATAATCTGTGCCTATGCCAGAAGTACAGAATTGTTCTAGAACCATGCGGACCATAACTTTTGATTGGGCCAATCAGCTGTCATCTGCCTAAATGGTGGCACGTTCAGAGAGGTTTCTGGGTTGTCTGTTGAACAAGAAGTTGTGTGCATACTCTGTGGTCTAGCAGTGTGACAGAATGTTTTATTTTGATGGTTCTTGCAGAGTGTGATGCTGCTGCTCTTCTAAAGTTTTAAGCATATGAACAGAATCAAAACTGTTCTATGTGTTTGTTTCCTCCTGGGCTTCCTCTGACGAGGTTGGCTTCTGCAAAATGGCTTGCTCTTGATTTCCCTCCAAATTTGTTTATTTCCCTCCAGTCTTCTTTGTGGGCTTTTCTTCCTTCTTCATCTGCTAGGGTTCCCCAGTGCTCATCGCCTATGGTGTTCTTTTTTTTGTCTCCCCCTATTCTTCTTCAATGACTTTATTTAAACTCATTGCTTCGACTTCCCACATAGATATATCTAGCAAAATCCAGTCACTTCTTAATCCATCTTGTAACCTAGACATTTTCACTTTAAAGTGCCAAGTTAATATCTGCTTTCACCCCACGTTGCTTTAAATATATTTTTAAAAATTAATCTTATTCTTTTTCTTTTAACATTTTCCTCTCGTTTTTTATTTGCTTGCAGAATGGCACCATTTTCCACAAATTGCTCAAGCCAGTTATCTTGAAAATATCCATGATTCTTTGCTTTTATTCCTCTGCCTACAGGTAACTACCAAGTCCTGAAGATTGTGTCCCCTGTATCTGCTGTATTTTCCCGATGTTCTCCACTCTGACCTCTGCTGCCTGAGTTCAGGTCATCATTTCCTGGCACGGCTATTGCAGAAGTGTTAGAACCATTTATCTTCCATGTCAGTCCTTTTTACCCTTCCCTTTGATTTTCAAAATCAGGCAATTTTTGTTGATGTGATAGCAAAATAGAAACTCTTTTCAACTGAATAATGGTTTGGAAATTTTTATGGATTTTTCACATTACCTAAAACAGTTAGTGGGGAGAAAGTATGAAAGAGAAGATGACATTGGTTCAAGATTTCATCTGTGTTTCATTACTAGAACACTGACCTCTCCTTCCAGGTATATGTACTAGCACTGAGTTAGTGTGACAGCCGAACACCCTACTTAACGCTACCTTGATGGGGACATTGTTTTCTTCATTGAAAAAGCCTTCACAATTGAACCCTTTGTCAGATTTTAGGCACACTCCCCTTACCTTGCTACTGGCAGCACAGCCAGCAACCGTGCACGCTTTCAGCTGATATGAATATTCCTGAAATGGTTGAATTCCTTTCGTATCAGAGAAGTTCAGTGATGTTCCCCGAAAGTGTTCAATTCCATTTCGAAGAAGAATGTAGTGAATAACAGGACCTAAAAGACACAGAGAAACACCTGTATTTGAGTGTCTTGTCATTTTACCTATTTGCAAACAACTTAAAATCTTAGTGTTAGGAAGAAATGGGATGCTATAGCTTTATTTCACTTTAATTTACTATTATATTGCCACACTCAAGCACTTCTTAATTATACTATTATGGAAGAGATGGGTTCTTGACATACATAATCAAAGAGTCATTTATGTTTATTTCCCTTCACTACCAAACAAATTTACTTTCAATATTAAAACTATTTTGCTTTCCCTGAATATGCTTTGCTTATTTGAAAGCAGCTTAGATATATGCTGGGATTCAAGGAAATTTTACTTATTTATTTATATATTTTGAATGAAAATTGATGAGGGCTATACCATAAAGTGAATGATTAGTTGCAATACAACTAAAGTTCCCTTTATTAGCAAATACTTTCTAGCACTTAATTGCATGCCATTTAAATGTAGATTATATTCATTTCAATTTCCTTATGGATTTACAGGATTATGTTATTTCTATTTTAAAAGTAGCTAATACCATTTGATTGTATAGGTTTCTTCCAGTTTAAGACAATTGCATCTTCAAGATTGTCCATTTTTGTCCACCTAGGGGGACTCACTCCCTGAGGCACATCCTCTTTTGTTCTGGCTCTAACAGCTTTGCTGAATCCTCGCCCATAGCTATTCCATGCAGAAATCCTGTACTCATACATCATGTAGGGCTCGAGGTTTACATCTGGAAAGAGAAAACAGACAGTGATGTTTTTCTTATTCTTACTTTTTTAAACCATCATATTAGAAGTGAACATCAAAACCTTTAAACATTGAAAAATAAATGCTCAAAGCTCCAATCTCTTCGTGTACATAAATAAATCTCTAATATCTTTATTTTCTAAATCATAAACGATATTTAAAGTGTTTATTGTGTGCTACTTCCTTGTTTCTTCATATAGGCTTCAAATCCCAATGAAAATTCTTATTTGTCCTTATAGATGCTGGCCTAGTATAGTGACTGGTTATTAGTATATATTTAACAAATAGTTTTTGATAAATGATTTCATAAATGGATGAATTTTGATCAGCACCGGTATTGTCGGCTTTCCATTATAAGTTTTTTAAAAAGTCTGATTTAGTCTAAATTGTTCTCAATGGAATTCTCATAGCACCACTTGCGTGTTTAGTATCTTTCATGAAAAAAAGGTTATTTTCATATGCAATCTATAGTATTTACTGGCAGGCAAAGCAATCTGAAATATGGATTTTAAAACACCTCATAATATTATATCACGAGGTGGAAACAACATCTATTCACTTCTGGAGAGGGCTATTGCAAGTAGGTCTTAAAAGCTCTTCAAAATCTTGATCTTGATTACAACGGGCAGATAAAAGTAGGGAACTCTCTTAGATGGAAATTCAATAATTTCAAAATAAGGGTCGCTGATTTAAATCTGTAACTGGGAGTAAGAAGAAATTGGAAGGTTGGGCAAACTATCCTTTCCTAATTCAATTCACTCCAATAAATCTTTTTGGCTTACAGTGTGCTGACTCCAAATAATAAGGTAAAAGTAAACAAAGATGTCGTATTCATAAGGATATTTCAATCTAATGTGAGAGACAGTACAGATGTTCCAGTGCATATGACACATGGCAGAAGTGATGAACTTTGTAAGCAGTGTGCCACAGGAGCACACAGGCAAGAAGAGGCGGGACATGGCAAGCCTGTAAGAGGACATGAATCTTGACTTGGATCTTAAGTAGGACAACGAAGAAGAGCGTTTCAGATGGAAAGAAGAGCTCGAGGGAGGTTTGGGGCACTGTAAAAGAAGCTCCTATACCATGTGAGTCTTCTAAATCTGCCTCTTGAAGATGGCAAAATTTCAATGCTTCCTTACCATGGCAAGTTACTTTTAGAGAACTGACCCTCAGTTTCCTCATCTGTTAAATGATCATTCTTACATGATTGCTTTGTGGGTAACTGAGGTAAGGCTTTATAGTACCTAGCACAGCACTGGGACCAAATAATGTTCAATAAACTATTTCTTTCTTTCCTCCTTAATCTTCCCCCTCTTATTTTGGTATCTGGACTTACTTTTTGCATTCCTGTGGTTTTCCATTATCACTCACCATTGGATGAGTAAGGCTGAATGATAATTCGTGACAGAATAGAGCATTGTTTCATTTATTTAACCTTAGCATGTTCACATTATATCACTTAAATTGATTCTATTTGACTCTAGATTATAGATCATACACAAATACACACACACACACACACACTTGATTTTTCAAAAAGCAGTAACACATTTTGTAGGGACTTAAGTAAATGGATAAATAATAAAAATTTAATAGATGGCAGAACTATTTTAGAGATAATTCTAAACTATACAGTGTTTCCCACTCAGCTAAGCCAGAGCTAAGAACCACTATTTTGGATCAATTCAGTAAGGCCAAGATGGTGCTTGGAAATTAACATTTTCAATAACTGCAAAGGTTACTGTTTTCAAGGTGATCAGCCATCTTGGAGGAGCACCACACTTGGGCTTACCTCCTCTTCAGAATAACACTGCTAAGTTTTACTAGTAATCGGACAGGTTCCTTCTAGCTTCCTGCTTGCAAGTATGAATGATATTCATTCATTGCATTCATTGAAAGCTGCATTTGAGCTTTTGGAAAAGAAAACTGAGTTTATTGTATATTAACTGGATATACTGGAAAAGGGCACAGATTTGCTTTAAAACAGAATATATCCTTGTTTAAAGTTAGACTTAAAATAAATTTTAAACCACTAACTTTCAATATATCCAGATTATGCCTTTAATTACCTTGTAACTAGCTGGCCCCAAAATATGATGGAACTTAACTGATACCAGGTTAAGGAAGGATGATGTTAGAGTGAAATAAATATGCATTTTCAGCAGCTTTTTCTCACTACCCCACTAAGCCATGGGCAGAGAGCTCACTTTCTGGTACCTGTGAAGGAGTATGTGTTTACACTCCCTGCGTGAACAGTTTCTTCAGCAGATGAACATATTTCTTCCACTGATGTCTTCCCTATGGAATTGCGAGACCTCATCACAGTACAAACATGGCTGGTAGAGTTGAAGTCACACCTGCCACAATATGCCGTGGCTTCCATAGATGCTGGGCAGAGGGTCCTGCACTCTTTGGTTTCCTAAATCAAGTGGTAGAGGGTGGGAGAGAGAAAGAAAGGGATTTTAAAATTTCATTTAGACATATCTGGGGTAGATTTTTATAGCTTTCAAATGAAATTTTTCTCCTACCTATTTGATAAGTAAATATAGCAAAATTTGTCAAAAGCAACGAAGGCAGTTTGTAACCTAAAAAGAGCAGTTACTTTGAAATGACACAGATGGATTAAAATTCCAGTTTTGCAACTTCCTAGCTCTGTAACCCTGGAAAATCACTTATTCCCTTAATGCCTCAGCTTCTTCAGAGAGAAAAATGAAAATAAAATTTACCATGATGATTTATTGTGTGAATCAAATAATATCTGTAAATGCCTTAATGACTTAAACTTAATATAGACCCTAAAATTAGTAACAGTAGTCATTACTTTATTATTGTTATTTGACACTTTCTTGTGAAGTTTTAGAGAAAATAAAGAATGGAATATTTGAGAATCAGTCCTTCCTGTGCTGTTGGGAAAGTTGGTTCCATATCAAGTATTACTCATTCAAGTTTTTAAAAAATCAAAATATTTCATGAATTGTCATAATTATTTACACTCACAAACCTTTTCTCTGATGAATCTCTGGACTTTTTATGGGAAAATTAAATATGTAATCATCCCAAATTACAGGATCTATAAATAAAGTAATATTCTTATAATGCAGAGATCTGCTTTGCCTTTCCTTTACACAAGTAGCATAGTGTATCTGGAATACTTTTTGGTATTAAAAATTGATCCCCATTCAACTTCTCTCTTACAGAAAACAATTTGAATTATTTTCACCAAGTTAGTCAAAAGAAAGCTACTTCAGTATTCTCAAGTCAGACTTGAGACTTTCATTTAAAAATGGCAAATTGAACACTTGGATTTATCTCCCTTTCTTCTTAAAGCCCAACCAAATGACAGTACAAGAAATGTCTAAATATAGAAACTCTAAGGGAAAAGGAAGGTAAATAATACACACAGGGCTGATTAAACATTTTTGGAAGCTGTATGGGGGATGGATGTGGCACAACAATGGGATGTGCTTAGTAGTGTCCATGTTCTCCTTTTCTCTGTGGGAACATGGGATTTTCAAGCCTTGGTGCAATAGGAGGAGCCACATGACTAGATATGGCCGTGTGACTAGTGTACAGAAAGTGTGTACTCTGTATCCAGGAATGACCCACCAATGTGCAACTGTCCACCCTCTCTCCCTTTCCATGTGACCCCAGGGCTATGTGTGAAGCTAAACAAGATGGAAGGGGCTTGGGTTTCTGAGATATTCCTTGGAAGAGACCTACCTAATTCACGTTGGATTGTAATGCAAAAAATTTAAAAAACTAATTTGCTAAAAGAGTATATCTTAAACATTCTCATCACAAAAAAAAATACAGAAAGAAAAAGAAAAAATATTAACAACTTCCACAGAGAGGCACATTATCATGAAATTTTAGAAGAACAGGATAAAGAGAACGTCTTTAAAAGCTGTCATAGAAAAAGATAACATGGTTACCTATGAGGAGACAGGAGTCAAAATATCAACAGAGGCTTAAAAAATGCAGAAATGCCTTCAAAATTCTGAGTAGAGATGATTTTTAACCTGCACTTGTGTATATGGCTAATCTATCAATCCAATGGGAGAGTAATGATAAATTCATACATCAAGCTCTCAAAAAATTTACCCTATATACGTCTACACTCAGGAAGATAATTCTCCAAATGGAAAGAAACTTGGGGAACAGAGCACAGGGGACCAACACAGGAAAGGGGTAAAAGGAATTCCTGAGCTGACAGTGTAGGGAAGATCCAGTGGGCCAACTGCGTAGAAAAATCCCACAGTGATCCTGTCCAGATCACAGAAGATGGAAGTCTCCAGGAGACAGGTGTTCAGGAAACAAAATGAAACCTATAGAATGAACAATATTACCTATAAATATGCTACTAGATTCAGCATGGAGAAATATTGTCCTTATAATAATTTACAAACCTGATGAATTATCTTAATCATTCATTGCTACAAAGTGCTTGCAGGCCCCTATCCATCTCACAAGAGTTATTTCACATCCCAAAGTGTACGATGTCCACACAAGGATTGTGTAGTCACCTCATTCAGCAAGTGCCCTTCCACTCTCTGTGACCAAGTCACCCACTTTTAGCCATCTCATAAGGACAAACTGCTACAGAACACGGTGGGTAGGGTGTCTGTTTTTTAAAATGTTCATGATCCTTTCCTTACATTGATAGGTTTCTGGAGTCCTGGGTCAAGTTTAATACCCACAAACATGACATGGCTGTGTGTGAAGCATCACAGCATATAAGGATCACACCCACAGGCATTTTCACTTTTGTGGCTGACAGAGGCATTTTCTCATCTTGCCCTGTCTAAGGGAATATGATATAAACACAACTAAGTGAATTTTTTGGGTCTGAGGTCTCTAGCAGAGGAAGGTGTTGGGTTATGGTTGGCAGTCAAGACGGAAGAAGTAGGAATGTCCCTCGCTCTCCAGCCACGGCACTCAGAGGCATGAAATGGCCCCTTGCAAAGGCCCCAGACAACCTGTGCTGGCTCTTTCGGCAGCACACAGACTTCCAGCCCTGCACTCATCTGAAGTGCTGGGTAAAGCTTCCTTGAGAACAGCTAATCATTATTAATTCCTTTAGAATTCATTGCAATAACATCAATCATAGCGAACTCATTCGGTATTAATATGGATGTAATGTGAAAATGAATAATGCACACCGGAGTTTTTATATTCCTATTTTAGAAAAATAGTTATGAACAATGTATTTCTCTTTCCATTGTCAAATCAGCACCTCTGAGAGGTTTTCTATCAATTACCTTCATCATCATTCCAGTTGAAATCTTGTCAGAGCAAACATATTTCAAAGGATTATATCCAACTCCATTACAGCATTTCTGGCTCTTTGGAATAAGTTCAGTCTCACAGCATTTTACTGGCACTGGGTCATTCTTTTTAACATGTGCTTTAGACTCTCCACTGGAAGCTGAGCAGCATATGGTATCTGACATATTCACATAATCCTGCCCACAACAGAACATCCCTGCAACAATAAAATGTTATATATGAATATGAAATAAAAAAAGGAAAGAAAACTGAGGCTGCTATAAAGTTTGGTATAAAAATGTCAGACTCAGCCAGTTGCTGAAATGGTGCGATACCTAAGGTAGCCTTTTCCCTACCAATGTGATTTAAATGTGCAGTGAGGGTCCTTCTTACCAAGAGCACTAGACACTAATTAGGAAAAGAACACACAAGAGGAAGTGTTCGGAAATCATTCTGCGGGGCCAAGCTTCTCTTATGCTCCATAAAAAAAGATCGGATTTCTGTCATGAAACCTGCCTGCCCATTTTGTGATGATAACATCTTGTTGCAGAAGAAAGTCAGTTAAACTGTAGGGACTCAGAGAAAGCTCTAGAAATTTACAAGGCAGAAGAAAAGGTCACCCAAGCACTCTGGGATCAGAGGCCAGGCAGAGCAGAAAGGTAGATCCGTAGTAGAACTGGAAACCCTGCGGTAGGAGCCTTGCAAGTTTTTGCCTAGCTCCATCTAGAATACAAAGACTTTCTTCCTGTGAAGGTAGCTGCAATAGTGACCATTTTTTCTTCATGAGATAGATCTGGCATTCAAACCCAGCTGAGTGTGTTCACCGATCAGGCGCACCAACCAGCCACTGTTTTTTGAGCCACTCTCTGTTCTAGACCCATGGTAGACATGGGTGACAAGCTGGGGCAGCCACAGAAAGACCTTGTAGGGAAGATCATTGATCCTCACATCTTGATGAAAGACACATGTATCTGAGATACCAAGTAGACTGTTTTCTCCCACCAAATTCAGTTTCACTGCCTGTGTTTGCATCATTTAGACATTGCCATAGAAGAGAAATAGCAGAAATTTTGACATTAAAGCATGAATAAATAATACTCTAGAGAGTCAGATCAAGCTGGAAATTGAGGTGCCTATACTGCATGTCCCAGCGCTATCACATTAGAATTTATATCCAGTTATACAGCAGCACAATGTGATGAATGATTTATTTTAATTAGAATTTTGTTTGTTTATTATTAGTCCCGACTGATAACATAAAGAACCTCAAATTCAAAGTGCCCCGGGGTCTTGAATTGTTTAATCTGGTTCTGTACAAACACCTACATTATGATAGACAATCCTAATAATGGATCAAGGAGTTTTAAGTGTTTTTGGTTTTTTTAAAATAATTGACACTAGACACTTGTTTGGCACATGCCTTAAGAAAGATGTTTATCTGCACATGATTCCAAAGAATGCTTACACTGGTATTTCCACTTTAAAAAGTATCTCCCAATATTTAAAAAATCTTATTTACAATGAATGATATTCACTGATCATGACTCATTTGGCTTGCCATGTTTATCTAAATGTGATAACTCTTCAAAGTAATTGGTTTACAAATAAACCATTATATTAATAATTCTAGTTGTTTTAACATTTCCAGGAAAATTTCTTTCAAAAAAATAAAAAACACACAGCAGGGTTATCATTGTATTCTGAGTCTTGACTATGATGGGTAAATATGTGTGTGTGTGTGTATGTAAATACATACATATATGTGTGTACACAGATACACATATAAAATAAAAAGAAAAATCCACAGCTTCAAGCTTTATATTGTTTGGACATTTTTCTGCTGCCTTCTGATTAGACATTTAAGTACAACCTTGGATTCTTTATTGTCATTTTTTTCTCTAGCAGGTTTCTTAAAACAATTCATGTTTCTATTTTAAAGAGCAATCAAAACCTGAAAACTAGCCCTTTAGGGAGCAGAATATATTCTCTCCCTCTACTCCAAAATTACTTCATGGTTTCACTATGCTCTAAATATAAAATCAAAATGCAGACATTGACCTAATTCAAAACTCCTAATCAGTCATCTGATCGCTCTGAGGGACTTTTGACAGGTCAACTAAAATTTTGATAATGAACTGTTTTTCTACTAGTAAAAAAAGAGAAAAGATGCTTTCTTTCACAAAGAGCTTCATCTTTGTTTTACTGAATTGAAATTTTCAGCCAAGATTTCACTCCCATAACAAGAAGTGACTCCCTTTCTAGTTTCTTTGGTAAACCATTACTTCTTTAATTATTATCAACCTTGTTCCAGTGTGATAAATTGCTAATTACTTAATACCCTAATCAGCGTTCATTCTTTGCACAGATAAACTGTGACAGTGCCATTAATTTAAATAGTAATTTCACTTAATGGCCAGAACGGCACACCAGATTTTTATGCAGCATTTTCTGAAGACTGCATCCATCACTGCAATATTCTGACATAAAGATGTCTGACGTGCACTAACTCACTTAGGGAGAGCAGATGTTGCCGAGCAGAGTTTGGTAGTAATTCCCATAGTGCATCACTTCAGCATGAATGAGCTGCAAATTCAGAGACAGACAATCTTCCGAAACTGCATTGCAATAACTTTTGACCCCTACCTAATTTATCACATGTAGCACTTGACTTTTGAACTCTGACACACAGAATGCACAATTTAAAATATGCCCAAAGAAAAACAAAATAGGTCATGCATTATGGATGGATTGGTCCATTCTTCCAGAGGCTCTTCATTAAATTTGTCCAAAGGTAAAGAGTCTCTTTGAACAGGATGCAGATGTTATTAAAGTGGTACAGTACACATTAAACTAGTAGATGTTTATTTTTCAGATCAAATAGCATACACTGTCTTTCCAACAGCGTATATATCCAATGGATGGTTTCCATTGGATTGAATACAACCGAGAAATCATGGAGGAAAGAGTATTTTCTTCACAGTATTATCAATAATTCAAATATGTTACCAAAACATATTTAATGTCCAGGTCTGGAAAGAAAGGCATATAAACATATCTGCTTGATGAATTTCTAAATAGTTCCATCTGAAAAACTAGTATTCCATATTTTTTTTAAAAGAAGACCAAGAATTATGCATCATGCTTTTGAGTTAAAAAATAGGATAGTAGTAAAACAGTATTGGAACATGACAAATCATCGTGAAACTCTGGGATTGATCATGGTGACTACTACATTTTAAGCCAAGGGATATTTTAGGTCTAGAAGAAAGAAAAAAAAAAGGTTTATGATTAGTTATTCTTAGAACAAATGTATAAAATTAGTGACAGAGCATGAAAGGCAAGAAAGTCATGCTTGTCTTTACCAGTAGATGGCTCTGTGGCTACCACCACAAAACAGAGAGAAGGGGTAGAGTAAAAATGCTCCCCAAATCATTGCAGTATATTTTATAGCACTGATATATTACATCTTTCACAAAAATTCATTATGTTATATGAAAATCTTCCAGGGAGCTATTCTTTCAATACAACTCTTACGCCATGGATTTCTGGGGCTATACTTCCTTCTTTGCAAAGTTCCCAAATTCCATCTTGTGTCATCATTAGTTCCAGTGAAGTCAGAGCCCAGGACATGAAAACTCAGTGTTCTATTCTGAAACAATTTCAGCCCAGAGTTTCACATCCAAGGCTGCATGGACCAAATTTATAATAGAAATAAGGCAATATATTCCAAAGGCATCTCATGATCAGTTTCCCATAGGCTAACAGAAAATCCTGTCCTCTTTGAATGATAGAGGGGCTTTAATCTTCATCTTTGAATACTAAGGGATATAATCAAGTCCAAACCAAGATTAATGGCATAAATGATAAAACCATATAAGCAAACACTAAGAAAAAAAAGAGTAATAAAGAGGTTTAAAATATATTGAAAGAAAATGGCCAAGAATACATATCCCCTGAAATGACGAGCATGACTTTCATCCCGAGATACCTGTATAACACTCCTGCACAACTCATCTGCCCAGAGAGAGCACTAAAAACATAAACGCCACCCCAGCACTTCTGTTCCAACAGCATCTGTTAATTCACTCCATTTATAAAATACATATTGACAAAGACAACTGAACTGGGACCAGGGAGATTTGATTTGGTGTGAGAAAGTCAATTCAATGTGATTTTGTTAAAGGGCTCCTGCAGGCAAATAAAAGAGTTTAAGTAATAAAGTACATAAAGAGATGTTTTACGAGCCAGCCTGGTCTCGTGGCAGGCACACAATGCCAGGCAGTGAGAGAGGCCAGGCTTAGGAACAATATGATGAGATCCAAACCCTCACGTAGCAGAGATGGTGTTGTTAGGTTGAGGAGAAAAAGGGCCATATGGATATTCTGGAAGGTCATTAAGGTCACAGTCATTAGGGACGACAGGAGCAAGCAGCAGCAGTGAGACGAAGACATGCGGAACCTGTCTATTTTCAGCGAAACCTGCAGGAAGGTCAGAGAATAAAGAGAGATTTTTTTCCCCCCTTTCTAAAAGTATCATTCCTTCACTCCACGACGATTGTCAGAGTTGGAGGAGTTGCAGAATGTCAGGAGAAACTCTCTGGATCACAGGAGTTGAGGAATGCCACAATTTATTTAAGAAATGTTTGACTGGTATAGATCATCATACTGAAGTAAATAAAGAAATAATTCTGAAATTTGGGTCTACTAATGGATGTCAAGGCAAAAGCTGCAGGCAAATTTGGGGGCATAGTCTATGTACTTTTACTTGGAGTGAGGGTTTGTAGCTTTCAAAAGATTCTAAAGAAAAAAAGATTAAGAACCATTGTCCTAGTGGACAGTAAAATCTCTATGGCACTTCTTAGAACAGGTGAATTTTATTAAATATTTTATGGCAGTGATGTTCTGACTTCTCTTTGCTTCTCCTTCACATTTGTTCTGCTGCCCAAATTTAATTAATCTCCTTAAATCACAGTTCTTATCACACTGACTCTTCTCCGAGCACTAAATAATGTTCCAATCCTTTTGCCTGCTCCGATTTATCTCCCTCTTTCCTTCCATAGGGTGTGTATCTCCAATAAACCAAAGTGCTTGTTCCTGCTTGGATGAATTTTGCATATTGCTAATTTCACACTTTAACCCCAGCCACACCTCTCAAAATCCTGCTCCTTGTGTGAGATTCCAATCCCATGAAAAACCCTTTCTATGCTCTTGACTGAAGTGATCTTGCAGTCTTAAGTATATGCATGTGTTCATCCCTCTCTTGTGGCCTGTGCACAACCTTATAGGTATTTTTCTTCTTGATTAGATTGTAAAAGTCCTTGAGGATAAAAATGGAATCTTAGCCATTTTTGCACTCACAAAACACCAAGAATATCTTGAATATAGTCACTATACAATATGTATTTAACAAATGAAGGAATACGGTAGCAACTGACTAATTTTTTAAAAAAGGTACAGATGAACAAACACACCAAAATGCGACATTAATCTGTCATTTTAAAATTCTGACCTATTAAGGTATAGAGGAGACAACACTTTGGCATCCTCCCCATCTCTGTAGTTCTGTCTTTAATAGACCTGTTTTTAGCTACCTCACCTAAAGGATAAGGAGGTACTCAACAGGTTAGTCATAGCATAGAATAACTAACTAATTACCATGATTTTCTAGTACACATCACTATACCTTTAAGCAATGGTTCTCAAATTTTGGTCTCAGAACCCTTTTATACTCTTACAAATTAATGAGGACCCAAAATAGCTTTTGTTTATATGGGTCATATCTTTTGATATTTATTGTATTAGAACTTAAGACAGAAATGTTTGAAATACATATTTATTATTCATTTTAAAATAATAAATCCATAATATGTTAACATATTAGGTCATTAAATATGAAATGTCCGATTTGGAATCGAAAGTTTATTATATCTCAAATGAGAAGCAATACAATTAATCAAAATATGCGCCGAAACTATTGACACAGTTTTGCCATTTTAAAGGTAGCTTGTTTATGCCAGCAGCAAAGAAGCCTGGAGAAAGAGTGGTGATGAAATTGCAAAAGGCATTTTCCACAGCTTGTTGAGAATTGAATATTTTTCCTGACAAGAAGTGGTCCAAAGCCTGGAAGAAGTGGTCATCAGTTGGTTCAAGGTCTGACGAATATGGTGGATGGCAGAGAGTTTCCAAGTCCAGCCTCTGTAGTTTGAGCAGCATTGTTTGTGCCACATGTAGTTGAGCACTGTCTTGCAAGAGGATTGGCTTGTCTCTATTGACCAATCTCAGCTTAATGAGGATGCTTAATCACAAGCATCCTCATCATTTCATCCAATTGGTTGCAGGAGACATCCACTGTAATAGATTGACCAGGTTTCATGAAGCTGTGGTGGATAATACCAGCACTGGACCACCGCACAGACACCAGTAGCTTTTTTTAATGAATATTTGGTTTTGGACTGTGTTTCAGCACTTTGTCTTTATCCAACCATTGTGCCGAACACTTGTCATTGTCAAAAAGATTCCATTTTTCATCACATATAACAATACGGTGTAGAAATGGTTTGCTTTTATGTCGTGACAGCAAATAAAGGCAAGCTTTGATGCAATTTCTCTTCTGATGATTGTTTAATTCATGCAGAACCCATCTATCCAGCCTTCTTTACCTTGCACAGTTGTTTCAAATGGTCCAATATTGTTGGAATAGTAACATTAAACCTTGCTGCTAATTCATGTATAGGTTGAAACGGATTTGCTTCCACTACAGCTTTCAGCTCATCATTATCCACCTTGGTCTCAGGTTGCCCACATGGCTCACGTTCAAGATTAAAATGACCAGAATGGAACTTTTCAAACCATGGAAGTACTGTGCATTCATTAGCCATGTCATCTCCAAACACTTCCTTGATATTTTGAGCTGTCTGTGCTGCATTTGTTCTACAACGGAACTCATATTTGAAAATAACATGAATTTTTGTCTTATCTATGGTTTAACAAAGATTTCTTTAAAAAAAATGTGAAAGATAATCACAAGCCAAAATGTGCATTTGAAAGACTGAGGATGCACCTTCACAATAAAAATAAAACAAGAAGTGTCAAAGTGAAATGTCAGAGATATCAACTGTCAAACGTAGTGCTTAAGGAAATTGGACATTTCAGATTTGATAACCTAATATTTATAGAAAATAAATATATTTTCCAAAAAATAAAAAACTTAGTGAGAAGCATGACATTGTTTTACATTTTTTCAAGCCTCTGATTTAATAGAAAACAAATAAATTCTCATATTTGCTTTTGCATTTGATCTGTTGCAACATCATGTCATGTAACCTCTAGAAAACTCCACTGTGTACTCATAAGAGAATGTGAGTTAAAAAGGCATATCATAGTTAAGTAATTCAGGAATACCCATTTTATTGCACTTTGATTTACTGCACTTTGCAAATGTTGTATTTTTTTTTTTTACAAATTGAAGATTTGTGGCAACCTTTCATTGAGTAAGTCTATCAGCAGCATTTTTTCCAACAGTTTATGCTCACTTTGTGTCTTTGTGTCACATTTTGGTAATTGTTGCAGTATTTCAGGCTTCAATATTATTTCTGTTATGGTAATCTGTGATCAGTGATCGCTGATGTTAATACTGAAATGGTTTTGTGGTGCCACAAACCACGCCCATATAAGATGGAAAACGTAATTGATAAATATTTTGTGTGTTCTGACTGCTCTACCAGCCAGTCAGCCCCCCATCTATCTCCCTGTTCCCTATTCCCTCAGACAGAACAACATTGAAATCAAGCCAATTAAAGCCCTAGAATGGCCTCTAACTGTTCAAGTGAAAGGAAGAGTCTCACGTCTCCCATTTTAAATCAAAAGCTACAAATGATTAAGCTTAGTGAGGAAAGTATGTTGAAAGCCAAAATAGGCCAAAAACCAGGCTTCTTGGTTAACTAAACAGTTATCCAAGATGTGAATGCAAAGGAAGAGTTCTTGAAGAAAGCAAACGTGCTACTCCAGTGAACATATGAATGATAAGAAAGCAAAACAACCTTGTTGCGTATATGGAAAAAGTCTGAGTGGTCTGGATGGATGGAAGATCAAACCAGTCACAACATTGCCTTAAGCCAAAACCTAATCCAGAGCAAGGCCCTAACTCTCTTCATTTCTATGAAGGCTGAGAGAGGTGAGGAAGCTGCAGAAGGAAAGTTGGAAGCTAGTGGAGGTTGGTTCATGAGATTTAAGGAAAGAAGCCGTCTCCATAACATAAAAGTGCACGGTGAAGCAGCAAGTGCTGATGCAGAAGCTGCAGCAAGTTATCCAGAAGATCTGGCTAAGATCATTGATTAAGGTGGTTACACTGAACAACAGATTTTCAACGTAGACAAACAGGCTTCTGTTGGAAGAAGATGCCACCTAGGACTTTTACAGCTAGAGAGGAGAAGCCAATGCCTGGCTTCTAAACTGTGAAAGACAGGGTGATTCTCTTGCTAGGGGCTAATGCAGATGGTGACTTTAAGTTGAAGCCAATGATCACTTACCATCTTGATAATTCTAGGGCCCTTACAAGTTATGCTAAATGTACTTTGCCTGTGTTTTATAAAGGAAACAACAAAGCCCGGATGATAGCACATCTGTTTACAGCATGGTTTACTGAATATTTTAAGCCCATTGTTGAGACTTCCTGCTCAGAAAAAAGACTTCTTTCAAAATATTACTGCTTACTGATAATGCACCTGGTCACTCAAGAGCTCTGATGGAGATGTATAAAAAGATGAATGCTATTTTCATGCCTGCTAATACAACATCCATTCTGTAGCCCATGGACGACAGAGTAATTTTCACTTTCAAGTTTCATTATTTAAGAAATACATTTTGTAAGACATAGCTGCCACAGATAGTGATTCCTCTGATAAACCTGGGCAAAGTAAATTGAAAACCTTCCAGAAAGGATTCACCATTCTAGATGCGATTAAGAATATTTGTGATTCATGGGAGGAGGTCAAAATAACAACATTAACAGGAGTTTGGGAGAAGTTGATTCTGACCCTCATGGATGACACTGAGGGGTTGAAGACTTCAGTGGAGGAAGTAACTCCAGATGGGCCAGAAATAGCAAGACAATTAGGATTAGAAGTGGGGCCTGAAGACGTGACCGAATTGCTGCAATCTTATGATAAAACTTTAACAGATAAGGAGTTGCTTCTTATGGGTGATCAAAGAAAGTGGTTTCTTGAGATGGAATCTACTGGTGAAGATACTTTGAACATTGTTGAAATGACAACAAAAGATTTAGAATATTACATAAATTTAGTTGATAAAGGAAAACATGGTTATATATTTTTATAAAATTTGCAAAAGAATAGTATTTAACTACAATTTGTGATGGCCACTGTCTCTTGTTCCTTTCACTTGTCCTCTGTCATTTGTGCCCTCATATTGATTGAAGTTGGAATGGCCATGGGCATTTTTGAAATCCAAGAGGAAGCTGAGCCAGAGAAATATTTAATTTGGGTTCAGTAGCTATATTTATAAGGTTTTTGTCACTTCCATAAAAAATGTTGTTAAGGTTTGTATATGCCATTTTAACTACAATTGGGAAAGAAAAGGAATGTGAGAAATTATAGACTCCTAACTTGGATGCATGTAAAAGGAAGCTGTAGAGAAAAATAATATAGAAAAATTAATGTAACATGAAACAAAAGCTGTAAAACAAAACAATGAAATCAATTAAAATTATGCTGAGATCAAGAAGAGAATTGTACAAAATAAATTTCAGACCATACCAGAAGTAGTAGACTATTAAAAGAAAATGAGGAATTTAGAATTGAAGCAATGCATAGTCAATTTGATTATTTGATAATGCAAATTATGAAAAGCAGCTCATAAATACACTGGAAAAAATTATACTTCTTGCTGATTTGCAGATAAAATACTGACATCTATGATAACATACAGCTCAAATTCAGTCATATGGAAAAGATATCCATGAAATACAGGTTAATGATGTTGTCAGTTCAACATCATTTAAGACAAATCCCTGCAAATCACTCTAAGACAAGAAAATTTAAATTCTTGAAATCTTAGAATGACGCTTGGTGGAGACTTCTCCAAATTTGACAATAATCCTAAACATTTATATAATATTATAATAATGAATTATGAATTTTTCTAAACTTTAAATAATTTATAAAAGCAATTTCCATTAACCATGTGACAAGAAAGACTGAATTTTCTGTGGTCTTTATCAACAATAACAGTACAAGCCATTGTGGTATGAAGAGGTGATCAAGGCTACAAGCTAAACATGTCGAGGGGAAAACGGGCAGAATTATGTCAGGAAGTATATAATACAAATAAGCTATTTTTAAGTTAGTGGCATTTGCCAACTGTTTTTAGATTTGCAATTTTTGTAATTTATTTTCCCATTATAAATATTCATTTTATATTGTATCTTCATAATTTAATTTTCTTAAAAAGCCCCCTACCACTTGCATAAGTTTCAGACCCCCCAAAATCTAGATCTGAACATATGTGTGATCTGGAGCAAGTAGAAACTAATGTATAATGTCTAATATCTGTACCTCAGTTTCCTCAATTTTAAAATGTGGATAATAATAATACCTATCACTTAAGATTGTTGTAAAGATTAATTGAAGTAAAAATGTATAAAACATTGGGGTGACTGTTAGTTAAGTGTTCATTCAATGACAATGATTGTTATTAGTATTAGCTTTCTAAGTACAGAAGAGAACTGGAGTAAAAGAAATATAACACTATCATCACAATAGTTTTGTATGCTATTAATACTAGCTAGGAAATATTATTTTGATCCAAAACCAATACATTCATGTGTGGGATTTTTTTTTTTTTTTTTTTTTGTGGACATGACACTTTTCAAAAGGAAAGACTTTTAATGTGTTTTTATGAAATACATTAGATATACATAAAATGAGAGATTACATTTTCATTTGTTACATAACGTGTTCCTAATTATTGCATTACATGTAATTCATGTGAGCTTTAATTGCTTATTTTATTTCTAGGGCAAATTTTTCACCCTCTCTGCTTCTCGGATTCTCCATCTACTCAAAGGTAGACCAGGGCCCCTTACCTGGAAGGCGACTGTACACCACACCTTCTTCTCCACCGCAGCACTCTAAATCTTTGCTCACAATCTGTCCGCCACAGCACTGTTGGCCATGGGCATCATGAAGCCTCCCAGCACAGCAAATCTGGTTTCCTGAGGTGGAGTATGGCATTCTGCCACAGCAGGCGTTGCCTATGCCAATGGAAACCCGATTGTGCTGTTCATCTGGACAGCATACTTCACCTGTCAATTTAGGACAATAACAATCATCACATCGGTTAAAAAATATGCTATGACTCACAACTAAGTTTTAGCACAATCTTCTTGCAGATGCCAACTGATTGGCAGAATTACTAGAAAGAATAATGTCAAATGGAAGTTGTAAAATCTCTATCCGACTCCAAAAGTTTTGCGTTAAAGATGGATAAACATGTGTCTGCTCACATACACACAGGCCAATTTAGAGGTAAATCTATGTTGCCTATTTCCTCTCTAATAAATGAGCACACTGGGTCTGGTGACATGGATTATGTGGCATTACAGGAAAAAAAATGCTTAGGAATGCTTTTATGTATAGTGTTAATTTTGTTGAAAGTAGGGTGGATTCAGAAAGCAAATATTGATAAATTTATATTTATCCCATCAGTATAATTTCCTTAACTAAACTATATTTATTTAACCAAACAAAATACTTCTGATGGGAAGGTCAATTAAGTGAGAGAAAGTAAAAGATACTGTATTTCAGTCAGTGTATTAGTACTTTTTTGGGCAACAGCAGACACTGAATTTCATTCATGTACTTTTACCCACATTCTCCTTCATGTGATATTCGTGGATCAGAAGAATCAACATTGTTAAAATGTCTATACTGCCCACAGTGATCTACAGATTCAATGCAATCCCTATTAAATTACCGACACCATTTTTCACAGATATAGAAAAAATAATTTTATGCTTTGTATGGGACCAGAGAAGACCCCATTTAGCAAAAGAAATTTTAGGCAATAAGAACAAAAATGGGCGGTATTAATTTACCAGACTTCAAACTATACTACAAGGCTGTGGTTATTAAAACACTGTCGTATTGGCACAAGAACAGGGACACAGACCAGTGGAAGAGAACTGAGAATCCATATATAAAACCATCGTCATATAACCATCTAATCTTTGACAAAGCAGACAAAAACATACTCTGGGGAAAAGATTCCTCAGTCAATAAATGGTGCTGGGAAAACTGGATAGCCACATGTAGGAGACTGAAACAAAACCCACACCTTTCACCTCTGACAAAAATCAAATCACGGTGGATAACAGACTTAAACCTAAGGTGTGAAACTATTAGAATTCTAGAAGAAAATGTGGGAAAAACTCTTTAGAGACATTGGCCTAGGTAAAGAATTTATGAAGAAGACCCCAAAGGCAATCACAGCAACAACAAAAATAAATAAATGGGACTTGATGAAATTAAAAAGCTTCTGCACAGCCAAATAAACTGTCAAGAGAGCAAATGGACAACCTACAGAATGGGAGAAAATTCTCACATGCTGCACATCCGAGAAAGGACTGATAACTAGAATCTATTTAGAACTCAGGAAAAACAGCAAGAAAAAAATCAAACAACCCTATCAAAAAGTGGGCAAAGGACATGAACAGAAACTTTCAAAAGAAGACAGAACAATGGCCAACAAACATATGAAAAAATGCTCAACAGCTCTAATCATCAGGGAAATGCAAATTAAAACCACAATGAAATATCACTTATCTCCAGTGAGAATGGCCTTTATCAAAAAGTCCCAAAACAATAAATGTTGGCATGGATGTGGAGAGACAGGAACACTCATACAGTGCTGGTGGGACTGCAAACTAGTGCAACCTCTGTGGAAACCAATATGGAGATAACTTAAACAGATACAAGTAGACCTACCATTTGATCCAGCAATCTCATTACTGGGTATCTACCCAAAAGAACAAAAGACATTCTGTAAAAAAGACATCTACACTTGAATGTTTATAGCAGCACAATTCACAATTGCAAAGATGTGGAAACAAATGAAGTGCCCATCAACACATGAATGGATTAATAAAATGTGGTATACATACATATATACCATGGAGTACTACTCAGCTATAAGAAACAATGGTGACATAGCACCTCTTATATTTTCCTGGATAGAGCTGAACCCATTCTACTAAGTGAAGTATCCCAAGAATGGAAAAATAAGCACCACATGTACTCACCATCAAATTGGTTTCACTGATCAACACCTAAGTGCACATATAGGAATAACATTCACTGGGTGTCGGGCAGATGGGACGGGGAAGGAGTGGGTGGGTGTATACATACATAATGAGTGCGATGCGCACCATCTGGGGGATGGACACTCTTGAAGGTCTGACTGGGGAGGGCAGAGGAGGGAACAAGGGAAGTATACGTAACCTAAACTTTTGTACCCCCATAATATTGCTGAAATAAAAAAAAGCATTTGACAAAATTCAAACCTCTTTCATTATAAAAATACTCAACAAAATAGTAACTGAAGGAAACTAATATAAACATAATAATGGGCATATATGAAAAACTCACAGCTGATGTCATATTCAACAGTGAAAGACTAAAAGCTTTTCCTGTAAAATCATAAACAAGATGAGGATGCTAGCTTTCACCACTTCTATTCAATGTAATATTGTATGCTACAGCTAGAGCAATTAGGCCAGAGAAAGAAAAGACATCCAAATTGAAAAGGAAGAAGCAAAACTATTTCTGTTTTCAGATCTCAGACAATATGATCTCATATGGAGAAAACATTAAAGATAGCACCCAAAAACCTGTCAGAATTAACAAATATGGCAAAATTTAAGGATACAAAACCAACATACATAGTGTTTCTATACACTAAGAATGAACAATCTGAAAAGAAAATTAAGAAAATAGTTTTTCATTTATAATAGCATCAAAAAAATAAAATACTTAAGAATGAGCTTACCAAGGAGAGTGAAAGACTTATATACTGAAAACTACAAAATCTTGTTGAAAGAAATTAAAGACAATTAAATGGAAGAACATCCCATATTCACCATGAATCAATACTACCCAAACATATCAATACTACCCAAAGTGACCTACAGATTAAATGCACTCCCTATCAAAATCCCAATGCTTTTTGCAGAAATAGAAAAACCATCCTAAAATTCATATGGATATCAAGGGACCCAAAATTGCCAAAACAATCTTGAAAAAGAACAAAGTTGGAGTTCTCACACTTTCTGATTTCAAAACTTACTACAAAGCTGCAGTAATCAAAACAGTGTGGTTCTGGTACTAAGATAGACACATAAACCAATGGAATGGAATAGAGAGCCTAGAAATAAACTCTCTCATATATTGTCAAATAATTTTCAAAAAGGGTACCAAGACCATGCAATGCGGAAAGGACCATCTTTTTAAACAAATAGTGTTGGGAAAATTGGATATACACGTGCAAAACAATGAAGTTTAATGTTTACCTTATACCATATACAAAAATTAACTCAAAATGGATCAAAGATCTAGACATAAAAGACAAAACTTAAAATTCTTGTAAGAAAACAGAAGGAAAGTTTCATAACATTGAATTTGGCAATGATTTCTTGGATATGACACCAAAAGTATAGGCAATTAAAGAAAAAAATAGATGAAGGGGACTTCACAAAAATTAAAACATTTTGAGCATCAAAGACCACTATCAACAAAGTGAAAAGGCAACCTATGGGAGAAAATATTTAGAAATCATATATCTAATAAGGGATTAGTAGCCAGATGTCTAAAGAACTCCCACAATTAAATATAAAAATGACAACCTTATTTTTAAAACGGGCAAAGAACTCAAACATTTTTCCAAAGAAGATACGGAGACAGCCAATATGCATACGAAAAGATACTCAATATTACTAATTATTATGAAAATGCACATCAAAATGACAATGAGATAGTACTTCACAACCATTAGGATAGCTATTATCAATCAATCAATAAATAACAAGCGTTAGCAAGGATATGGAGAAATTGGCACACTTGTGTGCTGCTGTTGGGAATATAAAATGGTGCAGCAGCTGTAGAAGACAGCATGGCAGTTCCTCAAAATAATGAAACATGGAATTACCATACCATTCAGCAACTCCACTTCTGGGTATATACCCACAAGTATTGAAAGCAGGAGTTTGAAGAGATATTTGTACACTAATGTTTACAGCAGCGTTATTCACAATAGCCAAAAGGTAGAAACTAGTTGTCCATCAGTAGATAAATGAGTAAACAAAATGTGGTATATATATGCAATGAGATATTATTCAGCCTTAAAAAGGAATGGAATTCTGACACATGGTACAACATGGATGAATCTTGAAAATATGGTTAGTGAAAGAAGTCAGTCACAACAGGACAAGTATATATGATTCCAATTATATGAGGTACCCGGAATAGTCAAATTTATAGAGTCAGAAAATAGAACGGTGGTTGCCAGGGATTGAAGGTAAAGGGCAATGGACAGTTAATGCTTAATGGGTACAGAGTTTCAGCTTGGGAAGATGAAAGAGTTCTGGGGATGAATGGTGGTGATGGTTGCCCAACAATGTGAATGGACTCAATGCCACTGAACTGTGCACCAAAAAGGGGTTAAACTAATAAATTTTGTTGTATGTATTTTACCAAAATAAAAGAATTCAGACCCACAAACAGGGAAAAACTAAATCCATGCCTGATTTCAGAGACCACTTAACTACCATTTTCCAGGAATGCTCTGGTTTCAGTAGGGGTGAAGAAGATACAACTTCCCAGAAAACAGAAGATAGGATAGTAACCTGCCTCTCCTCTCTAAATTACTAGAGCTTGCTGAGCACTTAGAATACTTTGGCTGAGAAAAAAAAAAAAATCAGACCAAATTAATAGCTTTTCAGATTAAGCAATTAGATAAAGCCAAGAACAAGGACACTTCTGTGTCTGGTCTACACAAAGACAACTGTCGATATTGTAAGGGAAGGGACACTGGAGGAACACCTGCTCTGCCTTAGCTAGAAAGATAGAGTCAAAAAAGGAACAGGACAAACTTGGACAGGCAACACCTCTCTGTGAATTCAGCTACTCTGGTCTACCCGTAACTGCCCTTGACACAAAAAAGAGAGATTTCTCTGCAACTGCAGAAATAGAAGGTCAATACCGGGGGCACATTATCTACCACAAACCCTATTTTTCCATCATTCCTCCTTAGGAGTAACCAAAATGTCTCTGTAGCAGGAATTTCAAATAGCTCTCAAACTCTGCCTTTGTATTTCTCTGCTGTCTCTTGAATTGACACACTTTTCTGTTTAGGAATTTTATACCGGTACATCAGTTGAGAGGAGATCCACTTTGTAAAGGAGATGCCAGCATCAAGCCTCTTTCTGTAATTCCCAGGAGAAATCCCGAGTCTATAATTTGGTGAGAGCACAGACTGATTACCTGATGCCTTCGTGACCAACATCTCTAACCTCGAATCCGTCTCCAAGAGTCTCCGGGACAAAGACCGTTCAGATGCGGGATTCATAGCACGGCCTAAACCCTTAAAGGTCTCTATCAATCTAGCCACGCACTTCTTGAAATTGGCCCCAAATCTACTAAAAAAGTAAAAGAGGCTATTGAATAACTGTGGTCCATTGTATACATATATCTCCAGAAAGGTACCTCAATCAGCATAATACCTCATTACCCTCCATACCAGCCCTTGTAACATACTGTTCATTGGATCAAAATGATGACCGTGTACCACTTTGTACAAGATCTAAGGGTCATTACCAAGATTGTACTTCCTCACTTCCCTGTAGTTCCCAACCCTAAAACCATCCTATCTTCAATCCCAGAAAAAGCTACTTAATTTAGAGCAGCAGGTCTATGCTCGGCATTTTTTCATATCCTCTCACACTCGGACTCACAGTATCTCTTTGGTTACATTTGCAACAGTTACATCCCAAGAGTTTACAGAAATGCCCTCTTAATTCTCACAATTAGCTAACCATTACCTGAGTGTGCTAAAGCAGAATACGGCCTCCCAAAGATGTCCACGTCCTAATCCCTGTGCCAGGTCCGGCGTCTTGGAGGACTGTTGTCCTGGTTCCTAGGCTCCCTGCTTGGAAAACTCACAAGCAGGGCCGGTGTGACGCAGTGACCGCAGACAGGAAGCAATTCCACACAAAAAGCTTTTTTTTTTTTGCAGGAAAAAAGGGAGCTATGCAAAGCGAGAGTACGTTCCAGAGAGGAACGGATCAGACTCCATGAGTGGAAAAAGACGTTGAGGACTCCCAGGTGGTCTCCTTTTATTGGCCTTGGTCACGGGGCGGGGTTTACGGGAGGTGTGGGATGTTACCAGATGATTGCTATACATGATTGACAGGTGTTCTTATAACAAAGCTGCAGCTCCACAGGTGTGTGTGCCTCAAAACCTCTTTGCGGTCGTTAGCTGCGTTTTCCTGCAGTCCCTTCCCGCCCTGCCCAATTCTCTGCCCCTAGGAACCACCCTCCTGGCCTTTATCTGCCACCTGCAGATTTGGTCCGTGCCTAATACCTGGAAGCTGTGGCTATGTTATGTGACATGGAAAAGGGGAATGAAGACAACAGTTGGAATTAAGTTTAAGCATATGATGCGACAAAGGCTCAAGTGACCACTGTGGCCTGGAAGACGGAAAGGGGCCGTGAGACAAAGACTGTGGGCAGCCTCCACAAGGTGGGAAAAGCAAGCAAATGGAGCCTCCCCTCCAGAAAACACAGCCCTGCTGACACCTTGATTTTAGCTCAGTGAGAAATTCCTTTTGAACTTTTCATGTTGAGACATAAAATACATTTGGGTTGTTTGAAGCCACTAAGTTTGTGGTAATTAGTTACCGCAGCGATAGGAAACAAAGTGAGAGATATTTGATTTCCTCGGTAAGTGGATGATCTGTCATGCAATTCAGGTAGTCCTGAAACACTGATTCTCCCTTGATTGGTCAACAGTGGTAGCATACAAGGGACACAAAATCTCTAGACATCAATTTGTCAGAACAAAGTGCATTTTCTAGAGCCTAGATTCGAGGCTGTGATGTCTTGATAAATATAAAGTCTCCTTTTCCTCAAAGGCTGGAAGCTATTCACAACTTTCCCTGACCAAGTGCTAAAAGTCAAGTTAGAGGACTGCTTGGTCTCATAGAATCAGTTAAGATCCCTGGTCTCTTAGCATCTCAATGGCCATTGGACATCTGATTCTTACTTAGCTCTCTTGAACTGGCTGTCCCTTTTTGTGATCTAATGAAAGTGGACACACCTGAGGCCTTGCTCTGGTACGATTCATTAGAAACTACTTTTGTCATTTAAAGGAGGATCATTATCCTCTTGACTCTCACACTCCCCTTTTACTATAAACCTTTCTTTCTATTTGTACGTGAAAGATCAGGTAAGCTTTGGGGATTCTAACTTAGCCACTCAACGGACGTGAGAACCATTAGTCTCCCACTAATATGACTAGTTTAAGTTATTTAATGAAGGTCAGAAGACTAAGGAGTGAAATGTAATGTAAATGGAATGTAAAGCCAGGCAGTTTGACTCCAGAACCTATGATCTTATCCATTCATTATTCAGCATCAAACCACCAAAACACTATGCAGAGCTTACCATATAAAACATTGCTAGAAATAGTCATCTCTGACTAGGATATTTTTGCTTCTTTAAAAAATAGGGATTTTCACTATAATTTTAATGGAGATATATTTGCTTTCTTTTTGTTCTATCCACATTCCAGAAAAATATATTAAGTTATACATACAAAATGATCACACTGTTATATAACACACTATCTCTATGGGCTCAGCCTAATTTTTAAACATGAAAATTCCAATCTTGACTAGCTGAGTGACTTGGCCATATTCCTATGTCCCACATTTCTTATTTGTAAAAGAGAAACAGAATTCTAAGGCAGAGTCTTTTTAAAAAAATTATTTTAAAAAATATTATCCAGTAAAATGGACCTTTTAGGGATGTAGAGTTCTATGAATTTTAAGAAAGGAACACTATCAGGATACAAAGAGTTTTATCACCCTTGAAACACCCTCTTGTGATCCTCTTATGGTCACATCCATGTCCCACCCTTTACCCTTGGCAATTGCTGATATTTTTCTCCGTATCTATATCTTGCCTTGGATAGTATGCCATGTAAATGGAATCTCACAGTTTGTGACTCTTGGAGACAGGCTTCTTTCACTCGGCATAATACTTCTTCAGCATTTACCAATATTTTGTTCCTTTTTATCGCTAGGTAGTATTCCTTTGTACCAAAGTTTGCCCACTTACTCACTTAGGAACATCTGAATTGTTTCCAGCTTTTGACAATTATGACTAGAGCTGCTATAAACATTCAAGTGCAGGTTTTTGCCTAAAAAAATATTTTTGTGTTAAAAAAATGTAATGTTTCCATTTCTCTAGGGTAAATACCCAGGAGTGAGCCACGGCATACTCAGTTTTCTCTCCAGATATGGATTCCTAGAATTGAGGGGACAGTTGGCTTAGTCAATCATCCTGGGAAGGATCCTATAATGTGGTATCTGTAAGTAAAAGGGAACTTAGTAAATTTTTCATGATGAGGCTACCAGAGGCCAATAAAGGAGAAATGAGCTTACTGTAAACAGTAAAGTTACTATATTTATTACAGTCCTCTGGGTAAAAAAAATTCTCCTGTTTAGTCTGAATTGTAGTTGTCATATTTTCTTAAGTCTTTACAGTCAGAGAACATATGTGCCTTGTTGGTAAACTTTAACATACTGTATTCGCATGGTCCTGGTTAGTTAAATATCAGTTAGTTAAATATCACTTTGGACAACAGTGGGCTTAGAGAAAACATAGTGTACACATCTATGTTGGGGAAAGCCAACACTTTTTTTTTTTTTCCCAGAAAAAGCCTCTTTTGAGTATAATAAATGTTAATTGGTTTAGATATTTTAGCCGTATTTCCCTGAATCCCTCAGAATGTTATTCAGTTCCTGACAGAAGAAAAGACCTCATAAAAAACAGATGTGGATTGTATCAATGAGGAATAAAACTGTTTTTTCCCCCTCAAAAATGGGCTATTAGACATAAGATACAAGGATCAGTCACCTTCTCATTAACCTTTCAAAATGAATCTATTTCAGGCCAGGCTTGAAAATGTTTTCTCTCTAAAAGCTACCATGCAGTCTAACAGTTAATTGTTATTCTTATCAAAGAATGACCCACATTAACATTTACTTGGGGTTGTTAGCATATTTATAAAAAAGGGGAGGGGGTTATGAGCATTCTTTTCTCTAGTGTTCTTTGTTATGGGGTGTTATGGAGGAAAGTGCTAAGAAAAAAATGAAGTAAATATTAATAACCAATATTTCAGACTCACCTATAAATATAAAAATGCCCATACCCATCTCAGCCTTGAACACGCATACTACTGATTAGATTCTAATTACATTTAGATACAAGATGTTTTGGGGCTTGCTTTCTTGATGTAAACAGCATTAAACTAGTTAACAAAGTCCATTGGCCGAGGACAGAGGTCAAAAGATAATCTCTTTGCTTAGGTACAGTGAGATTAATGATTGGAGCAAAATGCTTTCTCTGATTATTCCATGAGATGGCATTTTTTTCTCTTGACACCATGGTAGGCATTCTAATACTGTGAAAAATGAACTACTTAAGAAGAATCTGAATGTGGGGCACGCCCAACAGTTTGGTAGATATTAAAATGCTTCAGGTCTGGGTGAGCATGCGAATATAGAGAGAAAATGGAGATGAAACTGCTCTTTATGAACTTAATAAAGGGCCACAAGGTGGGAACTAGGTAGGGGAAACATGTAAACATATATAACCAGCCATGGTTCCCCAGCTTGCTCACCTGTCATTGCTCACTACTCAGGACACACAGAGCTGATGGTCATAAGGATTCTTAGCTTTCTTCATTGCTCCCATAGATAACATCACCCTTGTGAAACCTAAGGCTGGTGTTTGAGATATCTTCCAGGCCCCGCATTCCAGTGGATTCCTGTGGCCCATACCAAGGAACTGACTCAATTGGTCTTATGACCCAGCCCAAAAACAATCTCAGCAAAGAAGACAATTGCTATACCCCTATGGTTCCTCCTCAAACTGAGCCAATTAGCAGACCCAATTGCCTAGCCCTTTCCCTGTCAAACTATCTTTAAAAACCCCTTCTCCCAAATTCTTGGGGAAACAGATTTGAGAAATTTCTCCTGTCTCCTCGCATGGCACCTGGGATATTAAACTCTTTCTCTGCTGTAAGCCCTGATGTCTCAGTGTATTGGCTTCCTGTTGAGTAAGTGGGCAATGAACCTGGTAAGGCTGTAATAGAGACTTTAAAAACTCTTGCACTAAGAATTAGATATTAAAATGTTTATATAATGTCAATAAATGATTTATGGGCTTCCATGGCTTATTTGGCTTTTAGGAAAAAAATATTAAATTTTATTTTGAAATACATCAGAAGTAGATGGTGCACTTCATTGAAAATTTGACACTTTGCGTTAGGTTTGAGAAAGTGACAGGCAAATCTCCTGAGTTAATAACAATGATAGATGCCGCTAAGTACTTTTCATTAGTTTTAAGGGACAGAGGATTTTTTTCAGAGTTTAGATAGTTTGTTGCAAATCGTAACATCAAAAATTTTAATGTGACTTGGAAATTAAAATGCTATTATTTAGTTCTATGCTAGACTTAAGACCATATGGTCTATTGGTAAGAACTGAACAACAGGAAATGCCCACCTTGTCTCTGTAATTAACATTTTAAAGCATTTATTTGCAAGGAAGGGAAGATATGAACTAAAGACATAAACTTCCCAAATATAAATTGTTTTGAGAGAGTAAAACTTCTACAGTATTTGATTAGTTGTTGACACTGTGGGAGGATAAAAAAAGTTAACACTTTTGTATAAAATCCTAATTTTCATCAACATATTTGGTTACCTGGAAAATCTGGTTAACTAGGAGTTATCCAATTATGGAATTATCTTTGCTTGAGAATCAGAAATAACAGCATTGTCATAAAGATAGATTTTTTTTTTTAATGAACTGTTAGAGAAAATGATAAGAGTAAAGGTTCTTGGCTTTGAATAAACTTGTGTAGTATTTAATCACTTCCCATATTTGCTCCAACGTTATGCAAAAGAGATCCCAGGTGAGACAATGTCTCATTTCATATACCTTGGATAGATATATTTATACTGAGCACAGTATAAATTGAACCGGATGTCTGGAATAAATAGAAATCTCAAAGCATTCAGCTTTCCTAAGGCCTCCAAAAAACTTAGCTTTCCCCTCTTCCTACCACATATGTTTTCTGCTTTTTAAAGCAGGTATTAGTATTCAACTTATGTGGTAGGAAAAACTTTGTATTCTCAGGGGCTTTACCAGGATGGATAGTAACTGATAGTGGTAGTAAAGAAGTTTAGAAGTCTAGAGTAGTCTTTAAAAAAAAAAAAACTGTTAACATATGTTGATGTATTTTCGTTAGAGGCAGTAAGTAAAGTACCCGAAACAGCAGAGATTTGGGAGAGACAGGCCTATATGTGCATTTTAGTTTTTCCACTCATATTCACCTGTGTGAATCTGGGTATGTTGCTGATCCTCTCTAAACTTGTTTTCTTATTTGTAAACTGCAGATAAAATACCAATTTCCTACAGTTGTGGATTACATAAGGTATCGTATAGGAAGCTTTTAATACAGAGCCAGCCTGCCAGAGACTTGGTATAAATGCTAGTTGTTATCATCATTATTCACAATTATATTCACCAGGCCTTGTTTTATGTAGTTGAAATTTAGAGAGTAATGGCCAGTCCAGTCGGCTGGTAGGAAAAAAAAAAAAAAATAAGGGGGGGGGGAAGTCCTGTTTACTAGGCTTTGCTGCATTCTTTCATCCTATCCCTGTCTGACCTAGAAAGATGAGAGGATACTGTCAACAGCCTAGAGTTCTCAGATGAGTGGAATTTGCAGTTCTGATCTACCCAGGAACAATGCATGCGTAGTTCAGAATAGAAGTGGAGAAAGTAGAGAACAGCTTCATGGAGTGAACAGTCAGCAGTCATGTTAATAAAATACAGCCACAAAATAAAAGGAGTTAAGAAGATCTTCAGATATATTTCTTCATGTATTAGATACTGTGAGTCCCTTGTGTTCCCTACTTCTTTTGCTGATATCTAGTCTTGTTTATATTTCAACAAAACTAAAGGAAGAAGTGTTTAAAGCAGACCATTGGCTATGTGTGTGTGGTTTGGTTTACATCGGGAGGTGTTTGGATTTGTTCACTAACATGAGTCGTGTGTTTGTGTTTTCAGGCTCCCTAAATTTTTGAATATACCTGGAAATGATCCTCACCTGGTAGAATTCTAGCATAATACCCAGAGCAGCACTGATAATCTGGTTGTGCCTCTTGCATTCGGCCACCGCAACAAACTCCAGTTGAGTTCAGAACAAATGGAATATACTTTTCTTCACAACAGTAGTGTCCAGGCCGGGGTTCATAGAGAACTCCATTACAACACACCTGAAAGTTTGGGATCAGTTTTCAAGAAACAGCAGTTTAATTAAAAGTATTATGTCAACATAGCTCACGTGATTATTGTCTCATAAGGCCTTGATCTGAAACCACATTACTCACATTTCGTAGGTATAAAAAAATGTATTTTCCAGCATCATTCAAATTCTATCAACGCTATCTGATACAAATGCAGTTTTTTAGTCTTCAACCATGCTTTGTGCTCTATTGTGATACTCCAAATGTGAATTATCTTTTGAATATCAGTGCTTCCAATGTAAAGATGTTTAGAATAATAAATGAACAGTTTCCTTCACATATGTTCTTATTTTAATGATTGTTTAATTTGAAAATACCACATCTATGAAAATTGTCTCTCATTGATCCTCCTTTTAAAAAAAAAACAAATTGCATTTCCTTATAATTTATATGATCACTTATTTATGAACCCAATCTTCAGACAAGGCAATCTCAACAGAGTCCAACATTTACATACATATATATATCTATCTCACAGGCTACCGCATTAAAAAAAAAGGAAATTTATATGGAAATTAATTTTGAAAAGCCCTTTTAACTCTGTTTTCTTCAGGAGCTGTGGAAGAAATGATGTGCTTGAACAATCAAATAACTATTTGCATACTCACTTGAGGTCTGAGAGACTGACACACTGCATATACAACAAATCAAACACTGAACAGTTGCTGAAATGTAGCCTCAGAACCTATACTGGGCGTAAATTACATTAATTGGATAGATGCTTCCTGTGGTAGGCAAAATCAACCACTGTTTAAGAGGCATTTCCCTTTTTTCTTTTTGCTCATTGCTACCTCCAACATGCACCAACATTTGAGCCAAGCTCAGCACAGGAACTGTAGAATGTAGAAGCTCTAATTCAACAGGGCCACTAGCTGAATACTTCATTCATTTTTCAAAAGTTATCTAAAAGCTAAGAAATTGGGCTCTTACATTCAAAACCTACCTTTGTGGTTCCCCGGATAGCCTTGCTGAAACAATTGGAATGAATTTCTTTTGCTGGGTTTAGTTATGAGCAATAAGGATTCAAAGTCAGTCTAATTTCAAAGATAAATTGGGCGACTTCTCCCTGCAATGCCATATTTGAAATTGTGTCCCATTTGTAAAAGTTAAACTAAAACTCTCTGTGTGTTTATTTGGGATTTTGAAATGCTGGTCAGAATAAAACAACATGCATTCTCTCTCTTCTTTTGACTTAAAACCTTGTCATTTGTTTTTTAATCTTAACGCGTTTATTGAAGTCCCATTCATACATAGTGTGTTTCTGGATACTTAAACACAGTTGGTTTTTTAGTTCAGCAAGTTTATCCAGTACTTATCACCCTCTTTTGAAATTATTCCTCAAATATTTATTTAGTGATGGCCCATTAGGAGTGGTTCCCTGCCATTCTTTCATTATCAATGCTTTCTCAGGCCTCTCCAGCCCTGCAAACACCTGCCTCTTTTTCTTTTCTTTTTTTTCTTTTTTTTTTTTTCAGCCCACTCTGGGTTAGATCATGGATGGGTCCCAAAGGGAAAGCTTTTTTCAAGCAATTATTTCTCTTGAGAGGTCTCTCCATAAACAGAGTGTTTCCTAATCTTCCACTTCAGTCTTCCAGTTAGTTGTCTCAGAAAACGTAAATGGAAATTTCAGTAACTGGAGCTAATTTGTGTGTGGCTAATTTTCAACTAGGTGGCCTTTTCTTTGCTCTATGTTTTCCAAAAGCACTTTTATAATCTAATGATTCTCAAAGTCTGGTCCCTGGACCATTTGCAGAGACATCACCTGGGAGCATGTTAGAAATGCACACTTTCGCAGCCCATTCCAGACCTACTGAATCAGAATCTCTGCGACGAGGACCTTGCAATTCTGCGTTTTATCAAGCCCTCCAGGTCAGATGCTGTGATTTGAGAACTGTGGCTGTAATCATGTGGAGAGGTTTGTATTAGTATTTTGGGTCCCCTGATGTTTATAGGGATTCAGCCAAGTCTTCTTTTTATTTCAGGCATTAAAGGCACAACACAGGCATTGTCAGTGAAAGAGAATAAAGGAAGTCAATTAAAATTGCAAGAAAAAAAATTGTAAATTATAGCTTGAGATTAGGTTTGAGTACATATTTCCTGGGGTGAGAGGTTGGAGAGAAATAGAAAAACCTAAACTACTATATAGTTTCTGGCCAGAATCAGTTTTTATTTTGATGAAACACACTGTTTCCTGCACTGGAAAAACCTTAAATCACTCATTCAGATGCCTAAACAATTATACTCTACTTGCCAGCTTCTCATTAGATAATACATATTAAAATAATAGAAGCAAAAGAAAAAAATTGAGAAGTGAATTCTGTATCCTGCCCAACATTTTCCCAAGTTTTATTTCTCATGGAGAACATATTTAATGGGCAAATGTATTCCAATATTCTTCCTCTCAGAAATACTAAATTTAATTTTATTTTATAAAAGTATGTTCATCAGATGTGCATATGTGCATATTTAAATATGTGCATATTTAATGGCTTAAAATGATGTAAAACTTAGGCATAATGACAATTTTGGAGCCTAAGTGTCAAAAAAATGTATAGTTGGTAACTGCTGGCTTTATGCATTTCTTAGATGGTAAATACTGCTAAATTTGTGTCAGCCATAATAATTTATATTTTGATCCAAATTGCTTCAATAACTCACTTTCTTAATTACTATGTTCTTTTGCAGTGAATTTTATGAATTTAGTAGTAGTTCTAGTCATTGAATGTGTGATGTTGTTGACAAATAGGAACATTATTTTATTACATGAAATCCTACCTTCAAACTAAGGATTTTCTGTGTTGTTTGTCAATAAAAGCCATTTACAAACTCTTCTATCTGGCTGTATTATTGATCTGATTCCTAAACAGCAACTAATATGAACATTAATCTGCAAATGACCATAATTCTAAAATAGTTCTGACAAACCATGAAAGGTTCTATATGCAGTTACTCATCAGTGTCATGTAAACAAACACCCATTTGTGGTTGAATGGATTTGTTATAAAGAAAATTTCAAGTCACTCAATCACACACAAATATAGGATGTTCCTTATTCTAATAAATTCATATTTCCTATGAAGATAATGAAAAATGGGAAGGCTAAATGTTCATGAGGATGATGGGATTTTTATAAGTATCCTTTCTTCTCTGTGGGATCTTATTGATAGCGTAGTGGAAATATTGATCATGATCTGTCAGAAGAATGTGATTTTATCTGGAGTTTTTAGTGAGGAAAACATAATTCACTAACTAGTTTGAAAAGATTTACCTTAGCTTCAGGAGAATAGCAAATGTGTCCACAGATATTTTTAGGTTTTTGACACCTCACAGCCTTGCAGAGCTCATCACCGTGGTCCTGCTGAGTTTTAGGGCATGAATATAATGTTTTCCGTAAGAGATCATATCCACGAATGATGCCATTTGGCTTCTCTGGAGACACCCAATCAATTTGAAGGGATCTGCAACAGATAGAATAATCAATACATCTGAAGAGACAGCATTTAACATTGCTGCTAGCAGCCTCACCTACTTTTCAATTAATCTTTCAGATAGGTCAAAAGGTCTATTTTGTCAACAACTTTCTAACTAAGAAGCGGCAGCTATAGATATTAATACATATAATAAATACACAGTTAAGTGTATATATATATATATATATATGCACACACTCATATATGTGACTACCATATAATATGTTTTGAGAACCATTCAAAACTATTTTAGCTTTGGAGAGAATAACACATGGCATGAGTCCAGTGGAATTTAGCTTTAAGTTTCAAAGACAAAAAGAAAATATCACTGTTTGTGACTAATCAGGAAAATCAGCAGAACATTTGGTTTGCTAAGCAAAGATAGGACACAAATAACGACTCGGTAAACAGAGTGACTATGAGAATATGTGGCACACCTAGTCACTACTTCTAACCACTCTCCCCTTTGCCTTAGCTCAGCTAGGAGGGGTGAGGGGGACCCACAGCTGCTCAAAGAGATGCCACGGGAACACTGCTATGGGATTCCTATGAAGGTTCCCAGGAAATTTTAGCTTTCTTGGCACAGCTTCCCCCTTCTAACTTCCTCTGTCTTTTTGCTAAACATGATGCTTGCAACTTCAGCAATCATCTTGCAGTCATTCGAGTTAGGCCATAAGAATCACAAAAGATGCCGCCACAGTATTTGGTATTGTTGAAACAGTACCAACAACTGTCTACAGTTGACCCTTGAACTACACAGGTGGGAAATATGTGGGTCCACTCCTACACAGATTTTCTTCCATCTCTGCCACCCCTGAGGCAGCAAGACCAACTCCTCCTCCTCCTCTTCCTCCTCAGCCTATTCAGTGTGAAGATGAAGACTTTTATGATCCACTTTTACTTAATAAATGGTAAATTTTAACATATTTTATCTTCTCTATGATTTTCTTAATAACATTTTCTTTTAGCTTTACATTTTCTTTAGCTTACTTCATTGTAAGAATATAGTATATAATACATGTAACACAGAAAATATGTGTTAACTATTTATGTTATTGATAAGGCTTCCAGTCAGCAGTAGGCTGTTACTAGTTAAGTTTTGGGGGAGTCAAAAGTTACACGTGGATTTTCCACTGTGTGGGAATCAGCAGCTATAAGCCCCATGTTGTTCAAGGTTCTACTGTATATCTAGAACTATTTATTATACTCAGGTCTCTGTTGTCTAGTGTTTAGTTACTTGCAGCGAAAATACATGCCCAAATTGATCAACTCTTTAATATTACTAACATCTTTCAAATATGCTTACTTTGATAGATCTTAATTTTTTAACTCACTTAAACAGATTTACTTCTCCAATAACTCTTTAACTAGCATGATCAGACATGTTTTTGATCAGAAATGTAGGAATTGGAGATTCTCATAACAAATACCTTTATGCCATCATGTTCTGAAAGAAGATGTTGATTTTTAAAAATTGAGTCACAGTTTTATTTTAAATACAAATAAACCTTTTTGGGTGGGGAGGGGTTGGTATACAACGAAGGTGTAACAACTGATCAAAACTTTTCTGCCTTATCAATGATCTATTAATATTTCATTTGCTGTAGCAAATGAGGTCATAACAGAAAGCTATTCACAGAGGAGACAACTCTGAATAAAATGATTTACTCTCAGGTTAATGTTATAGAACTTTAATTGTTACTTTGGTTTACTTGCCAAAAAGATACTGCTTAGGTCATATATCCACACTATCTTTAGTATTTTCTTTTTTTTTTTTTTTTTTTTTTTTTTTTTTTTGAGACAGAGTGTCACTTTGTTGCCCGGGCTAGAGTGAGTGCCGTGGCATCAGCCTAGCTCACAGCAACCTCAAACTCCTGGGCTTAAGCGATCCTACTGCCTCAGCCTCCCTAGTAGCTGGGACTACAGGCATGAGCCACCATGCCCGGCTAATTTTTTTGTATATATATTTTTTAGTTGGCCAGATAATTTCTTTCTATTTTTTTTTTTTTAGTAGAGACGGGGTCTCACTGTTGCTCAGGCTGGTCTCGAACTCCTGACCTCGAGCGATCCACCCGCCTCGGCCTCCCAGAGCTAGGATTACAGGCGTGAGCCACCGCGCCCGGCCAGTATTTTCTTAATAAGCTCTATAAGCAGAAAGTAAAGTTTTTAATAAAGCCCAAGAGATTTGAATGGACATATTTTTGCAGTGTAGCATGGCAAAGAAAACACTCTTTGCAAAACACTAGGTAAATGTAAAAATAATTGTTATTTTTGTTCTTATTTTTTTCAAAAGTGGAACTCTGACATTCAAGATTAATTCTTTATAATTCTAGAATTTCCAGCCCTAACAATCAATCATAGATAGCTACAGGGTACCTTTTTATATATAAAGCATTTCAGTAGGTATTTTGGAGGAAATCAAGCACATGGAGACTTGTTCCTATACTTCAAAAGTCTTAGAATAAAAATCTCACAGTAACATATGTTGACCACTTTTCTGCCGTTTTCTAAAATAACATTTTTAATATACCTTTCATTTTAAGAACAAATGTGTTCTTGCAGGCCAAATTAATGGACCCTATCAGAATTCCAGGTGACATCACGTATTAGGGATTCAATTAAGCCCAAACATTTACATTAAAAAGCAGGAGTCAAGATAAACCTTGACATTTTAATAGACTACTAAAAAAAAAAAGAAAATTATTATTTCATTTTTGGGGGCATACAAACATAACACATGCCGTAATAAGACTCCATGGATAAGAAATTAATGTCACCTATGAGAGAATTTTCATAGGTGACTTGGATAGTCACTGTTATAATTGTAAACTCTTTAATCCAACTCTCAAAATTAATTCTGCATTCTGCAGATACCTCTTTTGTATTCACTGCATAATCAACTACAGAAAAGATTACATTTAAGTGACATTCAAGGATCTGAATTAACCACTAAAGCTGGTGAACTACTAAAGTCCAGAAAACACCATGTAGAACATCTTGTCATTATGACTTCTCTTTCTTGTGCAACATAACTGTTAAGTAAGACCACCTATACCTTCAGTGATAACATGAACTACTTAAAAGTTTTGCTTTCGAGGATTTGAATCAAGTTCATGAAGGTAAATGATCAAAGCAGAGTAGTGGGTTTAACATCTGTGCATGCTTCATTAGAGCCAACTGGAGGGACATTGAAAAAAATCTTTTGGTTGCTGATATGAAAATAAAAGGCATCTCTGATAAATACACGCTATTTATTGACTGGATTAACGGTTTTGTTGCTTTGATGTTTAAGAGTAAAGTAGGCCGGGCGTGGTGGCTCACGCCTGTAATCCTAGCACTCTGGGAGGCCGAGGCGGGTGGATCGCTTGAGCTCAGGAGTTCGAGACCAGCCTGAGCAAAAGCGAGACCCCGTCTCTACCAAAAATGGAAAGAAATTATCTGGCCAACTAAAATATATATAGAAAAAATTAGCCGGGCATGGTGGCGCATGCCTGTAGTCCCAGCTACTCGGGAGGCCGAGACAGGAGGATTGCTTAAGCCCAGGAGTTTGAGGTTGCTGTGAGCTAGGCTGACGCCATGGCACTCACTCTAGCCCAGGCAACAAAGCAAGACTCTGTCTCAAAAAAAAAAAAAAAAGAAAAAAAAAAAAAAAAGAAAAAAAAAAAAAAGAGTAAAGTAGAAGGAACATTCTTTTACCCTAGGAATAAACATTAAACATTGGGGCAAAAAAAGGTGAAGATTTTTTTTTTTGTACAGGTCAGTGGAAGTTGTATATTCGTGCATAAACATAAATAGACTGGAAACCTTTGAATCAATCATTTTTGTAGATATGTTCTTGACTAGTGTTTGTTTAGCTCTCTGAGCACTAGGGACCGAAATTTAAGTACCATAATAAAACTTCTGATAAAAGCCACCATGTCTACACACATTTTTTTTCCTCTCAAACTCTGGGTTACATTTTTTCACATTTTCCTGTTTCTTCCCCCCCCCCCCCCGCCCCACACACACGACATTGTAGATGACACATTGCAGAGTGTCTACATTATGTTATCTTCCTCTGAAAGTAACAGCTTTTACTAGCAGTTGGTTAAATCACAGGTGGATAATAAACTTGAGAAGTTTTGGTGTTTTTTAAAAATGTTTATATTGGTACATAACAGATGTATATATTTTCAAGTTAATATATGTGATAATTAAATACATTCATATCATTTGTAAAGATCAAATCAGTGTAACTGAGATATCCATAACCTTAAATATTTCTTTACTTTATGCTAAAAACATTGAAATTATTCTTTTCTAGCTGTTTTGAAATATCCAATAGATTATTGTAAACTACAGTCACTCTACTGATCTAGCAAACACTAGGTCTTCTTTCTTCTATCAAACTATGTATTTGTACCCCTTAATCAGCTTCTCTTTATCCCTCCTCTTCCTCCTATGCTTTCCAGCCTTTGGTAACCATGAATCTACTCTCTGTCTCCATGAGAGCCACTTTTTAAACTTCCACATTTGAATGTGAACATGTGGTATGTGTCTTTCTGAGCCTGGCTTATTTCACTTAATATAATGACCTCCAATTCCATCCATGTTGCTGCAAATAACAGTATTTAATTCTTTTTATGGCTGAATAATATTCTATTTTGTGTATATTTCACATTCTTTTTGTCCATTCATCCACTGATGGGCACTTAGGTTGATTCCATACCTTGGCTATTGTGAATAGTGCTGCAATAAACGTGGGAGGGCAGATATCTCTTCCATATACTGACTTCCTTTCTTTTGGATATATATCCAGCAGTGGGACTTCTGGATCATATGGTAGTTCTATTTTTAGTTTTTTGAGGAGCCTTCACACTGTATTAAGTGGCTGTATTAATTTACATTCCTACTATCAGTGTATAAGTGTTCTCCTTTCTTTGCATCTTGCTAGCATTGGTTATTGCCTGTCATTTTATTCAAAACCATATTAACTGGGTGAGATGATAGCTCATCATAATTTTGATTTGCATTTCTCTGATGATTAGTAATGTTAAACATTTTACATATACCTGGTTGGCCATTTGTATGTCTTCTTTTGAGAAATGCCTGTTCAGATCTTTTGCTCCTTTTTAATCGGATTATTTGATTTTTCCTTAATAAGTTGTTTGAGCTCCTTACATATTCTGGTTATTAATTCCTTGTTAGGTGGGTAGTTTGCAAATATATTCTTCCATTCTGTGGGTTTTTTCTTAACTTTGTTGATTATTTTGTTTGCTATACAGGAGATTTTTAGCTTGATATACTCCCATTTGCTCATTTTTGCTTTGCTTGCCTATGCTTTTGCGGTATTAATCAATAAATCTTTGCCAAGACCAATGTCCTGGAGTGTTTCTCCAATGTTGTCTTTTAGTAGTTTCATAGCTTCATGTCCTAGATTAGGCTTTAATCCATTTTTATTTGATTTTTGTATATGGGGAGAGATAAGGGTCATTTCATTCCTCTACATGCGGATATCCAGTTCTCCTAGTGCCATTGATTGAAGAGATTGTCCTTTCCACATAAATGTTCTTGGCACTTTTATCAAAAATGAATTCACTGAAGATGCATAGATTTATTTCTGGATTCTCTATTCTGGCCCATTGGTCTACATGTCTGTTTTTATGCCAGTACCATGCTCTTTTAGTTACTATAGCTTTGTAGTATTATTGCAATGTGATTCCTTCCATTTTGTTCATTTTGCACAAAATGGCTTATCTATTTTGGGCCTTTTGTGACTCCTTATAAATTTTAGGATTTTTTTTTTTCTATTTCTGTGAAAAATGTCATTGCATTTTGACAGAGATTGCATTGAATCTATAGATTGCTTTGGGCAGTATGGATATTTTAACAATATTGATTCTTTCAATACATGAACATGGAATATATTTCCATTTTTCTGTATCCTCTTCAATTTCATTCATCAATGTTTTATAGTTTTCCTGATATTTCACTTATTTTGTTAATTATTTCTATGTATTTTACTAGTTATAGCTATTGTAAATGGGATTGCTTTCTGGGTTTTTCAGATTGTTCACACTGGTATATAGAAATATTACTGATTTTTATATGTTGATTTCATATCCTGCAACTTTACTGAATTTGTTCATCAGTTCCCATAGGTTTTTGGCAGAATCTTTCAGTTCTTCTAAATATAAGATCATATCATCTTCAAACAAGGGTAATTTGACATCCTCCTTTCCAATTTGGAGGTCCTTTATTTCTTTCTGTGGTCTATTTGCTCTGGCTAGGACTTCCAGTACTGTTGAACAAGAGTGGTGAAAGTGGGCATCCTTGTCTTGTTCCAGATCTTAAAGAAAAGGCTTTCAGTTTTCCCCATTCAATATGATACTAGCTGTGGGTATGTCATATATGGCTTTTATTATGTTGATGTATGTTCCTTCTATACCCAGTATTTTGAGCATTTTTATTATGAAGGAATGCTAAATTTTATTGAATGCTTTTTTTGGCATCAATTGAAATGATATAATATTTATTGATTTGCATATGCTGAACCATCATTGCATCCCTGGGATGAATCCCATTTGATAATGATGAATGATCTTTTTCATGTGTTGTAGAATTCAGTTTGCTCATATTTTGTTGAAGATTTTTTCATCTATGTTCATTAGAGATATTAACCAGTAGTTTTCTTTTTTTGTTGTGTCTTTGCCTGGTTTTAGTATCAGGGTAATACTGGCCTGATAGAATACATTTGGAAATATTCCCTCGTCCTCAATTTTCTGGAATAGTTTGAGTGGGATTCATATTAGGTCTTCTTTAAATGTTGGTAGAATTCAGTAGTAAAGCCATCGGGTCCTGGGCCTTTATTTGATGGAAGATTTTTTATTACTGCTTCTATCTCATTAGTTGTTCTTGGTCTATTCAGGTTTTTTATTTCTTCACAGTTCAATCTTGGTAGGTTGTATGTGTCTAGGAATTTATCCGTTTCTTCTAGGTTTTCCAATTTATTGGCATATAGTTGCTCATGATAGTCTTTAATGATCCTTTGAATTTTTGTGGTATCAGTTTTAATGCCTCCTTTTTCATCTCTGATTTTATTTATTTGAATCTTCTCTCTTTTTTCCTTAGGGTGAGTAAAGTTTTGTCAATTTTGTTTATCTTTTCAGAAAACCAACTTTTCATTTTGTTGATCTTTTGTATTATTTTATTTTATGTTATGTTATTTATCTCTGCTCTGATCTTTATTATTTATTTCCTTTTACTATAGATACCACAACAAAAACTCAATAGGCAACTAGATATGTGGGACTAGACTTTAGGGAGAAAACAGGGCCAGAGATCTTTGAGACCTCAGTATGACTAAAACTGAAAGGATGCTGGAACTGTCTGAGCACCAGGGAGAGTCTTTCCATTAAGGACACCCAGAATTAGTGAGTGGGTTTGTAATGGAACCAATTAAAAAAATATATGTGTTCAGAAAGCTGGGGACAAAGTGGCAGTTAAAGAGCAAAGCAAATTAGGAGAAAAAAACTAGATTTTGCTGAGAAGCATTCCAAAGCCACTTCAGTGACTGAGCTTCTTTTGTGGGAGCTACAAGAAGTAGAAAAGTTAGAAATTTGGGAAAGAAAGGGAGGTGATAAAATGAAAATAGTGCTAGCAGAGGTCAATAATTAGGTCAATGTTCTATTTTCTATATGTTCTGTTCATATTCTATTAAGGTCTTGTTAAATAAACAATGACTGTGATAATCAGAACAATTTCATTGGCCATCAAATCAATAATGTATTCTAAAAGCTATTGTGATCATAAGACTATTGGTTGGATCTGTACAATAGCACTAAATGTACTTCAAATTCTCTCCCAAGAGTTCTTCCCATATCATTTTAAAGTTGTAAGCAGAAAATTTTAGCCCAAATTAAATGTTGTCTACAATTGCTCATATTGGTGAGGGAGTTTAAAATACAGGTGAAGAAAAGGTGCTTTGACATTGTACAATACATCCTTCAGCCTGACATTCTCCCTATTAAAGCAAGCAAACAAACAAAAATATGGCTCTAACTTTTTCTTTCACAATTACTTTGGTTTAAGCTATCATTCACTGAAAAAAGTCATGAAGGGAAAATGAAGAGTAGAAGAGATTCCTGATATCTAATGTCATAGTATAAAAAGTAGAAGCCTTACAGTTTCACCTCAAATTTGGTGAGGCAAAAAAGCAAAAACTCTTTTTTCCACAAGCTCTGACCTCTTGAGCCATACTCAACCCCAAGTTAAGGAATTCGAAAATATAGGGGGAATTATGATTGATGATAGTGGTTTAACCTTCATTTAGAGACACTCAGGCTATGCTACTATCAGAAAGATTTCTGGAAAACATGTGTATAAAAATGTCATTGATGTCATTAAGGATCTTGAGGCAAATTTTAAAACAATTATTTGTGGGTGCTACAAAAGACATTATACCTCAGTGTCCTCATCAATAATACAGCCCCACACTGATTTGGAACGAAAAACCTGCCACAGTTTCAATTAAAGCCAATAAAAGACATGATCTGCATTCTCTCTCTACTTTCCCTTAAGCCTCATGCCTGGAAATCATGCATTTTGGAATACTAGCAGTAATACAATAAAATGCCTTTCTTGTTTTTGTTCTTTTCTTAGTATATCCATTTATGGAGAAGACATAAGTAAACTTCACAGGCAGCCCAGTATCCACTGAAGCTGTCAGCTGTAGTGTTTGTCATATTTCAATCAAAGCCAGAGCCAGCTCGCTACCTTCATCCAGTGGAGTCTCTACATTCTCGAGCACCAGAATTAATGAATTAGCTATTGATTAAATTCCACTCTAGCAAATCCACCAAGGCAAATAAATGAACTACGCAGGGCACGTGTAGGCCATGGCCAGACATGTCCGGGCTATCGATCAGTAGTTAGTATTCTTTTGGGATATAGACGTAGCTGATGATAATATGACAAGTATGGAAAGTGCAATGTAGAAACAGAGCTTGTTTCTAAAGAAGCAGCTTATAATACTAGAAGGGTCCATCTGATTCTTCTACATTTGTGTGCTGTGGCATCTTTGGTTTATATACGATAAGAAAAACATGCATAAGGATTTGTACTACAGAAGATATAGTCAAAAGCAAGGCATATGTTAAGGCCAAAGACAAAGATGAGTTGATACACTCCATGCATATAATCAAACAGGCTGGTATGCTATCTGTATATGTTATTAAAACATATGAAAATTAAATTTTACTGACTACTGAATTTTACAAATAAACAAAGAAGCCAAGAAATGCATGTCTTATTAGAGACCAAATTATTTTAAATGCTGTAGAAGTAAACCCAGTTTACTGATATCTTTCTGAAAGGATTTCACATTTGATTTTGCATGTTGCTAATATAAAAGAGATTTCTTACCATCAAAATACAAACAAAACTAACAAGTGTACATTGCCAGAAGTATAATGAAATTACACAAACAATATCATGCCCACAGGAGGCTAACTTCTTTGGTGTTGGTGTAATTTTGATTAATGTCTTGGCAGCCTATACCTGCTCCTTGGAGTCTTGCCTTTGGAAAATGTTACTCTGCTACAGTGGATCATTTTAAGAAAGGAAATTTTTTTTTATAAGCCAATATTTAGTTGTGAACCATTTCTATCAAGTTTTTGCTAGATCTCTGACCGGGGGAAAAAAACAAAGGAAAGTTGCCAAAGGCATTGGAATAAAGAAAACTATGGTGGAAGAGGACTTCCCATGTGGAATAAGCCCATTACATGCTCTCTCTCCCATTGATCATAACTAAAAAGTCTGCAGAAATTACAAAAATTAACTACGTGAGGGCCATGAAAAGTCAACAGTAGCAGACAGATCAAGAGGAGAGCCCAAACTTGAAGAACAAATATGACAGGACGAGTTTCCCATTTTTCTCCCTCTTCTTTATCTTTAACCCAAAGGGAGCCCCAGTATGGAATTTTGAAAGGGGCAAGCAAAATCTTTAAGAAACTCAACCTTTCTGGCCAGTGGTACCTAGAACAAAAACTCCTTGCAAGCCAGATGGCGTGGGGGAAATCCTCATTTTGCTATGTTTTGTTCTCTCTATTTTCCTCTGGGCCCTGCTCTAAGGATGATTCCAGCCCAGGAGCTGCACTATGGCAGCTGTGACCAAACAGGAATCTAAAACTCCAAGAAAAAAAAAACACCCTGTTTCCACCTAGAGGAACCAGGAAAAGAGGCTTCTGTGGTCCAAAGAATGTCTGTCGGGGGAATTCTTGTTTTTTGTTTTTTTTTTTTAAATATTTTCTCTTACCTCATTGCCTCAAGAATAGCTGCAGGTATGTGAACTGGGAGGCAAAAATCCCAAGAGAAACTATCTAATTCTACCCAAAAATCCAGGAAAGAAAGTCCAAGGCAGCTGGAAAGTGTAGCGGAAATCTCAGAGAAAAAGCTAGAAGATCTCCTAATTCTATGAATGAAGCAATACAAGTCCAGACTCAACTCTGAGCTGCACATTTATGGTTGCCTCACGTGCACAGGCTAGTCAAGCAGCATCGCAAAGACTTTGAAATCTGAATTATTATATAATCCCCCAGCCAAATCCCAAAGTAGCCATTGAGAGGCACATGCATGGAACAGACACAAGGAACATAGCAAAGTTGTAGCCACTAATAAGGCAAGACAGAATTTGCAGTCTAAAGCTAACCAGTTGGTCATCTGCTGACAAAAATAAACAAAAACCTTAAGCTTCTTCAGAGGACTTTAACAGGACTCAGATTATTACAAGCTAGTATTCGAAATGTCCAGCAAACAATCCAAAATCACTCAGAATTACACTAAGCAATCTGATTAATCTTACAATTAATCTGCACATCAGTACTTTAGTTCTGGGGTATATTCCTGTATCTTTCTTTGATTATTTGATCTCCTCTTTTCCTTCTGCTTTCTCTTTATGGAACTCTCATTATTCAAATATTAGACTTTCTGGATATTTTCTAGTTTTGTTAATTTTTCCTTTTTTTCTCTTTTTTTTTACATTTTTATCTTTCAGAGGTTAAACTTTCTTCCAAATTTTCAATTCAGTTTTGGCATTTTAAATTTCTGTGAGATTTTTCTCTCCTTTGATTATTTCTCTCTCTCTTTTTTTTTTTTTTCCTTTTTTATGAAAGTATCCTGTTTGTGTTTCATGGATAGAGGTTCTCATCTTATCTGTCTTAGGTTAGAATCTTTTTTTCCTCACCTGCGTTGTTTCTAAGCCTAGTGAATCACTTCTTGTATTTATTTTGGTCTCCTTTTGGTCTCCTTTTTATCTTTAAGAGTGATATACCAAAAAACAAGCTGACTAGAAGCTTTATGGTAGATGGGTGAGTCTTGTTGATTGGTTGTTTCCCTACTGGGTGACCAGGTAGCAAATTACTTTTTCTGTTAGGGGATCCCCATATGCTAGTTATCTAGAGATATGTGATGTGGGGTTATTCATTCTTTTCTAGAGAAGTATGTCTACTTTCCTATCTGGAGGCATTTATGACTCCCTACTTCCATTTGAGAGCAGAACTGGGAAAAGCAGCCAGGGGTTCCACTATTCAGACTGTCACCTAGCTTTGTCATTGTTTTTTACCTCTGCCCCTCATTTTACCTCCCCTGTGCCTAGCAGCCCTCAGTTTCTCTAGAGAATAAATGTCTAATCTGGTAGGTGAATTTTGCCATCTGGAGGAAGAGAAATAGACTCTTTGCATGCATAGTAAAGACACCTGGGGTTCCAATCACATTTTTTTCTTTCAGACTTTTAGCTAATCCTGTGATTTTAGCTTTGAACCTAATCCCACCTCCTGCTCCTCACAATCCTTAAAGCTTCTAAGTACTCAGCCTCTCAGGTTCTCTGCAGAGAAATTAGCTTGTTTCCTATGATTATCCTCCTCTGCCAACCAAATACCTTGGGGTTGTAAATTTCTCCACTATACTAAATCATTTGCCTCTTTCTGACAAACATTGCTTACACAACTGTGTTGCAATCTCTCTTCTGTTGTCTCCTCTCTCATTTTCTTTGTTCTTGTTGTATAATATAATGTTTTTGCCATCAAGTAATATATCTGGGTGAAAGCAGTCTTTAATTACAAATAGAAAATATATTTCCTGTGTTATCATCTGCCAGAAACTTCTTAGAGGAAAAAACATCCTAGAGACACAGACCCATTTTTGAAATTTCTTACAAAGTTTAGAGATTATTTTTAGCTACACATAAATATGTAATCTAAGACATATTCCCTTATGCCATTCACCTGGGCTTGAGTTATGACGAGACTAGCAGACAAGAATTTGACAACATCCACCCACCTAACTGTAATTCTTCCTTGAGTTTTTCAAGACTGAACTGACATGTCATATCTTCCAAGAGGCCTTCACTGATAATCCTGGGTAGAGTTTGGTATTTTTCTCTTTATGCTCTTGTTGTGCATTATAAACCTCTACCCAGAGTGTTTTTCATACTGTTCTATAAGTATTTATTTAGGAGAATATCTCCCACAGTACACTGGAACTTTGCAAATTTAGATTTATGCCTTATACTCTTTTGTATTACTTTTATATTATTACTTTTGTATTATTATATTATTGTATTACTTTTGTATTATTACTTTCCCTTCTATATTATTCAGCAAACAAATGTGTTTGCTGAAAGAATAAATGAAGGTATCTGGTGCCCATTTAACTTGACTATTTTCCCCCTGTGTAGTAGGCAATCCTGTTGGATGGCAGGGGAAAATCTATCAATTAATCAGCACATCAAAACTTAGCATCTATCAGGTGTTTGATAGAAGGCGTACTCAAGAAGACAAGATATGAGTTTTGCCATCCACAGCTAAGAATCTAATTGGTTGTTTTTTTCTAATTATTTTAATCATTAGTTGCCAAAATCAGTACAGATATTTTTGAACCTATCTTTAAAAAAAAAAAAAAACCTATAAATTTCACTGTCATAGAAAAATCCTTCAGAATTGAAATATTTTATAATGGACCAATTGTGTCAAGTGTGTGTGTGTGTGTGTGTGTGTGTGAGAGAGAGAGAGAGAGAGAGAGAGAGAGAGAGAGTTTGTGTAGGTTAAGAGTGATTCATTTGGCTCTGGCAAAAGGATGATGTGGAAGCACACAGATTTCTTTCTCCAGCCTCAACTTGATCTTGAGGGATGAAAAATTATCATCTCATTTTTGGTTTTGGAACTGACATTAAATCTTATCATTATTATTGTTTAATTATGAATTGTAAAGGGACTCACTTTCCAACTGTGGTCATTTCTCAACAACAAAAGGATAAAGAAAAATAAAAGGATTCTACCAAGAATATGACAAAATTGGTAATGGTTATCCAAAGATTATCTTCCCTATTTATTTCACAGATAGTTTTTGCCTTAGGGCAATCTGATATAGGTAAGTCAATTTTTTTCAAAGAGATGAAGGTAGAAGGCAGTCATTCCAATTAAAATTGTATTTTGCTTCACAAAAGTATTCACTAAAGGACACATTTAAATAAGGAGACTCTTCTGTGCATTTAAGTATTTGTTTGCAGATTACTAAAGAGGTGAGTCTAGGCAATCAGGGAAATCAAAGATTGAACGTTACTGGATGTCCAGTGAAGATTAACACCCGTGAAATAATAAAAAATTTGACTTACATGCACAGTTACAGCAATTTATTAAATGAGATTGTCATGGCTGAGATGGTATCTTTGGTTTTTATTTTCAATTCTTATAATCAGTGTTCTTTATATTAACTGACAAAATATTTCTTACCTTGAAGTGATGCCATGGACTGTGGGCATTGGTATATCGCTTGGAGTGTCTTCCACAGTGGTGACTTGGGTTCCATTGCTTTTCGCACATGCATACTTTGTACAAACTTCAACCTGAAAACATTATTTTAGAAAAAAATAAATCCAACCACTTTTAAAATACATACTGACAATGAACTAAATCCCACCTACCCTTATTGCATACCAATCTCTTGTAGTTCTCTATAGCCTCTTGGGGTTTAACAAATATTCATTTTTTTATGTTAATTCATTCCATTGGGACCAGCTCAGAGTACAGAATTAGGCTTGGAACCATTGATTTAGTGATTAGAATGGTGATGTTGAGTCTCTTGTTCCAACCATTCAGAAAGAGAAAGACTTATTAATCTACTCAGAGCCCAGGCGAGGAATGGAAGATGTCCAAGTGACAGTTCACAAGCATAATAGGTTATCACTGCATTCTGCTCTCCAGATCTATAACCAAGTAGCGTAGTGATGATATCTTCTGGAAGTCTTGACACTTTACAACAAATGGCCTAAATGCTAATGTCTAATGGAAGAAAAATGATGCCCAGAAAAGCCTTTCAATATTTTATATCCATTTATTCCAGCTGCAATTGTATTTTTACCTTAATCACAGCAGAAAATCATCATTCATCCCTTTAATTCTGCCACCTAATCTGAATAAAAACAGAGGAGGGTGGAATAACTAAAGATTAGAATTGGAGTTCATCAAGCATTAGTAACACAAAAGGAACACATTCAGCAAGAGGGAGGAGAGACAAATGAATACACAAAAGATTGCTAGTGGAACATCCACAAAGTGACATCACTCTGCTCTCAATTAAAGGATAAACCAAAGAGGAACTGTACTTCTCACAGCGCTAATTTACTTTCAGCATCTAACACATAAATGGAGGAGGGAAGCTAGTTACTGATGAATCCTAAGCACTAAGCAGTTCTCTAATTTTTGCATTGGCATTTGTGGAAGGGCAAATGTGATTCTCATGGTATTAATAGATGCGCCATTTTATTCATAGGGCAGTTTGCACCTACATAGGAGTTGAAGCATATGCTTATCATGTTGTGTGAGTTGTGTTATTTACTGACGCCATGTGTCTTTTGAGGTAATATTTAGTAGATATTTAACCACTTTCAAGGTCTTCTATGCTGAGTATGTCCAATTAAACTTCAAATAAGCTGGAGGCAAATAAACTTTAAAACAATGTTGTAATAGAATTAATGACAACAAACTTTATACAAGTAGCAAGTCCCAGAATAATGTCGTTTCATAATAATGTGGACGTGAAAAAAAAAGATTCTTAGCTGGAGCCATTTTCTATGTGGAGTTTACATGTTCTATCCACGTCTGGATGGGTTTTCTCCAGGTACTCCGGTTTCCTCCCGCATCCCAAAGCTGTGCCTGTTGGGTACAGTGTGTGTCTACATGGCCCCAGTCTGAGCGAGTGTGGGTGTGTGAGCATCCCAGGGATGGGATGGCGGCCTGTCCTGGGCTGGTTTCTGCCTTGCTGGGATAGGATCCCGCCCCCCAGGCCCCTGAACTGCAATAAGTGGCTAAATAATTATCTTACTCGTTTTTATTACTCTTTCTTAAATGTATATATAGCTCACATTTATTTTGACATTTAATATTAGAAATGTTTTGGTCTTTATTTAGAAGTTTGGTGATGTTTTTGTGACCAGAAATATGCTGTAGGTACTTAATTCTTTTTTCTATCAATTAGTAAAACTGGTTTTGTTATACATCCTTTTGCCTAAAGTCATAGTTTCCAAGAACCTATCAAAGACCTTAAGTGAAGACTCATTGTATTGGAAAATATTAGACTCTATGATATGTAATGAGATAACTCAAAATCAACTCAACTAAATTTATTATGTATCTAATATGTGCCAAACATTATGACAGGTACTTGTACAAATAATTTTATTGAATCCTCAAAACTTCATTTTAACAGGTTTGCAAATTGAGGGTCAGAGAAATCAGGACATATGATCAAGCTGGTAAGATTTGGGGTACCTGATTTGGGCTTTACTATACGCTATTGCCTTCTCATCTACATAGTAAACATATTTTTAAGCTCTAAACTACTTAGGTATATTCAAAGGTTTCTCCAGAGAGACTTTCTTCTGACATTAGAGAAATATGTCAATCTTTTTTCATTATTACTAATGTAATATTCCAAGTCTCCAACCTCAGGACAATTTCTAGTGCTATAACTATATCGTATAACACGAATGAAACACAAACATAAGGTTTTACCATGTTTATATTAAAAGAGATAAAATCAAATAAAAATTGAAATTGTTATTCTCTTTAAAAAGGGATGTATAAAAGGATTATTCAAAAAGTAGATACTTAGGTACATTATCTGCTTTAAAATTAATTATTATTTTACAGAAGGGGTTAGCATAGAGAACCTTAACTCTAAAGTATTATTATACCAACTAAACGCTTATTTTAAATGAAGCCAAATCATCTTTGACACCACAAAGAAAATCATGGAAATCTGACATTCAAATTTTCAGAAATGCCACAGCTATATCAAGTACAGTATTCCTTGACTTTGAAGAGCTTTGCAAAAATGCACTTATCGGGAATAAGAACATCTTAGTCACTAATAACAAAATTAAACTATTGGATTCTACTTTAGTCTTTTGTCTCCTTATCTGTTTCATGTCCCAAATCTGATCAAGATGTACTCTCTTCAGGCCACCAAGCCAGTAGGTATGAATGAAGCCTTTCACCCTAGAACACACCTGAGATACTTTTAATTGTCAACTCTTGTTTCATGAGTTGCACATGCATGCACAGCATCCAGTGTTCTTGCCCTCAGCTTGTGTTTTGAGTCCTGATAAAGCAAACGAATAAGCTGCCTTTTGGGAACTCAGCTTTTTCCAACGGGGGCCAAAAGAGGATAACACAACAAATCCTCCATCACTTTCCCTAGGCTAACTTTAGTCAATAAAGCTATATTTCTAATTATTGTGAGCATGATTTTTGTTTTATAATTTGACCTATGGTCTACCTGCACACGTGGACTCACTCTGAGAATCATGAGCATAAACACCAGTCCACATGTTCCCTGCTAAGATAACACAAGTAGGTTAATGGAAATCATGGAGTGCAATGAAAAATAATCAATCTACCTTTCTTCTTTTATCAAATATCTTTTTATTTGATTTTCTTAGGAAGCCAGGCCTACAGATTATAGTTAGGGAGGCTAAAGTATTGGTTGTTTCCAGATGACTATGTATGTTTCACTCTCAAATGTGGCGAAAAGGATATGGGGAACTGCAAGAGGGAGCAATATCAAATGGACAGAACCAGTGAAAAGTTTCTGTGGTCAAAACAAATTGCTGTGCTTAATATCTTCTGAAAATTATTTATGAGGCTCTTATGGGTTTTAGAAGTACTGTACTTTATTTAAAAATTTACTAAATTGCAAGCTTTCTCTATAAATGTTGAGCTTCTGAAATGACTCTGTTTTTAGCACTCATTTGCACATTTGGCCTTGTTATGTTTTATATCTTAGTACTCTAACAAGATTTCCAATTCCTTGAGGATAAATTTCTTGTTAAGACTTAGTATTTCCTATATTTTTTTCTACTTTTACGGTCAATAGCATTTGAAAAAGTCTATGAGTTGGGTTTCAGGTGATCAATGCACTCTCTGAAATTGTGTGTTACATTTTGTCATAGAAGTGCATAAATATTTTTCTAGGGCAGGGTGCACTGACTCTTTAAGGTTTTCAAAGAGGTCCATGGTCAAAAATGTTTAACTACAACTGCTTTTGTATAGGTGAGGATCATTGAACATTTGTAGAATGATGAATGGATATATTTCTTTCATCTTTAGACAAAATCTTTTAATATTTTGTGTCTACCATATTTTCATTTGTGTTTTCCTGTTGCATTCAGAATTATAGAATGCTAGAGGTAGATAGAAGGCTTTAAGGCATGTAGTCCATTGCCCTTACAAAAGAGAAAATTGATACCAAGTGAGGTTATATAACTTCCGGGAAGATATTAAATAAGTAAAAACAGAAATGGGAACAGAACGAACATCTTCACATTCTTAGGCTGATTCTGATTTTGATATCAGTAAAAGATCCAAGAAAAAGGCCAACTGCTCAGCAAGATGTATTTAGAATACGTGATTAGCTTCATTTTGCCAGTGAGAATTTCATCACCATCCTCATCACCATCGTTTTCCATATTATCGTTATATTCTCTCCAGAGATTTACATGTTTGCCTACAGCAAACAGATTTAATTCTGATCAATTTCCCTCTTCTGTCTTCCCTTCCCCACCAAATAAATAATCTGTAACCAAGACAGAAGATATCCACTTGAAGACATAGCCTGGCATGTTTTATTTAACATATCCATAAGCTTAACCATCAAAAAACAATGTTCTAACCTGAATGTCATAGATAGTGAAGGGAGACAGGTCTCTCAGAATAAACGACCCAGGCACATTCATTCCAGTCTTGTAGAGCTTATTATTTACATAGATAGAATACTCAGTGACAACACCATTTGGATTTGAAGGAGATGTCCAGATGACACGTACAGCTGTGCTGTTGATGATGACAACCTCTGGAGAAAGCATGCCCTGAGGCTCTAGAATTAAAGGAAGAAACTGAATAAACTCCAGCTGTCTCTGAAAAAGCACTTGTTAAACTAAATGCAGATTAGTATTTAGGTTTAGCAAAGGGTTCGTTGCTTATCTGCTTTTCTCTGATGAAGTTATCACAGTCTGTAGTCCTGTGTAAATTGGCTTATTAGACTCTCAGTTAGAAACCATAAGAACTGGTGGTAAAATGCTTTGTATCATCAGCATAGTGCTAATCTTCAATAGTATGTGACCAGTGGGATATGATGATAAATTATTCACCCATCTGCATCACTAACACATATCTATTATGTGTCTTTTTCTCTATCCTTTAACTCCATACCTCCCAGGTGGGGGCAAGGAGAGAAGGAAAGAAAATTTGCTCCTTAAGCAAAAAAAAAAAAAAAAATTCAAATACATTGAGGCTGGTGGAATGTGAAAAATCATTTGATGTTACTAGCTTGTAACTCAAGCAATATGAAGCAATAATGCAATATTGTCATTATGTAAATGATTTTGAATGTTGATTACCATAGGTAATGATGAAATCTAACATAAGAAAAAAGTCTTGCTTAGCATTAAATTACACAATTATTCAAGCATGTCAGAAATAACTATGCAAAGACCTATTTTTATCATCAGAACTCATCTTAACTAGTTGAAAAATTGTCCTTGTGATCCATCCTATTCTATAAACAAAAGGTGCTGACCTTTGGCACCACGAAGGGAAATGGGTTCCACACTTAAAGAGCTCTGCTAATGACCTGGAACACTTGCTTGGGAGGTAATGATATTATAATGTTTATAATGAGACTTTATAAAGCCAAAAAGATTAGAAAGACCATTCCAAACACATTTCAGATTCACAAGTTGCTTCCCTTGCTTCCTCCCCCTTGCTAACTGGCTTAGAAATGAGTCATAGGCAATTTTTCTCAGCGGCTGAACTTCTACCTATCATTTCTGGTGACTCAGGGAGGGCCCTCACTGCGTTGGGCTGTCGTTTCGGAAAACAGACTGCTTTTGAGAGCATATCTTAAAAAAAAAAAAAGTGTTTCTAAATGTCACCATTTTATTGATGTCAACTCGGCTCCAAAATAAGCAACACACTGAAAAGAACAGGAACAAACTGGGCTAATATCCCATTATTAGAGCCTTGTGCTGCTGTCTCTACGGGACCACTTATTGATCTGCTACTTGACGACAGCGAGCACTTAAGCATTTTAGCCCGGACCCCTTCCCTCCAACACCGGAAATTTCATAATGGAGGGATGACTGATCTCAACCTCAGCAAGAATCAATCAATTCTATTCGCATCTCTGCGGCCGAGTATCCTTAGAATCTGGACTCACCCCCATCGCAAGTGGTGGCCTGCAAGACTGCACTGTCGATGCTGTGGACTCCATTGAAGACAGAGATAAAAACCCGATACTCTGTGTTTGGATTTAAGCTGTCAATGACATGTGAGTTTACATCTGGGAGCAGTTTGCGAGATTCATTTGAGGTAGTAGAACTCCAAAACAGTGTATAATATTCAACATCACCTTGTAGGTCTTGAAAACCTGTTAACAATATAAGCAGGACAAAAAATGTAAATGTGGCTGATCTAAAAGGGTCTCAGGGAAAAAGAGAATAAATAAATTCTTTTTTTTTTTTTTTTTTTGAGACAGAGTCTTACTCTGTTGCCCAGGCTAGAGTGCTATGGCATCAGCCTAGCTCACAGCAACCTTGAACTCCTGGGCTCAAGCAATCCTACTGCCTCAGCCTCCTGAGTAGCTGGGACTACATGCATGCACCACCACGCGTGGCTAATTTTTTCTATATATATTTTTAGTTGTCCATATAATTTCTTTCTATTTTTAGTAGAGACGGGTCTCACTCTTGCTTAGGCTGGTCTCAAACTCCTGAGCTCAAAGGATCCACCTGCCTCGGCCTCCCAGAGTGCTAAAAAGAGAATAAATTCTATCATTAGCCATTTTTTTTTTTTTTTTTTTTTTAGAGATGAGGTCTTGCTCTGTTGCCCAGGCTGGAGTGTAGTAGCACAAAGCCATAGCTCACTGTAACCTCGAACTTCTGGGCTCAAGTGATCCTCCTGCCTCAGCCTCTAAAGTAGCTGGGAAGACAGGCAGCACACTCAGCTAATTTTTTAAAAAGTTTTTGTAGAAACGGAGTTTCACTATGTTGTTCAGGCTGGTCTCCAACTACTGGCCTCAAGTGATCCTCCCATCTCAGCCTCACAAAGCACTGGAATTATAAGAGTGAGCCACTGTCCCCAGACTCATTAGCTATTTTTAGAATGAGAAAAAAGGAAGCTTATGGAAACTTTTATTTGGAAAAGTTTAAAAAAGCTCATGGAGCCTCCCTTTTGGTGGTGGTGGTGGTGCTGGTGGTGATAGGTTTTTTTTTTTTTAAGAAATTTGATCTTTTTTTCCCATCCTATTATTAATTACAAAGAGCCTCATATAAGAATATGAGTCTCCTAAAAGTCCCATAAGCTTTCCAATTTTGACTAAATATTTTAATTTTGCTACTTAAAATTATTCAACTAATCTTCAAAACTTTGATATAACATGTAAGAAAGAAAATTAGTGGTAAAATAAAAGTTCAGCATCACCAATCCAAGGATTGGGAGGAAAAAGTTGCCTTCCTCTTCGTGGTTACTGAAGTACAAGTTTTTAAATATGGGAGATTCCAGCATATGGCCATGTAAAATAATGTGGCTTTGGGAAATGTATGGCTTTCTTTTAAGGACCCCCTTTTACAATTAAGGTCTTGAGGGTCTTGCATTAGCAACTGAATGCTAGGTTTTTATTTCTGCTTTTTCTAAGACCACTATTGCTTTCATTTTATCTCTAGCAATAGTTAAAAAGGTGTGGTGTGCCAATATTGTTGGAAGAATTTATGTTAGGAGACAGACCTTTACCATTAGCTTGGAACTCTGGGGATTGAGATGTTTCTTTTCTTTGATGCCACATAATGTAAGCACATGTAAAAATGAGGTCATTATTCATTGGCAAGAACTGGCTATTCATATCCTTTAATATTTTTCTACATGATAGTATCAGTCAAGTACAGCAAAGCCATGGATGTTCTGAGTGCAAAAGTTCCTTCTGTTATTAGAACTATTTTCTATTGGCTTACAGTATTGTTACTCACTAACTGGTGACCACCATGGTATAATGGAAAGTATTAATATACTAGATTAGAAGTTCATGTTATATTTTAGTTTGTTGAGCAAGCTGATCATAAAGTCAAATTTCAGCATTAGTGCATTAATGCAGTGCTTTCAAACTTTATTTACAAACATGGGTTTTACTTGGGTTATTCAAGGTGTCTGATATCTCTTCTATCAAATGGCAATTAATATACCTGTGTAGCTACACTAAAGAGATCAGGACTAGCACCACAAATTCAAGATGAGCAAAGATCATATGTCAATGCTGGATGAGGTCCCATTAAATGCCTATTCTTAGTTATGTACCATATGTCAAACCCTCTGAAATAGAACAGAACCTATTGGCCCAAAGAAGATAGGAAAAGATGGTGATTCAGTTCCATTGTTTATGTCTTACTGCATGATATACAGGCTCTCGTGACCAGAAACAGGCAGGATCTCTGGGCAACAAATGTCAGATTTCTGCTCTATCCTCCCTCGTGCCAACATCTGCTTCAACACTTCTTTTTCTTCATTTATGTAGACATTACAGTTCAAAGTCAAAACCACATAAAAATAGCAGAAACACATATATCTCTGTAGTCCTAGTCATCACACAGGAGGTTCTGGGGGCAGTGACATGCATAGGAGAATGCTTTTTCATTGTTCAAATAAGGTCTTTAAACTCCAGTGGGCTCTTCCTAAGTCAGTGAACCATCTAAGAAACAGAAGATACATCCTCAGTTCAATAGACCAGCACAAAATTAAAGGCTGATGACCTTGATTTTACCTCTGAGAGAGGAAGGCTATTAAAATTGGAATAGCTGGAATGAGAAGGCAAGTAAATTTCACCCTCCCTCTCTATTGAGAAATACCTGAATGTATTTCTCCCTTTTTAAAGAGGGAAACATAAGTTACAAGGCTTCTTTATACAACAAGATAAGGGAAACCTTATAGAACCTTCAAAAGCAGACTTTTTATGTATATAACTTCTATGAGAATGAGATGGAGGTTTTCTAAAACATTTGCATAGTTTACCCAGAAATAACAAAAGGGACATGCCTTTATGAAAAAGAAGACTCTCTGAAACAGGTGCCTGGAATCATAAAACAACAGCCATGAAGACAGAGATGTAAAAGGATCTGCCTTAAATAAGAAAAGAAAGCAAGGAAACATAAAAAGCAATGGCAGAATTAAAATCAATACTGAAAGTGGAAATGAGCAGAGTTAAAAAATGCACATTATCAATGAATGAAGAGAAAAATGACTGCTAAGAAATCAACAAAAGTCAAAATTATAGATATGAGAACAGAGAAAGGAAAAAGCTAGTTAAGTTGAAAAATAAATGCAATAATCATGGATATAAAGTATCCCATTAAACCTTACCCAAAATGAAGACTTATGTCTACAAACTAAATAGACAAATATAGTTTTGCCCAAAGTAATAACAATATATCCAAATGTAGACATATAGAAAATCATGACATTTTCAAGGTAAACTAAAAATAAAAGATCATCTACAAAGGAGAAAAAAAAAATCAGACAAGCTTCAGACTTCTTGTCTGGAACATCAACTGTTGGAAAACAGTGGAACAAAATTTCAACAAGTTTTGAGGAAAAATATCTAAGAATTTCATATACATTCAAGTGATTACTTATGTGCAAAAACAACAAAAAGTCTTTCTTATATAAGCAAAAAATTAAGAGAATGTTCAAAGATAACAGAAACACTTTCCGATATAGAAAACAATTAAGAAAATATAAATAAATTTATTTTTTAAGTTTCATTATAAAACTATCCAATAATGTTCTCCAGAAGACAGAAAGATGACTCAAGATCCAAAACTGAAGATAAAGTTTAAGAATTGATGATAAATATAGAAACCATTTAAAGAAAATAGTTTCGTAAAAAATTATGTAACAATAATAATTTATAAACCAAATGTTGAAAATGGCATGTGAGAAAGGCAAGAAAGGTGTATAAGTGCATTAAATTACTTATTATAAGTACAAGAGAAAGACACAGAAAAGCAGAGAAAGCCATCACTAAACCCTAATAGCATTAATAGCATTTAAATTTTAAAATACACTACAGAAGATAAAAGTTGTGGCAAAGATTTCTAGATCTCACCAATACCAATGTTTCTCTCTTCTTGTTGAATAACTAGACTACATTTTCTGAGCCTCATGCATCTGGATAAGGTCATGTGATCAGTTGTGCCATTTTTGTATTGAGGTGTTAAGGAGTGGTTGGCCCTCTCTGATCTACTTTTCCCATCTAGGGGAGGATTCCAAGGCCCTGAGCGATGGTGGATCCACTAGAGGGAATTAGCTGACATACTTATATGAGCCATAAGAGTCTAGAAAGGGATATGGAAGAGATATAGATATCGCTAAGGTTTTTGGTTTTGGTTTCTGCATGAATTTCATTAAATAAAAGAGAAAACACGGGGAATTATGGGCTGGAGGTTTTGGGACTAGTTTCTTTTTAGACTTCTTGAGTTTGAAGTGTTTTTGTGGCAACTAGGTGAACTTAAAAATTAAAGTGTGAATATTTGAACTACAGTTATATAGTTAGGAGCTGAGGCGTAAACACTAGCCTGTATTTGAGGCAACAGAAAAGAGTGGAGATTTCTGGTATGGTTAAATATGTAGATATTTGGAAATACACCCTCAGATAGTCTACTCCTGTTATGTGTAACCTATATTTTTTGGACCACATAAATTTATCTGAGTAGGTATTTGTCTAACTGTAATATATCAGATCAACCTCAGTGAGTTGAAGATGGTTTTACCCCCTGGACATGATCTTTGCTACTAAATGCCATTGTTGACGGCAGTCTCCAATTGTTGGTCAGAAATGTGGTCTTACCTGGAACAAATTTTCAAATAGAGAACATGCCCCTCTCTGTTGTAATGGATTGCCCCGAAATTCAAAACAGCTATTAGATGTGTATTAGTCTTCTCCAGCTGCCATAACAAAATACTAGACTGGATGGCTTCAACAACAGAAACTTGTTTCTCACAGTTTGGAGACTAGAGGTCCATCATCAAGGTGTGGCAACCTTGGTTTCTAGTAAGGGCTCTTTCTCTGGCTTGTAGACAGTGGCCTTCTCGCTGAGGCTGGTCATGGCCTTTCCTCTGTGTGCAGAGGAGGAGAGAGAGAGCCAGTGTGTATTCATGCAAGCTCTCTGGTGTCTCTTCTTATATGGACACTAGTCCTATGGATTCAGGGCCTCACCTTTATGACCTCATTTAACCTACATTATTTCCTTAGAGGCCCCATCTCCAGATACTGAGAGTTAGGGCTTCAACATATGAGTTTCGGGGTGGGGGGGACAAAACATTTAGTCTGTAACAGACAGGCTAGTTGAAAGTTCTCCTGCAATAGCAATTAGATTATGCTTCTCATGCGCTCTTGGATTATTTTTAGAGATTACTGTTGCTATAGTTTGGATATGGTTTGCTCCCACCAAAACTCATGCTGAAATTTGATCTCCAATGTGGCGATGTTGGGAGGTGGGGCCTAAGTGGCAGGTGTTTTGGTCATAGGGGCAGAGTTCTCTTGAATGGCTTGGTGTCTTGCTCTGGCAAGACTAGATTTGTTTTCACAGGAATGGATTAGTTTCTGTGAGAGTGGGTTGTTATAAAGCCAAGACAGCCCTCAGATTTTTGCCTCTTTCAACGTGTTTCTTCCACCTTCTCTGCCTTGTTTCCTTGCACACAAAATCTCTCTCCAGAAGCTCAGCAGATGCTGGCACCATGCTTCTTGCACTCAGTCTGTTAAACCACCTTTTCTTTATAAATTATCCAGTCTCAGGTATTCTGTTACAGCAACACAAAAGGACTAAGATAATTATCAATGTCAGTGATGTCCTGTAGATCAAGGGTCAGCAAACTATGGTCTATATGAGCCAAGGCTGGTCCATTGGCCTAATCTGGCCCAACACCTGTCTTTATACAACCTGTCAGCTAAGAATGGTTTTTACATTTTTAAATGGTTAGGGGAAAAATGAGAAGAATAGTAATTTGTGACATGTGAAAATTATATGAAAATCAAATTTCAGTGTCCAAAATCAAGTTTTATTGGAACACAGCCATGCTTATTTAAAGTCATCTATTGCTGTTCATGCTGTACAATAGCAACACTGAGTAGTTGAGACAGAGACTGTATGGCCTGCAAAGTCTAAAGTATTTACTATCTGGCCCTTCACAAAAAAATAGTTTGTTATCCTGATTTAGATCAATTACAGTAACTCATTCCTTTCACTAGGTCTCCCAATTTATTTGTCTAGGACTGAATTCTTCAGTCATCTCTCATTAGCAGGCTCACTGGGAGGTAGTTTTGTTCAAATGTAAAAAGCTGGAAGGACTTTATTATGGTTATTTTATGATGGAAGTGTTGATCTTGCTCACAGATTCTCCAAATTAGAGTCCAGTTTCCCAAGTTCTATGGTGCAGAGCTCTGTGTCATTAACTAAGTAGTTCTCAGAAAATTTGAGCTTATCAAAACTGCTTCTTGAGAAAAGTCTTTACTCTGCCTAAGGGTACTACTGGTCACATGAAGAGGAAAGATTATCTTCTTGGATAATAATCCTCCAAGTCAGCCTCCTTAGTTTTCCCAGCAAGCTATCTCATGTCTTCTATCTAGTTTATGCATCTGTCAAAAACAAGCAACTGCACTTTGAAAACTCCCTAGTTACCTTAGTCTTTTATTGTCTCGATATTTAAAAAGATGGTATATTAGATACATTAATTATTCATCATTTTATTTTTAGTTTTAAAAATAGGATAGCTAATTTCTGCTTTTTAAGTAAATCGGTATAGGAGATTGATAGAGTTAGCTAAGCTGTTGTAACCAAGAATCCCCCAAATACAGTAATTTAATTAAAATCAATGTTAATTTACATCTCACATAATAGCCTCAATGTGAGCAAAGCAGATTGTGCTCCATGTGGTCACCTAAGAATTCAGGTTCTTTCTCTATGCAGATTTGGATCTCTTAGGTTGCTGTCCATGCCTGCAGAGTTCAAACTGAGAATGTGGCCATGCTCCAAGTCCAGTCCAGTCCAGTGGGAGGATGAAGAGAGGACAGATAAGCTTAAGTAGAGTACAAGGGAGAAAGGCTAGATTACAACAGGTGAATGGGAGGGAAGAGAGTGAAAAAGGCAGATAGGGTCTGTTTGCTTTGATAACTGGAGTAACAGGAAAGAGGATATAGGAACGAGGTGAGGCAACAATGGCGGCTGCTTTTTAGAAGAGGTGAGATTTGGAATTGTTACTATCTATAAGTATTGCCACCTGAACAAGATAAATTCAGGCAAAGTCAGAAATTCTGCTAGCTATAAAATCTGGTAGTTTCTGATTAGAGATCAGTATGAGACAGATGCTTTTTCTGTGGTTTTAAACTTGTTCTCTTTTTTCACAGAATGTTTTTTTTTTCCTTTGGGTGGATACTAGATCCAGATGGGATTGCTGGGCCAAATGGTAGCTCCAATGTTTATAGCAGCACAATTGGCAATTGCAAAGATGTGCAAACAACCCAAGTGCCCATCAATACATGAGTGGATTAATAAAATGTGGTATATGTATACCATGGCGTTCTACTCAGCCATAAAAAAATGGTGAACTATCTATTGTATTATCCTGGATGGAGGTGGAGCCCATTTTTCTAAGTGAAGTATCACAAGAATGGAAAAACAAACACCACATGTACTCACCATCAAATTGGTATTAATTGATCAACACTTTCAACATTCATTGGGTGTCAGGCAGGTGGGAGGGGGGAAGAGGGGATGGATATAGTCACACCTAATGGGTGTGGTGCACACCGTCTGGGGGATGGGCATGCTTGTAGCTCTGATTTGGGCGGGGCAAAGGCAATATATGTAACCTAAACATTTGTACCCTTGTAATATTCTGAAATAAAAAAATAAAAAATAAATAAATAAACTTGCTCTCTTAATGGTGATACCTTCATTCTTGATGAATTTTCCAGAGTTCACTGAGCTATTATAAGGCAGGCATCAAGTCATTCATCTTTGCATTCCCACTGCCCAGGACAAAGTAAGTGATGAATAAATATTTGTGTAAGGAGGGAAAGAAAAGAGGAGGGAAGAAAGGGAAGAAGGTAGAAGAGAAAAAGAGAAAGAGGGAAGATGGAAGGAAAAGGAAGGAGAGCAAGACAGGGAAGATTATATAACCCAAGAAATGAACATCTGAAGGTTGGGGTGAGTGCTAGACAGACTGTACAGTGGACATTTGGATGATTTTTCATTCCTCCTTTTTCAATACTTTCCTCTCTCTCCACCCTCCAGTGTTTTCTTGCTCTTTTCCGGCCATCACTGGGAGTTGCTGCCTCCCCTCCACATTCCTTTCTATGGGCGTGTTAGTAGTTTGCCTTTTATTTTAGAGTGGGCAGTCGAATGGGAAGGATCTTATTAAATCATTCTTGATAAAGTGCTAATGATCATTAAAGCTAAATGCACGAGAAATAGAAGAAAATTTGATTCCTGAGCCCTACATTTGAGTTTGGGAACTGCTACTTACTACCTATAATTCTGGGTAAGTTACTAAGTTTCTGAGTATTGTATGAATAATTAAGTGAGGGTGTTTTTAGTATCTCTTCTTATAAAATTGTGATTTTAAAAAAATTACCACTATAATTATCCTCAGTGTATTTCCTTCAGGCCAGAATATTTTGTTTGATTATACAGAGAAAGGATAAGGACCTCAGATCTCCATCAAGACCAGAAAGATGGGGACGGGATCAGATGTCAAGGGCATGACCTGTTTAAAGAGGCAGCCACTACTCAGTGCCAGCTGATACTTTCCTTCTAGAATGTGGGAAGAGTTTCACCCAATCATTTGACTTTTCAAGTGAATTCCAAAATCATCTTTATGTGAAATCTTCTGATCATTATATCTTGGCAAACCATTATTTTTTCAAATACCTTAGGCAAAACAATGCATGAAATATGGAGGAAGGAAATATGGCCCATGTGCTGCCAGTTTGCAATATCTGCCCCCCAAAAGATAAATCGAAGAAATGCAGGGATGCTTTCACCTCACATTACATCACATGTGATGCTGATGTTTAAAAGCTGCCCTTCTAAAATTTTCAGTAACTCATCCCTGTCAAACTGTGATTGGTAAAAATTCACCAGAAACATTTTGCTACCCAAATGATGTATACATGTAGAGGGCCATGGTAAAAAAGAATATGCTTTTAAAAATACCTTTTATGTTTAAGGAAATTTTTAATAAGCAAATATTTATAAATTTATATCTTCTGATTTTCAGCTACAGGTATTTTTAATCTACAGTTTCATGTCTTTGAGCATTTTAGACTGTATGCCAATTTTTTCCTACCAGGAAAGAAACCAATTTACAATTAAAATTGCAAAAAATCGGTGGCTTTTCACAGAGGATTGACTAGTTAATTTACTTAAGATAGCAGGTTGCAGAGAGGAAGAAAATGATAATGCAACAAGCTTTTGCAAGGCTGACCCTCTTCTGAGAGTTAACCTTTGTGCTCACAAATAGTTACCTGAAAAATTTCTAAGGTATGAATGGAAATAACAGCAGATTGCATTACCTACATCCCGAAGGTCAGAGGTTCAGATTACCAAGGTAATGAAACTTCAGTGAGCTGCTTCCGATCTATTAGGTTTGTCAGTTTTTATAAGCACGCTTACTTCAAGAGCGCAATTATAACATAAAGGACCTATATTGGTGAAAATTCAGCAGCCGGATCTTAACAGAAGTATTCAAATGTCAGATGTGGGGGAGAGCCTACCTTTAGCAGTAGGCTTTTAAGATGAATCAGTTGGTGAGACGGAGCAAAGAAGAAGAGGGAGATGAGTGAAAATATGTGATACATAAACATACATTCCCAGATAAAAATTTTGTAATTTTCCCAGAGGTGTCTCAGATTGTAATCATAAGCATCTATTAACTTACATTATTTCATTAAAATGGTTTCAGAGATCCCAATATAGGTGTCACAGATTATTAGAAATCTGCAACCTTATAAGAACCCTAGAGTGATAGTATTTTGTAAAAATGGATTATTTAGTGGCAATGTAGGTGAACATAACAAGTAATTAATTTAATTTACAATTAATGTCACCTAATACTGGTTTTCATTCACAATTGATATCACAACACATTGGGGGAAATTCACTCAGGTATCCTAAATGGACCATTTGACTTCCTGGGCTGTAACAAAACTCAAGGCTGGATCAAAGTCACACAGTAACCAGCAGTAATTTTATGTCTTTTTATATCATAGTAGATGATTAGCCTAGGGAGCAGAGTTTTCTTTCATAAAACAAAATATTTTAATTGGGCCTTTCCAAATCAGATATTTCTCAACACTTGGTAATACTGTAACAAGTTTTGATTCAACTGTTTGCCAGCTGTCGAGGTATTCCTGGAAGAATGATCACCATACATATTTTCACAGTAAATTCAGGGCTGCGTTTATTCTGATTTTCAAAATGCATCATCACAAAAGAACAACAGGTCAGATGTTAAATGCTAATCTGTTGTCCAAGGAGCTCTGAAATTTCGGTCATTGCGGTTTCTAAAGTTGCAGAGGGCTGGGGAACCTGTGGCCTTGGGGCCCCATGTGGCCTTCTGGATCCTTGAGTGCTGCCTTTTGACTGAATCCAAATTTTACAGACTTTAATAAAGGGATTTGTTCTGTGAAGTTTGCATTCAGTCAAGGGGCTGCAAAAGTGCTCTGAACAGGACCAGGGGCAGACCCCGCATTTTTAAAGCAAATCTACTGCTGACGTCCAGGCTTCCCTTCACTGTTTCAAACTGGAATTCTGTCCACAGCCAGTGCTGAAGATGATTCACTCAGAAAAACCTTTCACGCTATTGCAAGCCAATTAAATGTTTCTTACTAATGAGTATGAGTTACAAAGTATCAGGCAGAGCTCTCCAAAGGAAGGTGTACGATATTACACTATATCAAATTAATAACAGGGACATTTGCATCACAACTGGCTGTTGTGACCCAACCTACAATCTCCATCCAAAAGGAAGGAAAGAAGGGTGAGCAGGAGGTCCAAGAAGGGTGTAGACCTAGGACGGAGAGTTTGCTTCTCAAGAGGGACTTTTTGTCTTTTTAGTTTTTACTTTTTAACGTGTCCACATTTATTTGGTTGCTCATACAAGAAAGGGAAATAAAGATATGAGAAACTTACTTGGTTTAGCCCAACGCACTTCTATGGCTGTGTGGTTAAGGACACTCGCTGTAAGAGTGGCTCCTCTTTCGGGAAGACCAGCTAAGGTTGTCACTGTCGCTTCTCGGCTTGGCGTAAACCCCACGCTGTTGTGTACAAACAGTTTATACTCGTAGGTTGTAAATCTAAAAGGTTGTTTTGTAAAAAAAAAAAAAAAAAGTATATAAATTTCCATTTTACAGAAAATAAAACACATCATTTCTTTTTTCTTCACCAAATACAGGATTTCCTTCTCCCACCTCCACAAATGCTCACTCACCTTTTTTGCCCCAGGAAATACATTATTTTCTTTTTCCTCCTTACACAAGACATATCATTATTTTTATAACTCACCAGCCTTAACCAAAGCATCAGGGAAATCTTTTATTAGGAATGCTAAGCAAATATTGCTATTTAAAACCAATTGTGGTTTATCATTTTCTTATTCTTATTGTTTTCAGAGCGGTGAGAATTACAGCTCAATTCAAGATGCAATTACAAATCTGGCCACCTGCCAGCTTTCTATCTGCATTTGATCCAGAGAGTTTTATGTTCGTCTTTTCGGAAACTCATCCATTTTCAAATATCAGGATCCCTCATCACCAGTTTCTCCCTATACCTATGCTGCTTTCCCATAATCTCACTGCAGACAGATAAACCCCTAAATTAAATTGTAACTGTGACTAAAGTGTACAACATTCTCCCGCTGAGAGTTTTGCTACAGTGAGCTGTATTTTGCCGGAGTGTGAACATATTTACTCGAGTCAATACAGTGGAAACTGAATATTACTTTGCAGAAGGCAAAAACTCACACGGTGATGTGATAGGAGGAGGACATTCCAAGTCATATGTTAAATTGACAATAGAGTAAAGCCATCAATTCTTCATTCCTTTTGGCTTTTTGGGGAAGAAGACCACCAGGCTTTCTTTGTTTAGTTCAAAACTTCCTGACTAGGAAAATGCTATTTATAAGGCCGGGCACGGTGGCTCACGCCTGTAATCCTAGCACTCTGGGAGGCCGAGGCGGGCGGATCATTTGAGCTCAGGAGTTTGAGACCAGCCTGAGCAAGAGCGAGACCCTGCCTGTACTAAAAATAGAAAGAAATTATATGGACAACTAAAAATATATAGAAAAAATTAGTCAGGCATGGTGGCACATGCCTGTAATCCCAGCTACTTGGGAGGCTGAGGCAGGAAGGTTGCTTGAATCCAGGAATTTGAGGTTGCTATGAGCTAGGATGATGCCACGGCACTCTAGCCCGGGCAATAGAGTGAGACTCTGGCACAAAAAAGAAAAGAAAAGAAAATGCTGTTTATAGACACTGGCAGGCTATGACTGGACAATAACTTAGACTGAGACACTTGCTTAAACATCTTGTGCACACGTGACCATCCCAGGGGCACCCAGGACTCACGGCAAACACTGGCCTCAGATCATCATTACCTAACTTGAGCTTATTAGATGATCAAGCAGACCTCGCCTCTGATGCAGGACCCACAGTATTTATCTTAATATATCACAACCTCTGGTGGTCATGATGCAAAGGGGAGGCTGCCATTTGCAGGACTGTGCCAAATCATTTGACCAAAATTATGTCCAGATTCTCAGAGCATTTTGCTACCCACTTAGGTAGAAGAAGTCTGCTTGACTCACCCTGTTTCTCATTCTTGTCCCAAAGATATTTATTCAGGGTTCCACCTCAGCCACATTTTAAGGGTGTTGCTTTGCTTTTGGGACTCCAGGAAAAGACTTAGTGACTTTTTGAGGCTGTTTATCTATTTCTCCCAAATAAGTGCTAACATCAGGTCTTCTATACCTCTCTGCTTTTCTATCTCTTCTCCGGTGCTTATTGTCTTTCCTTTTTCTTTGCTTTGTATGCTGTAGTGGGTTGAATTGTGTCCCCAACCCCCATGATATTTTCAAGCCTTAAATGCTGATACCTATGAACGTGACCTTATTTGGAAATAGGGTCCTTGCAGATATAATCAAGTTAAAATGAGGTCATATTGGATGAGGAAGGGCCTCAAATCCAATGTTGGACTAGAGGGAAAAGAGAAGGAAATTTTTATAGAGATGTAGACACACACAGGGAGATCTGGTCATGTAAACACAGAGGCAGAAATTGAAGTTATGCTGCCACAAGCCAAGAAATGCCTGGGGCCACCAGAACTTAGAAGAGTCAAGGAACGATTCTCCTCTAGAGCCTTGGGAGGGAGTCTGGTTCTGAAAAGGACTTGATTTGGGACTTCTAACTTCTGGATCTGCAAAAGAATAAATTTCTGTTGTTTTAAGCCACCTAGTGTGTGGTATTTTGTTATGACAGACCTGGGAAATTACTACATATGCTCTTTAGCAAGTACTAAATAGTCCACATGACCAAGATAATTAAAAAATAATAACAATAGTTACTTTACATGTATCAGGCATTTTCTAGATGTATTAATACATTCATTCCTCATAAAAACCCATAAAGTGATATTATAATACCTACTTTGAAAATGAGGAAAATAAGGCTCAATGAATTAAATAACTTGTCAGAGTTATTAAGCTAATAAGTGTAAGGGCTGGGATTCAAATATAGACAGTCTGATTCCAGAGCCTGCTCTTCTAATCATGACGCTACACTGCCCACCTAATAGTGATGATAATAATAGTAATAGCAACCATAATGATAATCTGGTCTGTCCATACTTGGATGATGTCATATCACCAGGGCTTGACCTTTTAATTATTTTTCTAGCAGAAGGGATAGATTTTGCTTATGCATCCAAAGAGTCTGTCCAAATTTCCTTTGCAACCACTAGTATGAATATGAAGGATGGAGAGTCAGGGTTAAGAGGGTAGCAAGCCTATGACAATGGAATGAAATGTAGCTAATGGCTCACATGGGACTTGAACCAGCGACCTCAGCTTCATTAGCTCTCTCCCTGGGCAAAATACTTATAATTATTTTTTACTTCATAAAATGGCTTAAAAGAAATTTAGCTGGAATCTGGATGCCCAATCTCCCCTCCTACAATGTTTGAAATTTTTTCTTCCATAAGTCTATGCTCTTACACAAATAGTAATCTTTATGGCTTTAAAGTGATACCATGTTTGTGGTTCTTTTCTACATGCGAAATTAACATAAGGTGGCTCTAAAATAGTTAATTGTAAATAAATTCTGTAGCACCTTAGTTCTTAGGATACTTTAAGGTACTTCATCATAATGTGAGTATGGTTAAATAGACAATTTATGTCTGCATAGAAGAAATTTAGGCCACATAGATACATGCAATTAGGAAACCTGTTTTCAAGGTGGTACTAAAATTTTAGAGCAAGAGATGGCTTTAGAGTTTATCTGCTTCAAAAAATAAAATGTCTGTTAAATTTTACAGATTAAAAAGAAAACCTGAGAGCTTGAGAAATTAAGTGGATTTGTCTAAGCTTGTACAACTAGTTAACAGGGCTGGCTGGGCACCAAGTTTCCTCATTTTCAATATTAAATTCTTTCCACTATTCATTATTTTATTTAACTGAGAAATCAGTAGGTATTTCACTTGACGCTATGAATTTGCCTTTTGAATATTCATTAACTTTTATTAAGTTAAAATTTTAAGGAAATAACATCTTTAATTCACTTAAATACTAAAATACACTGTTTTCATTGCATCTCAAAATCTAATCTTTATGTAGTAAGGATATATACCCATGACAACTACATACATGTGCTGGTTATATTTCACCACTTCATATCAAAAAAGAATGTATTAGTTGGCTTGAAGTGCTTTTTCCACTCTATGTACATTGTTTTTAAAATGGACTTAGATGCTGATTATTGATATCAAATGGGACATTCCATCTAGTTACTAATAAAAGAATACCTTTAAAAGAAAAATGCTAGATCAATTGACATCATATACTCATGGCAAAACCTATTTATACCGATCAATTTCTTCCCTACATACTAATTGTGTTTCCTAGACATGTCTTGAAAAATGCATCATTTCAAACTCTGTAGGAAATAGCTTTTGATATCTGCAAACTAAATGAATACTTATGTTGAATCTATAATATAGCTAGTAAAACCAATTGTTTGTAGGTCAATTTAGCAATATTGGGCTACTACAATAATTTTTCCCTAAATGATTCATTTGTTTGAGACCATCCTCTAAGTCCTAGGTTTCCCTGCCCCCCACAAACAGACAGCAAATGGTAAACTTTATTGTTATAGACACAACTATAGTATTTTTTCTTATAAAAGATAATGTATATTAAAATCTTATGGGACAATACTCATTTCAAGATTCAGTTATTATTACTATTATTACTAGATTCTGTTTAAATGATGCAGTTTTTAACCTGTTTATTTGCTGAATAGATAATTTTAGCAATGAATGCATGGATGTTTCATAGTTACTAAAGCATTCAGTCTCAAAATTTTCAGGTCATTTATATAATTTGATAGGTTAGTGACACAAAAATTTACCTGTTCAATAGAGAAATGATCCCTACTGAAACTTAGCAAAGTGCTTCTTTTAAAAATATATTGAAAACAAATTACATTTTTCTTTCATAGTTGATATAACATCACTTTATTTATTAATTTGTTCATTCATTCAAAAATATATATTGGATACTACCCACATGCCAGATGCTAAACATAATGAAGTTGATATCTGTCCTCCTGGAGCCACAGTGCTTATAAATTTTTATAGAAATATGGTTTTAAATGAGAACATCTAAAATATTTATTCATTTGTTCCTTTTTTGTTGAGCACACATTAGATGGAGCATCTAATTTAACCTTGGCTAGCTAGGAAGTCTTCAGAGAGGAGGTAACATTTGGGCTAGGCTTTGGTGGCAAGTGGTATTTTGTCCAGTGAAGACATTTGTCCAGAAGGAGACATTATTCCAGGGCAAAATGTGTGAAGGCTCATATCTTGAAAGGGTCTCATATGTTTGGGGAGCCAATAAAATTTTTCAGTGCAGCTGTAGCATGCCTCGGGTTATTTTCATCAGAATTAAAAATGTGTCAACTTTATTGATGTCCTAACAGAATTCATGTGTCAATATTGTCACTAATATAAATGATGCTTCTGAAAATGCAGGCTACTTAGTTGCTTCTTCCACTAACTCTTCCTCATATCTGCCACAACCCAAAGCGTGCTTTAGTACAACACACAAGTGGGGATTTGAGAAACCTCAGATAGCACGCTGTTCCTTAGATCTTCAAATCTTTTGTAGGAATAAATAAATAAACCAACAATGCCATACTGTTTTCATTGCTTAAATCTGCTGTTGTTGAAATTTTCCATGGATGGCAGGTACATATTCTTTAAATCTATCTGTTAATTCTAAAAATGATACAAAAGAATTTTGCTTTTGAAATTGAAGTGTAATGTTTACCACACTTAAAAGTTTTTATAACATAATACTTTTTTGATGGTGAGTGAAAGTTCCTATAGTTTCTGTAGCTATCCATACCTATACTACCAGAATGTCACAGTCAAAATAATTCTGCTATAATTTCCATCTTTCTTCTACTATGTCATCAACAGGAGAAAGAAATACAGACAAAGAAAGTAGATTTTTTTTTCCCCTAAGAAAACAGTAGGGGGGAAAAAACCTCCTACGACAAAATGTATCTTTCCAGATTTAGAAGCTCATTTTTCACGAGATAACATTTAATATGATGACAGTTGGAAGAGGAAAGCATGAGGTGAATTTAGAGCAAAGCAAAAAAAAAAAAAATCCCAACAGAGAAAAGCACTGTGATCAATTTAATTTGAATGTGAAATAGATACATTTTCACTCATTTTGAATTAAGCACATCGCTACGAGATGGCACATTAACGTTTTGACAGAAGTTGGCTTTTATTCCTAGACTCAACTTTTATTCACATGTTGATATTAAGGAAGTAAGTAAAGGATGTACCTCATCTTGGGAGTCATGGGAGAAATCTTTTCTCTCACTCACCCTTCCTATGTATAAAGCCAACTTCTTCATTTAATAGCTACAATTGCACAGGGCACGGTGGCTCACGCCTGTAATCCTAGCACTCTGGGAGGCCGAGGTGGGCGGATTGTTTGAGTTCAGGAGTTCGAGACCAGCCTGAGCAAGAGCGAGACCCCGTCTCTACTAAAAATAGGAAGAAATTATATGGACAGCTAAAAAATATATATAGAAAAAATTAGCTGGGCATGGTGGTGCATGCCTGTAGTCCTAGCTACTCAGGAGGCTGAGGCAGGAGGACTGCTTGAGCCAAGGAGTTTGAGGTCGCTGTGAGCTAGGCTGACGCCACAGCACTCTAGCCAGGGTGACAGAGCGAGACTCTGTCTCCAAAAAAAAAAAAAAAAAAAATAGATACAATTGAATACATTTGTATTACAGAAACATGTGTCATGGAATTGACCCAGTCTTTCCATATTAACAAAGACAAAAACGTCTGTGCACATTTAATCTCATTACAAAGGAGGGGGACAAAAGTTTTTTTTTTAGTATTCTTCCACATGGAAACAACAACCTCTTTTAGGACTTGAAACATTTTCATTTTAGTAGGTTTAAAAAATACATTAGAATCCGTATCAATAAGATTTAAACTTAGATTTTATGATACATTTAGCTTAAGCACTTCAATCTTAAAATAAACAAGTCCAACCCTTCTTTGAAATAAGATGAAAATTAACTTTGAATGCTTTCTTTTAAAGATAACACAATTAGCAGATTCTCAAGAAATCACATAGAGGTCTCTATCCAAACTCACTGCAAAAGAAATACTTTTAGGAATTTATAAATCCTTGAAAGGAACAGGAGTTAGAACACATTTTCCTTCATAAACTTAATGACAGCTAAATCAACATTTTCCCTGAAACAGTAAAATAACCCTATTATTTCTTCCTTCTTTAAATCTACACACACACAAAAAGGAGGGCATGCTACACTGTCTTCTTAGCAGTTTTATCTAATCTCTTAGGAACCAAGGCAATATTAGGTGCTGAAAATTGTACGGGTAGATTGATGCTTAAAATGAAGGAGGTCGCTGCCCTCTTGTTAAACTCTGCCTGACTCACATCCGCAGCATCAGACGATAACAGCACGTTCACCAGATTTTCCAAGTGATGAAAATGTCAGGACACCCAAAGTTATGGTTCCCCCAACAACCATAACGTGGCCACTTTGCACAGAATTATTAAGGAAGAAAAGTTAGAAACTTACATTAGTATAAACCTGTGGTTACACTGAGTTCGTGTTTACACAGGCAGAGCAAAATTCAGTAATGAGGCAACTAGCTTTGTGACTCAGATGAAAATTACCCTTTATCAAAGATAATCATAAGAACAAAAAGTACTTTTATTTGAATTAAATTATCTCGATAATTGGCTCAAGATTCTGCTTTGTATAAGTAGCCATAAAAGAAAAAATAACTGCTAAAATGATCTTAATTTCAGAAGACAATGATATTTTAGGTTAGATTGCTGTTTTTCTATGTGTTATAAACGTATACTTAACCAGAATAGACCACTTGAAGAGGGAAATTGACTTCAACTCATGTTTACTCTCACAAATAAATTCATAAAGAGATGCCTAGTGAATCTTACTTTTACTTTTTATATCAAGAGAGGTACCATTTAAAAGCTGATTCTAAATGTACCTAGAGTGATATCAAGTCAAGATGGGAAGAAACACTTCAATGCTCCTTGTCTTTATGTAGATGTAAGTTAAGAAGGAAATAGGGAATGAGGGACTGTGGGGAGAATAGGAAGTCACCTATTCCTTCTAAAGGTATTAAAATTCAATTAAAAAAAAACACAAGAAAACATAGTCAAACAAATAAATCAGCAAATAAATATAGGTCAAAGGGAAGGGCCATTAAGGAGCCCCCTGTGCAGTGTGAGAGACTGTTGGCCTCCCAGTGGGATGTGAGCCTTGGCTGCCGTCAAGCTGGGCAATGGCAGCATCTGACCAGACGAGGTCACTCCCTTTTAACAGAAAAACATGGCATCCACCAGTGGACTCATTGCCAGTTTTCTCTCAGATTTGTGAGACACCCCCCTTAGAAGATAGAGAAGTCATGAAGACAAAGCCCCCGCATTGGGATAGATCTGATAATATAATGTATCCAGACAAGCACCCTGGCCAGTGGATCGCAATGATAATACTGATATGTTAGGAGGTGTGCTATGGAAATACAGTAAAGGGGAACTGATTCAGACCAGCAAGAGAGTGAGCAGGGGAGCCTTCCTGGAGAAACAAGCTTCTAGGCTAAAACTTGAAGGATGATCTAATCAGGCAGTAGGAAAAGGCAACACTGGGTGCAATGGATGGAGCAAGTGCAGCTTGCTGGGGGTAATGAGTGCAACATGCAGCAACCTCAGTAAGGAAGGGGTGGCAGGCAAGGCTAGAGCCGGAAACAGGGTGCAGAATAGAGCCACTGAGTGGTGGGTCTAGAAAAAGAACCACCCTGATAGAAAAGATATTGAAAAATATGATTGAATAGTTTTCCTAAAATAACATTCACGTTTTTTTGAAATTCAGTGGCATTGCTTGGATGCATGAAGATTTAGAAGTCATTTAATCCCATCAAATGAACTCATTTTATGGACAACAAAAGTGACTCCCAGAGAAGTTAAGTGATTTGCCTTAGGTCACAAAGCTAGTTCTCTAGCACAGGATGAAACAGAACCCACATGTCCTAACTCTCCCATGTAGCACTCCTGTCTGAGATCATCTATTTGCCCATTTCGTTTCTTTGAATTCTAGACTGAATTATTTTAAGTCTCAATCCTGTTTACTACATATGCTTTTGTGGACTGAACCAATGACTTACAATCACTTCCCAGAAATAGTAAGCTTTTACAAGTGTCCAGTAATTTCCCAAGTTTCATATGTGTTCAGTATTTCTAAATTCCTCTATTACATTTCATGTCTAGATAGAGCTGTGACAAAGGCAATAGGTTAAGGCTCAAACACCTCCAAGTTCAACTTCAAAAGGCTTATTTTAAGCATGCCGTTAAGATGGCAAACATGAAACATGCTGACTGTTACAGTTGGATGATTAATGCCACAGATAATAACCAAACATGTTTTATTGCATAACTGATAACATGCTCACACAATGAAGACACTAAGATACTTTGAACTATTCAACATGCCCCAAACTAAATGCCAGCATTTGTTTTTATAGTTTTTGTAATCTCACCTGCTAAGACCCTTATCTTCATAAAACCACTGAGTTCCTGAATAAATATTGTGCCACCGATTTAAATCTTCTGGGGGATTTGATGCAAGTGGTTGCTGGATTTTACGTCTCAGAAGCTCATATCTGAAGCAAAAGACAAGCAGGAACATCAGGATTATCTCAACTAATGTTATTACCAAAATTCAGGTTGCTTTGTGGCATTTGTGTGTGATGTATGCATGCAAACCTCAAGAATAACATCTTTGAAGTTTTTTTTTCCAGATAAATATATATTTTTTTCTGGCTCAAGTTTCATATATTCAATTATTTTAAAATAATCAGCTACAGTCACATTTTACTATTATTTGTAAGAATGATAACATTTTAGTTTCCTTTTATGTCAGATTTGCCAAATCTTTACTGCTAGTTTCACACAATGTAGAAATACAAAAAGCTTATCAAGTTAATAATTTCCTAAGACTACTCTCATCAATACTTTATAAACAATGATAATATTATCAACTCCGTATTCTTGGCCAAGTATCAAGTTCAGGTTGTTACAAAGCCATTTCAGAATTGCAACTCTTTCCTTTCATCTTATCTATGCCCCTGACCACATTATTTACAAGTTTCCTGATAACAATAATACGCCAAAGAATTATGGTGTTAGCTTTAGAATTTTGAGTCATATTTGTGCCAATGTATCAGAACATGCATTAGGTTTGCCTAATGTATAATAAAGCTGTACTTTGAAACTCAAGAGAAAGGTTATGTAGAGAATCCTTAGAGAATAGTGATTAGTGTTTTTAGTCCTTGCAGTATTATGATGATATTTCTATTCATACTTTGATGAACTTTTATGGTTCTGTGTAAGTCAAGATATATAATTAATATTGTATGAAAGTTACGAATTAGGGGATAGTCAATAAAGAATTAGCTCTTATGTGAGTAAAAGCCTCCTCTTTCCCTACTTCTTGTAGAGATAAGACTATAGCAAAATCTGAAATCAGAGTCACTTTCTCTTACCTCACATTGGGTCCATTTGGCTTGGATGGCGGCTGCCAAGAAATCCCAACATACGATTCACTTAGTGGAATCACTGACAATGGGCCAACGTCCTGAGGTAGGGTGGGCTGGGTGGTAACATAGGTAGGTAAACTCTCTGTGCATCCTCCTAGGTGTCCATTTCCCCCTGAGCAAGCAACGATGCTGACAGAGTAATTAGTGAAAGGAATAAGATGTGTAATTATTTGACTTAACACTGAGGAAGTCACATTGGTTATTGTGACGTGAGGGTCAGGCATGCGGATCTCATAGCTAAGCATGTCTCCGTTCTGGATGAGTGGGGGTTTCCAAGTGACCTGCAATAAAAGACAAACTTAGAATCAGCGTGACAATACAGGAACAGAGCAACTGAAATTCACAAGGCCTAGAATTTTGCTCTGTCTTGTTTTCAGTTCATTTTCCAAATGCCTACTTTCTACTTAGCCCTTTGTACTAGACAGTAATGAAGGGCTTGGGATCAATTAGCAGTACATCAGGAACTCAGTGAAATGCTGTTTCCTGGGTTTGGCTTTTAGTGTGATACTTTCTGGGACTGTCAGACTAATACACACCTTGGTGATTCATCTCCACTGTGGGTGTTCCGAAGGACACAGAGAAAACACATGGAGAAAATTCACACATCCACATGCATCAATAGGGCAGCGACAGGATTTCATAGTTTTCTTGTTTATAACTCAATTAAATGAAACATCACAACTCCATGCTTTGCATTGTTAGTGTACATACTAAATCAGGTTTTTTTTTTTGATGGGGGAAGGAAAATCACAATTTATATTTCCTGAGGATGCACACCTGAGTTCCAGAATCTTACCTATACATAATTTAGCAAGTAAAGCAATAAGAACACATCCTATTCTAAGGGATAAGATATGTATAGAAAGAATTTTAAAAGGCAAGCAAAAAGCTAATGCATGGAGTTGAGTATCAGAAGAAAGAACATTTTTGTAATGGAATATCATAATGTCTGAAATTTGTTTTCTTGTCTGGCTAAATTTTGCAAGAACATAGGGGTAACACACTCATGTTCTTGTTGGAGGAAAAGGATCCTACAAATATGTGCATAGACCATTAAAAAATCACTTATTTACATGCTATCATGTTTCATCTCTTTTATTTTTACCTTCCAGTGTTCCTTTTATAAATACTAGGATATATATTTAATCCCTCAAATAGTCTGTAATCTTCTTGATAACAGGACTAAATTTTATGTTCATTTATTGCCATGCACACAGAGGTGGAGTTCAGTAAGTAATCGTAGTCATTGCTCGTTAGATTATAATTTTTCCTTAGCATACAGTGATTTTGAAACTTGAAAAGCCAGATTTTCACAAGGTGATATATTGATATCTACACTTATAAATGTATACAAAATCAAAGTCAAAAAGGAATAGAAGAAAAATTAAAATAGACAGGGATTAACCATAAGTTTTCACCTTAAAGAGAAAATGTTTCTTTTAGAAGGAAGGTGACCTGAGTTTTTATAAGAGTACTCTTACTAATAATTGGTGACAAACTGGACTCCCACCATGGGTTAGTTGGGCAGTTGCCTGATGGTTATTGTGGTAATTTATAATTAACAATGGGCCCATATCTGCCCAAATTTTACTACACAGGCTGCAATCATTGTTAATCTTAAAAAACTTCTTGGAGAGTTCCAAGAAGAGATGCCAGATCAAGAGGCGTTTGAGATGTGTTCCTTATGAGTATAGGGGATTTGTCTGGATGTAGAAAAGATTTAAAAGAAAAAAACCTAAAGGAAGCAAAGTTTGCAGAGCAGACATACGGTTCTATTTGTTGTGGAGGTGCAAATACTATCTGTGGACTTGGAAAATTAGTCAAGGTCAAACTCAGGGGACTTCCTGGTATTTATAACATAAATTAAAAAAGGAAGAGCTATCCCAGCTAAATTCAACCGTACTGATCTGAGGAATATGACTTTCTTGCCTCCCGAACCAGAATACTTTGAGATTTCAGGTCAGATCTTGGCAACACTTGAAAGAATTAAAATTTAGGAGATAGCTTGTGTTAACAGTTGAGCTAACAGTGAATTGATCTGGAACTCAGTATTGAGGCTGAGAAAAAGCGTTCATAAGATAAAACTTGAATAAGATATCTGCCAGCAGAGATTAAGAGATTTGATGTAACGACTCTGGAGACAGTCATTTGAAGATCTAAAAAACTCCTGTTTTCTCCATTATAAATGTTTACATCCAGAAATTAGCTATTTTTCTCATTTTTAAAAAAGTTACAAACTTAGAAAAAATTGCCTTTTTGAGAGTAGTAAGTTAGAAGAAAGGAATCTACTTCTACAAAAAAATCTTAGGAGGACTAATAATGCAATCTTTTATAATATGGAGAAGGACCTTGTCATTATAGTCAATAGGCTAACAGAAATGATATCTAATTTGATCACCCTGCTGAAAATATACTGGAGTCATTATTAGGTGTTTAAGGAGCTTTTACCAATTCTTTCAGATCAGTGATGAATGGCTCTAAAAAATAAGGCACTTTCAAAATTCCCTGTTTTAAGCAGAAACTTAGACATATAGTTTAGTTGATTAGCTTCAGGCCCGAAAAAAGTTAACACACATAAACATTGTGACCAACTTACTTCTTTAACTCCATCAAACTATTTTTAAGAACCCTATGAATAAGAGTATTTTTGAAGATTGATATTATGGGTTAAGAGTGGGCTAAGATATGATAAATGTTCCTAATATTTGATCTGAACTATATACCATTAAAGCTGTGTGACTTTGAGCAAAATGCTTAACATCTCTAGGCCTTTGTCATATGTGGCTTTTATAATTTTGTAATATGTTCCTTCTATGCCTTGGTTTGTTGATGGTTTTTATCATGAAAGAGTGCTGAATTTTGTCAAATGTTTTTTCTGAATCTATTGACATGATTATATGGTCTTTGTTTTTACTTGTGTTTATGTGGTGAATCACATTTATTGATTTGTGTGTGTTGAACTATCCTTGCATCCCTAGGATGAAGCCCACTTGGTCATGGTGGATTATTTATTTGATGTGCTGTTGAATTTGGTTTGCTAGAATTTTATTGAGGAGTTTTGCATTGGTATTTATAAGGGATATTGGTCTATAGTTTTTCTTTTTTTCTTTTTTTTTTGAGTCCTTTCCTGGCTTTCCTATCAAGGTGATACTGGCTTTATAGAATGAGTTGGGAAGAAGTCCCTCCTTCTCAATATTATGCAATAATTTCTGCAGTATGGGTACCAGCTCTTCATTGTAGGTCTAGTAAAATTTGGCTGTGAAATCACCTGCTCTGGAGCTTTTTTGTGTTGGAAGCTTTTTTATTACTGCTTCAATCTTCTTGCTCATTATTGGTCTACTCAGGAGTTCTATTTCTTCCTGACTGAGTCTTGAGAGGTTGTGTGTTTCCGGGAATTTGTTCATTTCCTCTATGTTTTCAAGTTTATGTGCATAGTGATTTTCATAGTATTCACAAATGACATTTTGTATTTCTGCTCCCAGCTGTAGCAGTGGTGAACTATGTGGTGAAGTGGCTCCACCCAACCGGAAAGTCTACTTCTGGAGGCGAGGATGTCTGAGATTCACAACCTGACTCTCAGGAGCAGGTTTCACTCTTCTTCCTCCTCCCCTCCTCCACAGTCTCTCTCTGGCATCTGCCAGCACGCAGGAGCTCAAACGATCTGATCTCCCCATCACGGCACTGCAGGATGGGAGCTTCCCTGTCTAGGATCCTGCCCTGGCCTGAGAGCACAGCTTTCCTGGGTGTGGGGGGGTTCTCCATGAATGCACTGTGGCTGGGACCCACACTGCACACTCTTTTCAGTTCTGCCCTTGCGGGATTATCTTGCCTCCCAAGATTAGTTGACAGATCTCCCCTTCATGCCCCTAAGCAACACCACTGAGTCATGGAGGTGCAAGATCTGGCCCGCAGGCCTGTCTCTGGGTCCCCAAAGATCAATCCCTGACCATGCCAGGGAGAAGCATGCTGGTCCTGAGTTGCCAATGGGTGCTTGAGCAGGTTTCATGTCCTTCCACTTTGGGGTGTGCCCTGCTCTGATGGAGCAACCGGGCAAGCAGTACCATGGAGAGCTGGTGAGCAGAGAGCTCATAATCTAAGCACCATTTAGTCCTCTGTAGGTCTTTAAGAGGAATGATTTAAGCCCCTCTGTGGAAGCCCTGGTGTGGTGTACGCACCAGTGGGGGGAAGCAGCAGTTCCTGAGAGCTCTGGCTCAATGGTCTCTCTTGGCAGCCACAGGTCGGGGAGGGAAAGGGGAGAAAAAGAGTCTGGATGGAGGAAAGATAACACTCTGGTTGTCTCTGTCCCTCTTTCCAGAAGGCAACCTGCTCAGAATGTCCAGGCTCTGGGGTCACACAGATCCCCTGGGATCCACCAGCCCCCTGTGGCTCCTGCAGTCTGGACTGGAGTTGGGAAATGTTTGTATGGGAACGAGCAAGATGAAAACTGAGGGGCTGAAGCCTCCTGTGGAAGACAAAGGCAGACAGTGGGTGGAGATGCAATATGGCGCATGCCATCTTGGCTTGGGTCTGCGATGATGGGAAGCAGCACCCCAAGAGGGCTCGCAGGCTGGTGTTTTGTCCTCAAGAAGCTTCCAGTTGACTGGCGACAGCAGCTTTTGGGCTCATGAGGGTAGAAAGGCTCTCCAGCAGCTCAGGAGCCTGCTGACTGCCAGAGATGTGAAGAAGGGAGAAACAAACTGCTCCATCTACCCTTTCTGCTGGACTCCAACCCTCCTGGGGGTTGTCCTCTGCCGATATCTTGCTCCTCGTTCTGCTCTGCAATATCTTCCTATGGAATCTTTCATAAGTTCTGACACTTTTCCCTTAGAATTACACCTGATTTATGTTTGTTTGTTTGTTTTTCATCTAAAACTTTTCCTTCTTTCTGAGACAATCTGGCAGCTGATGTCTCTGGTCAGCCATCTTCCAGTACAATTCTTAAAACAAACTGTCATTTCACAATGAAATAAAATGCCACTGCTACAATAAATCAAGTTTCCACACACACTTGTGTCTATATTTAAACTCTCTAGTTTGTTCCAATGACCATTTGTCTGTTTTTATGCCAACACCATATTGTGGTAATCCAGTGGCATTAGAGTAAGTTTACATACTAAGGAAAGCATCACCTCACTATCCTTTTCTTCCATAATCTTCTAGAATATTTTCAACCATTTAGTCTTCCATTTATACTTTAAAATCATTTTATCCAGTTTGAAATAAAACAAACCAAAAACATTACTGGTGTTCTGATTTAAATGATATTAGGTTTATATGTCAACTTTGGAAGGATTGACTTATCATGGAATTAAGTCCTTCTGTCCCAGAAGATGGCGTATTTTCCATTTGTTACAGTGTAAAGAAGTAGAGAAGAGCTTGGGCTCCTGGGTGTGAATCCCAACTCTTATTCCTTATGTAATCTTATGCAGGTTACTTAATCTCTCAAGTCTCAGTTTTCCTGTCTAAAAAATGTAGATAATAATGGCATCTATCTGACAGGGTTGCAGTAAGAATTAAATGAAAGCAACTCCTGGAACATATTAGGTTGGTGCAAAAGTAATTGCGGTTTTGGATCATGAATTTTGAATCAGAATCATTACAATCAACACAGTTTTGGCAATGAGGAATAAGTTTGTTTATTCCTGTAGTGTAAAAATCCATGCTTTGGGATTCCATGAACTCTTGGAAAGCATTTTCTGAATCCTGCTCGTTGTAGAAGTGTTTTCCCCACAAAAAGTTGTTGAAAACCTTAAAGAAGTGGTAGTCGGTTGGGAAGAGGTCAGGTGAATATGGTGGATTAGGCAAAACTTCGTAGCCCAATTCATTCAACTTCTGAAGCATTGGTTGTGCAACATGTGGTCGGGTATTATCATGGAGAAGAATTGGGCCCTTTCCATTGACCAATGCCAGCTGCAGGTGTTGCAGTTTTCAGTACATCTCATTGTTTTGCTGAGCATAGTTCTCAGATGCGATGGTTTCACTGGGATTCAGAAAGCTGTAGTGGATCAGACCAGCAGCAGATCACCAAACAGTGACCATGACCTTTTTTTGGTGCAAGTTTGGCTTGAGGAAGTGCTTTGGAGCTTCCTCTCGGTCCAACCACTGAACTGGTCCACTTTTCCACACATTTCACAATCTGATCAAGAAATGGCTCATTGTTGCAGACAATAAGAGAAGATGGCGCTTCAAAAGGATGACTTTTTGATTTTCAGTGAGCTCATGAGGCAACCACTTATTGAGCTTTTTCACTTTTCCAATTTGCTTCAAATGCCGAATGACTGTAGAATGGTCAACATTGAGTTCTTTGGCAACTTCTCGTGTAGTTGTAAGAGGATCACCTTCGATGATGGCTCTCAATTGATCGTTGTCAGCTTCCAATGGCCACTCACTGCACTCCTCATCTTCAAGGCTCTCGTCTCCTTTGCAAAACTTCTTGAACCACCACAGCACTGCATGTTCGTTAGCAGTTCCTGGGCCAAATGCATTGTTGATGGTGTAAATTGTCTCCGCTGCTTTACGACCCATTTTGAACCCAAATAAGAAAATATCTTGAATTTACTTTTTGTCTAACATCATTCCCATAGTCTAAAATAAATATAAAATAAACAGCAAGTAATAAGTCATTAGCAAAAAAACATAAAACAAGCAATGTGCATTAAAATGATGTATAAAATAAACACATTTATTTAAGAATGTATTCCAATATAAACGGCAAATTTCAGCAATGCTTAAACCACAATTACTCTTGCACCAACCTAATAATATGAACTCAATAAATATTAATTGTCATTATTTTATTTTTTGTTTATGGTTTAATTTAAGCAGACATCACACATGGCCTGCCATCTTTTAAAAAGTCAATGAGAATGATGATTATGACTCAACTTCTTTTACTGTGGCTTACGATTAAACCTGTAAATGAGTGACACTACGTGTACATAACTGAGTGAAGCTACACATAAATGTGGTCTGGGTGCACATGCCAAGGCTGGAGGTTCCAGCTGTCTGAGTGAGGATTCTACTGTGTAAGAAGAACTGAGAACTGCAGGTTTGCTCTCTTATTCTGCTTTAACTGTGAGAAAACGGGCAAGAGCCTCAAGGTTTAGGGCCTCATGATATCACCAGAAAAGGAGGGGTGTTTTTTATTTCCTGCATTACGGTTACGCAACTTAGTTATTTCTACATATTATTTCTTATTAGTTTTCAATTCAAAAGCTTCAGTGTAGTAGTTTATATCTTGACTTTATCTTATTTAAATACCTTTTTCTTAATCTGATTTTACTTTGAATTTTTGTTAGAAATGGCTACTGAATTATACAAGTCCTTTTTCTGCATCTAGTGATAAAAATATGGGCTTTCTTTTTTAATTGGCTGATGCAAGAAGTATGTTGAGAGATTTCCTGATGTTGAACCATCCTTAGATTTTTTTGAAATCATTTGTGTTATTTATCATTCTTTTAATATACTTCTTAATTCAATTTGCTAATCTTTTACTTAAAAATTTTAGATCTATATTCACGTATGAAATTAGTCTATAGTGCCTGAAAGAGGCACTCATAAAGACATGCATTTATTTACTGATGTTCAACAAATTTCAATATAACTAAAATTATCAGTGTTATTGTTGCTAATATTATTGATAATTTTCTTTATCCAACCTAATACTTGGAACAACTCAGTGGTAAATGTTAAATTAATTTCTTAACAAATATATTAATGATCCTCCTGTTATTTCTCATGAACATTTAATCTATTTGCAATTTTGACTTTTAAATTTTATATTTTACAAAATTGTTTAGCTGTCATATACCTCTGTTTACTGCCAGGACATGTACTTTGGTAAAGTCTTAAGATCTTTCTGAGCATAATGGCAGCCAATATTACTGAAGCACAAATCTGTTATTTTAATACTATTTAAATAATGTATAGCATCAAATACTAGATTCAGTTGAATATTCCTGCTGATTCTCTTTATTGATGAATTTATTTCCTAGTTATAGAATGGGCATTAATATAAAGTGAGTTTCTAAAAGGTTATTACTAGTGTACAATGTTCATATATTTCAGACACCTTCTTAGAGATTTTAGATTCCTGCCCTGGGGTTACCAATGCCTGTGGACCTTCGGTGAGTGCCTGCAAGATTCAACTCTCCAGCCAAGCTAGTCTAAACTTCTCTGGCAAGCTGACAAGCCATGTATATTGTTTCATTCCTGGATGATATCACACAATCAAAAGAAGGGGGGAAAAAAAGAACAAAGAAAACTTGTTCTGGATACGTTTGGTCATATCGTTTATATATGCTGAACCAAGTAGAATTATATATCAAGTTATTATTTTTTTGAAAATATTTTTTTGCATATCTACTGCAATCAGCAATGCCTAGTTATAAAATTTTAGTTAGAAAGAATCCAGAACAATGTCCGTTCTGTAGCCTTGCCTCTGTGAAGGGATGGAGTTTGTTATGTTGCATTATATTGATTGGTATTATACTGCTACCAAAGTTTTGCAAAACTCTCCCAGGACTGAAAAGAAAAGTCATTTCTGGAATGATTAATAACTCTAGGTTTGAGTTTTTTTTGCTTTGTTTTGATTTTGAATGAAGAGCAATTCTTAAGATTGCTTAATTTCATATACTAAACATTGTATATTGTGTACTTAAATTAATTTCCTTATAGTGTTTAATCAATAGAATTCCATACACTTTTGATATTTTTATCACAAAGGGGTATTGCTTTGACCAGTCTCATATTAAAACTACCAAGTACCTAATAAAGACTTTTAAAAATAGCTTTTGGTTGGTAGGCTAAATGAAATCTCTTCAACAATTTACACTGTTTAGCATCACCTAGTGTTTGCTTTTGGTGGGGGAGAGAGAACACACAACATAGATCCAAGTAATAATTTCAACAGATGAACTTTGCTGTTATGCAAATGTCCTTTGTTTTGTGCTCTGGTGAGCAAGCTACTGTACCAATGCTTTTGGCAGTAGTACAAGACTGAATCCATGGAAGCATGTGTGTATTTACACAAAAGAGGCTTCTAAGCTACAAAACTCCCTCCTGTTTGGTTACACTAATTTCCCTTGAATGAAGTTTGTATGCCAGCCAAAACAATGGTAGTTATCCTGTCCTCTAGAGTTCATTCCCAATAGAATGAGGTGAATAATTGAACGCTTTCTAGATAGCCCATGAATATGCTATTTTGATTTCTTTCCCCATCATTTTGATTCTTTGATTATTTAAAAAATAGCAGAATATCGGTAATGGGAAATTTTGTTAATATGCTAATCCATTCCTCTGTATTTTCCCATCTCTTCTCATTTTCTGATCTATTTAAATCTGACGTGGTGGTTAAGCTAAGCATCCCATTGTGGCATTCAAAGTATTTCAGGTGTGAGAGGCAAATGGAAGCATCTCAACAATATAATTAAGGGGATACAGGGAGAAATGAAAAACTGACATCGAATTCAAGATAGTTTGGGCCAAAGGCCAAAACCCAGTTTCTCCAGTGAATGCCTAAAACAACAAATGTGTTTGTTCAGTCAGCAGATGGCTCTGTTCAACACAGAGTCATTCCAGGGTAAATTCCTAAGTCTGCGGAGGAGACGGAAGACTCAGTCTCTTACCTGGACTGCTTCGGGTCCCAGCACGGTCACCACGGGTGGCTGCACCCCAGCAGGTCGTGAGGGTCTTGTGGTCACTTCTGCCCAAGCACTGCTGTTTGTACCTCCATCAAGCGTGCTCATCAGGACTCGGTATTCATATTTTGTCCACGGGCTAAGGGCAGGAGTCTTGTCAATAAACCTCATGGAATGACTTCTTGGAAGAGTTGCCAGGGTAGTAACTTCTCCTTTCCCTTTGACTCTTCTCTCAATTGTGAAGTTCTCCACCAAGCCGTTGGGATGGGTAGGGGGTTGCCAAGATATAATCACGGATGTGGGGGTATCAGAGAACAGCTCTGGGCGTGGGATCCCTTCTGGTGCCTCTGGGAGTGTCCATGTGGTCTGGGACTCTGCTGAGAGGGAACATCCTTTTGAAGTACAGGCTTCTACCTGGAACTTATAGGCGGTATATGGGTGTAAGTGGGTCACTGTGCAGTTAGTGACATTTCCAGAAGTTCTCAAGTATAGATGGCCATGGTGATAAATGTTATAATGGGTAATCACCCCATTGCACTTTGAAGGATGCTGCCAGGTGACCAACATCATTCTTGACTTCACGTCCAGAACAATCGGAGGGTCTATGGGTCCCGGTTCTACAAAGTAGAATAAATCCAAGAAATGACACCTCTTGGAAATTTCCCACATCTCCTCAAAATAAAACTAAAATGAATAAATAACTCTCCTATACAGGTATAAAAACGAACACTCAGTAAAGGCTAATAAGTAACTAAATCAGTGCCACAAAGACAACGACCATGACTGCTTTGCTCATAAATGCATGTGAAATACTTGTTGAATATTATGGAACTAAAATTGTCATTTTCCTTTCTAAGATATATTTACCAAAATTATTTCTTTTCATTAAAGCTGATTAAAAATAGCATGAGAGTTTTTTTTAAAATAAAGGTATTAGAAGAGAAATAAACAACAAGCCAGTTGTTACCAAAGTTCTAGCTTCTGCCCCATTTTTTTCTAGAGCCCCAGTAACTAATTATAATCAATAACACTATCGTAACAAACCTGCATGTTTTACAGCCCAGTAAAATCCTTGGGCATCTCTCATTATAAATTCCATATTATACATTGGTTCTGTTTGTCATTCTAATCCATGTTTTGCAATTTATCTACTCCCTGTTAATATTATAGGTGATTTTTTACTGTGACTGTGACAGAAGCTGCCGATTTAGCTCTTTCACCTACTGATAAATAAACAATGCACAGATCTGACCTTTAGGTTAACAGGTTTTATGCTTGCTCCACTCAGCACTCTAACTGATTCAATTATCATAAAGGTTCAGGAGGCTCCATGAATACTGAAAAAGGCCCACCAGATGCCTGCATAGGTGTTGTGGAACAGCAAATATTCTGCAGCCCTCCAGAGAAATTCCTTAATTGTAAATAATTTCACCATGCGACACAATCAAGTCACCTTGAATGCAAACCCCTCAGCCTGCGGAGGCAAAGTGTTATTTAAGCTTTACTGGGCTGCGTTAAATTCTGCAATTTGAAGGGCTGTTAAGTTTTTCAATTGAAATTTCATTTAAAATGCAGGTGCTTTTTATTATATTGAGGCTTTACTGCTCTCTAGGTACAAGCAAGAACATGGTGCAATAACACAAATCTGGCTCAATCACTGATCAGTAACAGCTGTAATTCCAGAACATTTAGCATTCTTATAAACCACGGCCTGAAATCTATAAATTGCTACAACAGATCAAGAAAATACTATATCCCCTTTTTCTGCCCACAGCAATTTTGACATTTATGAGGTTTTTTTTCTGTGAACATTAGATTTTATTGAAAATCTTTAAAAAAAGATATACTTGGATTTAGTAATTGTTTAAAATAGCATTGATTACGTGCGTGTGTGTATGCAATTCAGCGTTACACCGAAGGTTTAAATTTTAAATGCAACCACTGCTTCGCAAAGCCAGCGACTGCAGTAACAGCCGGCTATGTGAGCACACTTTCACACGACAGGATCCACATATTTGTCACCAACTGGACTGATGGTAGACTCATAATTACTTTTGGAGGCGAAAGATGTTACAGTGCACCAACCCTGAAATCAAGCTATTTCTGACAATTTGGTAATGTATCCTATTTGAAGAGAGAAATCCTAAAAAAGAAAGAAAAAAAAAAAAAAAACAGCAATCTTGGTACAGATCACATTTTCTGTTTTAGTCTGTTGTTAGCTTTCATTTTAAAGCTTTCTTAAAACCACTGTGACATTTCTTACTTTTGCTCTCCGGTATACAGTAGTAGTAGCAATTATTATATCAAAATGGGGATATAGCTCCTTTCTTATTTACACTTGTCATCTAGATTTGGCTATTTCCCAAAGAAGAGCAAGTGTAAGTCTTGTAAGATATCAATGTTGTTTTGAAATCTAAAAAAAAAAAAAAACAAAAAAACTAAATCCCCTGAGATTGGGGTTCGTAAAAATCAATGGTGGAGATTCAAGTCTTTAATGTCTAACCCTATCTCCCCCTCTCTCCCCCAAAGAGAATAATATACACTGAAAAATCAGAATATTCTCTATTAGGGTTTTCATCAGGGTCTTGCATAATTATTCCTCACATGTGAACTATCAAACTGTGAGCTTCTTCAGGGAAAAGAAACAACAACGATGCAGTTTGTTCTCTGTGATGAGAGCGATAAGCCTTTTATTCCTCCCGAATATGATGATAGTATTATAGGTGAAACAGCTATGATAATGAGATGAACTTGCACTTCAAACCCCCACAGAACACAGCCTTTTCTTAAAGATGATCTCTTATCTTGGACAAGAAGAGATATTCAGTTTCAATTTCATGATTTTTTTTTTCCCCCCTTAAAAGCCGGCATACATTTTATTAGCTTCCCGCTCTGGCTGAGTCGCCTCCCTGCTCTCCTTGCAGGAGGGTCCTTTCACTTGTGTGATTCTGGAGAGGCAGCTGAAACCAGCTTAATTAGCTCCTTTGGCTAGGGAAGTGTTAAAACCTGACTCCTGGCACTCTTTCAATTTAGTGCTTTAAAATGATAAGCCGAATCCTCTAATTCTATATACAAATCAACTGGCCTGCTCCTCGCATGGTTGAAAGGGTCACCACAATTATGTAAAACATGAGTAATAACTATAATTGGGGTAGTTTGCTAATACAATAAAAAGCTCTGAACATGAGAAAAGTTATGCTCACAGCAGTAGCTATCACTTTCTAAAGTAAGAATTCATGGATGAAATGACATGAAAAAGATGGTTATAAAATTTTAATGGAATGATAAAAGGCAAAAGTCAGCCTCTCAGCTGAATTCTTAAAATCCCTATATATCACAATCAGCTCCTTAACTGTAAAATCAATGTGGAGTATAACATGTTGTCAATGCGGCTGTCACTGGAGGGGAGACCGGGGAGTATGACAGGCACACAGCTCAGCTGGCCGGTGATGAAAATACAACCGTACAGCCTTCTCCGTGGGTGTAATTGTTTAGAGAACTCCCTCCTGGAGCTGGGAACAGGAGCATCCCTTCTGTTCAGATCACAGATTCATATTTCAAACCATTTCATTACAGCATTAATAACGGAAAGTAGTTTCATTTTGGCAAATGAAATTATCTTTTATGGGAAACTATTTTGCTCATCAGCTTCAAAAGTTCAGCCCCAGCCTAAAATAGAGTAATAAAATTGTTCGCAGAGGGCTCTGCTTGTTTAGTTTTATACTCTGGGGTGTGTATTGGGAAGTGTGTGTGTGTGTGTGTGTGTGTGTGTGTGTGTGTGTGAATAAACAGTTTGAATGACTCACAACTTGAGTGTGTATAGAACTTTGCATGGTTTTCATGGACCTTCTACATTTTTTTTTTTGCTGTTACAGTTGCCCATGATTGATCAATTAATTTTCTTGTTATGCTCTCATTGTTGCCCTGGAGCAGCTTTTTTTTTTTTACCATTTTAATTAAAAACTCACTCAGTTTAAAAGCTCTTTTTGGTAACGTTAACTCCATAAATGGATATCCCCTGAATTTACCCATGAATTAAAAATCAAGGGGCAAATATATGGATGTATAATTATATAAAGCAATATATTGTATGCTAATTTTTAACGTAGCCTTTTGATATTCATTACTGATATGTTAGCAGAAGAATAGAGTGATGGATCCTATCTTCTCTTTAATCATGAATTCTTTTATCAATTTATTATTTATACCCCTACTACTTCCCAAAAGAATTTCTGACAGCTCATAATAAAAGACCCAGATGTAAGAGGACCAATAAAGTAAAGAAAAAGAAATATTAGCCTTGTGATAATGAAGAGGGTACAACAGTGGTATTTCAAAACAAATGTTAAGAATGGGCACTGCAGGTTTGCACAAAAATGAACTTTCAGCTTCTTGACAACTGCTGAAAAAGGAAATGGGCTGAGTAACAGGCACCGTTATGCAACGGAAGGAACATCTGAAGGCTGGAAGGTTGTTGGAATTGAAAGGATACTATCTGAGAGTCCCCAAGTAGGGGAACCAATATTCAGGAACTATTTTTCCTCCATTTCTCCCGAGACGGAGACAGTAGGGAATAGGTTAGGAAGAGTGTTCTGACTTCTAGAACCAGGGCATATTGGGCGGTGAATGGCAACAGATTCTTCCTTGCAAGTTTGGGGCAGAAAATAAAATGTGCTGATGTGAGAATTCATGGAGGCAGAAAAAGTTCCTAAAAAATCGAAAAGTCATCATATTCACCCCTTGTACTTACACAAAACTTTATCTGAATTTTTCCAAAGGTAGCTGATCAACTCTGTTTGTAAGCAGAGTTTATAAAACAGGCCCCTGCCTGACCTCTTTCATATCCCGAGCAGACTTTCCTCTCCTTTGTACTTATTTCATCAACGTTGGAAAATCAGGGTTTCAGGGATGTTTTCAAAATAAGGAAGAAAACATGATCAAAAGAATATATGTATTGTTTTAGCATTACAGAATGTTCTTTTATTGGCAGGTGCTATATAAAATGCTATAGAAAATTATTATGGTATACATGCACCTTTTTTGTTAATAGCTAGCTGTTTTCAGGTACTTAAAGTATCCAAGAACTTAAGATTTGAGACTCTTAAAACTATTAACAAGCTCATACCATGTCATTAAATATCAATGTGTGGCAATTATCACTGGATCATCTTGCATAATCCACTGAGATTTTTCAAATATTGACAATTTAATTTTTTCAAAGCTAAAAAACAAAAAGTTTTCTAAAATGTTTAGTGAATGGCCAGCAGGTAGCATTTCTAGATATGAGAGAACAGAGATGCAGTTCCTATCAAAGTGGCTTGCACATAATAGGCACTCAATAAAACTGAAGCAATAATAATAATAATAAGGTAGCTGTGATAAAAAAATTTTTTAGATTTCTTAAACTAAACATAGCAAAAACTAGAAAAGGCTTGATTTCTTCTTACTTTCATCTTCACTTTTTAGCTGAAAGATGTAAGAAACATAGAAATTACTAACACTCCAAATTTGGAAGAGCAGGGTGCTTTATGTGCCCAGAGGAAATTCAAGAGCTCAAGAAGGAAATTCAAGGATTGGTGGGTAGAATTTTTCATTAGTCAATCCATTTTTCAAGGGATTTTATGTTGGTTACTTTTAACTTGAATAAGTTCCTTTTGATCTTACAATATAAAAAGTAAAACATAAAAGTAACATAAATATCTGCTTTTGTTAATTCTGAAAATTCAAGAATTTGGGAGAAAATCTATGCAACAGAAAATATGTCGTGACAAATATGCAGAGCCAGTTTGCTCTCAAAATCAGCAGATTATATATGTTACTTTTGATCACAGGTCCTCTGTTATGTGTAAAACAGACACCTGCATCACTGTTGGAAAAGATAAACATGTCAGCATTCAGAAATTAATATTTCAAGCAATTGGGAAAGATATTTGCAATGGAGAAAGCAAAATAACCCTGAAGCACTGTGATACATGTAGTTCATATTACTTCATAAAATAAAATCTATTCCTATAAATATGGGTCCATGCTCATTTAAAAATATTCCTATTTTCTCTTGCGTAGAACTCTCTTATGGATCCAAGTTGAAACTTTAAATTCGAAAATGCACTAATCATAAAAGGATGTTTGCAATAAGATATTAGTTTTAAAATTTCAATATTCTTAAGGGCACACATGCACTTATTAAATGACTTGAAAAATCCTGTTCTAGAATTATCTTGATCAATTTATTGAATTTCAGACCACATTTTTACTTCCTCTTTTGTTACATAGACTCAGAGTGTTTTATTCTTATCATAGGTTGTGAGAATAAAAACAAAAAAAATTTTTTTTCCCTTTTGGAATTTTCTTTCTATATATCCCACCTCTTCATTTTCAATAATACGTAGTGTGGGCTAGCAAAGGCCTTTCTAATTAGAACATTCCTTAACCCGGCCAGGGCAGCCAATGCTGAATCAAAGGGACAGCCAGCAGCCTGCCTCTGACCAAGGCAAAGAATAAGGATCACTTTTGGGATTTCCCTCTCTTCCATTTGCCTCTCATCCTCACTCTCCTTGTCGCATACTGTGAGGCTGGAACCACTAAAAGACCACCCTGAAAGTCTCTCTCCATGTCTCATGTGTTAGTGGACATCTATTGTAGCAATTGCCTTTGTCACCTTCTCCCAGACCAGTGGTGATGAAGTAAATTTGAAATTTAATATTAAAGTGAACTCTAAATATAAATCATTTCTTATCTCCTCTCCTGGTCTTCTCCTCTGGGCAGGTTTTCCTGACACCCCATGTTGGGGGACACGTCTTTCCTCTGGGCTTGCTCTGCACACTCTAACTATGGTTTTACTCTGTGTGCCTCCTGCCAGACATGGAAGAACCTTGGTTCCTTTGTAAACTGGTAGGAGTATCTGAAAGATGAATGAAGGCTGCTAAGGGGAAAAGTAAAATAGGACCCAGATATTAGGATAATTGTCCTCATTGCCGGAGCCTCTGTTCACAGTGCAATTACAAATGTGGAAAAAGTAACACAATCTAATGCAACAAGTAAATACAGCACGTTAGTGGTACAGTCATGTGCCACTTAACAACAGAAATATGTACGAAGAAATGCATCATTAGGCAATTTTGTTGTGAAAACATCATAAAGTGTACTTACACAAACCTAGCTGATATAGCCTATTGGTCTTAGGCTACAAGCCTGTACAGCGTGTTACTGTACTCAACACTGTAGTTGTAACACATTGGTAAGTATTTGTGTATCTAAATATATTTAAATGTAGAAAAGATACAGTAAGAATATGCTATTATCTTATGGGACACTGTTGCATATCTGATCTGCCATTGACTGAAATTTCTTTATGTAGCACATGACTGTACTTAAAATCTCACTGTGTAGGTAATAAGATATATCTTTCTATCACACTCTAGTCAAAACTCATGAATAATCAGTCTGTTAGCAAAATCATGAACACAGAAAAAATTGCAGAAGTAAACTTACTGAATAAACTATTCAATTCCCACAGATTTTATTTAATAATGCCTCTTATATGAATGGTTAAAAATATAAATGTGGAATTTTAAACTACAAATTTAGGAGATGACAAAATTTTTAAAAATATATGACAACTAAATAGTCTAATCTAGAGTAAATTCAGGTTGGGGGGGTCGGAGGTAGAGAAATGAATTTTAGAAAACTATTTCAATGTTATTAATTGATCTAATTACTTGTGTATACCATGCATGTTTGTCATTAAGATGACTGAAATAACCAGATATTTTATAGTTCCATCCTTTTACTGGAAAACCTTGAGAAAAAGAGATTATCTGATTTTGTATTGGCCTAGGGAATCCACATTTTTAAGGAAAAGTAGGTTATCTCATATTTCACACAAGGTAGGATTTTAGTAGGCAAAAGAGTATATCCACATTTAAGCTGAAATCTGAAAAAACTTGCCCTCCCTGCCAACTGAAATTTCTTCCTGTATATACCATATCGAAAACAATTGCAAACAAACAAGAGACAGAGGAAACAATAATACAATCAGGACTGATGGTTATTTCTGGTTTAAAGATATCAAAATTTTTAGTTCAACTTAGGCAAGTGTCTTCATTTTCTTAATCACATGCTCCCAAGTCTAACTCAATCTTAACGCATTTTTGCAAACTGCAGACTTGCCAGGTGCTGGGACTGCCAGCAGCACATTAAAAGAAATCATGTTGTTTGTATTTATCTGGTTGCAAATAGTCGAACACTACACTGACCAAGTTGGCTGGAACAAACATCTTTTATTAACACACGTTTAACAGGATTTAAAATATTCATAGGAAATGTGCATTATTATTATTTGGCATCAGCACACTAGATTTTTAAAAATGCATGGAACTGGATATTGGTGGCACACCGATGTACATGACAAATTATTTGAAAAAAAAATCCATTAAAATTCCTTACATCCCTTTCCTCTGTTCATGAGAACTTCTCTTTGCACCCATGCGCTTGCTCCTCTGGCTATAGCTCATTTCCTGCCTAGGTTTTTCTTTCTGGTTTCAGCTGTGTCACAGCCTTGATGAAAATCACTGTCTTGAAATATCACACTAAAAATACCGCCATTGGTGACCCATTTTGGCACAGGGAAGTTCTGAGGCTCTGGCTGATGCAGAAAGGTGCCTATTGATGGTATGAAATTTAAATGTGGGTGTGAGGTGACTTCTTTGTTTTATTCTGTAAGATGATATGTGAAATTTCCACACTGAAACTTGCACTTTGGTGAGCAGGAGGTGCTGGTCAGGATCAAGTATGAAGTGTGATTCTGGCATGGAGCTGTCAGCATGGGTGGTTTTATAAGCAATGCTTTGTAGCCTTGACAGAAAAACTGCTTGTGCCCAATGCCAATCAGTCAGTCTTTGTCAACTCAATTGCACAGCCTTTCAGAGATGGCATCCATCTCTGATGACATCCAAAATATAGAGGACACTGTCACTGCATCTCAGGGGTGAGTATGTACTAGTAGCATAACCTGGAGGGGCAAATGGCCAGCTTGCTGCTCTCTGCTATCTGCATGACTTCACACTATACACGCAAAGCAGAGGAAGGAAGAGTTCACCCATCTCAGGGAAAGGATTTACATAAATATGGTGGCTGGGTTTTTTGAGTTGATACCTGCTATATAATCAAGCATTACAAGTTCTTACTTAAGGAAAATGATGGGCTAATACCACTCACTTCAAACCTAGGCCCTAAAAGTCACAAAGATAGCAGGGTCTCCTCTGTGCATGAGAATGCTAACCATAAACAGTCTCTAAGACTTGTTTTCTAGTAAGAGGAGATGGGAGGTAAGTTTGCTCAACAAAGGATGCTGTGCAAATCGGTATTTTGAAATGTTTGGGACTTTATTTATGTGCTACTTTCCTGCCTACAGATAAGAGGTCATGGCCTCCATTCATTAAGAATTGTGGGCAGACTATCACTGAGGAAATTTGAGCACTGCTCTTTTTCTGGGGGAAAAGAAATTGTGGTGCCAAAGAAAAGGAAACTCTCTCCTCCTTAATTTAACCTTGCATTCTATTGAGCCATCACCTCTGCAGTGGGTTGAATAATTATTTTTCGTTAATCTTTATGGAGTATCATCAAGCATACTGCTGTATCTAAGGAGATTAAAAATCTGTCTTCAGTTGTTTTAAAAAAATATTTCTTCAAAAATCTATTTTGAGTGTGAGCTCTCCAGTTCATAAATCTGAATACAATTGATGACCATGGTGTCAGATTCCCCAGAGTGTCTGTAATGTTCCTCCTAAAAGGTGGTGCATTAATGCTTTCTGGGCCTTGGGTGCCGTTTATCGTACTGTGCTGATAATTTACTAAATGGTACCCCTGAGACCAAAAACACTGATGTGTCCTTGCCAAGTACCTAACTTGCTCCCAGGGAGTAATTTTGAATTGGGAGCAATGAATTAAATATTATGTATTATTGCTCATAGTGGTGTGTTTTTTAAATAAACTTTAAAGAAGGTAAATTATTCTGATTTTCCTTTGATGTCTTATCCTCACTAAAATGATACAATTAAAGGTATTATACAGATAAAACAATCTAATATGCAACTGATACTGTTTCAAACACCATATCTGTGTATTATAATAATATGTGGGCTTTTGAAAGTCACTCAGGTTCTCGTTGGATATAGAGCCAGAATGGCAATTGGCCAACAGAGCAACATCTCCTGAGAAGCCCATGATTAAAAGACTTGACAAGATTAACTCTAAAAGCCTCATTGTTCAAAGATACAGTGTCCTCATTCACTCTGTGTAGCTTGATTTAATTTCCAACTTTTCTGAAAAAAATCTATACTTTTATATGTATGTTTTGAGTGGGGTGATTTGTATAAAACCAAATATTATAAGCATATATTTATTTCTCAAATGTAATCTAGCAATGTATATGTGCAGACATAACTTTTCATTAAAAACTAGACAATTCTCTTTGTTGGTTGAATATGAGTATCCCAATCTACCCTTTGTAATACATGCAGAATTACTGCTATCAGATTATACTTCTCTGTCCTGAAGGCTTTCAGGTATAAGTAAAAGTACCATAGAATCTGTTTCCAAGAACAAGTATATGAATGCTCTAAGCATTCTTATGAAGTAAGGCCCATATTTCATTTTCTTTTGGCTGCCAGAAATCCTCTAAAACAGAGAACATTTGGTCATAGAGCACAAGATGACAACCTTTCCCTTATAGGGCACCCAGATGTACCCTGAAGGATAGGATGGGGCCATACCATAATTTATTGTGACTTACTTCTTCCTGTCTGTAGGCCTAACCCCTCAAGTCTACATTTTTCTTCTTTCTAGAGAAACTGATGACCCTAGCCCCCTCTCTTGCCCTGGAAAAGATTATTGTCACTAAAGGACAAGGAAATAGGGAAAGCTCATTTCTTTGCTTTGGAGAAATTGAAGACATTTAAAACTCCCTAACGTAGAAGACATTTGGCTGTGTACTGTTCAGACCACTTACTGTCCTCTGCGGTCATGAATGGAATCCAAGAACTCTGTGCACTGCCAAATCCGTTGGAGGCAACCAACCGAAACATATACTCCGTGTATGGTTGGAGATCTCTCACTTCATAGCTTAACGATGCAGAAGGATTGGAAAATAACCTACATGGGAAAGAAATGTGCATTAGGAAGTTTTAGAGATTCAAAGAAATAACAAACAAGTAAAATCTCACAGCAAAAATTTTCAGAGAATGTCAACATGCAATGTTGTGCTGTCAAAGGATCTCTCTTTTAAAATAAATGGCCATTTGGCTGAGGGTTTGTAATCTTGTGTTTACAGGAGAGGTAAATTCTAGCAATATTGAGACCGATTGCCATGTAGCTTTGAGGAATAGAGATTATAATTTTCTAGCCACAGTTCAGACAACCTTTTATTAGTTGTAGGTATGTTCTTGCTTTGTGTAAAACACATGCTCATGAAAAGTTTAGTGTGAAGAAATCTTACTTTAAATGCCATGCAAATGAAAAATAGATGTTTCGACAAAGCAAATAATTATCCTCTAGGTTGTTTGCATGCTTTTTTGGAGTTTTTCTGAACTTTTATAGGCTAACCTACATTTGTTACAAATAAGAATTGACCTATTCTTTAAAAATGTTCTGTCTACATTGTATCACCCAGCTGATAGGAGGATGGACAAAGTGGAAAGCTCACTCTAGAAAGCCATGGGTGGAGTGGCCAGGCCTCATCTGGAGTTGGTATCTGGGAGAGCCGGGAGCGTTGTTGCGAGCTGGTGTAGACCAGACAACCTGAAGACTGGTTGGAGTGGCAGATGAAAGCCTGGGAGGCAGCACGCCATCTGGAGCTGTCGAAAAACACAGATGAATTAGAGCAGAGAAAACTGTGGAGAACATATGCTGGATGGAATCGAAATGCTCCATATACTGGAAAAACTGTTCCTCAGGATCAACAACAATGTTAAACATGGTCCATTTAATTTAACATTTTCATTCCTGAACTACTGTACTTCCTTATTGTTCATTTCAACACAATGACATTAGCATTTCGGTCTTAAAAGCCGGCCCCCAAACAGCAAGACAAATGAATATGCAGCACATCCCCACCTGTACTTCTGTTTATCTAATTGAAAACATGGAGGGAATTTAGCGAAGCAAATATTAAAGTACCTTTTTAATTTAACTCTTTGCTCAACAGACCAAGCGACAGTACATTGAAGCAGTCCAGGTATCATCTTCCCACCTGTGTCCCTCATTGCCACCTGCATCACACCTCTATATGGGAACACAGTTGGCTTCTCTTTCTTTTCTTTTGGAGGAAGGGAAGTTTGCTAAAATCATATTTTTCTGTATTGATAAGTAAACATGAGTGGCTGAAAATAGCATTTTCCAGCCTTATTGCTCACCTATGAAAATATAAAGACTAAACTTTTTTTTTTTTCATGTGTTTTATACAGTCAATTAGCCCTTCTCATGCTGCCCCTGCCTTTATACCATTATGGTGGAAGTTGGAGGATACGTGTTGGTTTTTCTAGTCTAGTTCAATCTCTGGCAAATCTGCCCTGAATTCAGCACAGATACAGTTTACCAGGGAAACTTATCTGAATGGTTCTAGAAGGCCTAACAGGAGAGAGTAAAACTAAAGCTTACTCTACTGAAAAAAAAAGGGCAAGATGATTCTGGTTATTTAATTAATTTTTCTAATAGGTATAACTTGAATGGACCTATCATATCATCACCTGTTCCAAAGCTAGTCAGAAATTCAAAAGCAAGTTAAGCAAAATTCTGTGGCTTTAGGAAAATCACCTAATGACTCTGAGTCTGTATTTTCTGGTCTTTAACACATTGACTGCCACACTAGAAAAAAAATTTTTTTCCTTGGGGCCACAGTGTTTTATTAAGAAAATATTTATAGAATAAAAACTTCAAAAACAAAATGATCCTTTCCAATTTAATGAAAAACTTATTTATTGTTTTCTGTGAGTTATATGCAACTTGAAAAATAGTTCACGTGGCTCTCAAGGTGAAGAGATGTGAGTTACATATTCTTCACCAGGCCCCAGGCTCAAAACTAGCATGAGTTAAATACAACTCACAGGGATGTTAATGTGTTAAAGTAGGAACGATATTTCCCCTTTGTAGGACTGTTGTGGAGATCAGAGGTCTTCTGGTAATTATTAGATGTTAACTATTATTATTAATATTATTATTACATGGGACTGATCTGAACTTCCTTTAATATAACTTAATTGCTGCTATGACAAAATTTGTTAATAACATTTTGAGTACTCTAATATAAGTTCCTAATGACCACAGACTACTAGAGGCCATTGGGGAAGAAGAGGAAGTGATCAAAATAATGAAAACAAATGAACTATCTGGGTCCATTTTCAACCTTTGCTCATACCTAACTTTGTGTAGTGCGTGGGTTTTGTGTCCTCTCCAATTCAGAAGAACCTCCCTGTGTATAATGAGGCTAATGAAGGACTAGCGATAAGAATGGAAGAATTAGATTACATGTTTCATTAACCTGTTGTAAGAGTTTTGAATTCATCAATAATTCATTTATTTGTTCAACAAACATTTATTGAGGCTCTACTCTGCGCTAATCAGCGTTCTTCACATGCGGGGAGAACAGCACTGCGTAGACACTGCCCCTGCCCCTATGTGGCTTATATTTAAGTGAAGGGAGTGGGCTATAAACAAACAGATACAGGTTGTAAAATGATTCCAGATGGCCATAAGTGCTCTGGAGAAAAATAAAGCAGGGTGAGAGAGAAGGTGAAAAGAAATGTGCAATTTTAGTGATTAGGTAAACATTGGGATTAGATAGGAAGATTACAGGCAGGACATGTAATTTGGTGACAGTTGAGCAGGGACCTCAATGGCAAGAGGAAGTGGCCGTGAGATCGTCTGGATGAAGAGCAGTCAGCCAGAGACAGCAGTACATGCAAAGGCGGCAGGGGAGGAAAAAGCTCTGGCTGTGTTTAAGGGTCAGTCGAAAGGCCAGTGCGGCTGACCCAGATGGAGGAAGAAGGAGGGAAAGGACAAGAGGTTGGAGGGAGAGGCAGGGTCCACTTCTTGAGGGGTCTTGAAAGTCACAGCAAGGTCTTTAGATTTCAATCTAGATGGGGCTGGAGCCATTGCACGGTTTAAAAATGGAAATGCCACTATCTGATTCTAAAATTATAGAGACCACTCTGTGCTAATGGGGCCGGGGCGCAAGAGTGGAAATAGGGCAGACTCCCATTGTAGTAATCCAGGCAGAAAACGACAGGAGCGTAGGTGTGGGTGACGGTAGTGGAGGTGGTGCGTATTGTGCTGCCCAGTTGAGTGTGGAGTGTGTTGCTAACAGATTATAAGGGAGACAAAGACAATGCCGGTGCTTTCAGCCCAAACACCCCAGTGAATGGTGGTGTCATCACTGAGTAGAGAAGCCCTGAGGGAAGAAAGAGGTTGTGGAGGGGATCAAGGGTTCTGTTTCGTCCACGTGACATGTAAGAGGTATATAACACATCGTCAGTGGAGACAGCAAGGAAGAAGCTGCAGATATGAAGCTGGATAGGAATCGGGGGTCAATGTATACGTGATATTTAAAGGCTCAGGCTTGAAATACACTACGGAGTGAGTCAGTGTAGACAAAGTGAGTTTAGAAAAGGTCTGAGAACTGAACCCTGGAATCCACCAGCATTTTGAAGTCAGGAGCGGGCCTCTATTGCAGAGGAGACTGAGAAGGAGTGAGGTTAGGAGAAAAACTAAGAGAACGTGCATATGGAAGCCAAGTAAAGAAAGCATATGAAAAAGGAAGGACTGATCAACTTTGTCAAATGTGCTGAGAGTTTAAAGAAGAAGGGAGTTAAACTTTGCATTTGGCCAAGTGTTTGGTGACCCTGTAAGGAGCAGTTACAGTGCAGGGGTAGGTACAGTGGTCTGATCAGAGAAGGCAGAGAGGACAAGGAGAGGACAATCAATGCGTCAATATAGTGAGCTTAGACAACTCCTTTGAGAGCACTCATTCTAGAGGGGTGCAGAAAAAGGGGCAGCAGCTAGAGAAGCTCATGGGATCAAAGGAAAGTTTTCTAAATACTGGGAGATACTGCAGCATATATGCGTGCTTATTGGAAGGATCCAGTAGAAATTAGGGAAAATGATAGTGCAGAAAAAAGAATAATTGCCAGAGCAAAAGGCTTATGTGGGGAGAGAGAGGAAAGCCCATGCACACGTGAATTAATTGAGAGCCAGAATGCTGGCTGTTGCAAAGCTGGGAGAGTCCTCCCATTGTGCAGAAGTGAATGCAGAGATGGAGATGCAGGGCAGTGAGTACATTGGGCGACAGGAAAAGAGAAAAGATCTGTTTTGATGATGCCCAGTTTCTCAATAAGCAAAATGAAAGCAAAGGCATCAGCTCAGTGTAACAGCATGAGGGTGAACTAAATGCTTGAAGAGAGAGGAAATGATATGAAATCATTCTCTCAATTAGTAGGAGTGTGTCGTGACTAGGAAATGAAAAAAGATTGCTCTTCCTGGCCAACTACCCAATAACGTAACTCCAAATCTTTGGTGTGAAGGACCTTCATTGCTCAAGACTTTTTAATTGATACTTTTTCTGGAAATACAAATAGCTTTAACAATGATGATTCCTTATTTGATATATACTCTTTAGTTAATTTATAAAAAGTGCATACACAAAAAGAACACTGCAAAAACGTGGGTAAAAAGTACAGTGCAAATTTCATATAAGGTATAATATATAAAACCGTGTCCCTCATTTGATTATTTTTGTCTAATTTTTCTGCATCAAGCAGTGTAATGTCATTGACAATCCAAATTTTCAATGAAAACCAGTTTTAAGTGAATGTGAAAAAATCAGTTTTTAATATGCACACAGAAAACCCTCCATGTGTTAACAACTACACTACTGTACTATTAAGAAAGAAGAGAGGAGTGCCCAAAAGTAGGCTTCATAATAATAATAAAGTAGCATAAATTCTCTTCTGAGTGATACCACAACAATATGCTCCGTTAAATTGGTGACACTTCGATTATATAAAATTGCAAAATATTTCCAAAAGAGTGATCATCTTAAATTATTTATATATAACCACTCTGTATGCTTTCAGTAACACTGAGTTCTGGAAACCTTCCTTTCCCCTCTGTTTAACCCCTTTTATCCTAGATCTACTCCTTAGAGGCTCCTTAGCACCAAAGCAATAACTGGGAGCCAGCCATAATTCCAACTCTGGCTTCTTAACAGAAGAGCCCTGTATCTATCAGCTTGATATATCGTCTCCAAGATGCTATGTTGCTCAAAAAAACCTTCTCTCAAGTTTAATATGACCCTCCCGGGGCAAACACTCCACAGACAACCTCCTGAATCAACACATCTTGTCCAGTAAATACTAATTCTACACGGCAACTGGATAAAACAGCTACCCCAATCTATAAATTCAAAGGAAGAGAGGTTTTTTTCAAAATAAAATTTCAAATTTAACCTGCTTTTGAAGGCAAAATTAATACAAAACATTGTGCAATAAATTAAATCACAGATTGGACTACTCTAGATGGTATAATCTTTTGAATATAAGGTTTTATCAAATTTTTAAATGATGTACATTGTGGACTCTTCTCTATCTCAAAAAACAAATAAACAAAAACAAAACAAAAAAAATTTATACATACTCCAAAACTTTTCTCTCTACAGATTTATAAAACTCTGGGGGTAAGCTCTAAAACACAAAAGTAGAGGCTTTTGTTCCCCTGGAGCTGGTGACTCCAAAGCCATGAGGACAAGAAGAAGAAAGTTTTAGGGGAGCAAATGCATTCATTGCACTTCCCATATGCACCAATTTGTTTCTCAGGACATGCCACCAATATGTTACTATCGTGGTGTGGTTTTTGCCTGTATGTGTGTGCATTTCGAAATAGTGGAATAAAATGCTCCATTAAAATATCAAAGAAGCCTATAATATTTTGTATTAAATTAAATTCTGTAATAAAAGATATTGACTACCATTCTGCACAAGGTTCTTGCTGGGGGTGGAGAAAGGGCAGAACATGTAGAAAGGGTTATAAGATCATCTGCTTTAATAGACAGATGAGACCTGCTTCAAACAACTGTAACACAAGAAAGTGTACACAGCATGCATGAGGCATAAGGGGTATGAGGGATTCAGAAGTTAGAGATTCACTTTTGGGGTGCCCTGGGCCTTGCCTTTCAGAGGACCCTGGTTTGCAGAGGCACTGCCTTGGGGGCACTATCAGATCATCCTGGTTAATCATGTTCTCAGCCTCAGGCCAGTGCCCAGGGCTCCCACCAACTCTCCTGTGCTTATTCCATTCAGACGTGATGCATCTTACTGGGTTCACTTGGAATCTGACTCCAGCCTATCCTAAACTACCCCTCACTTTAGAGTTTACATTTTGCCATCTTCATTTAGGTTTCTCTGGTAACATAGGAGAAACCATGACCTTTTATCTATATGCATCCTTCCTGTATCACTGAATAGCCTGGCACATATTCAAAATCCTTGGATTCCACATTTTTTTTTTCATCATTTTCTGAAATAGCTACGCATCAGCAAGGATTTTAAACCCTAGTTTGCAGAATGGAAAATTAAAGTTCAGACACATATATTGAGTCATTGAGTCATGAACAAATTGAAAACAGAAGGCAAGACTCGATTTCCAGTCACTAAACCATATGTCATTTAAAAAGATATTAATTATGAGGAATATGCAGATGTGCTAACAAATGGACAGTCAACCTTGAGCACAAGGATACACAAACAGAGCAGCAATAAATAGGACCAAGCAGGTTCAAACAGATTTAATGCTCACAAAACAGTCTCTCCTAAGAGCTAACTTTTTGAAAGCATACTATGTGTCATGTTCTTTAACATAATTATGCCTAATCCTCAGAATTACATTCCAAAATTGCGGTGTTATCTCTTTGTAGCACAGATAAAGAGGCTGAAGCTCAGAGAAGTTAAATATTTTATCGCAAATCACAAAACTGGTTACCGGCAGAATGAGGATTCAAATGAGGACTGTTTAAATTCAAAGACAGGGTGCTCTTAATTCTACATCATGGAACAGCCTGCTATAGGAAGTGATTTATAATATGGAATAAATATTAAAATATATTAAATAAATATAAAGGCAACCCATTTTCAACATTAAATAGATAGGTTTCAATAAAGGCTGGATTTATTTTCTGTCCAAGTCATCTTCTTAAACAGTACTTCCCTGTTCTTATTTATCACAATGGAGACCATGTTTTTTTATCATTCCATAAGGAACCACACATAGAACTACTGGTGTGAGTTTGCCAGTTCTCAGGAGTTAGTGAACATCCACAGAAATTCAATGAAATGCAAAATGGAGAAGTCTTCAGGTTAGTAAGAGAAATATATTTTATGTATGTATTTATTTATCTATAGATCTACATAATAAGGACATCTGCTGTTTCTTTTTTTATTGATACATAATTGTACATATTGTGGGGTATATGTGGTATTTTGATACATGAGTACAATGTGTAATGATCAAATCAGGGTAATTAGGATATCCATTATCTAAAACATTTACCATTTCTTGGTGTTGGGAACATTTTGAATCTTCTTTTACAGCTATTTTGAAATGCACAATAAATTGTTGTTAACTACAGTCACCCTACTGTGCTGTCAAACACTAGAACATATTTCTTCTATCCAACTGGGTGTTGTATCTAGTAACCAACCTCTCTTCATTCCCCACCCCCTTCGCAGCCTCTGCTAACTCTTGTTCTGCTCTCTGCCTTCATGAGATCCACTTTTCTCACTCCCATACATGTCTTTCTGTGCCTGGCTTATTTTACTTAACATAATGTCCTCTTGTTCCATCCATCTTGCTACAAATGATAGAATTTTATTCTTTTTATGACTGAGTAATATTCCATTGTGTATATATAACACATTGAGAAATATATTTTTAAAATTATGTTATCCATAGGTATGATCATGGGTTTGATTTTTTTTTTTTTTTTGAGACAGAGTCTCACTTTGTTGCCTGGGCTAGAGTGAGTGCTGTGGCATCAGCCTAGCTCACAGCAACCTCAAACTCCTGGGCTTAAGCAATCCTACTGCCTCAGCCTCCCAGGTAGCTAGGACTACAGGCATGCGCCACCATGCCTGGCTAATTTTTTCTATATATATTTTTAGTTGTCCAGATAATTTATTTCTATTTTTAGTAGAGACGGGGTCTTGCTCAGGCTGGTCTCGAACTCCTGACCTCGAGAGATCCACCCGCCTCAGCCTCCCAGAGGGCTAGGATTACAGGCGTGAGCCACTGTGCCCGGCCGGGTTTGATCTTTGACTGTAGAATATTTGAAAATAAAACAACAGTGTCTTAAAATCAGAAGACAGATAGCTTAAAAGTCACCAACTTTATACTTCCACCAAATACGGGATGCTTGCCTAAAACATTCCAGACAGGTGACCCTCAGACCTCTGCTTGTTCATTACCAGCGACAGGAAAATATTTGCTTTGCAAGTTTCTCCATCACATTATTGGATAGTTCTTGTTATTGGAAAGCTGTTTTCTGATCCAGAAGTAAAAATTGTATCACTTCTACAAAATTTAGGGTAAATTTAATTTTTTGTCCATATTGAGACCTTCTGAGAGTGAAATGGAGTATTCTGAATAATTAACAGGAATTCAGTGTGCTGCAATAAATTGGGACTATCTTGGGCCATGAGTACACGCGCGTGGTCACGCTAACAACTCTGTATTCTTTAGGACCTTACCACTAATCTCTGCAAACAAGCCTCTGCTACCAATCATGGGATAGAACTTCAGGTATTTTTAAACATTTATCCTCCTCTCCACTAAATTTTTTCATTTCAGGTTAAACATTTCTGCTCCCTGTTATCTAGCCTTGCTAACTGATTCAGATGTGTTCCAGGTTGGTAATGTCCTTTTAAAAATATGTCCTTTCTTTATACCTAAACTAATCACTGCTTGTGCATTTTGACCAGAGCACCACACAGAGACACTGACTTCCCTTTGCAGCCAAAATCTTACTGGGTATCTTAATTTGGGCCTGCTTAATACTGGAGTTCAACAAGTTCATTTAGATTGGCTATGTAGCTGATTCAAAATTGTCATTTGGGTAGCTAAAAATACCAGATCAATTATCTTGCAACATACAAATAGTCTTAAAGGAATATTCAAGGAGCAAGGTAATTAAAGAGATATCATAGTGTCCAACACAGTGCTTTGTATATGTATGCCTATATACATACATATAATATATATAATGTAACTATATAATTAGATATATTATGGAGATGCATGTTATATAAAATATATAATTACATATAATAGATATGAAGTGTGTGTACATATATAAAAACATTATTAAGTCAGCAAATATTTATTAATAAAAGACATCTACTATATATATACACCTAGCACTATTCTATGATCTGGGAATATAGTAATAAACAAATTAAAACAGTTTTATCAAGGACAGTGACATGATAGACAAAAAAGAGATAGAGGCAAAACTATAGATACAGTAAAAAGATCAGTGGTTGCCAGGGGCTGGGGGAAGGAGGGAGGAATATGTGGAATACAGAGGCTTTTCAGGGCAGGGCAGTTATTTTGTATGATATTACAATGGTGGACACAAGCTATTAAATATTAGCCTAAAGCTACAGAATGCATAACATCAAGAGTGAACCTTAGTGTACATCATGGACTTTGGGTGAAAATCATGGGTCAGCGTAGGTCCATCAATTGTCACAAACATCTCACTAATAATGGGAGAGGGTGTGCATGAGGGGGTGCTGGGGGTTATAGGGGAATTCTCTGTACCTTCTGCCCAGTTTTGAATCCAAAACTGCTCCAATAGATAAAGTTTATTAACATTTTAAAAAAGGAAATAGAAGCATTTCTAATGTAAGGGGATTTAGACAGATGAGAAAGGACATGAGGGCAAAACCGGTATTTCAGGTGGGGTAGTGAGGGGCAAGCCTCTCCAATGAGGTTGTATTGGAGCAGAGATTTGCAAATCACTGGAAGAAGCACAAGGGAGGTAGGCTCAAGGCAGAAGTGCACTTGATGTGAACCTTGAAGGCACTGGGGACAGTGAGGGAGGCAGAGCTGGGGAGAAGGACGCAGAGGGGATTTGGCGCCAGAACAGACGTGGGGATGCCGAGTAAGAAAGGGGATGCTCCACTCCCAGGTTTCTGGTCTGAACAACTAACTGAAAAATGGCATTTTCTGAGATGGGTCTGAGAGGAGAGGTACACTTGGTAGGGGAAGGATCAAGAATTTTTTTGGTTCTGGAATACCTAATATATTTTTAGAAGGCCATTGGTTGCATGGGCTTGAGATTTCCAGAGATCTCTCTAGCCGGGACCTAGGATTATGCCTGGCAACTAGAAAAAGCTCAGCAAATATTTTTGGATGAATGAAAGCTGAACAAAGTTCAAAGTTTTGGTAAAGAGTTTAACTTTATTATATTGAAGAAATCAACAATTATAATTAATGACTGGTTAACTGCCCCTTGAGAAATTCTAACATCTTGGTATTCCTTTGTAAAGATAAATGCCCTAAAATACCAAAGTTAATACTAAGTAGGTAATGTATGCCAGGCAATGGACTAAGTGCTTTGTAAGTATCATCACATTGAATTCTCATAAGAGTCCTATGTATGAAATAGTGGGTGAAGGAAACTGAAGCTCAAAAAAGCAAATGACTTGCACCACATCACACAGCTAGGAAGTGGTTGAGCTGCTGAATCTAGCAACTGTCTCCAAAGCTCAAGTTCCTAATGGCTATTTTAACCAATGTCCTTTAAAGTGACCTGGCCAACCCAGACCTTTGCCCCTCCTACAGGTGCGGAGGGCAGCTTGCCTCCTTCCCCCATCTCTTTCCATCTGCCACACCAGAGCCTAAAGAACCAACTTGGAGTGTGGATACTGATTTCAGGAGTGGAGAAATCTTACAGCTAGGAGTGTTGGAAGGATACAAGACATTTTTGAATTTTTTAAAAAAATTGTGTCATTTAAACCTTGAGGTTGTTTTTTAGGAGTAGAGGTTTGAAAAAATGTTCTGTGTTTTTCTTAGCCTGTGTCTGTTTCGCTGTCTGACTGGTTAGCGGCTTTTCTCTCTCTTACTTGTCAAGGCACCTTTGGCTCTGAGAGCTCCTAGAAAGGACTCCAGAGAAAAACAGAGAAACAAGATGTATAACAAGGACTATTGGTTTCATGGACCCAAGCTAAAGAAATGATATTTTCTCAAGGTTGTGACCAGTGTAGTAGAAAAGGATTTAGGACAAACCCTCTGTCTAGGAAAAAACCATGTGCAGAAAATAAAAATTTTGTTAAAAAACCATTAACCTCTTATTTTAGTGGCAAAAATATATATTTTAGAATATGATACCGAATGAAACCTGAAGCGATTATAGTAAATTTGTCTTTGGTCTTTCACTAACTTATTTGGGTCTATATTTCTGAGGGGAAACCCCAAACCACCAGCATTTCACTGAGAAATGGTAAGAATGCATCAATCAAAACTGGTGCAAATATTTGTCAAAAATTATATGAAACCCAATGGGCAGATCTCACCTAGCTCCAGTAATTATTCTTCATGATATGAAAAATGGTCCCCGTGTTCACTGAGAATGCCTTAATTAGAATGAAAAAGAAGCAAGGATATCCCCAGTTACAGTATATAATAGGAGTCATATAGAAAGGGGGGGCAGAGGTGGGTCAAGGGCGCTGGAATAAAAAGACACCACTGAATACTAATTGCTATTGACCATTTTGAGAAATAAAAGATTCTACTTCCTATTAGCATCCATAGGACCAAGGTAACACACCTCCACCTCCACCTCTCTTTGTAGTTTAAGATTAAAGAGTTGCTTAAAATTATTCTGCGAGACAATTTCAGTGAATTTGTTAACCGGGAAACATCAGACAGACTGAAGTCATCCTCTGTTAATTTTGAAATACCCCAAAGCTGTGAATGATGTAGCTCATTGTGCTCAGAGAAAAACAGAGATTTTGAATTTCATTAGATACATTATTTGTTCAACTAGAATGTGGAACTGTCACTTTGTCAGACTAATTAGAGGCTCTGAAGTTGGTGGTCATAATGCCCAGAAGAATTTTTTTTTTTTTTTGCTACATTTCAAACTATGAACCAAATTTTGTTCTTTCTCCTTGCAGAGATTTCCTAGGTTTAGACACTCTATTTAAGCCTTTGCTTTTGACATCTGAATTCCTCTTAGTATTCTGAAGAGTATTTCCTAGTATTCCTATTATTTTGAATACCATCATATTCATCTGATTAGTTTCCCAGGCAGCATAGATTAAATTTTTTTGCCTTGAGTATCCGATTACTTGAGCTCTTTGTTTAGAGTATACCATCAACTGGAAAAATAATTTAAAATACACACAACAAGATTAGTTGATTAATTCTATCCTATTTTTAGTTCAAATATTGCTCATGACTTCATTTAAAATAATTCTCTGAAGGATTTAGCCTTTGTGAAATTAAAAATATTAATAGATATGCTTAGCTAGGTTAATAAACAATTTTAACAATGAGTAAATTCCAGCTAGGGTCAAAGCCACACTCTTTAATAAGAGTGCATTAAGTTATCCCTTGTTGAATGTTTAACAAGAATAATGGGAAAAAAATAACTTAGGCAGTGAAGAAAATAAACTATTATTTCCTGGAGTTGGACTCTTTCTCTATGATGCCACTGAATCTACTATCACTATTCTAGGATAGAATCAAGTACCAAGAAATTAAGTCATCTTTGAATAGCTGACAACATATTAGTCCTTAATGCTGCAGTTCACAACCTCTGGGCCACAGACTGGTACTGGTCCGTGGTCTGTTAGGAACTGGGCCACACAGCAGGAGGTGAGCAGCCGGTGAGCAAGTAAAGCTTCATCTATATTGACAGCCGCTCCCCATCGCTCACTTCACCATATAAGCTCCACCTCCTATCAGATCAGTGGCAGCATTAGATTCTCATAGGAACACCAACCCTACTGTAAACTGCACATGCGAGGGATCTAGGTTGCAGCTCCTTACGAGAATCTAATGCCTGATGATCTGAGGTGGAGCTGAGGTGGTGATCCTAGCACTGGGGAGTGGCTGCAAATACAGATTATCATTAGCAGAGAGGTTTGACCGCACAGTAAATGTAATGCGCTTGAATCATCCTGAAACCATCCCCCTTTCCCTCCCTGTCCCCAGTTCATGGAAAAATTGTCTGTCATGAAACCATTCCCTGGTGCCAAAAACGTTGGGGACTGCTGCTTTAATGACTGAAGAATCAGAAGGGATTAATTATAAAAGTCATCCTAACAATGGGATTGGATCTAACATTAACATTCAAGTTGATTCTGGTAACTAGCCTTAAAATATTCAGATTACATATAGGACATCTGCGATGGTCTGAGTCTGTGTCCCCCTAAAATTCATTTTCCAACACGATGATATTAGGAGTTGGGGACTTTGGGAGGTGATTATATCATGGAGTCAGAGCCCTCGTGAATGGGATTAGAGTCATTATAAAAAAGGTCCAAGATTAACCCTTTTCCCCTTCTTCCATGTGAAGTCAGAGTGAGAAGACGATTGTTCATGAGGAACAGCCCTCAGCAGACACCAAATCTGCTGGTGCCTTGATCTTAGACGTCCCAGAAATTTGAGAAATATGAATAAATTTCTGCGGTTTATAAACTACTCAGTCTATAGTATTTTGTTAGAGTGGCCTGAATGAACTAAGACAGCATCCCTTACCTCAATAGCCCATTAATTTCACATTCTTTATTAGGGAGAATAAAACAATAGTCATCAGCAAAATTTAAAATGCTAAAAGTGTTATGAGATTTCAGCTCAAAAGTAGTAGAGATAGAATCAAAATTTGAGAAAAATGATGCTCATGCGAATGCAACAATAATTAATAATTATACAATTAGGTTTATGTGAAGAAAATCTGCAATCAAGATATTAGTGGTAGTTATTCGTTTCTAGTAATTTAGTCGTACAATTGTTATCCAGTATAGCACTAGTATCAGAAAGCATATGGGATTTATACCAAGGAATTTTGTCACTTCTAGGTTTATGAACCTAAGGGAATTTAGAAGTCTAAAACAAATGTATTCATATTAATAACCTTCTTTAATTTGTATATAGCACAAATTGAAATACCTATTTTTGAAGAATAGCATGAGTATTAACACATAGCTCTGCCCAGAAGAAGAAAGCATGGATCATCACCAATTCCCAAGAATTTTCCATTGGTTATTTCAAAAATGCTTATTGGATATATTGAATAGATATGATGGGGTCTTCCTTCTCCTTAAAATTTTTATTCTAATGCTTCCTATATATACTTCAGGAGTCAGTCGCCATTAAAAAGTGGGGCGCTAATTAGCAGCTGCCCCATCTCCTCACCCATGGGGAGGATAAAACTGTGCAATGTGTTCTGCATCATGTTGTGTGCATTGTAAGCATTATTGTACTTAATTCTCTCAGTGTCAACCCTGTGCGGTGGTTCCTATAATTTCTCCCATTTCACAGATGAAAAAACGGGGCAGAGTATGATTGTGTAACTTGCTCAAGGTCATACAGCTCGTAGGAGGAGAAATTAAGATTCGAATCAAATCTGATTTTAGAATCCATGCTCTTAATTAGCAGAAAATTTACTCGTGTGAATGTAGTGTGGTGTATGTGTGCATGGGGGTGTTGCAGATAAACAGAGGAGAGACACAACGTAGCACTTTCACATACATCATTTTTACTCTGTGTACTATTTCCCCCTCAAGGCAACCTCTAATCTCATGTTTTTTCAGGAAGTAAAAATTTCCAAATGTTATTTTTTTCTCCTAAGAAAGTAAGCATTTCCAAAAAGCTAAAAGGTAACTTTAGATTATCAGGAATGTTTCACTGGCCATAAAGCCTAGTGACATAAGAAATTTAGTTTTAATCCTTTCTGTGATTTCTCAAATATATTTAAGTCCTGCAGATCTCAGAGGTGCCTGCATCTGCTCACTGGTTCCACAACAGGACTGTATCTGGCCATGTCACTGTCAGACACGGTAACAGAAATTACTGTATGTTTTATTAAAAACCTATTTTTGTCTCTCTCGCTCTCTTTTATCTAAAACCCTAATTTAGTTGTTGTTCCCTTAGGTACAAAGTACACAGTTCATAATTCATTTGATATAAAATGTCAGTTTAGATTCTTGCCCTTCTTTGATAAATGAGAAAAAACATGTACATTTCAATTTCCTCAATGCCAGAACTACCAAGAACAACCCCCTGTTGTGCTTCTCAAAGACTTTCGTGCTAAATTAAACATCAAGATTCAGAAACTGTGGAGAAGGATATTTCCAAGACAGAGAGAACAAATGCATGAGACAGAGGGAGACAGCTAATGCTTTTCCTACCAGTCAAGTGATATCTCCCAAAGAGCATCTTTGATCCTCAAATTAGTCCTCACTTATAATTTAATATACCACAACCAGTCTGCTGTTTCCTTACATTTAGTTTTAAGAGACAGTTGTTGGGATTACCATGTAAAATAAAAATTTAGATGTTTATAGTTTTGTTTAATTTTCAACTTAATAGTGGTAGCTTATATATATATTGTACTTATTATATATCATGTTTTATAGTCTTTCAACAAATAACTGAGAACTTAACTTGTGTGCCAGCTGATCTTCTTGGTGCACACACATTCTTTATTCCTTGCCTAAACCCATGGAGGAAGGTTCTGTAATTATGAAACCTCTTTCTAGATGAATAAATCAAGGCTTAGAGAGGAGACAACTTTCCCAAGGTCACACAGGCAGTAAATGGAAATGCTAGCTGGTGGTGGGTAAGTTGAATTCTGATAGTTTGATAGACACTGTGGTCAATGTGTTTTACAAATGCACAATTTAAGAGACATGCTTGGCCAGGTGCGGTGGCTCACGCCTGTAATCCTAGCACTCTGGGAGGCCGAGGTGGGTGGATCGCTCGAGGTCAGGAGTTCGAGAACAGCCTGAGCAAGAGCGAGACCCCTGTCTCTACTAAAAATAGAAAGAAATGATCTGGACAGCTAAAAATATATATAGAAAAAATTAGCCGGGCATGGTGGAGCATGCCTGTAGTCCCAGCTACTCGGGAGGCTGAGGCAGGAGGATCGCTTGAGCCCAGGAGTTTGAGGTTGCTGTGAGCTAGGCTGATGCCACAGCACTCACTCTAGCCGGGCAACAGAGTGAGACTCTGTCTCAAAAAAAAAAAAAAAAAAAAAAAAAGAAAAGAAAAAAAAAAGAGACATGCTTACTTGATTTATAGAGTCAACCACGTGAATAAAATCCAAGTCTTTTTGTGTGGTCATGCCTTCAACTTCAGATTCTGATGAGGAAAACATTCCTCCTTTTTGATGGTCCAGAGGACACAGATGATCATTCCTGTGACCATTCCAGTGAACAGCTTCCTCATACGAACTGTTCACACCGCTGAGTTCCAGAATATTCCACTTGTGAATGAGCATCCTCCTCTGACTGTAGTGTTTTTTAATTTGTTCATGGAAAATTGTTTCGATTCATTCATTCATTTATTAGTTTTATACAAATATAGATTTTCTTTCTCTCTTTAAGGAGGTTTTTTTAATTTTTCAAAATTAATACTATTAGATAAATCTCTCTTTATAAGAGTGAAAATTATGAACAATCAGAAGATCACATCTCTTCCTTTCCCTTGAGATATGGAGTGCATTAACAAAAAGAATCCAACTTTAAGCCCAAAGAGAGGACAACTAAGTAGCAATAATGACAACTATTATACACTAATACTTTGGGTAAATGTATTTGAACAAGTTCTAAGGAAATTGTCTGTCTCACACCTACATAAAAGCTTCTACAACATCAAATCAAGTCAAAAAATCAAAATTTTCTATCACAAGCCAAAGAAATGTACATTATAATTCACAAGTCACTCAAGAGCTAAAGGTATAGAAAAAAAAATATTTTTCACAAATTTATGAATCTTTCCCCCTAAATAGGTAAATATGAGGGCTACTTTTTCATTGTATTCTTTTAATTAGAATTTACCATAGAAGTTCATGGGTGACTATGAAAGAAGTTGGTGAAAATACTTGGTGGGCAAGTGAGTACTTACAACCACACTGGGAAATGATGTGTCCAACTGGTTAGGTATTTTGCCTTCTACAAACAGAGTGTGCACGTAGTATGCTTAATGCTTTTTTGTTAGGTTGTAAAAATATGTTTTAACTAAATTTTTTTTCTCCATTGGATTGTGAATTTAAGAGCATGGATCATGTAGCTAATAGAGGATAGTTCTCTAGTCCATTTGCAACAGGTTTTGAACATCCTATAGCTCAACCAAACGATACCCTTAAAGTTATATTTCACACTTATCTGTAGAGTCGAGCTACCTCTTTAGGTACCCGTTGATTGGTGGAGGCTCAAACTCTGTGTCACTTTTGCCAAGAGAGGATATGGGTCACCAGTGGAAGGCATCTCAAATAAACAATAGAGAGCAGTGGCTCAGAACTTGGCTTCTGGAGTCAGCCTTTTCATTCTGTAGGTCTGAATATAGTTTCTGCCTTTTACTAGTTGCATGATCTTAACTAGTTGCACGTCAATTTCTTTTCCTCAACTTCCTTAATAGGGATTATCATAACACTTTTTAAATGGAGTTGTGAGAATTAAATGAGTTAATATATGCAAAACAGCACCTGCACCTAGTAAATACTATCTTGGTATGAGTAATCACAATACCAAAAAGCTCTTTTTATCAAATAAAATATTACATGATCTTCATTGTTCTCTAGGCAACGAGAAACTATGTCCGCCTACCCTGGAGTTGTATTTGCCAACTCCTGGAAGGAAAAATCTTAACTATGAGGTCTAATAGATAGTAAACCCTGGAATCCAGGATAAAAATGTAACTGACTTGAGGAAACATATTTCAAAACCCTACAGAAGAGGTACAGCCACAAAATGCTCATTAAAGAAAATTCCCCGGAGGGGAAGAGTCAGGTTTTAGTTGCATGGAGTTCCTTATAACAGATGTTCTGTGAAGAAATGGAAGAGCAGAGGAAATTTAGCTGACAGCATCTTCACAGTAGGTCTGATTAGTGTTCCTCAGTGCATAAAACATCATGCCTGTTGCTTCTGGGGCCACAGGTAGGACTCAACATCTGGAATTGGTTATCCACGGTATCTGTTCCTGTCCCATTCAGGAAAACTGTGACCAATTGAGGGCTTTCTTACATTGGAAGGACCTCTGGCCCTAAGAATGGAGCTTCTATTTTCAAAACTAAATTGAGCATAGGGGCCTATTCTACCAATTTTCCCCTCAGTAATTCTGTGTCCCAATTATAGGTGTAAAATAGAGTCACAGACAAGATCATATAATACTTTTTTCTTTAAAGGTATTTTAAAGATGGTCGAGTTCTATGGTTTTCTAATGTGGGCATGCATCCAATGACCTGGGAGGTGGCAGTGGGGTCTCATTAAAATATAAAGTGCTTGGCCCCACCCTCAGAATTTCTGATTCAGTGGGTTGAGAGTAGGGCTCAGGAATCTGCATTTTTGAACAAGTTCCCAGGAATGCTGATGCTCCTAGTCTTGAATTGTACTCTGGAAACCACTGATCTAGTTCAAGTTCTGCCATTACAGGGATGAGAAACCTGTATCAAAGTCAAGTAGAATTGCTTAGGTCAGACCAAATAGCTAATTAGCACAAGAGTTGTTGTTGGAACTCAGGGCTTGGAGACCTGGAAATAGAGAAGAAGCTCCTCAGAAGACTGTCAAATGAAGTAGCTCTGAGGAGCACCTTCAGGATGGGTCAGTAATTTCATAATTTTAGATGTTACTATTTCATTTCATGTCAGGTTCACTTCTCAAGCTTTCCTCATTTGAGAGCTAAAACGTAAACCAACACATATGTTGACCTGACACAATTTGGTATGATCTTCAAGAAGTTATGAGGCTTCTCTAAGTGGTCTCTACTCTTTTTCCTTTCTCACAAGCATCTTGTGGTAAATGCTTTTACTTTCAAAGGACTGAAAACATATAGACACTTAACTAATGAGAGGGATTAATTGGCTTCTGTAATAAAAAAAAAAAAATCAATGGAAAAAGCTGTTTTTTGCCAGCGCTGGATTCAAGGGGCCAAACGATGTCACCAGAATCCAGTCTACTTCCTCTCTCAGATCTGCTTTGCCGTCTTCCATGTTGGCGACATTCTCAGAGCCTGAGGGGCAAGATGGCTGGCGGCAGAGTCAGTTGAATCCCAGATTCAAACACAGGGCACGAAACATGCCTCTGTTGGCTCTACTGGTTTACTGCTTTTCATTAGCTCTGATTGGAACATCTGTCATCCCTGAAAAAAATCACTGTGGCCAGGGGAATACGATGCTCTCACTGGTCAGACCGGGTGACAGAGTCAATTCCACACATGACACAGTTTTTGAACATGAGAGAGCCCAGGGTTCTGAGAGGGAAATTGGAGCCCTGTAATCAAAAGAAAGGGTGAAGGCATGCCGGGTACAAAAATAACACAAAGCTAGCAACACTCCACAGGGACATGACAGCAAGCGTTACTAATTTCCTACTATATGCATGAGCCAAGGTAAATGGTGAGAAGGATAAAGAGAGAGAGAGAAGGTGAAAGAGAGAAAGATCAGCTATAATTCTTCTATCTACCACCATTCATCCACTCATTCTATCTTCACCATGAATTTATACTCTAGTAGATAAGACATGATCCATACATATAAAACATTTAAATAAAAATGGAAGACAGTATAAGTTCCACAATGATCATCGAAGGGTGAGAAGGATTAATCTCATAAAGTATGTACTAGATAACCTTACATTTCTAGTTTCATTTGCCCCAATTAGTTAATAATCATGAAAATCGTAGTGGCTATAGTGAATCTGCCCATTGTTGTCACAATCTATTCTTCATTAAGTTTTTTATAAGACTCTAGACCCTTTAGACACTGGGTGGTCTATACTTCTTTAGAGAGAGACAACAGGGAATTTCTTGATGTTGCTAATTATGGTCACTGAATATCTAAGACACATTAAAAATTGCCTCACTTTTGTAAGAGTATGTATACAGCCAGGTAAATTCCATAGATTTTATGCAAGGCAGGTATATAGTCTGACTATGAAAAAAAGGGAAAAATAAAAGAATAAGACATTATTTTTAAGAAATAAAGCAAAAATTTCTTTAGGGTGCCATAAGAATTCCAATAAAACTTCAAGTTGCTTTAAAACTGCAGAGCCAGTCAGAGAGACGTGATTTTTTTTAAAACCTTAAAGTTATAGATAAACCTTTCTTCCAAGATAAAAAAAACGGAAAGGGAATGGTACTTATTCTTCTTAAAAATATGATTTTTAAAATATCAATGGAACTTTAAAAAATACCCCTCTCCCATGGAAAAGTAGAAAACGATGTGATTTCTTTTTCTTTTTTTCTTTTTTTTGGATCTCTCTGTCTTGCCCCAGGATGCTCTAAAGATAGCACTTAATTGTGTGTGTGGGCGTGTGTATTTCTATATGAGCCACATGAGAATATGCAAATGTGGAGAGCTGGCAGCCCTTTGCTGGAGGCTTGTTGAGTCCATGGTAAAGTACACTTCAAAGTTCCCCTCCCTCTTCTCCCTGGCTCAGAAGTTATTTCCTTTCTAAAGTGTTTTTATAAGCGGGAAGTTCACTGTCAAGATGGTGAATATGAAAAGTGAAAATTTCACAAATTATGAAACACAAATTTATTCCTCTCCTTGGCTCATGACATGTAATTTTACAAAAACACAAGCATGCATGTGTGTGCACACACACATATACACACACACAAAGCAAGGTAAACTCTCAATCCCAAAAAGGTAAAGATAAGAATTTTCATGAAAGGATTTGAAAGCACGTTGAAGACAATCATCAATCCTTCAGTTCTGTTCTCATAACATGCTTGGGAGAAAGTGTGGGTTGAACTAAATGGCCTGGTGTGTGTTTTCAAAAGCACGCTATTTATTTTATTAAGAATTTAAATACTTTTTATTTGTTGAATTCTCCTACTTTATTGCCTTCAACGGGGTTGATTTTTCCAGGGGAAAAATAGCAGCACATTTGGAAGATATACACAGAAGTAAAACATTATGCACAACTATTTTAAAGATTCATATGAACTGGATGTAATATAAATTGTGTAGCTTTTAATATACTGAAGGTAAAGACAAACCATCTGTTTATGTGAGAGAATGTTGTTGTTTTAAAGCATGCTATTCCTCACCACCCTATATCTTCATTGTGGCTTTTACATTATAAAAAGCAGTTAATCTCATCGTTCCTTCTACTCTCTGAATAAGGTAATATACCACCTTAGCCTATTGTTTATTTCAATTGCTAACCTACAGCTTATTTTTTTTATTTCCATTCCTTTGTACTCTTTTAATTTTTAAGGTATCCCATGGCCACCTGCATGATAAAGTTTCTACTTATATCTTGCAAATAAATCAAAGTGGATACAGAGCAGACGAAAAATGGAGAACACATGCTGATGGGCAGCTTTGTATGTGCACCTGGCAAGCAAATTTACATTTTCAAGAACTATTAATTGGATTTTAAAAGGTGGAATCTTGACATTGCACTAAGTAGATTTTAAAAGGCATACAAATATTTTATAATTCTCAATCCTAAAGTGGATGAGGAAAGCGTGAGATACAACGGAGTTTGCATTCGCAATTCTTGCTTATTTATTCTTTTGCTTTTTGGTCTATGCCTGTTTTTGAGCTTCTAATTGCTCCTAATTCTCTTAGGGATCCTGCAATAAAACGATATCATTCTCCCTATGGTTGGTGGATTGTGCTACTTACAGTCCATTCTTCTTAGGTCTTAGGAAGAGATTTTGGTTGAAATTAGAAAATAGGAGAGATAGTTCAGTTCTTTCCTTTAAAAACTGAAGGAGTAAAAGTTGTTCACTGAGCAAGTCACGCCAAAAATTGCAGACTAAATTCCTAATCAATTGAAGGGATATAAACAATGATTCCTTTTTTCTTTTAAGGTGGAGCTGTTATAATGCTTAACCTATGAGAAGAATGTGATAGCATTCTCCTGCCCTTCCTACTGGGGTAGGCTACAGGTTGGTCATTCTGCCACCTTTTCTTTCCTTAATAGGAGATGCTCTCTTTACCTACCTATTCTTAACAGACTTGCTAGATTAATAAAAAATTTCCATTTACTCTGTAACACACAGATATGGATAGTTGACTACTCTTTAGCTTAAGGGCAAAATTCTGCAGCTGCCAGTAGAAGTATACACTTAACCAAGAGAAGGTTGTATTTTGCAAATAGCTATGTGCTTCTCATTATAATTATGTAGTTTAATTAAATATCACTTAAACTGATAAACACTAGTAAAATAATAGAAACTTGTTTCTTTGAAAATTAACTGCTTTGTAAAACTTAAAATGACTTAATAAAACAATGCTGTCAAATTAATGTAGGAAAAATAACTCACAGACTGAGGAAATTATAAAAACATAGAAGATTCTGTAATTAGATTCTTCCTTAATTATTTTTAAATTTTTGTTCCCTTTTAAAGGAGCTTTAAGTGGGAATCTTAAGCTATGTATGATGGGTGTAGTTTTTATAACAAAGATGCTGGATTTATAAATAGCAAATCAATACTCTAAAAAAACAGCTCAGTCCTATATAACAATATTGGTGGGTAAACATATGAGTATGTTCTAAGTTAAAGTTGTATTTAATATATATTTGGATTTCTCAAATTGTTCTAACTCTCATTTTCAGTTAACTTTCCAACCACCAGTCATGATAGGTAAGTTAATTGAAAATGGTAGTCATGATAGGTAAGTTAATTGAAAATGGTAGTTAAAACAGAGAATTAAATACACACACACATGCATTCATACATAAACATACCTCAAGAGGGTTTTATATTATTTACTTCTGCACTGCTATGGCAATCTTGTCAAGGACTAAGATAAATTGATTCTAGGATGAATTCAACATTTAGGGAAAATATTTATCCAAGTAAAAGACACAGTAATAGCAAAGGTAATTTACAGGTTATTTTCCAAATTATCACTACCACAGAATGTTCTGGTAATTCATTTATTCAGCACATACTTTGTGCTAGACACTAGGGTTATAAGAAAATATACAGATCAAACACAGTTCAGAGCTCACAGCTCTGAGTTGCAAGCAAAATTCAGAATATCCAAGCTCTAAGATTTGGGAAATAACTAAAATAATTTTTTTAAATTGGCCACATATAAGAAGAGCTCAGGATTTTTCCTTCAGTATTGAGCCATAAATATTTTAAACAAGATTCTATTGATATAAGTTTCTTGATCTTTGCAATGAAATAAAATATTAAAATTTATTTTCATGTTAGGAAACATTTTCTTATATCTCCTTAAGGAAAAATTTAGTAAATATTTCTTTAATTTTTTTTAATTATTTGGTACTAATACACCATTCTTTCAAAAACAGAACTAATTTAAAAGAAAAATTATATATGTATAATACCTGCATGTATGTGTATACACACACACACATTCTACTAAAAACCAATCACTTAGGCATTTATAGAAGATTGACATATCAGTTGGCTGCAGTAACTCACACCTTCTAATACACGTTTCTTGATTTGGCCAAGAATTTTACTTTGGCCAGCTCAAGGCAAGAAGTTTGACAAGGGCTTGCACACTGGGGCTTGCCTGTTGAAACCATTAGTTAACCATGCTCTGAAGAAGCCCAATCCAGCCTCCTTAAGCAGCAAGAAGAACCACTTGGACAACTCACATAATCATGTGAGACATAATCAAGAATGGTTGTTTTAAGCTGCTAAGTTTTGGGGTGGTTTGTAACAAGCAATACATGAAAGACCATTCCGGTCTCCTAAAATCTAAACAAAAATGACTTTGGTAGTTCAAGCTATAAAAAAAAAAAAATCACTGGTTAACATATTATACTTTTAGCTCTATTATTGGGCAAAAATTAACATGGTAATATTTTAAAAAAACGAATGTTTCATTTAGTTATTCAAAAGCACATTGTCTGAAGCTTTCCTAGTCAGTGAAAAATGAAACAAAGTTTGAATTCCAAGATTTAACTCTTTAAAAATATATATGTGAGGACAATTAGGAAAAGGTAGAAAATATTTAGGATATAATTTCAAATTCCTCTCTTTTGGCCAGCATTACCAAAGTTATGCAAGCATTTATGTGTGAATAAAATATACAGATAATGAAAATGAAAAAATGATCATAATAATTGCATTTAATAAGTAGCTCGATATGAACACAGAAGAGATTTCTATAAATAAAAAAGTGTGCTGCTTTTCCGCCGATTGAAATCCCAAGATAACCAATGAGAGCTTGATGTAAAAATCATTTGTAAATTACGATCTAGAGGTCATGGGAGAGGATGCTAAAGCTATTTCAAAAGGAAAATCACTTCCCATCCTTCCTGCTTACTTCATTATCCAATACACATCACAACCACCCCCTAGCAGGGTTACTGTCCTGGCCATAATGATGTTAGTACTCTGGGGGTAAATGTAGGAGAGGGTAGGGATGCAGCAAGATAAACTTATCCTGGGCTCTGCAGCCTACATGAAAGACTTCAATTTTTCACTTGCCCTCTATTTTCTAGCCTGGATGGGACAAAAAAGGTCTTAGTAGGAAAACAGAACAAAGCAGATAGCAAGCACCAAATGTTTACCAAGACAGGCACTGTGCTAAGCACATTACATATATTGTGTTTTTAAACACAGTTACATCAGGTGGGAATTACCATCCAGTCTATTTTATGGATGAACAAACTGAGGCTCAGCTATATTAATAGATTTTATCACAGTTACTCAGACATTGAGTGAACGAGGTAGATTTAAATCCATGTCTCTAGGATGCCAAAGTCTACACTTTTGCAATGTGCCTAAGTTTTAAATCCTAATGGATTTTGCTCCATTTTTTTTTCCACTGATGTTTTAAGTGGGGGGAGGGGGGTTGGGGGAAAGAGAAAAACTTGAAAAGACTCCGTAAAACCAACCATTCACAACCATTTTACCTTTCTCAATTTTTCATTTTCTAATAAGACATTTTGGAAAATAAACAGGTTCCTCAAGCCTAGCATTTTTATAAAGTCTGTAGATTATAATAATTCTCATCAACATCAATTTAAAGGTATATATGACAAGTTATTTATTACCAGAGGAAAACTGGATTAAATTCACCAGCTAAGGTGGCTCTGAGTTCCTTTCACTGTTGCAATGAAGCAGTTCAGAAAAAGATAAACAGAAGAAAATTATTCCTTTTGGAAAAATATAAAACTTTCATAAAAAATCTGTTTCTCACTTGTCAGTATGGAATTTGTCACTAATCATTTTAAACTATGCCCTTTTATGCTTCTTCTGTCTCTTTTAGCTTTCTGAGTAGTTCTTTGATGTAACAAAGACAGTTTCAGACAAGATTTCAGTTCATCTGGAAAAAAAAAAGGTTTAAGTCTGGAGGCAAAATGCAGTGTATTTAAAATTTATATACTCTATAATGCCTTTGTTCTGAACTTGAAGATCCTGCAAAACTTCTAAGCTTCTTTGCCTTCCTCTTCTAAGCTCATTTGTTCTTCCTTTGCTTATTATCATGCAACTGTGACTTTAACTGGTGGTTCCATCATTTAACTACATGCAGAGTCATGGCTGACCCTTTCTGATCAATTGCCAATCCATACAGGTTTGACTGATAAAAGAGCCAATTAGATTTAAGCAAATTAAGGGACATCACCAATGTCAACCACTTATTAAACTGAATGCTGAATTCCATGCATACAAAACACTAATGCCCTGAGCCCCATTAAGCGTTGCAATCCTAACCCCATTAGTAACTCCAGACCTTGAAGGGGGAAAGGCCATAGGAAAGTTTCATATTTATGGATTAACATTTGGATTCCATTTTTATTTTTTTAATTCTTTTCCTAGAACTCTTGAACCTGTACCATAATGCTATTCAAGAGCTCGGATTAAATATAGTCTTCATTTCTAAGAGTATCTTAGTGCTAAACATGAGCATTATGTTATTACAAACAACCTAAAAATACAGTAATTGTAGAAATACAAAAAGACACCTGAGTGCACAGAAGTAGGTGAGGATTTGCTACATAATTTGTAAAAAACAGAAACTCTTCTAGTTGTCTAGATAATATTTAAAATGAATTTTTCAAATCAAAAATGTGCTATTTGGGAACTGCCACTGACCAACATCTACATGCTAGGTTATTAGTTGCATCATCTTGCTTGCTTTAATTCTCATCTTCAAGCAACTTGGGTTTACATATTTTTTAATCATGTTTTTTCTCATCAGACAAACAGAGTTAGCTATTGGCAAATAAGATGTCTCCTAATTGTCAACTAAGAGATGATGTACTATGGCAAAATTTTTCATACCATGCTCCCTTATCTCTCCTTTCTAAATTCCTATGTATAAACTAAAAACTGTTCATCCTATGATCACCTGAGTAAAGTAACCATTATGGTGGAGGAATCAAAGAGGGATGAGTGGTACAACTTAGGAATATTTCTTACCTCCAATACTCTAACCCTTCTCATGGTCTGGGCTCCCAACTACACCCACATGGCCACTGCATTCCTACATTGGACAGCAGTGTACAGAGAAAGTCACATTTTTGTAGCTGGCTACAATATAAGGTTGCTCAGGTAGACACGAGGCTTGGGCAGGCCTGAGCAATGATAAGCTTACAATTTAAAACTGGTAATTAAGCTATCTTGAATGATTTATTCATTCATTCACTCGCCAATTATTCATTATGCACCTACCATGTGTCAGGTTTGGTCTAAGCATGGATGATAAAAATGTGAATAAGGAACAGTCCCTACTGTATAGGATCTTATAACCAGCAATTGTGACAGTCAGGTTAAACAGGCAATTTCAAAATAATGTGATTGTACTCTAGGATACAGAAAGGCCCTATCTCAGCCTCTGTTGGCGAGAGATGACTTTCTGATAGAATGATTTCTAAGCTGAAATCTAAAAAGTGAACAGGATCTGGCCAGACTAAAGGGGTAAAGGGAGTTTTTCAGGCCACATCTGATAGCAAATATTTGATGAAGATAAAAATAGTACTTTTATTTTGCCCAAATCTTCTATTAGGTTTTTAAACTACACTGAGAAGAAAACATACCTAAGGGTATTATCATTACAAATGTAGCATAATCCAGCATTGAAAAATACTAGGAATTCAACATCACCATAAAAGAGATCTAATATTGAAATCAAGGAAATGGCAATGATGATAGCAATCAAAATATAATGGAAAAGTAAATAGCATATAGAACCTTCTCTGCCCATAAGTTAGTTCGCTTCTGTATATTGGTTCATTTATTATTCATTTCAGTATGAAACACAGTTCAGTGGATAAAGGCATGGAAGATTTCTTTAATAACTCTCAGTACTAATTTAATTCTACTTAAACACACATATTCTAGTGAATGCCACATGCTTTTCAGCATGATTTTTATGTGTAAATCAGGATAATATGTTTTCAGATCATTAAGTAAAAGGAAGCATGAACTAAAACCTATTTAATCAATGAGGTATCACCTTTAAACTGCCACAAGGTCATAAAAAAGATAATTTCAAAGCTATAAGTTTCCTAATTGTAATCAACAACAATCTAATGATAAAAGAAAGTATGTCTTAATGGCTGTAATAAACTTTAGCAAATCACTGTCTGTCTTTAAAGACATTTGCTTCCTCTTTGGTGAGGGGCCATCTTCCAAATTCTGGATTTCTGAACACATAAAGTGAACGATTACATGGGGGCTAGAGAGTGTGAGTCTGCACAACATTATAACGACACAGATAAGCATCCACAGTACAGAGACGGAGGTAAGCCTCAGTTAACAGTTTATCTCACTTCCACTGCTCCACTATAAAACAATATTTTAGATTCTTCCAGTGTGCATAATATTAACCCTTCTACTGACAGACATAGTCACACAGTGTGTATTGAGTTAGCAATAGGAGCTTGCTATTTTTAATTGGATCATAATATATACACATAAAACAAATTATTAGACCATACATTCTTAAACATGTGAAAAATAAACTAGCTCTTTTATGAATATGATGTAAATTACTATAATCACAAACTATCTAAATCAGTGTAAATGCCATAAAATGGATGTATAACTCATTAAATGTTCCATATGTCATGTCGAGAATGTACTACTATGTAACTTAAAATCTCCATTATGCCACTGATTACCCTTTAATTTCTAAATGTTAATAAAGGGTATTATATTCTAAGGTTTAGAGTCATCACAATTGTCTATCATTCTAGCATATGGGTTAGAATAAAAAATGAAGATATGAATACCCAAGATTTCTTTTTTTGGGAGGTTTGTTTTATTTTGTGCTTTGGTCTCAATTTTTAAATAAGCATTCAATTCCCTTTTTCTATCAAAGGCCATATATATTAACCCTAGAGGGAGTTTCTTTCTTAGCAATTAGTTCCAACAAGTAGTTAAAACATGGGTGGAGTAGATTGTGGATCAAAGTAATGGTAATTGTGAATAAATTTAGGTCAATTTTTATAGAAATATTTAAAATAAAAATATCCGGATTCTACCTCATTTTACCTGTGAAAGTGACACTGCTGAACTGTAACCATTAGGACATGGAATTTAAAGGTGTTTTTTTCAGTGATGTGGATAGAGTTTTCCTATTCTATCACCTGTGTCCTGCCCTTTTTGCCAAATGGAAAGGTTTAAGTATATATCTAATCTAGTTCTTCATAACACCAGAAATGAGAACCATTTGCAGTAGAAAATGAAAGCTCAAATTGCAAATATAAAGTTTGAATCTAAGGGAAGTCTCAAAAGAAAAGCATTTCCCAACCTTCTTAACAAGCAGAGATCCAGAGACAGGTGTGTGTGTGTGTGTGTGTGTGTGTACAGTACCTATACATACATACAGTGCAAGATAAAAGCAGTCTCAACAAAACAATAAAAGAATATCAATGGAAGAGTCACGACACAACAAAACAAAATAACAACCTAAAGAACCAGAAATACAATTAAGCCTCTAAATTCTAAAACATTAATTCCAACAATCAACAAGGTGTTCAATGGAGACTTAGTTCAAGGGCATTTATATAAAATTAGATAGTCAACATTTGTCACAGACTCACCTCCTGGAGGCATCGCAATCATTACAGGATCACTTATCAAGCTGCCTTGGCCATTTGTCACATTCACTTGTACAGTGTAGTTGGTAAAAGGAACCAGCCCATCGATGAGCACCCAAAGGTTGGCCTCTTCACTGCTGTACATGATTTTTGTGCCATTCAGAAGGGTGTAATTATTACCTGCTGAATTAAAAAATTATTAAAATTAGTATATATGTAAAGGTTCTTTCCTGCTATTATTTGAAGATTTTCTTGGTTTCCTAAATATACTATACTAAATAGAACTATTAAAATCACCACCCCAACAGGCATTACATACGCTCTTATCGGTGAGCATACTTTTATTTTACTACTTTTGAACAAAATGTTACCTGGGTTAACATCTCCAATTCATTCATCAGGGCAATCAAAATACCTTGACTGATACTCTAAGACAACTGTCACATGAAGCCATAGCACAAATATCATGCATACAAGTAAAAATATTGCACAGAGGTAAATCGATCACTTGATGAGTTGTTTATACTTTTTTTTTGAGGGTTTTTGTTTTGAATCGTTGAATTTTCTTTGATGTGTAGACAGGAACAAAATAACACTTTTTTCTCTCAAACACAATGGTTTTGGATATAAATAGTATACTCAGATATGTGTTAGACATTTTCTATATCATCAAGTGAGGTGTTTTCTGCTCATTTTGCTTGAGAGGTGGGTTGACTTCTTTCTGTTGCCCCTTTAAATCAGAATTAGCCAGAATATCCAGAAAAGCAACTGGAGATCAGAGGTAATATATAACCACATTGATCACAAGATCTATTTTTTTTAGCTTTATGAGAAAATGCAGAAGCGGCCTGGTTTCATAAAAAAAAAATTTACTTTTAATATATCCTCACCCAGGTCCTACCACGACCACCCTTCCAAAGCTTTAGGAACCCTTCCTCAAATCTCAGCATGTCTAAGAGATAGGAAAATACTGCTTGATAACAGTGTTTTTTTCTCATCTCCTAAACCACTGGGTTACATTCAAGGTTAAGAAGAGTCAGAAAATAGGGTTAAATAAGAAAAGGGCTACAACTCAAAATTCTAACACTTCTTTCACTTGCTACACTAAATGCTTTCCTAAAAAGTTTGCAATAGTCAATTTTTTTCCAAATACTGCTTAGTTCCAGTCGATTTTAGAAATGTTAAAACTCTTACAACACAGACAAAAGAACCATTAATACCAATATTTGCTTCAAACGGACTTCTTCCTTTTCTAAAACACTTTTTATTACCTGTATATTTAATCTTCCCTACAGAAATTCTGTAAATATAGGCAAATGAATAAAAAAACACAAGATATTGGACTTCAAGGGAAAAAACAGGCATATTTGCAAGATCTCCAGATACTGATATAATCTCTATTGATTAAATGTTTAAAAAAGTAAAAGATGGCCACATACTAAAAGAGATCTTGCATGGTATAGTAAACAAAATTTAATGGCTGCAATATTTATGAAAATACTATAGTTTAACACAGTTTAGTTACAAAGGATAGTGCAAAGGAAAGAACATAAATTTGGTTGTCAGAGTCTTGCATTTGAACTTGTCCTTGTATTTTTTTAGTAATGTGCTCTTTGCTAAGTTTGTTCATATTCCTGAACCTCTAGATCTTCATAGGTGAACTGGGAATGATATAGTACTTACACTGCAGTGCTACTGTAAAAGTTAAGTGAGATGATTTCTTTACCATACCCAGCACCTATTACAGGTGCTCATAAACAGCAGCTAGGAATGTTGCAACTGTTTTTGCTGTAATTCATACAACTGATACATTCCAGACACTCAGGACTAGCAAGTGATTAAGAATCATGCACCCCGTATTTCATTTTCTCAGTAGCAATTACCTATCTATTAAATTCTCTACTGCTCCCAACATAACAATGTATTATTAATCAAAATTCAAAGTTTTTCAATTAACAAAGCAACACTAATCTCATCTACTACCTCCATGTCATTGTCCCATCAGATTATAATTCAAACTGAAATCACTGAAGATCCAACAATGCAAAAGAGGGTCTGATATCTAGTTATGACTTGACCATTTTCATGAAATGCGGATAGGGCAAACAAAAACTTTTAAAAATATATACACATTTTTAAAAAGAAACTTATAATAATTTTGAGATGAAGAAAGTAGCTGAAAAATTTCTTGCTACAAAATACACAGGTGTCATAACCAGAAGAAATCCCTAGTGGCATACAATAATTTATTACTTAGGACTTGAAATTAGTTTATCCGAAGTAGTAGTTTATTTAAAAGGGAATAAATGATACTCATGGGCTAAAACATGAAAATAATAATTGCTATTCATTTTCAGTAAAGCCAGATAAAGACATATTCATAGCTTAAAAAATGATTTCCAGGTCTTAAAATGAAAATAGGTAACGCACTCCTATATATGTGTATACATATATTTTTCTTATTTTTCTAAAACCCATCTCACTGCACACTGAGTTTAATATCTATCAGCAAGAAGTTCTGACACATGCAAAGCATCCTGTGATAATTTCATTATGCAATTAAAATATGTTTCCAAATTATGCCATTTTAGCTTTCATACATTCTTTACAACTGATCAACTTTATTTGACTAAAGATAATTGAGCTTCAACTGCATGGAAGGAGGAAACTTTGCTAGGTGCTGATAAGAACATGCTCCAAATGCATAAAACATAGTTCCTGTCCTCAAGAAATCTGGTTAAGACTAAATATGAGTCCCTTCTAACCGTTACCTAAGAATAATTACGTTATCAGCATCAGAAGATCCCCTCAAGTTCCCATGATATCTAGCTCCTTGGAAGCATTTTCAGTGATGGCTGAAACAACTACTGCTGTTTTCACATGCCCAGTTGTAAAATTTCAAAAAGGTCAGCTTATTCTGCAGAGACCCAGCCAAAGGCTCAGTGTGACCCTGAAGCAGCATAACTGTGCTCATCTTAGAAGAGAATGAAATTTGCAAAACAATTAAAATTCTAAAATTAAGCCATTAGAATACAATTCTATTAATATACATTTCCAGCCAGGTGCAAATGTATGATCAATGAGCAAACATCTATGAGTATACTATTGGTGAAGTTTGTTTCCTTGCATTTGGTTTGTTTTTGAAGAAAATTTTGAGCCGTAAAACAAACAATATTTGCTAGCTTCGAAAATGGCCTGGCAGGGGAAAAATATATATTAAGTACCACTTTATCCTAAGTTTCCCAGATAACAACATTAATACATGGTAATTATACAATTAGTTCTAACATTAAGTTCTAGTTATAGAACAATGATTACTCGGTAATTATAAGAAGTATATAATTACTCAATAATTATGAGAAGTATGCAATTACATAACCATTTTGCTCAGCTCAAAAAGGAACTTGTGCATCTCCAGGAACTCTGCAGCTGAGTGAATCTAATGTTCTCTCACCCTTGCTAACATGCAGTTCATTTCACCGACCTAGAGCAACTGACAGGAGTCCAACCCTCGATGAAGCTCAAAAATCTCCAGATTCAAAACCAAAGCAGGATGCACAGATTTTGGCTCTTCCCCTACTTCATTGTCTCTGTCTTTCCTTTCTTCATGTGAACTTTGCCAACTGGGGCTCCTACATCTGGGGGAAAGATTCTTAAAATGCAAATCCTCAGATTCCCCCTCTTGGGAGGGTTGTGTTTTATTGCTTTTCACTGCACAAACTGTGTTTTCAGTGAGCTGGAAAATACAGCCCCATTGGTTCAGCCTTAAAAATCAAGCTTGAAAATCCGAAAGTGATAAGCATTTGCTATCACAGGTGACCATTCCCTGTCTGGTCAGCCTCAGATGATCTGACCCTATTTGTGAGTATAAGTGGAAGGTGCAAGTCCTTTTAAGCTTCTATGTTCCGGAACCACAACTTCACATTCCTTACCCTCCCCCTGACCCAAGCACCCTGATTTTAAGTTGAGTTCCCCTCCTCCACTCTCTGCGGCTTGGTCTGAGCCATTGGGCTTTCACTGGGGCTTGCCTTGAGCTCTCTGCAGAATGGGGCTGTCTATACCAGTGTTCCAGGGTTCACCTACATCAACATCACCTGGGGGTACTTCATAAACATTCATGTACTTGAAGTTCATCCCAGACTTCCTGGATGAGAATATCAGAGGGTAGGGCCCAGGGATCACTGAGTGATTCTTCTTCAGCATGCTGGAATTTGAGAACTACTGATTTTAAAGTTATTTAATCCATACTCAGGCTAGTCTTCTAATCACCAAAATTCATTTCTTCTGATTCTCAAAGTAAAGAGGTCACATTTGGCATCCTTATTAATGATGCTTTTAGACTCTAGCTTTGGACTATAAAATGTTTACTCTATTAGTGAAATAGTGCATCTACGGAAAGCATAAAGCTAATGTTTAAGACAGATCTCTTTACAGACTGCAAAATCTAATCTATACAGTTGTTCTTTAAGAAATTTTAAAATATGCATAAAAACAGTTTTAGATATGAGTAATCATTATTACACACTTGAGAACAATAACTTCAGAATTCCTAATTTTAAGTACCATTCCCGTCTCTCATTCTATCTTTCCACTGAGAATGCAAGATGAGAAAAGATTCTTTGGGTATTGGCCAACATCACACATCACAAGGAAAAAACAAGTTTTGTCTAGATGACTTAAAACCTGTAAATAACCTCTTAACTGCTGTTTCAGGATATTCCACATTCTAAAGGGTCTTGAAAGAGGTTAATTCATCTGGTCCTAATGTCCTATTGTATTTTGAAGGAAAAAAAAATCATAAATGAAGAAATAGCTCAAATAAAGCTCATATGAACAACAGATTTTACTTGTAAAGAACCTTTTTTTCAGCTTCAAATATAAATTCCTACCAAAATGTTAACAACATTAATGCCCATTTCTAAGACGAAAATCTTATTTTTAATGTTTTTATCTGTTGAATAGTAGGATATTTTCTATGGAAATAGAAAAACAGCATAAATCCGATATTTTCAAGTGTGATTCAGGGATGCATAAGTGATTGCTGTCGGGAGGATACCATCCTGTGGGGTTCTCTAGATTGAAATAACATAAACGAGTATCCTTTTCCATTCTTGTTATAATCATTGGCACAAGAATTTTAATGCACCATATATTCCGTAATTTTTTTTTCCTCTGTGCTGTACTGCTCTGACCTTTTCAATATTCTATAATTTGACTGGCTGGCCATTTCAGTTCTCTCTTTTTACAGTCTTATTAACTTGTGGGAAAGAGGTGAAATGAACAACCAATCAGAATACATAATATTGCAAAGGTCAGCATAGTCCTGTACAATATCATCACACACGGAATACTGTATGCCAGGCATTAACATCCTGATATCTTATTCATGTGACAAAGATTGTAACAAGAACAGAAAATGGCACAACATGAATCCATTCTCATGACAAAGACCGTAATGAGAAATGACAGCGAACAAACCAAACTGATTCTTGTTACCTTGTGAGGATTTTATATGTCAGAGCTGGTCCTGCTTTAAGTTAGCCTTTTTCTGAATCCAATTACACCTTACGGTAGAAAAAGTGTTAACGAATTTTTCCACTTCTTGCCGTAAAAAGAACATGCTATATTTTTTTCGCATAGTGAGGCCTCAATTTTAGTGTTGTTCAGCTCTATGTCACTATCACGGACTTCTGCCAATACCAAAATCAAGACATACAATGGTAATCAGGGCAAAGTAGCAAATCAGCCTTTTAATGTGAGCTAAGAATTCTAGGTCACACTAGTCTGTATTAATATTTAAGTTAGCTTTATTTACTATTTCTAACTATACTAAATTATTTTACCCAAAAACAAAGTGTGTCCTCCAAATTCCATCATTCTAATGGATCTCATGTTGGTAGGGATCTGAAAGGTGTTGGGTATTTGTTTATTTTGTAACTAACATATGGTTGAAGGCACCAATTCCTGGTCTTAAGTTTTTGACAAGGTAGAGAATATTTATAGATACGAGCCTACATATCTGTCTCTTCCAAAGAACATTTTGAAATAGAAAGAAAGAAGTAGCCTGTGACCTGCTAAGACCTCTGAGAAGGACGGTGCTTGATTAATGCATCATACTTCTTACCATTACTGTAATTACTGTAATAGTGATTTTAATTAGTTGTCATCTAGTAAAAGCTGTACTTCTTTGATTCTTCCTTAAATTGGTCATTCTCCTAGTATGACAATTGTAGTTCAGGGAATAAATACATAGAGTGTTTCATTGACTCACCAAAACATGCTTCAGAAACATTTGCCCTGAGTGTATTCATGCAAGAGCAATAACAGCTTTATGAATATTCAGGATTTTTGTTTTATTCTGTTTTGAATTTTTTTAATACATGGGCAAGAGTACACCTAATGTTGCACAATTACCCTTCTAAATATTGTAAAGCATTATTTAAAGTGTTTTTGAGCATTTTTTTTTACATCAAGTTTGCTCTATGTACCACCATCAGATTTTTCTAAATGGATCTCATTTTATTAATATCAGAAAGGAATATTAGGGCAGGGGGATAGGCAAAATCTCTGTATCTTCTGCTCAATATTGCTGTATACCTAAAACTGCTATCAAAAATAAAGTCCATAAAAAAGAAATATATGTGTATTTATATACATTATACATGTATAATACATAGTTTGCTATCCCTTTATTATGTATAAAATTCACTATAGTTTATTACATATATAGTGAATTCAAAGAGTTACTGTGACTATGGTAAATTAGAGAAGGATGGTCTGTTTTCATTAATCACATACTCTGAAATGTCAGTTTTTTTCCTACTTTGACTTAGTTTTTCCACATTTGGGAAAACTGTTACTTTTCCCAGCAAACAAACTATTGCCATTATCTCAATCAGCTAAGAGCTGTTTGGGCAAATGTACTTGCACAGAAAGTAGTCTCCAGCTTCCACACAAAACACTGGATGTGAACATGACTATTTTATTACCAAAAAATCCTGCCTTCCAGAGTTCTAGAAGAGCCTTACTAAATATACCAAATGTGCTGCGCCTTTGGTACTACTGTGACCAAATGGGTAACTTGGCAACCGTGATTGATCCCAGAGCAAAGCCTATCACCCATTCTTCATTTAATGAAATGTTTAAAATGTCCTTTTTATTACTAAGCTATAAGACACTTGAGACAGTTCCCATTCTGGGAGCACAGTGTTTGAGAATTATGTCATGTTTGCTGGTAACTTCTACTTGCTTTATTTGTGGCAGTTACACAGTAAAGTGTTCCTGTACTTCTTATCTAGTGATGTGTCATGGTGTTATCACAAATTTAGCACCCCCAAACAGCATACATTCATGATCTCATAGTTTCCATGGGTCAGGAGTCTGACACAGCTTACTGGGTCCTCTTCCCAGGGTCTCAAAAGACTGTAATCAAGGTGTTGCCCAGGATTGAAGTCCCATCTCAAGGCTCCAATAAAGAAGGATGTCCTCCAAGTTCAGGTGGCTGCTGACAGGCCCTAGGGACTGAGAGTCTCAGTTTCTTCCTGGGTACTAGCTGGTGGCTGCCCTTAGTTAATATCTGCATGTTGGGTGGAGGTCACCTTCATTCCTTCCCAGGTGGGCCTCCCCAACATGGCCGCTTACTGTATCAAAGGGAGAGAGTATTCTGGCAAGATGACTTATAGTCTTAAGTCTCATTATCATTATGGAAGTGACATCCCCTCTCCTTTGTCATAGTCTGTGGATTAGAAGCAAGGCACAACTTTTGACTACAGTCAAGGTGAGGGGATCAAATAAAGGCATGAATCCCAGGAGGTGGGAATAATTGGATGCCATCTTACAGTCTATGTGTTACAGTCTCTCAACTGTGGACATCAATTACCTTGCTGGGAAGAAATTTTAGAATGAATTTTGGACTTTGAAAAGCTTCGAAATTAAGTAGTATCACAGAATTACTCTTCGAAAATACCTAACCAAATGGAAACAAGCCAGAAGAATAACATTAACAATTAGCTGAAAATTCTCCAGGTACAAATGTTTAATGGAAAAGGAACAAATTAATGACATTAATTTTGAAATCTTACAGAAGAAGAAACACATGGTCAATTGTTGCTCAGTATAGCACAATTCCTAACTTTACTTCCAGAGGAAGGAACATAAGCCAAGGAAAATCTTCTCCAAACTGAAGAGAAATGAACTAAGAATAGCCTGCAGAGATAGGAAAAGAAGTCAGGGCTGGCCATCCTTCTATCCATTGCACTGAGTTGCAGGAAGAAGCCAAAGTTCCCAGGGGTGGGATATGCATGCCAATGAATTGAGCTGGTGCTGCTACAATGGACATGCTATAGGATCTCAAGAGACGGGAAAACTAAATTCCCTAGAATTCTGCTTAGTGCATCCCTCCCTACTCTTTATACCACTCCCATCCCCACTAGTTGACAGGAGTACATTAACAGCAACACTCGGTCCAGTCTTCAAAGTTTAGATTGAGAGAAGACTAACACTAGAAAGAAAAAGAAGTAGATCAGTTCAGAACAAATGCAAAGTCTAGACAGAGCTGCCCATACAAGGCACAAGCAAGATGAATTTAAAGGAAGAAACAACGTACTAAACATACATACCTGCAGCCAAAAGGAAAGAAAGGATTCTAACAGAAAAAGACAAAATAACCAAGGCTGAAGTGATAAGAATGCATGAGGAGTTCAAGACCAGCCTGTGTAACATAGCAAGACCCTCGTCTCTAAAAAAATTTTAAAATAAAATAATTATCTGGGCGTGATGGTGTGTACCTGTAGTCCCAGCTACTCAGGAGGCTGAGGCAAGAACATCGCTTGAGCCCAGGAGTTCAACGCTGTGGTGTGCCACGATCACAGCTGTGAATAGCCACTGTACTGCAGCCTGGGCAACACAGCAAGACCCCATCTCTATGCAGTCTAAGGAAAAATGATATATATTCCCTAGAAGATGAAAAAGGATACTGCAGAGCCAGAGAAACAAATTGGAAACTTAAAAATTTATGTATTTAATTAAAAAGTTAGAAAAAGGAAGAACTAAAAACAAAATCAATGGCATGATGGAACATCTTGAGATAATCATAATAAATGAAAAAATTAATAAATTATTAATATAACAAGAGAGAAGATGATAGATATGTAGAAAGGAAATGATCAGAAATATAACTTAGGATTTTGGTTTTTTTTTTTTGTAAATGAAAAGATAGCTGAAGGTCATGTGGGCATTGACCATAGAGTTGCCAATTAGTTGCTTCCACCTGGGGACTACAAAGCTTGATGGAGTGAAACAATGGCTCAGGGTCAATTAGGGATTATTCTAAATGTCTCTAACATTGTTACACCTCCAGAAGCAGAGCTATAGTGTTCTGGGGCAGCTGAAAGATGGCGCAGCTGCCAGTGGTGGGGTTCTAATGGAACTTACCTGAGATGCAAGCTAATTTGGACCATGCTATTTGTGATTTCTGCAAGAATTGTCACAAATCAGCACAATCACAGACAAATGAACATATCTGTATACTGTTAGGAGGCATGTGAATTGACGTGATCTTTTTGGAAAGCATTTTGTCAATGTATATTGTGCCTTTAATAATATTCCCAACCTTTAATTTAGCAATTCCTCTTTAGCTATAAATGTTAAGGAAATACAGGGAAGTATATGTTAACAGTATTCTTTCTAATCATAAAAATAATACACTTCAATACCCAACAATAAGGGAATGTAAATACATTTTGGCACATCCATACAATGGCATTGTAAACCAGCCCTTGTAAACCAGCTTTCCTGATAACTTTTGAAGTGCCAAATTCCCTTACTGTAATTCATCTCTGCCTTAAAGAATCAAATTTGTTTCTGTTGTTTTCTACCAAGAAACCACCCACAAATTGAGAAAGTTCTAGAATTATGTCCACCATTTATTAATATTATTAGTGGAATTTTATTGTTGTTTTCCTGTACTACGTGAATTTTTAAGTTAGAATTTCTAATTTTTATAAAATCAAAAGAATTGTGAGCGGATAGAAATACCCAAGGAAAGCAAATACAATTATATTTTAATTTACAAACAAATTATAACAAAAGCAAGGGTCCACAAACTACAGCCTATAGGCCTAATTTAGCCAGCTGCCTGTTTTTGTAAGTTAAGTTTTGTTAGAATAACGACATTTATACTTCTAGATACTGTCATGCTATAGCTGCAGAATTGAGTAGTTATGGCAGAGATTATATTGCCTGCAAAGCCTAAAATATTTACTTCCTAGCCCTTTTCAGAAAAAGTTTGCCAGCCTCTGAATTAAACAATTAAAGAAACTACCTCTTCAAAATGTTCTGTCTTCCTAAGTAAAGGGAGCTATTCCCAATTTTTAGATTTATTCTCTGGTTAAACTCTTCCTAGGCATGTGGAGAGATCATTTTGTTACACCACTGCACTATACCTTCATTCATGCTTTGAATGTCTTTTATTATTCAGCATTTATAAATGCAAATTACTGAAAAGGATAGAAGCAGGAAGGAAATATGTTATAGATAGTCCCCTAATTCCACATGCCTAGGAAGTTTCCCAATGGAAATCTAAGTGCATTGCTTGTACAATAATGATACCTGCTGTTCAAAAGGCTTAATAAGAGTAACCGAAGAGTAATTAATGACTCCTTGGGCACAAGAAGGATGGGTTTACTCTTTCAACTGCTTCTGAAAGACTTTTTAAAGCTTTAAAAAGTATATACCTTCTAGAGAAACATCAGATGTAGGTAATTTGCCCAAAACATGAAATATCCCCTTCCCACAGATCCTGGTGAAAGTTAGCAAATGGGTAAATAAGGCTAAAATAGTTGCTAAAGGTAGCAAATGCAGTGTTAATATTACCTTGGAATTTATTTTAAGAAAACAATCAAATAACTACACCAAATATTGCCTTATGCTAAATGCAAGAAAATGAATTACTAAATGGTTTAATTGTGCCTATGCAAAACATTGGCTTAAGAACCAAGAACAGGTGGCTAAAGTCAGAGGTGAGAGAACTACAATGTGGTGCCCAAAATAACCATTCAATACGTAAAGGATCATAAGATATAAATTTGTTTGTAAAGCAAAGAGTTTGATATTTAAGTATTGGCCTCTTGAGCAACAACTTAATCAATTTTGCTCTCTAATTTAAAGTTGAACTGTTTTTTTTTTTTTCTTTTAAATCCCAGATGGTGGCTTTCCAGCCTGGATAATTACAGAAATGAAAAGAACCAGCTAGGATACCTTCAAAGAAATTTTATTCATCTTAAGTGCTTTCTTATTGTTAATCTAGACCAGTTAATGTGGTCCAGCTTTAAAATAAATGTATAAAAATAGATAACATCTTCATCATGAGAAATAATCACGTAATAGCACCCAAAGAATGCAGCTTATAGGCACCAATTGTATTAACAGATTTTTTGAAGAAACAATAAAGTTATTTTAAAACTTGACTTCATCTTAAGAAAAACATGGACAAATTTAAACAGTTTTTAAACAAAATTATAGTTACATATCTTAAAAGTCTTTATTTTTTAATTCTTGCTTACTTTTTGGGCTTCCATTGTCATTATATAAATAAATATTATTACCTACTTCTTACATATGTTTGCATCTATGTTAACTCATGGATGCTGATAAGAATGTTCAGTTCTTTGGGGAGATGATCAGAAAGAAATCGGCTAAAACTCAGACCTCAGGATCTCCAATCCATAATCAAATATCTAGATTGATTGTGTCACTTGCACTTGTATTGATTTCAATTGGAGTAGCTCACCCAAGGGAATAATAAAAATGTGGAATAAAACTGATTTATGAGGACAAAATAAATCCTTTTGTGAGTGCAATGTATTGGTACTATTTAACCCTTTCAATCACAGAGTGAAAAAACTATTTATTTTTTAAGAATGCTGAGCTAGCCAAAAGAAGTCATATCAGAAATGCCAATACTGCCAAGTACCATTACACCAAGTTGTAATGCCGAGGAAGAAATGCCACTCTAAACTTGATGGAAGGCATTATTTGACATACGACATACTTTAGCTTTCCTGGGCCAACTTCTATGTGTCATCACAAATGATGGACCTGTAGATCCGAAGTATTATGGAATCACTCAATAGATATATATTGTCCTTATTTACATGATTTATAAGACAGCTGAGAAGGAAGAACAAAATATGGTGGTAAAACATTAACTACATTTAATTTTTTCTGTCAATATAGGTGTTCTTTATTTTACTCAAAAGTTAGTTTATGACAGTTCAATTGAGGGCTATTCCAGGGATAACAGGGATATTCAGGAGAGACAGCTTTCAGCAAAATTTGGCACAACTGTTTGCCTTAAAGAAACAGAGGACCTAGAAAAAGAGCATAAAACCAAAGCAACTGTTTGATTTTTCTCAACTGAGACAACCAGCCAAACGGTTGACTCAATGAGCGGGGGGAGAAAAAAAAAAATCAGTCAAATCATGTTCCTTGAAATCTAGTAGACAAAACAATCTCAATTGTTTGGCATTGATTTAACGTTGAACTTTTCCACTGTGTTAACATCTTATACATATGTTCTAAACCTGTGCTGTCCAATACAATAGCCTCTATCCACATATGGCTATTGAGACCTTGAAATCTGCTGACTACGGCTGAGGAACTGAATTTCTAATTTTATTTAATTTTAATTCCTTTAAATTTAAGACTGATAATTGATTCAGTTACTGGAAAACTTTGAAATATGTTTGAAACAACTTGGTACGTGAATATACTTTCTCAACTGAAAAGTTTTTGAAATCTAAATACAGATTAAATATATCCAACTAAAAAATATCATCTGAATTGAAAAGTCCTATCAGTGTAAAATACACACATAGACTTAGTATGAAAAAAGAATGTAACAACTGATCACTAACTTTAAGATTTAAATTACATGTTGGTATTTAGGATATGTCAAATTGAATATGATATTTCACAAAATTAATTTCAACTGTTTCATCTTATGTTTTTTAATGTGCATACCAGACAATTCAAAATCACACCTGTAGTTCACATAATATTTCTATTGAGCAGTGCTATTGTGATGTGCTAAACAGAAAATTAGAAAATCTCATTGTTCCAAGATCTGCCTACATATTCTCAGATGAGGTCAAACTTTTAGTCATAGAATGCACAGATTGTGTTCAATATATTGCATTTAATTTATAGTCCTAAGAAAGCTGATTTCAGAACTTCTTGAAAGGGGGTGTTATAAGAAGAAGTGAGTTGATTTGTTATCAGTTCTGTCAATTTGGCTTGTACTGTCACAGGGTTTAATGAAAGTATATAAAGGTAACTTTATTTATCCTCACTGGCATAAAAAGGCTTTTAAAAAAATTAATACATTTTACTATTTACAGTGAAACATAATTTAATTCAGTTTGATGGTGCCATAATTATTATAGCATAATTTTTCTAGTATGATAACTTTGGCATGTATGCCATACAGAGTAAATCATTACATAAGAAACGGTACAAATCAAAAAGATAATAAGAAACTCTATTATCATAAAGGCATAAATTATTAGGGAAAAGTGAAAGTGAACCACTTTAAGTTGAATGGATTTAAGTAAGAGCAAGGCAATACTAAACAATAATTGAAATCAGTTGGGCTTCTCAAAGAAACTGAGGCCCAAGATTTTTGATATCCCTTGTATAATGAATTCAAGTTTTTGCTCCCAAGTTCTTACGAAATTTTGAGATTTGAAGGTCTGTTGTTTCCTCAAATAGTCCAATTGTTTTGCTATAAGATAAAAACATGCTACAGACTCTCTCCCCCTTTTTTTCTTTTGGCTTCATACATTCCTTCTTTGTCTGATAATAAAAGAAATAATTTGTTTATTGTAAATTTAAGACTATATCAGAAACTATGAAAAGCTAAAATTATCTGAAATCCCAAGATAATCATTATCTTGTTAATATTTTGGTGCATTTTGGTGTGTACCGTTCATATTGGTTCAAAGATACATATTTATATTTCCATCTATATCTATATATAAAATTACTGTCATATTTTACAACTATAGAGTTTTATAATGCTCACTATTTTGTAGCTGTAATAATATAAGTTCATTTTCTTATACATCTGTGTACTCTTTTTAATGGATTCACAACAATGTCTTTAATCTATATAGTGGGACATTTAGAGACTCTAGCCTTCTTGATTTTTATTATACAAATAAACTCTTTAGAGATCATAATTTACAAATATTTTTGTGTGTACCTATCTATTTCTAAAACTACCAAAAAGGAGAATTGCTGGATTTCCCAATGGATATGAATATTTTAAATCTCTTATATTTACTTCATAAATTTATTTTAATAATCTCAAATTACTGTAAACAAATAATCAGTCCAGTAGTTTGGTTGTATATTAATTAAAGTAATCATATTGTATGGGTTATATTTGTGACATGGAACTTGAATTAGAGGTTTTTTTGTTCAAAGTAGAAGTGCCCATTCTGTATGTTAATGTGTTATACACAGCTAAGTTCACACACTGAGTGGGGTGGACTCATATTTTTAGGTGTAAGGACCTCTTTATTTTCTGTCTTCATGGAGCTAGAGAAATTGCTAACCCAGAGATTTATAAATATTTAAAGAAAGTGTTGATAAAAATGGCATGTTTTAAAATACAGATGTGATACCAATAATTCTTTTAATATTACAATAAAAACAAATGAGCATAATCACAATCACAAAAGTAAAATACCTAGACATATCCCTAATAAGAAATATGAGGTCTCTATGAAGAAAATAACAAAACTTTACTGCAAGATATAAAATGCTTAAATAAATGGAATCATAACACATTTCTAGGTGAGAAATATTTGAAGATGTAAATTTCTCAAGAAATAATTTATAAGAAGAGTCCATTAAAAATATAAGTGGCATTTTTTTTCAACTCATTCTAATGTTCAGTTGGAAGAATATGCATATCATTTTAACAAAAATGAATAATAAGCTGGAGAGGGAAAGTAGCGACTTTATCCATAAGATACAAAGGAATTTTTTTTAGAGAAATAGCTATAAAGAGAAGGAATAAATAGCCCAGAAACAGGCACCATCTGCATATAAATTTAAATCTCTGCTAAATTTAGCAAAATAAAGCAACATATGTTTCAACTCTGGATGGAGAACATATTTTTTACAAAAATAAACAAGCAAAGATTTTATTATCAAAAACCAAATATACTATGTCATAAATCTCATAAACAAACTTAAAAGATGAATTGGATAAAATATTTGAAATCGTAATGACTAATAATTACTATCCATAATATTTAAGCTGCCATAAATATCAAAACAAATTTTAAAACCTCTAAACCATTCTGGGCAAAATGTGTGAGCAGACAAAAATGAAAGACAAACAAACAAATAGGGAAAAAAAAACACATGAAAAGTGTCTGATCTGAATAGAGATAACAGAAATGCAAATTAAAGCAACCTACCATTTTTACCTATCAAATTAGCACAATTACAGACAGCTGAACATATCTGTATACTGTTAGGAGGCATGTGAATTGACGTGATCTTTTTGGAAAGCATTTTGTCAATGTGTATGGTGTCTTAAAAAATATCCCCAAACTTTAATTTAGTAATTCCTTTTTAGCTATGCATATTAGGAAAATATGCAGTAGTGTGTATTAACAATATTCTTTCTAATAGTAAAAATAATACACCTAACATATCCAACAATAAGAGAATGTAAATACATTTGGCACATCCATACAATGGCATATTATAGACCTACTGAGAATGCTTTTTATAGTGTTTTTTTGTGTGACATGAGAAATTTCATGATATAATGTTAAGTGTGTAAAGTAGGACACAGTTGTGTTTGTAGTAAGATCTCAAATACATTATACATGCGTACATTCATTAATACACACATGTATTTCCATAGGAAAAGTGACTGGGAGCCAATAACACTTTTATAATTGGTATCATTTTAACAAAACTATTTCTGAAGGAAAAAATACAATCTAAGCCTATAGCTATTAAAGTTAAGTAATATCCATCCAGTTAACAATTGAAAAATATTGTCAATTCTTTATAGTTATTGCAATTCTATGACAAAGTCCTTAAAACAGCCAACCAGATTCTGCTTGAATTAGCTCCTGTCTAGCTTTCCGGTCTCATCTATGCCGTTCTTTTCTTTATTCACTCTGTCCCAGCTACACTGGCCTTCTTTCATTTCCTCACCTCTACACCACCCATTTGACTCTCCTCACATCCTTCACAAATGCCATTCCCTCTAGAATCATCTTCTCTATTCTCTGAGTTGGTACCTAGTCATCTGTTATAGTTACCCTAAATCCTTATTGTGCAATATCTTAGTGATACATAATTATACTTTCATAATTATGAAAGTTTGCAATTTTATATTTTTATGTGATTATTTGGTTAATCGCTAGCTTCCTTTGTAAACTACAAGCTCCTTCAATACAGAAACCATGCCCTGTGAGATATTTAGGTATTTTCTAAATATTAAGATGTTGAAACCACAAAGATTGTCAGCATAGTGTTGATTCAGAGAAATGGGTATAAATGGAAGGAATAAATAGTCCATAAATAGGCACCATGATATTTGTGAATTTAGATCCCTGAATAAATTTATCAAAATAAAGCAACGTAGGTTTCAACTCTGTACGGAGAAAAGTTCTCCACTGTACCCCTAGAACCAATCATTATTTCTGTCTTGCTCCATAAAACATGCTAGATACATGTTTGTTGCATGAACAAGTGAATGGATTAATGAACAACTATCTAACTTTAATTCTATGATTTCAGATTTCTGCTCTTCAGGTGTAAAGCTTCCTTTGATACCTCCCCAAAGGTATTAGGACTAGAAAAAAACCATACAATTTATTTTCAACCCTATTCATAAATAAAGAGTGCAAATTCTCTGAAAATCATGTAAAATTTGTTTTTTCCTAAATAATCTACTAGGATTCTCAGATTCTGTATCACTAATAATTGAGTAAATAATTCATTGATCATAAGGACTTCAAATAAAAGTTGGGAAATATTAGTTATATTTGGGCTGTTCTTAGTATATAGAATGATGATTTAGGAGTTATCTATTATTTCCTTCTAAGGTGTCAAACATAAGGTTGTTATCCTCATAACTCTATATGATGACGTTTAGGAATCAGAGAAGGAAATCTCATGCTGTAGGATGCATCTTAGATGCTGGAGGACTCTGGCCCTAGTTGGCTATACGTATGTTTTTATTTCCCCATGTAATCCACTCCTCCATTTCCCTCTGATACCAATTCATTGCTGATGCTTACCTATCGAAAACCTCTTAAGTATAATGGTCATATGTTCAGTCTACAAATATCTAAAAACTGACTCATTTATTATTATTTATTCAACAAGCACTGAATCCTTGCCACAACAAACTGCAAAAACCAACACTAGACAGGTGTCTCAGTAGTATACAACCATAGGTTCAAACTATTACATATCTGCTTCATATCTGTCTTCCCCATGTGAACCTCACCATATATGTATGAGAAACCCCCAAATCAGCCCAGGTATGAGTTTAAAAATGGTTTGAACATTTTTTTATAATAAATGCTTTAAATATTTCTTCTTTAAAGGTCGGAATTTTAGTTTTTAAATTATGCAAAGCTTTCCAAAGCTGAAGATACATGATTTGGGTGATCTGCTGATTGTATTATACTTCTGACAGCTCCTTTCATGAGTTAGAATAGGGAGATTCCTCCACGAAGATGCTCTGCAGAGTTTGAAACATGAACTTAAACCATGAGAACACGGAAACCATGGACCCTCTGGTGTCTCTGCGACTGCATGTCCGCAGTGTGCAGCCCATGGTCACAATTTGCATTTCATCATTACGTCGCTGCCTCAACAGACATACACAGCAGCGCAGAGTATGCACTTGTTCATTATGTCAAGAAAATAGCCAATTAGGTATCAGACACAAATTCAATAAACTGCTGTGTGAGTGTTGAGAACAGATGAGTTCTTAAACAAGTTTGATAAATTAATGCTTAACTCCATTCTTGTGGAAGAATATGTCCTAATTACACATTTCTATAGCTTTATTGGCCATGACATGATATATAATCAGAAGTGTCAACAGATGCAGTGGCTATACATTCTATAGCTAAATATTTGAAACGATACATATCTTATTGCCCATTCATATTTTTACTAACAATACAGTAATGGCTTTAATCCAGATAAAATGCTTTTGTATTTCCCTTGTGTTTATATTTGTGTATATTTATACCTACAGAAAGGTGTTGGAAACTTATGGAAGAGGTACTGTAACTGTTACTTCATTTTTTGCATAAGAGACATTTGCTTCCCAAACAAATAGGAACAGAATAATTGTTTCTATTTCCTTTATATTCTCACTGCTTTTGCTATTACTACTTGCTTTGAACATAAGAACCTTTCTCCACAGTCGTCATCCCTAATATTTCTTGTGCTGACTTGGAAACAACATCTGAACTTGAAATGGTCAAGGAGAGAGGTCCAACAAGGCTATTGTCTATAACCAAAAGAACTCCCTATCATGACACTTAATTTTATTTTTGTAAAATGAACTGTATGGTCGATAACTGTAAAAAAGCAACCATAATACAATATCTTTAACATGTTGGTGCTTGATGAGTGTTTGTATATGAAATACTGTCACCTGCTTCTCTAGACTTCTAGGGAGTTTCAATTTTCATGCACTGAATTTTATTTTTTTTTTAAATGGGATAAAGCTGTGCTTTCTTTGACCTTTCCTTCTAAAAAATATGTGCTCTGCAATCAGGCTAAGTGGTTCTAAAAAGAACTAGACCAGCCACAAGCCACGTTACGCTGCTTCTACTGCTGCAAGGTAGACGACATTATGCTTCCTTTTCGCCACTGCTCTTTTCTTCCACCAGGACACACACTTTGCAAGATCTCAGGTGAACTCACTCCTGCTGCCTGACCCTCTAACTCATTATGGGGAAATGAATTCAAATTGCTCGAAAAGAAGCTGCCTCTTTTATCTTCCCACTGACTGACAAGCAACCACAAAGTTCCCCGACGGGATTCCAAGTTACAAGCTGTACTGCATCACCGGAACAATCCCCCCACCGGCGGCTTTTCCCAGAGGGCAGCGTGTCAGATATACTGCATGGCTTGCAAGCGCAGCTCTGGAACTGCACATGCCCCTCCACACTAAAAAACAGACATCGGGGACTATAAAACAAAGCTGTCCCTTTCCTAACAGCATCAGCCTTCCTACGACGCCTTGGAAGTCTAAGGGCTTCCCACGAATCATTACTTTCTTTGCCTTCCCAAGAAAACAAATGCTTCTGTATCTTTTTCCCCCCTTGTAATTTTTATAAAACACAGTTTATTCTGGGAGGAAAGGGGTTCTGAGAATCAGACTGTATGCAAAGATCTCTGAATTTCACTAGGTAACCTTGCAAGATGAACTGCATTTCCTTGATTTCATAAGATTTTATTTTTTAGAGATTTATAGCACTTTATAACGACACTCCAAAGCACTTTTTCTGCTAACTGGTAACTCCTGGAGAAGGTAAGCCTATTCTGGGTGCTAGGATTTTAAGGTACTATAGTTAAAAACATGCATTCATCTAGTTTAAACCCAGCAATACTTGATTCACTTGTGCAGTTTCAATTTCCCTTTATTTTCTTTTGTTTGGGGATGGGATAAACACTGGATACTGATATTGAAATGAGATACTGACTCCAATTATAAAAGAAGGAAAAGTTTAGGCTCAGAGAATGGGGGATGAGGACCCATCACGTTTATACTCCTCTATCTTTTCTACTTGGAAATACCTTACTTGGTCTTTAAAGATGCTCTAGATGCTACCACTGTAGTGAAAACTTCATGGCCCTGCTCCCAGTCAGGTAACCTCAAAAACCCAGAATCTTCCACTCCTCAGTACTTCTCTGACACTGTCTTTATGCCTCGGGTATATAAACAGTTTCCTTTATTTTTCTGATTGCTCCTATATAGTTTCCTTGTTTGTTTTGCCATATCCTCAGGGTTTTTGTTTGTTTGATTACCCCTAGTAACTATTAGAGAAATACAGACAAAATATGAGACACAAGGAACATTTAATATTACAGAAACACCAGAAGAGTTTTGCTGGGTAATATTTTCAATTTATAAGAGGATGCCCTTCCACCTTTCTGGAGGCTTCTACCTTACGGCTTCTGACTTTACCACTCAGATCTCTTCTTTCAAGCCAGAAGCACTATTCTTACTCCAAAATGCTCTGGAATCATCTGCTCTCACCAGCTTTTTAAAAGATGTTTTAGAAAAATAATATGTATTTATTGTAGACAATTTAAAAATTGAGTACATAAAAAAGGAAAAATGGGAAAATAAACCATTCTTAATACAACCACCCAGAGATAATATATATATATATTCTTCCCAAATTTCCATCATTTGTCTTTTTAAAAAGTAACCAGTTTTTTTTTTTCAGGATGATCAGATCTTACAAGCAAGAAAAGCATCTGATTAATGCTAAATTTTATGAATTGTTCTTTTATTCTCTTTCCTGTTCTTTCCTTCTACCCTTCCTTTTAAAAGATTCATTTTTGACTGGATGGTTGGAGGTATACATCCTGGAAAAAAATCACCTGAAACCTATGTACCTATCCACATTCAGGAAGAATTTTTAAAGACCTCTAAAATGATTCAGTTTCACCAATATGAATTGATCAATCTGCTTTTTATTTTTGGTACTAAAATGACATTTCCCTTTGGTAATGCTGAAAGATCATTTTCATTTACCCTCTTTTTTTCCCCCTTTAATCCCCATCTCTCTTTCTCAAATAAAATATCCTTATTCTGTGACACAATACAAAATAGGGGATTAGGAGAAAGAGGCATTGGAAGAAGAAAACTAAGCTGCAATCCAGTTTTTCAGAGCAGGTGAGAGTTAACAGTGCACAAAGGACTTGGCAATTAGCACATCCTGGTGCTTTGCCTCAGAAACTCAGACACAAAACAATCTGTCAGGTTATCAAGCACTGAAGATCACTTCCCAGTTCACTCAAAAGGGAAGGATAATGAAGAATTAAACAATTCGCAGAGGACTCTACATAAGTGCTTAGGAAAAAAGCAGGATACATATACTAAGACATGGTATTGTCTACTAAGAACAGGATCAGTGCAAAGAATCTAAAGGAAGTCTAGCAGTAAAGGGGCTGGCATTTGTAAAAATTATTCTATAGGATATAATAATATTTTCTTTACCTTTTCATAAAGCTATTTTCTATTTTTCTTCTTGACAATTAGATGGTTTTGTAATATTTATAATTGAAAATGTTTTTGAAACTTTTCAAGAGTTATATAATCCCAAATTCTCATCACACATTATTTTCATCTACCAGTTAAATAAATTAAATGGAATTTATAATT